>NC_052249.1:10839827-12039827 GCF_013401445.1 Tripterygium wilfordii | reverse complement strand
GCATAATTTTCAAAGGTTGAGTGTTTCAAAAGATCAAATAGCCATTAAACTGTTAAAGATTCTACATGATGTTAATAACTGAAAGATTTCAAATTGCTGCTGCCAATGATAAACAAATAAATCTCTTATGGTTAACCAAAACGCATGTTGACCTATAGAACAAAGTAACAAACAGCATCCAATAACGAAGAGATGACCAGTTAGTGCATACTTTAATTTAGAAAAAAGGTTGCACTGAACACACACATTTAGAAACAATAATTAGAGATGCATGCCACCTATATGATATAGAAAATAAAGAGCAGACCCAAGAATATAAAGAATGGACAAAGTGAAACAGGATTCACCATTAAAAGGGTGTCCTTCAAAGGGATATCTGGCAGAGAATATGTTAGAAACTGGTAGTTGTGCGTAATAAAAAGGGGTTGCGCCCCACATAGTGGAGGAACCAATACCTTATTGCGACCACACATGACGGTCTACAAAGAAGCATGGGAGTCATTAAACACATATGGACCCAGCGGCGAAAGAGACCATTACTTATTAAGCCTTGTAAGAGCAAATATTAAAGAATACATGCACCACCATGCTTATGTTGCTATCAGCCTATCACACATCCACAGTGACCACCGATATCAAATTTCCAATACAAATAAAGAAAGAGAGGAAAAATAATAAATATAAGCGCGTGTTTGTGTCTGGGTTTGAGAGAGATTTTCAAGCAAGCAAAGATTCAGTTAATTCGTTTTTATGACCAATATTCCACCATAGAAAATTAAGATCACAAAAATAAGGGAGTGAAAAGCGACTTGCTCCGAGTTGACAATTAAAACATGATTTTGAAGGCAACATCTACCAAAATTAAAAATCAATAGAAAAACCAACACCACATCACATCGTTGCCTAATCAAAAGCGCCTTCAGGAAAGAGAATAGGATCAATATCTGCCATTAGGAAAATTTGAAAACGGCCCTAACCAAAAATCAACAATCAGTCAAACAAGAATACGCCAAACAAAAAGCTATTACCATAAAAGGGGAAAATAATAAATATAAAAAAGAAGAAGAAAGAAGAATAACGTAATATAAACAAACTGTGAACGGGAACAAATGATTATATTCCGGCCGAAACACCAGGGGAATAAAATTTCCCCTATGCATTGGATTTTAAATGGATTTTTAAAAGCGAAGCATCGAACCGACATACGATCCCGACTCACCTAATTTACAAGCCGATGGCGTGAATGAATGCAGATGCTCTCGCCGCTCCCTTCAAGAGCTACTGAAAAACAACGACGAAAAGCCGTCGGAGAAAGTCAAAGAACAGGATCTTATAAAACGCGGTGGCTGCAAAATAAGGCAAAGATTTCAAACACACAACAAACCTATTTCAATGTCGCTTTTCCCGCTGTTTCTCAGCAACCAAACGCGTCGGTAGAGTGTAGACAACACAACGGACAAAAAGAGAGGATATCAACGGTTATATAATAATACCTAAGAAACGGATAGCACAAGGAATCGCAGAGAACGAGAACGAGAATCAAGCGCAATCAAGATCCTGAATATCAAAATACGAGAGGAGAGAAAAGAGAAGAGTAGCCTAAAATGGCGTATGAGTATTTATAGAGTATCGACTTTGACGAATCGTGCTTTACAAGGCAAATTCAGGGTGGTTGAATTGGGAAACACAACAATTTAAAATTAAACAGGTAATCGCCTCCTACCAGATCTTTCTTGTTACTAAATTTCGCTCCAATCGCGTGAGCTGAGCTGTTGGTTTTAATTTAGTATTAATTAATTTGTTAACAACTGAAAAAACTGGCGGTTTTCTATATTTATGCGGGCCCGTAGCGGCAACGGTGAAACTTTGCAGCAAAAGCGCGTGAAGACACCTCTTATTGACGTGGCCACGTTCAGGGATGGTCCCACGTGGCAAGTGCTGGTCGTTTTCCCTAACGAGCGAGCGGGGGTAGTTGCGTCCCTACATATAACTAGTAACCACAAATGCAGTGATGTGGCAGTTGATGGAGCCAACTGTAGGGTCTCCTCCGTCGTTGCCTGATTAGAACAAATTATGGGTCCGGGTCCGTGTCCGCGTGGTAGCGAATGGACCCCGGTGATAACATTCTCGTTCATTTTTATTTTTTTTATTTTGTTTTGGGAACATCACGTTTCTACATCATTTCATGAGGTGGTGTTTCAAAATCAATAAAATAGTTTATATATATAAAGTGTGTGTGTGTTTTGAATAGGCATATACTATACATGTTAATATGTTATATATAATAGTGGAAAAAATCATGGATGATAATTAGAGAGAGTGGTGAGGGTTTTCTAGGAAAAAAGAAGATGGTATTGGGTTTATGGGCCCAGGACCCAGCTGGCGACGGGTGTCTCTGAAGACTGAACTTAAAGTCGGTCAAGGATACTGATACTGATAGAGAAAACAAAAGAGAAGTGACCACGAAATTATTAAACGGAATTGAAAGTGAGATTGCGTTTTCGAGGGCATTAAGTACGAGTTTACCTCTCTTATGTGTGTTAGGGGTCCCCACTGAAGCGATGGTGGTTACCGAATCTTCTGTTTTCATTTTCAACGCCGTTGGGTTTGGGATCTTAAAATAAATAAAAGAAAAGTTGGACCACTTTGTTTATTGGGGCAAGATTTTGACCTGTATGCGTTTTGAATTTTCCATGTTTAGTTAAACAAGTTATTACCTTGAATTCTTCAATTAGTTCTTTGCAATAACAGGAAATTAATAGTTACACAAACATTTGTTTTTAATTAGTCCCTAGGCGCAGACTTATTAGTTGCTCAATGCAGAATATATAAAACTCAAACAGAGATGTGGAACTCAATCGGTCCATTAAGTCTCTGTCCACCAACTAACCAAGTATATTCTTTTGCCTTTAATAGTACATTGCTTAATTTCAAAGAAACCAACTTTTGTAGTTCAGGTACCTGGCAGGGGTAGCCACCAACTGGGCTACACAGGACTTTCTTGAAAGAAACGAACTTAGTTTGACTTGGACCGAGTTGTTAATGTTTGCCACGTTAATAGTTTCTGAATCACCCAAACTGGGCGAATCATAATAATGGTTTATGGCCAATTGTCGTTTGGCACGTAAGTCAATACAAAAGTCTACTTTTTGGTGTTTTCATGGAAGTTTAAATATTGAGATGATTATTAAACTAGTTGTTACACGTGTGATTGATGTGGGTCTGAATAACTAATTTTGTTTGAAAATTAGTGTTTAGGGGACAAATTTCCCAAACCTTAAGTCAAATCCAAACTAAATAAGCAACATAAGCATGACAGCTCTTTCGGCGCCTAGGTCAGTCTTAAGCAAATTGATTGGATATAGTAAGTAACCTCTTAAATCTTAAAATATTCACGCAGCTGGGTTGCATGTTTGGAACCACTTCATTGTTCACAGTAAACAAACACAGGAAAGCTATACCCAAACCTTTTCTCACTTCGAAAGGATATATGGTTTGGCAAGATGCCCTTGTATACGGAAAACGAAGCCTTACTAACATTTGAGAAAACGAAGACATGATGAGAAGAGGTGAGACTAGGACCCATATCATGCATTGCAAGCCTTCAAAATGTTTGGTATACAAGGGATACGTACCCAATTACAAGTGATAAAAGCATGTAACGCTGAAAGAAAACAACGTTCATTTCACATCTGGAGAAGATTATTCACAATTACGCTCACAGAATTCGCTGGTTGCAAGTCCTGCAAAATTGATGCATGGGAATTAACCAGATGGCAACTGGAGGTTTAAAAAAAAAGTAAATCAAATGACTTCTGAACGTAACCTAACAAGAGGATCACTGACCTAAAAATATTCATTCTATCTGCACATTAAAATGGGTCAAACTCCTGAAGGCAATTCTAAGATGCACAGAGACCAACAAATTTATTGGATAAGAATCGGTTCCATCAAATCACAACAATAAACAAACTTTGGGTTTGAAGGGCCAAGAAGAATGATAGCTAGAAAGAAAGGGAGAAAGTGAGACGTCACTTGTGTTTTTGTCTTTCGAGAATCATTTTGTTTACATCTTCGCTCCTCTCCCAATGAAATACTACCGCATGTTACATGTAAGAATCTTTTCTTTTCTTTCCATTTCCTCTCACTGCATAAAGAAGTTGACAGATATTTTTGTTGCTTGCTATTACAAGATTGGATGCAAGATCGATAGAATTTTAAAATACGCTAGGTTCTCAAATTACCATGTATTTCAAATGTTGTCCACTGGCCAATAACCGCTGGTGCTGGATAAATTCAAGTACCCTGCAAAAAGCATATACCTCACTGTCGTGCGCCGCATATGCTTACGATTTCTATGGCATTAAAGTTTCAGGATACACCATCTCTCCTGCAAAATGGAATCAGAAATGCTATCTGCCAGATAATGAGTTCTAGTTACCTCTAAAGTGTTGAGCCTAGGTTTTGCACGGCACCGCCCAATGGTGCTTTTATGAAAGTACGATCACCGGTGGCTAATACCTTCTCGACACTATTGAACCTGAAATCCACTCTCAATCGCTCTTTTTTAGAGGGTAAGGAAGGAAACGAAAGAATCTCCATTTTATGACAAATACGTACCGAACTATATTTAATGCAAAGAGCAAAAACACCCCTCCAAATCCGACTTTTAATAATTCCACTCAAGTGCACGTACTTGTAGTTACTAAGTTATCTATATAAACTGACTCCATTCTGGAATTCTAAATCCCTACTCTTTACCGTGGATCGCACATATAGTTTGGTTTCTATACTTGCCCAATCAAATAAAGATGCATGTATAGTTCGCCATTCAAGCTCCATGAACTGATGTATAAATGGCAGGAGCGGACAAAAACTAAAGAATAAAGAGCCTTCCTACCTCGTTATCCGACGATGGATTTGAAATAGTAAATTTACTGGGACACCTGAAATGTGCAAGGGGCCTACAAAAATCATCCCTGAATGGCCAAACCACCATCACCCCTCTCTTTCAAAATTCAGTAAATTCCACCAATAAAGCACTGGCTCCAAACACAATTTGGCTTTGGACCAACCACATCAAAATGTGATATCAAAAAAAATAAGCAAATGTATGATGATGATGGAGATAAAAATTACTTTGTTACCTCAATACTGATAAATAAAGCCACTTCTCTTGGCAGCAGTGTCATTCAAGCATATAGAGTCCACCCTTTTAAATAAAAGAGAACAGGTAACCATCAATGACCCACATAAGAAGAAAAAACAACAGAAGCTGAGCTGCATAAAATTTGTGTACAACCAATGCCTTAATCGATAGTAGGAAACATTACATGGATGAAGTTATACCTACCTGAATCCTTTTATCCTCTCATAATATTTGATGAAAGTGATATGGTATAATCTCAGGTCTCAACAAAGCTGTGAGATAGCAAAGAAAATTTTCACCCACGACAAACATTAACCGGAGTTTCTGAAAGAACATGTTCAAAACCTGGGAAAAAAAGACTACCTCAAATGTCAAAGTTCAGACATCTATCAACACAACCCATTAATATTAGCGAACTGGACTTCTAGATGACTTCCTGTAACTATGTCTAACAGGGGAATGCGACCTGCTTCGGTCACGGTACCTATCCCTGCTTCGGTCTTTTCCATTTCTGGACCTGCGTTCCATTTCCCTTGCATCATCCCGACTACTCCTGTCATTCCACTCTCGTGACCTCCTGTCACGTCCTCTATGTCGATCCCGCTCCCTGTCTCTGTCTCTGTCTCGATCATGATACCTGTCCCTATCCCTATCCTGTGAATGACTCCTCCTCTCAGTTTCCTTCTCCTTCTGTTTCCTCCGTTCTTCAGTTTCTTTCTCCCTTGTTAACCTTTCCTCTTCTCTTGCCTTCTCCTTGGCCCCCTGGAAAGCATACATAACAAGTCCTTATCCCCTGAAAATATACCAACCTGAAATTCATTACCGGAAGGGAAACTCACCTTAAACTCGGCTATGAAATCCCGAACCATGCCATAACCAACATGCTGCTTCCCTGAAACATGAGACTGACTCCTCTCTATAACATCATTTGCCACTAGAAAGGAACCACATATCTCACATAAAGCCATCTTCTTCTCTTGTGCAAGCATTAAGGCATTATTTTGTGGTGGTTGTGTCAAAACTGTCTTTTCTGCATTCAGTAGCTCCACCTGAGACAGTAAATAACAAGAATTATTGAACAATTTCTACATATCTCATCCTGACTAAATCATTTTGGGGGTTCCGTACATCTCCAAATTGGAGAACCAATACTGAACTAGTGAGGAGGAAATCAACACATAATGGAAAGGCAATAAATTCTGAGAAACTTATTAATTGGTTAATGAAGACTTAAAAGGAGGGGGAAAAGGTGCAATGGAAAAAACAACACTGCCAGCACCTTTCTCATAAGAGCTTCAGCTTCATCAACCCTTCCAGCTTCACCAAGAGCCTCAACTTGCCCCAGCAGGTTCTTTATCTTTTCTTCCAACACAGATAGCTGTTCAGATTTTTCAGCTGCCAAGGGAGTAACAGGTGCAGGCTCCAACTCTTGAGCAAGGCGTTCGCGTCCACGCCTAACTTTTCTATCCAAGTCCATCACCTTCATTGAACCAGGAAGTCCATAAAGAGAATGCGAAAATTACATATTGTAACATGCAACATCTAACAACTATATGACTTACCAATTTCTCACAGAACTGAGCAAGTTCAGCTTCAAACTTGGGGACATAAGCCTCATGCCTTGGAGAATTCTCAAAACTGAAGCCAAAATTTCATCATACAGCCAATTAGTAAAGGAGCATACAATTATAATAGAAAAGACCAACTACCCAATCTCATTCATGTACGCCCACACATATGCGCAAAAACGATATTATTTCTACGAACATATGAAGAACTCACTGCAAGATGCAATAAAGAATTCATAAAATTTATGCCCCACGCAAAATCCACAACATTTTCTAGGATAAAACCAAATTTAAATAAGATAAACCAATGACGAAAGAGATTAAAAGCAATTAGCAAAGCATTACGCCAGTAGGATACAAAGTCCGTATAAGCAATGTTTAAAGGGCAGGTACACATGTTTGCCAGTTCTGCTAATATGAGAACAATAGTCTATTCAAGTCCCCTTCAAAATTTACATAAGAACAAGGATTCCATGTGGGAAAAAAAACCAAACTTGATTTCACACTAAGGACCATAAACTGATACATTACATTCACATGGACCATCTGAGATGGTATGTGACTACGTGCAATAAAAGATTATTTAATTTGCTATAGAAACAAGCGAACATGTGGCCCAGTGGTAAATATCACACTATCGCATTGGGATTTCAGTTCTCCTGAGAAGGAACATCATCAAGGCCATGCAACATATTCATAGTGCCTATACTACTACAAAGTTAGTCCCAACAACAGGACAATAACTACTTTCAGCATTGAAGAAAAAAGAAAGTTTTTGCACAGCAATCCATACAATATCTGAAGATTATCTAATGCATCAAGTAGACATTCATGGGCACCGCATGACAGACCTCAGGCAAAAAGTTCAAACAGGCTTAAGGTATGCAAATAAGTTCTCCTGATCCTGAAAGGATCTGGCCAGATATGTTTAGATCATTTACTTCAACAAGAAAAAATAGCAACAGCATAACATACCAAGTGTATTACTCGTTTATTCAAAACTGAGTTCCACCCTGTATAAGATTTATGGGACAGCTAACTTGAGAAAATAAATTGTGGGTCAGCAGCACTTTCATAACAGACATAGATCATACTTGTTAAAAGAGCCTAAGAAAGCCCGAATAATTTAATAATGGAGAGCACATTCAATGTGCACGAGATAGAAACATAACCCAAAAAAAAATGCATTATACATCATAAATTCACAACAATCCAATATATACTCCCCTGATAAAACCAAACAAACAGCATAGATACACAGTTGTTGAGCTTATTCAATCACACCTTTCTTTCAACTTCTGATCATGAATTCTTGGGCATGGACCTGGAACAAAACATACCACCCACCCACATAAGAGAAGGGGAAATGATAGGCTTAAGATTTTCATATGTAAAATTCAATGCCTCAAAATAGTAAATTTTCAAATATACAAGGTCAACTTTCAATTGTTTCCCTTGCTTCTTCTTTTTTTCCCTTGGCAACAAAACATTAAAGAAAATTAGGTAATTCACACAAGAGTGCAGACATTGCAACGCACCGAGATCACTCCGAGTGTTCACAAAGAGGTCATGAGGACAAAACCGAACCATATGGAATCGACAAACCTCCCTATCTTCCCATGTGAGTTCCTTGTATCCCTTTCTCTCTTCCTCCGTCAAGTTACGAGCTAAATATCCACCAGTAAGCGCAAAATATTCAGTTAACTGACATTGAATAAATTCTACTCCTCGAAGCAAACATCCGAATAACATCAACGAATATGATTCTGAAAGAAGAGCAACTTCTGGCAAATAGGGATTGTTTACTCCAATACAAGCATCAAATTAAACAAAATGAAATCCACCATATAAAAACACATAGATAGGATTGAAAACAAGAGTCAAGAAGTTTTTACCTGATCCCATGAGTGCGTCTAGCAAAGCTCGCTGCGCGTCCATGGCTGAAAACGAAGAGCTCTAAGGTTTACAGTATAATAAAAAATCCAGATAATTAGGCAGGACTTGTAGCGAGTGGAGAGAGGCTAGGGTTCTAGGAGGATTGGGAGTTCAAGTGGATCATCTGCGGTGAGTAGGGTTTGGTGCGGTTTCGTCAATAAATTAAAAGGGCGTAAGGAAGTCGTAGAGGAGAGGACCGGGAAGCCAAGCCAAACACGGATAGGGTTACGGCGACAATGTTTTGGGTTTGTTTAGCAACATACACGTTAAGTCATGCTCGATACACGTTAAGTCATTCTCGAGAGGTATGAAGGCCACACAGTGATGAAAACTATTCAAATCTCAATCCCCTAGTTAGTGAGAATGGAATCCTAAACCTCAAGGTCCTGAGCATATAATATGATCAACCATACTACCTCTCATTCTCGTCTGCGAATAGGTTGCCACTAAATTAGGCTGACGATATTTCAATCCGAAGTTTAAATCGAAGCCCTTGGTTGGTTATTAGAGAGTCGCTATTTGCAAACAAATTTCTCATTACACATAGAGTGTCAAACAGTTAGATTGGTCGATTTTTTTTTGGAAAAATTTAATTTACTGTTCAATCGATTATTGACGGTTTGATTGATTTTTTCGATTCTTCAAACGATTCGATTTGCGATTTTTTTTAACAATCCTAATTTTAAAAAATATATTTAAATTCACCAAATAATCATTTTATAAAATTACCTTCAAACATATTTATTTTTTGCACTCATATTTTTAGTCAATACAATTTAATTAAATTAAAACGAGAATATGATAGACTCTTAGAATGAATTGTACATGTAAGTATACTTGCCAGCCTATCTAAGGTTTGTTCGTTTTAACCTTTGGATCTTATACGATAGTTCGAACACGATAATCGAAGAACAAATAGTTGCATTCAGCCATTCAGGGATTAATAACTGAAGTAATAGAATTTATGTCCATACTGCCTAAATGGCAATGCCAAGACGAAGGTGCATATGGGCAAGATCACAACGCAAACAAGCTAATCAATTGGATAACAAATGATACAAGTATTCATCACAGGAAGACAGATAATACTGATATGCAAATATGCCACTTTATAATCTAAAATTTCAAATTTTATTTGAATCTTGCTTCAGTTTGAAGCCTCTGGAAAAGAAGCTTATTCATGCGAGGATCAAACTTGTTCTTATGGGTAAAGTAGTGGAAGGTAACCATTTACCAGGAAGTTTCAGTTCATTCAATTATTTGGGTTTACATCGGGACATGGTTTCCAAGTGCTTCAGTTTACTGAGACGGAAATTGGACTTCCGGTTGCGGAGAGGGGAGGAATGGTAGATTTAAGAGCATACCCAATTGCCATTCTGAACAAGACGAGATATAGGGATGGGAAAGATGGTAGCTTATGATTTTAAATTTTACGTAATTAATGTTAATGAAGAGTTTTGGAAAGTTATAATTGTGTATTAAACAAGAAATTGAGCTGTATTAAGTAAGGAATAGTGTTTGAAACCCTCAAAAAGTGACCCTCAAAAAATCCCTATGAAGTGGACCCTACATATGTGTTTTTAATCAATGACTATTTTAATGCCACATAGATTTGAGGGACTTTTAGGGGTCTCTAGCATTGTCCTGGAGTAAGTGTGTACAATGAGTTTAATTTCGTGTACAAATAATGACTCCCTGTTAAGTTTTCCCTATTAAGTATTAATGAAACCAAAACAAGTGGGCCGTAGAGGCAGGCCCACATTTAGAATTTAGATTGAGTGACGAGTTTCCGGATACTTTTTCCCAAGCGGTCCATTTGCAACTACATATAAAGATAATCAAAAGATTAATCCAAACTGTGTCGTTGTGGTAACGAACCCAGCAATAAAAGTATAGAACTAAAAACGACGAACAAATAGGACCGACTTTGGCTCGTGTATTGGAAGAAACCGTGAAGACAAGTTGACCCTGTAGCTATCTTGAATCTCCGACGCATCTGCAAATTCAGATCCTCCATAATACTCGGATAATGTAACAGGTTCGTCGTTATTTTTCAATTCCGAAGTCAAACGACCTTTCCTTTGAGTTTATTCGTCAACACTTCAAACATATATTTTATGTGAGTTGCACCAACGAATGTGGCGTGAATTTTGACTATTTCCTTACTGTTTCTCGGTGACAAAACATAGGGTTGTTCTGCGGATCAGATGGCGGAGGGAGGCGTGAATTCGCGGTATATTAAGCTGACGAAGGATCAAGTTGCACCGTTGGAGGATATTCGTCCAGGAGAGCTCAATCAGCCCATCGAGGTTCCTCAGGTCTCCTTCTCCCTCTCGTTGTCTCTGGTTTAACAATCTCTGAATTTCAGCGTGATATAGTGATGGATTTGTTTTTGTTTTTTTTTTTTGGAAAATTGTGACAAATTCCTGAATTTTATTGTTAATTGAATTAGCTGTTGCGATCTAATCCTCAAATTGGCCAAAATTGTGCAGTTGGCTGTTCGGAAGTGCAATGGATGTGGACAGGCTTTGCCCGAAAACTTTGAGCCACCTGCAAATGAGCCTTGGACAACTGGAATCTTCGGCTGCACTGAAGACACTGATAGTTGTAAGCTGATGTTTACACTATCCTCAGATTTCCAGCCGATTTATGTTTTTTTTTTCCCTTTTTTATCAGCTGTTGTATTTTGTTGTTTATTGGCTTTAACATACATTAAAGATTTGAACCGGTTAAAATAAGGTTAGCATTTAGCAATGAGCTTTGCAACTCCACGAAGAGGAATTACTCTCCTCCTCCCTTTTTTATTTAGTTGGTGCAATGTCAAATAAGAAATGAAGTCTTGTACTTGAAAGTCAGTTCTTGCAAACAAAATTTGATGTGTTATTTGGGGCTTCTATTGCTTCTTGTTTAATCAAGAATTCAAGATTTTCTTTACCTACCAACTGCAAGGTAGGGTGTATTGAGAATGTGAATGAAAATGTTCATCAAGCAATCTTGTGCCAAAGGATGTTAATGTTTTTCATCTTTGAAACTGGAAGTTTGGTCAATAGATGGTCTCTTTGCAACATTATAGTTGTGTTATGGGTGGCTGTGGGCGAGGTGAAGAAAAAGAGAAGCTCAGCTCTTCCCCCTCAATCACACTGAAGCTGAATATTTATCATGGTTTTCCTGTATATTTGTCATGTTTATTCTCCTGCATGCTTTGGCTTATGAAATTCGTTATTAGGATAGTGCCACGCCTTTATGAGCTGATGATATTTTCTTTTGGCATTACATCAACAATTATTTTGTTCATATCGACGTATGGTCAATTGATGTTTCCTTTCGTTGTCATTACTTATCAGCTAGTTGATGAAAACTTTCCTACTTTTGTCTTTTCAGACACTTGATAGTTGATACTAACTTTCCTTCCAATTTCTTTGTTTTCAACCAGTGTGTTCATTATATCTGCACAGGACTTGATTAATCTACAATTTCTGTTTTATTCCTTTATAGGCTGGACAGGTTTATTTTGCCCTTGTGTTCTCTTTGGGCGTAATATTGAAAACTTGAGAGAAGACACCCCATGGACTACACCATGCATTTGCCATGCTGTTTGCGTTGAAGGTGGCATTGCTCTGGCCATAGCAACAGCAGTCTTCCATGGTATTGACCCAAGGACATCGTTTCTCATTTGTGAGGGCTTGTTATTCTCTTGGTGGATGTGTGGCATATACACTGGTCTTGTTAGGCAATCCTTACAGAGGAAATATCATCTCAAGGTAATAACCCATTAACCCTTCTCAATAAACTATGAACTAGGGACAGATTCTTTTTTCATTAGTTAAGACATTACCTTTTCATGCTGCAGATGATCATACTATCCATGTCATAGATTCCTTGGTTTTAGCAAGCATGTATCTTTACTGTGTGAAGTAATTCCTGTTTCCTCTGCCGAAGGGGCAAAATAGAGAAAAGAAAAGAATGAGTATTGCTCTTACTGAAAATATTTGTCTCAATCCAATGTGAAAACAGGGAATCTGGAGACTACATTATAATCGGACATAGTCAGTTACTACAATCGTTATTATTTGTAGTTAGGCCTGTGGGATTGATCATTACTTAGTTTATTTTACATTGACGAAGCTTTGTTGTCATCAGATACTTGGAACAATTTTGTCATACGTAGTGTTGACGACTCAAATAAGTATTGTATCAATGCTTATACATTTTAATGCTGTACTACTTCTGTCTCCCAAAAGGAGGTTGCCACACCATTAATATGTCGTATTACTCACTGATGGATACCTTAATCACTGCAGAATTCACCATGTGAACCATGCATGGTGCACTGCTGCATGCACTGGTGTGCTCTGTGCCAGGAGCACAGGGAGATGAAGGGGCGTCTATCAGATAACTTTGCCATGCCAATGACCATTGTCAATCCTCCTCCCGTTCAAGAAATGAACTCTTCTTCTGAAAACCGGGATTCTGCTCCCTCCGCTGAACAAGGCACCACTTTGGAGATGCGGGCTCTGTAAACCACCACACCTCATACTGTCATACACAGGGATTATTTATGATAACAGATTTTATTCTGAACAGCGTTTTGCGGTGATATGTGCTCATGTTCCTCAGAAATCAATTTTTTACGTAACTTCTTTTAGAACCCTTTTTTTTTCTTCTTAATACTCCATTTTCATGTTGTTTTTTGCTTGACCATTTTGGGGTCCCCGGATCTTTACTTCGATTTATTGAGATGCCCCGTCCTTGAGCTGGCATTGGATGAACTATGGGTTCATCTGGTTGCTATGCACTATGCTTTATTACTGATGGTTTTCTCCTTCATGCAACCCCGTAATTTTAATTTGTTTAGCGGTGTAATAACATGTGATTTGAGGTATTTAAATGGTTATATTTTTGTCATCGTGGTACAAATTAAATATGAGATTTTATTTGAATTGCCAATTTTTAGGATAAGACGGGAGATCTTCCTCAATTGCAGAGTGTTTTCCATTTCTGAACTTAATATTCTGCATTAGATGAATGTATTTTCTAAGTTTTAGGTAGAGTTAGCACAAGCTGTGGTATTCTATTGAATTGCCAATTGGACGATCTTTGAATAAATGGAAAAAATTGTCTTCTAACCTTTGCGGTGACAGATATTAAAGATATCATGTAGCCATAATTGCATATTCATTGATTATTCCAAACCATACCCACAACGAGAAAGAAGCAGCAAAAACAGGTAGTATGGTTTGCCCAGCCTTATCCAAAAGGAAGCAATTTTACACATTATACAAAGATACCGTCCATGATACATTAAATCCGCAGAAGATTTTTCATGTCCAAACCGAGTGTGCACTGAACAGAATGAAACACAATAAATTGCTACAATTAGCAAATGCTGGCAATTAGAACTAATACTCAAAATATATTTCTAGTGAAACAAAGAGCGGTGAAGTTTTGGATCTTGTCATTGCATCAATATGAACTTACATAATGAATTGTACTCCTACAAGCACTTCTCAACAAAAAAGAAAAGAAAAGAAGATGGTTTTATCTTCTACTGACCCAAAAGCTCATGTTAGATCTGTAAAATATGATGGATATTTGGAGGAATGGAGAAAAAGGTCTTCTTCAGGTCAAATAATGCTCAATTTGACCCATTTTCTGCCTCAGTCCTAATTCAGGTTTTTTAACTATAGTAAGAGGCTGTAAAGGCCATTCAATAGAAATTCCCCTCCACACCAATCTAAAAACAGCCCCCAACTAATCCAATTTGACATCTCACCAGAGGTCCAGAAGATGATTCTTCTTCAGAATAGATCTCTCATTTTTCTTCATTCGATTCAATGACTTCCTTTTTATTGTTGTTGTTGCTACTATCGTGGCTGTTTACGTCGCTTTGCATTTCAAGCAGCTTATGTTGTTCTTCCTCACTCTCGTGCATTTTTGCTTCTTTCACAGCTTTAGGCTTGTTGCTTGTAGATTGCTGATACATAATCCCACCAAACATGCAAATGAGAAGGCCGACTGTCCCCACGAATGTGGAATGTTTGTCCCAAATAAGCAGATTGATTACAACTGTAAGTAGCTTGTTCACTATACCAAGCACAGTAAATCCCGTCGCAGAAATTGCCCTCCTGCATGAGAACCCAAAGAAAGAGATTGCTACACCAAATATACAAGATAAGGCTACGGGCAAAATTACATGAAAAGAGTGCCAGTCTGACTCATCTGCAACATCATGCTTTATTTTATTGAATTCCCCCATGATAAGCAATTCCAGAGGAAACAGGAGGAGGGCCTCAAGATTGTTATAAAGCACGAGACCCCATGTGTTCAAACCAATGGTCATAACCACGTGCTTAATATAAACAAAATCAACTGACATGCTCACAAGATAAGCCAAGGCCCAACTATAAGCCATATATGTGAACTGGTAGTCTGTTAAGACGTAAAGCACACTTCCCCCAAATATGGTAGCGAGAGATATCCATGTTGTCATTAATGGCCAAGGCTGGCTCAAGAAGAGGGACTCGCCAATTGCAACAAACATTGGGACAGCTGAACGAAAGACAATGAAGGTATCAACATTAGCATGAAGCAGAAGCTCGCTGTTGGTGAAGAGAGAAAGGTAGAATATAGTAGCCGCTGGTACAAACCGCCACATTGTCAGAAGGTCAAGCCGGTCATGCTCTATGAACTTTAACCACCCAAAAATGAGAACACCTGCTGCACTTGTGAAATACTGTAATGCAGTTAAGGCCCCGGGATAAGGAAATTTAATCACAGCCCATTTGTTAATTATGGAGAGCAAAGATGCTGAAATGCAGTATCCAGCAGCAATGCCATAGACCGAAGCTCGCTGGAGCAAGCCATTATACCAGGTTGCTTGATTATCATTCAAGGAAGAAGACAGTTCTGGACCTTTAGTGGTCTCACTTAGTCCAGGATTCTCCACATCATTAGACATCTGAAATGGATTCAGATTATCCTTATTAAATTGTCAACAGATTAATCATAAAAAATTCTATATCTCAAGAAGAAGAGGTCAAATTTTGACTTTAATACAAAGAAAAAATGAAACGCTGAGAGATCACAACTATGCAGCATAACTTGTCCAGAAGTTTAAAGACTTATATAGCTAGCAGAGACACTTTCTGAAACTTCATTTCACTCCCAAGAAAACGCCGAACATCAAGAAATAGCAACCACTCAATACATATGAGATGGGACTGCATACTTTTCTATTTTCTCATAAATCAACCAAGCAATTAAAGACCAAAAAAGAAGCAGGGAAGATTTTATAAAATCTTTTCTTGACTTGCCAATTTCTTAACAGGTCTACCTTTTCCAGATAGCTCAACTGATTATACAACTATTTAAACATAAGCACCAAAAATATCTACTTCTGTTAGACTCAAAAAGCTATGATTCTCATCCTGCTTAAGAAATGAGTAATCAATACATACAACTAGACTGATGGTGGTGCATTGACATGTTAAATTTCTCAAATATTGAAATTCAATCATCATCTCTAATCATCTGAAATTTTATATTCATCGTGTCTGAACCTCAAATAGTAAAATAGCACATTCCAAGTTTGCCACCACAATACACATAAACAAATTTCACTTGAAGCAAACGACATAATCACAATCAAATTACACCAACACCAGAGCCACAAATGAAAAAATCACACTACTTTACAGATTGCCATAGAATATCTGTCAAAAACACCAACCTCAAATGCAAGATTGGCTCATTATCCATAAACCCCGCCTTTTGAGCTGTGATAGAATAGATAATTCGTTTTATAGCCAATCTAAACCAAAGTTTTTATATTATTTTCGAGTATCAGAGCGTGAAAATGACTTTATCGACTCATCACCTCAACTCAATCACAAAAAAATTTCTCCTTCAAAATTAACAGAAATAAAAAGTCGAATTGTTAGTTCAATTCAATCAACTCATTTGAGTAAATTTTACTATAGGCTGCTCGACACAGGAAAGCAACAAAGACAAAGAACTGTGACCAACCAAAAATCCTACTAAAATGCATAATTACCAGAAACTCATCGCTTCTTTGCTAATACCAATAAAAACAAAAGTATTTGTACCTCCAAGTTCCTCCTTCTCTAAACAAAAGGGAAAAGATCATAATGCTCAAGCCAACTGAACCAAACGGTTTAATCCAGCTGAATTGAGTGAAGGTTTCGAGCATTTCAGCCCCGAAGAAATGACAACCCTCATATTGAAAACGTCAATTTCACATATGATTCCCACATTTTCTCGAGAACCAAAATAACCCAGCCCAGCCATCACAAACCCAAAACCAGCATCGGATCAGACATACAAAAATAGCAACAGTGAACAAACGGAAGTAATAGAGAGAATCACCAGCCAAAAACTTCGTTGGAGAACTGCAATTGCTCTCGATTTCCGTCGATCTAGCTTAGTTTGATCGCCTCAGAATGACCCAGCTGTGAGCAGAACTGTAGCCAGTTAAGCGAATGGTACAAGTGCCTGCAAACTTGGAGAAACAACCACGTGGAATTGATTAGGCTCGATTAACGGTTTTAACGTTTGATGGTGGCTCGACTCGAATTTGTTTAGTTTAGAACTAGAGCCGAGCTTGAACATAGGGTTAAGCTCGATTAAATAATCGAGCTGATTCCGAGAATACATTCGGCTAGTGAGCTAGCGAGCTGAGCTCGAAAATACGCTTTTCAATATATAAATATTTTTAATATACATTATTATGTTATTTTTAACAACTCTGTTAGAAAAATATAAAAATATAAACAAAATACGAGAGTTCGGGACATTCATTAATTCTTAAGAACAGCATCCTTAAAATTGAAGAGTAAGGCGGAAAAGGGAGAACAAACTCGAACTCGAGCTCGAATTTGAGTTTGAAAACAAAATGCATTATAGAACCGAGCTTGAGCCCAAACATGATTTTTAGGTTCAAATTGAGCTCTGGCTCAAAACTTTACAAGCAAGTCGAGTTTGAGCATAAGGTATTAAACTCTAATTATTTGTAGTGGGCAATTATAGTTGAGAATATGTTCCTAGATAAAAGTGAATGATATAAAATAATTGTACTGAACTGAACTTTAATTAATTTTCTCATGAGTAACTCACACTTTTTTGAACAAAACTACGAAAATGATGATTATAACTATATTTAGCATAACCACACACTATTATTAAAATTGCATCATCATATATTGACTATTTGAATATAAGGTTAATGTTGAAAATCACAACCACCGTTCACCCAAATAAAACACAGTTCTATTTATAAGCCCACCGCTAAGTGGGCCAAGTTCAAAAAAAGCCCACAAAAATACAGCGTATATGTTTAATGTTACGCGAGCGCACGCTGTATATATGCGTCTCCAATTCACCGCCAAAAGGCCCAAAGCCCTGTACATATGCAACGGTAAAAAACTGGCGCCCTAACCCCTCTCCGTATGTATTACGCAAGCACATACCGGATACGTTCTCATTATCTTCCATTTATAGGCCACCCCACCTCCAGTATCCACCGATCCCACTCTCCACCGCCGAAACCCTTCACAACGGTAAAAAAAATGGCGCCCAAATGCCTTTCCTTGTTCATGTCTTCTCTATCGCTTCCTCACCCTATCTTAATCACTAGACCTAATTTCGTCAAATTTTACGCCAAACACACTCCCATCGTTTGCAAGTCCACGCAATCGCCGTCCCAAACCCGACAGACAGTCTCAGAAATACCAGAACAAGAGGGGGCTGGGGCTGCTGCTCCAACCCGAGGCGAGCGGTTCCTCGAGCGCGAACAAGCCATTGAGGCTGCTAAGCTAATTGCGAAGGAGATGAAGAAGCACAAGAAGAAGAAAGAAAAAGCGTTGAAGGTTTCGAAATCAATTGCATGTTGTTACGGTTGTGGAGCTCCAGTACAGACATCCGAAGTGGATGCTCCGGGTTACGTGGAGCCAAGTACCTATGAATTGGTACGTTTTGTTGTTGTTTGTTTTCAATTGCTGGAATCGTTTCATATTTAGAATTCCTTTTCCTGTTAGAGTTAACGTTTTCAAGGTGGTGAAGGTGAACCCACGGGGTTTGTCTTCGAGTGAATGAAAGAAATTGTTGCTTATCAGTTTAGTTTGATGGCTTTATATTAACTCTCGTAATTTGCCACTCTTATCTTTGTACTCCTTGTTGGTGCTTCTGTTTTGTTTTGTTTTATTGTTAAAATTTTTAACGGGCATCTGAATTCTTTCCATTACAATTATTTTTGTTGTTCTTTCCATTAATTTGGGATATGATTTTCTATGTTGATTGACAACTATTGATTAGATACCTTGATCTTTAAGTAATATGAGAGTGCTAAGATACTTTATGTGCTGCAGAAGAAGAAACACCACCAGCTTAGAACTTGTATTTGCGGTAGGTGCAAGCTTCTGTCACATGGACACATGATAACCGCTGTCGGAGGTAATGGAGGCTATTCTGGAGGGAAGCAGTTTATTACAGCTGATCAGCTTCGGGAGAAATTGTCTCACTTACGCCTTGAAAAGGCTCTAATTGTTAAATTGGTCGGTATTACCTAAACTTCATTTTTGTTTTCTGCCAAAATCAATGACTAACTAAGAGAATGTTGAACTTCTCATTGCGAAAATGATTTCCTTATGGTCCATTGGCATCACCTGTTGTAGTAAACGTTTTTGGTGTAGACATCAACTAACCGTTAAAACACAAACATCAGAAACTGACAGGGAAACAATGTGCTTGAATGCTCTAACTCCCTCACTCTTGCTTGTTTTATATTGGAAGGGGATAGGGAAGCTTAGTGAGCTTGTGACATTTATGTAGTTATTTTCTACAGTGTAGAAGGTTATATGGATTCTCGAGCATGGGGACTGGAGAATGAAAATGATATACATTCTGTAGATTAACATTTATCTGGTTTTATTTGATGTTTCTTATAATCGAATACTGGTTTTTTATATTGTTGAACATTTTCCAGGTTGACATTGTGGATTTTAACGGAAGCTTTTTAGCTCGTGTGCGTGATCTTGCTGGTGCAAACCCCATAATATTAGTTGTGACCAAGGTAATTGGTGACTTTCCTTTTTTTCCCCACTAATAACTAATATTCATGGCAAAGTTTCTTAGATTTTTTGTTCCTTTTACTGTTAGGTTGATCTTCTTCCAAAAGGGACTGATCTTAATTGCGTTGGAGATTGGGTGGTGGAGGCCACCACAAAGAAGAAGCTTAAGTAAGTTAGGACTTGTTGCCTTGTTGGACATGCTTATTGTTTGTTACAATATTAAGTTAACTGGAATTTTCTCCCCACCCCAGGAAACAAATGATTCTGTTACTCTGTTTTTCAGTGTTCTGAGCGTACACCTTACAAGTTCGAAGTCTTTAGTAGGAGTTACTGGTGTTGCATCGGAAATCCAACTAGAGAAAAAGGTTCATACTTTTACAATAATGTGCATAGCGCATATTTTGCATACTTTATAGGTTAATCAAGAACTATTTATTGATTGGCTTACTTATGTTCTCCTGAAATTTTTGTTGACACTGAATTTTGTGGTGCAGGGACGGGATGTTTACATTCTGGTGAGTACGTGATCCCGGTGCTTTTTGGTGGTAGTAGGATTGAAAAGTTTATGTTTTGTGTCTTAACTGTTTTTGCTGGGTTGCCATGTGCTTCTGTTAGGTTGCCCTTGCATTGGAATAGGTCATTTGATTGAGAGGTGTATACCGGTTCTCTGATTGATGTCTTATGTGATATGCTTCTTTTTAATCCTCAGACTAACATATGCACCTTATCTTTTGTCTGTGAACTAAATTATAAATTTAGAAGAAAAGAGAGTAACGGAGAAGAAAATCTCTGCTGAACAGTGAGAATTTACCATCCTCTGGCAAGCCGAATTTCACTTTTTAACTCTAGAGAGAGCTAAACTTTTTGTTCTTTTCCATTCGATTGCCACCCAAACAATTCATGTTGATCTTGATTGGCGTTGATTTTATTTTGTTGCCTGGGGTTATCCTTATTATTGCCATTAGTACCTTAATATTATTATGTTTTGGTTGCACATTTCATAAATTATTTTGTTGTCTATGAAGTCACTCCCTCCAGAAACAACCTTTCCAGACTGTCCATTTGCATTATCTGTTAAGATGGTTACCTAATCTGTTCAACACCTAAAGTAACTTGTTACTTTGAGGGCGGAAGTATTTTTGCCCTTGGGATCAAGTCGAAGTTCAACTCGTAATATGAAAATTGAAACGGACAGAATGTTATTTCATCTAATATCTTTGAATTTGATTACTGTGGGTATGTGTGATATATATATATATATATATATATATATTTATTTATTTATTTATTATTTATTCTTATTCTATATTTCTTACAGGGATCTGCTAATGTTGGGAAATCGGCATTCATCAATGCATTACTACGTAAGTATCCGTTCAAAATGTTTCACATAGTCATGGTTGTGACTGACTATTCCTTCTCTAGGATTTCTTTCTAGGTGGGTGATAGTCTACTGGTTTTATATTGAATTTGCCCCTTTGGTAACGCATCTTGTTGGGGATTTGGGGGGTTCGAACTTGTCACAAGGACCAATTATATGGGTTTTCAGCCACTCAAGCTAAGCTAGTGGACTGGTGACTCCTGGAAAGAATGAGAATTTTTATTTACTTTCCTATCCCTGCAATCCAAATGCTATGGTGTCTCTATAATACCTAGCTTACATTTTTTTGGATGAAAGTAACATACAAGAAATTTTTTTAAATTTTTACTAAATTTATCAATCAATTCTTTTCCTTCTTCATATCCCCTGGAATTAATAATGTAAAGGTTTTAATTTGTTTATATTTTTTTCCATCGGATGGCAAAATCATGCCCTTTATGACTTTGTTTGGTGATGCCTCCATTGCTGCTTAATGCTTATAGTTCCTGCGCAAGCAGTTGGCCTTCCCTTTTATTATTGTTTATTACTTTCCCCAGTCGGGTTGCTCATTTTTTTTTTGTGTGATTTGTCTTTTTTTCCGCATACTTCTACACTCTTTTTTTTCTACTTTATGAATGTTTGTGTACTTGTACTTAAAATTGTGTTTTAAAACTTTGTAGTTATTTGCCTGGATTTATAATTTTTATTTTTAACCAATGCACAAAGCTCCCACTATTACTTTGGGTCTGGTATGGGCAGTTGCCTGCAGCCTTACCCAGCCACATTGCAAGGCTGTCTTACGTTGCATGAGTCTGAGCCAAACGTATAAATGTGTTTGCACCTCTTTTCTTTTCCTTCCAAGTAATTTGTTGGCCATTGTTAATTTTCTCATATTATTGGCGTTATTATCAGATGTGATGGCACAACGGGATCCGGTAGCTGCAGTGGCGCAAAGATACAAGCCGATACAGTCAGCTGTTCCTGGAACTACCTTAGGTCCTATTCAAATTGATGCTTTCCTTGGAGGAGGGGTATGACCATGTTTATTTGTGCCTTTTTTTTCTAATTATAAGATGGCTAATTGCATTAATCTCTTCACATCTTTTTTTATGATAATAAGATTTAACCTGGATTACGAAATATCATTGAAGCTTTCCTTTCCTTCCCCTGGGGTTTTTAGTTTTTCGCTATGGTACTACTGTTTCTCTGCCTACAGAAACTATATGACACACCTGGAGTTCATCTCCACCATAGGCAAGCTGCAGTGGTTCATTCAGAAGATTTACCTGCTCTGGCTCCTCAAAGTCGGCTTAGGGGTCAATCTTTCCCTGTATGTCATATGCATTTTTCACGTACGCTATGCCCTTGAACTCCTGTTACAAAGTTTCTTCTTCCATGCAGAATGCTCGGATGGCCTCAGAAGTTGAAATAGGGGACAAAATTAAGTCCAATGGCTTGAATGGGCTTTCGATTTTTTGGGGAGGTCTTGTCAGGATTGATGTCTTAAAGGTCTGATTTGTGAATCACTGAATCTTGTAGCTGGTAATTATATCCTCTGGAATCATAAGTTTGCACTTTGGATGCATTCAGGTTCTTCCAGGAACACGTCTAACATTCTACGGACCAAAGGCATTGCAGCTTCATATGGTACCCACTGAGAAAGCTGAAGAATTTTATCAGGTAATCGAGCATCTCTGTTTACGTGTCAATGTGTCATTCTTGAAATGCTAATGCTTAATTGAGAGGCTCTTACCTTATTTTGCAGAAAGAAATTGGAGTCCTACTAACGCCACCAAGTGGAAAGCAAAGAGCAGATGACTGGAGAGGTCTTGAAACAATGCGTCAATTGCAAATAAATTTTGAAGATGCTACAAGGTGTAGTTGAACATACTTATAGTGATCAAATGTCACTTTTGTTCTTTGATTTTACTAACCGAAAATGATCATTTATTTTGTTTGCATTTTTTCTTGTTTGGTTCTCATTTTTTGTTGATAAATGGACGTGGAACTTGGTCTTTTGGTTTGACAGGCCTGCCAGTGATGTGGCTATATCAGGTCTTGGATGGTTTTCAGTTGAACCCATATGCAAATCACTGGGGAGTTCTGATTTAAATACGGAAGAAATCGCCAAGGAACTTCATTTTGCAGTCCATGTCCCCAAGCCAGTCGAAATTTTTGTTCGGCCTCCATTTCCGGTGGGCAAGGCTGGAGCAGAGTCGTACCAATATCGGGATTTGACGGAGATGGAAGAAGCAGCAAGACCGAAGTGTTATCATTGATTTTTGACAGATTTTTTGGTGATGTATTTGTGCAAGATGAATTGTAGATACATCACGGTTGAGGAAGAAAAGAAACGAAAGGCAGTGGAATTTTGTAAATATAACTGTAGAAGTTGTAGCTGGTGCGGGGACACAGGATGAAGGTTCTTGAAGTCATTGCAAAGGAAGCCGATTTGCACCAACTAAACATCGACTCGAGCACAGTTCAGTGTGCCATCTCGCTTCCCCAGAGCCCATTTCTGCCAGGATTTTCTTCTTGTATCCACATATTTGGGAACAATACACAAATGAACATCAGAAACAGTGGAGTGTATTATACATATGATGAGCTCGACTCACCAATGATAATATGATAGTCCATTAATCCAGTTGCTTGACGGGCCGTTCGATAACTTCAGTTTTTCGTGAGCCACCTTTGCGCGATGGCCGGTCTGACTTTGCCATGGCTCCACCAGTTGGGCTTGAGCTTTTTTGTGAAGCCCCATCTATCGGGCCGTTTTATAGTTTAAGACTTTTAAGTCAATTTTTTGGGCCTTTCATGTTCAAGTCGAACGCCTATTAAGCTTGCGAGTAGCGAGTCCCAATCAACTAACCAAGCCCTTCTATATTATTTCGCCCGGAAAACAAATACAGATATTTCCCAAACCCGACCGAGCAAACAAAACAAATTTCGAAATCACTAAAAACAAATTCCCGCCATTTATTTACTACTAGCGTTCGGTTGAAGCTGTTCGCTTTCTCAAATTTTCAATGTCGAATCCCTCCAAATTCTCCTCCTATCTTCTTCTTCCCGGGTTCAGCTCGCCAGTGCTAGGGTCTCAAACTCCGAAACCTTCTTGTGCTCTCCGCTTTCTCGACGTATCTTTCAATTCCTCACTTCGCTGCCTCTGTCTGTTCTGAACTTCTTTTTTCATGATTTAAGGGTCTCAATTTCTTTATCTAAGGCTTCAAATTCAAGTAATTGGACTCTTACATTTGTTTTGCTTACTCTTCGAGCATTGCTTGACTATTGCTAGGTTCTATTCTTTCAGATCGACCAGTTGAGGGTATTTCGTCGTTGTATCTAGGGTTTGGACGTCGTATTTACTTTCGTTAGTTTGTTTTATCTCTAGATTGTTTGGAAGCGATGTACGTATAGGAGATGTGCTTGGAAAGGTTCAAATTGTATGCAGCAAGGACGGTGGTTCAAGGTTTTGACCGCTATTTCAATGCGATCACGGGCTGAACGGCTCAGGAAAATCTGATATTCTAGATTCGATTTGCTTCGTTTTGAGTATAACCAATTTGCAGCAAGTTCATGCTTAGCTCGAGTACAAACAAGGGCAAGCAGGAAGTACTAAGGCAACAGTGCCAATTGTATTTGATAACTCAAGTAGAAGCCGGAGTCCCCTTGGTTATGAGGATCATCTAGAGATCACAGTAACAAGGCAGGTCGGTGCTTTATCCACAACCAAAATTTTCTTAGACTTAATTTTCTTTTCTTTTTTTATTTATTTATCGCTTTCTTTTATCTAGAGGACCGGTTTTCAATCTGGCTATGGTTATGCAGGGCGCCACATTTTTATGAATATTGATTTTTGATAATATGGAAATATATAACCATAGTGTACTAATTTTGTATGGTTTGAACTTTGAAGAATAAAGCGGGTACCCTGCAAGGAATACTGTGCGGAGACGTGAGAGAGAGTGTTGATTTATTTGTCGAACTTGGTTTGTTCTACGTCAGTGTAATTAGGAACTTTCCTCTACTAGTCTTGTGTTATTTTATGAAAATTTAGAGCTATTAACGACACAATTTTTATAACTATTGCCATGCTTCTTCAAATTTAGTCATATATGCAAAGTAAAACAAATCATTGGATGTATGCTGAAGATACATTTGCCTACTTGGCAGATTGTAGTTGTTGGAAGAAACAAGTATCTGATCAACGGAAAGCTTCCCCAATCCAGTTAAGTCCAGAACCTTTTTCATTCAGTGCAGCTTAATGTTAATAATCCACATTTCTAATCATGCAAGGCCGGATGAGCAGGATTTTAAACATGAAACCTCATGAAAAAACGTCTTTTTGCTTGAAGAATGTATGAAACAAAGAAGGAAGCTGCTCTGAAAACACTTGAGAATAAGCAGAGTAAGGTTGATGAGATCAATAAGCTTCTGGACCATGAAATACTTCCTAGAGAAACTGAGGAAAGAACGACTGCACTACATGCAATGGGATAATGGCAATGCTGAATTAGATAGACTTATAAGGTTTTGCGTTGCTTATGAATATATTCAAGCTGAGAAAATCAGAGACAGTGCAGTCAGTGAAGTTGAAAAAGTAAAAAGCAAAGATAGCTGAAATTGATGGTAACACGGAAATGATGTTGGGCAAAATTCAGGAAATGGAGATGTAAGTATCAAAACTAACCGCTGAAAAGGAAGCCAGTATGGGTGGTGAAACATCTGTGCTGAGCAGTAAGGAAGATACTCTCAAAAGTTGAGTATCTTATGGTTGCAAACTTTTTTATTATATTTCCTATTACTCTTTTTGTATCTGCAGAAAGAGTTGTTTGAGTTCTATTCTGTTCCATTGGCCACTCAAGCAAGAAAGTGAAATTTCACATTGATTTTGTCAGGTTGTTTGTAATCTTGAAGAATTAAAGCAGTCTGTAGAACAGAGGGCTTCTGCTGTCAGAAAGTCCAAAGAAGGAGCAGCTGATTTAAAGAAGAGTTTTGAGGAGCTTTCTAAGAGTTTAGAAGACTATGAAAAGGACTACCAGGTAAGTGGTTTCTCTAAGACCCATTGCATTGCCATGCAATTTTCTTTTCATTTGGGAACCAAACATTGAACTGAACAAGCTGCTGTAATCACCATTCATAGGGTGTGCTAGCTGGCAAGAGCAGCAGAAATGAGAACAAAAAATGCCTTGAAGACCAACTTGGTGATGCTAAGGGTGATGTTGAAAGTGTTGAAACTGAATTGAAACAGTTGAAAACAAAAATGTTGCTGAGAAAGAGCTCAAAGAGAAAACACGGTAGTTGATGAATAAGCGGGAATAAGCACTCTCTTTTAGAAAATGAACTAAATGCTATAAGAAAAGATGTTGAAACTGTTAAAAAAGTTTTTAAGGTGTTGGAATCACTTCCTTATAAAGAGGGCCAGATGGAAGCTTCAGGCTCTCCACCTGATGTTTTTCTCCAGTTTTACAGTTCTTGAGTCACTGATTGGTTTATATATAATTTTAAACTGAAACTTCTTCCACGATTGTGCATTTGAATTGGAACTTGTGCAAAAGTTGAAATAAGAGATCTATCGGCACAATTAGCTAATGTTCAGTTCACATAGCATGATCCCGTGAAAAATTTTGACAGGTCAAAAGTTAAAGTCATTGTTGCACAACTCATCAATAGCTCCACAATGCTGCCCCAGAGGTTAGCCATTCATGACATCATCTCTCTGCTTTGGTGAATAGCAAATATGAAATGATTTCCGACTCAATTAAGTCTATTGATCTAGATTGAGTTAATCTGCTGGTCACTGCTGCTGCTAAATTTGTCAGTTAATGTGTCAATACTCATTTGTAATATAATCTATTACAAGCCTAAACCCATTTAAAATTTACTTGATCTTATGTTTTCACTTTACCTGCTTAAATTCTGATCTTTCAATATATGTTTTTCAGATGGTTATGACTAGGTAAATGTCTAGTAATTCGGAAACTTTGCAGTTACCTCCGCCATGATGGTTCTAGAGTCTAGACCACTGGTACATTGTATGTATATTAGCGTTACTAATTATCTAATTAGTTAAAATTAAAATCTAACTTCTCTTGTATGTATATTTGTACTGCTTTTGCCTTTCAAACATGTTTTCTCTGGAAGTTTTTTCAGTTTGGTGTTTGTTCCCTCTTGTGGCTCTCTCTAGCTACTTCTTGACGATTATTTGTATGAATACTGTGAATTTTGACCTTTCTTTTGCTGCAATCTATGGAAATCTTTCTCTGTCCTTAGTTGCAAGCTATAAACTAAATAGAGATGGTACAATCATGCAGAAAAAAGAAATGGAAAAGCAGGGTATGACTAACTAAAGATTAGACGAATATGTGGCAACACCATTTTCACATGACAGGGTTTATCATATCTCCACGCGTATTATGCTGGTGTTCCTTAAAAATATAATGAATTGTAGTGAATGTTTCCCAAAGTCCCCAAGTTTACTGGTGGTTTTTTTTGTTCCCAGGTTTATATTCACAATGTTAATTCGTGCTAGGAAATGTTTTTTTGGCTCTGCGTGCCCCATCACCCTACGGTAAATTTTTTTTTTCATGATATATATGAATTATGAAGTTTTTTATGCAAGTCTTGTGCATGCAATATCATATGAACACGTGATTTTTGAGTCTATTTTAGAAAGAAAAAAAACACGTTATCTTTTTATCATTAATGGTAGTAAAATGTGCATTGTGTTTGACTTTCTATTGTCTTAGATTAAATAAGTAACCCTTGGGTCAGTTACTTATTATGTTTCTAAACAACGTAATCAAGTTGGTTGACAGCCATGAATAACCGACCCAAGGGTTTTTTATACTAAAATTGGCTTTGGTCGGCATAGAGAATTAAGGATGAGATACTCTATTAACTTGGGGTGTGAGCTGCGCTCCTTGCATAAATGATAAAGTTATATGTACAGGAAGCTGTATGTTAGTGTCCTAAAAGTCTATCGTTTGACTTTACAAACAAAGTCAACTATAAGACATGAAAATTAATATGATGATATGATATGTGATGCAAGTAAGCTGCATTATAATATACATTGACTTATTTAAGTCTCGATCCATCTGTTATTTTATTTACAAATAAATATTGTTTTTTAGCTCCAGGAGTCAACAAGACCAAATAAAATACAATTTATTATGCTCCCTTGCCTTATAGTTTTCAACTCCCGCCGTGACTCAGATAGGGAAATGTGGGACCAACAGAGGCACCGTTTCTATATATTTTTTAATGGTTGAGGTGGCGGCTTTAGCTTCATTGATACTTCCCTTTGGGAGGTGGATTGGGCCGTCTAATGAAATCCCAAGAGACAAGGAAGATCCCATCCTTGATATGCATTCCTCAATTATTTAAACCGTCCATTGTTCTGTTAACTCCAACAACAAATAAGTTTTAAGTTGTGGTGAAGTGTCCTAATAGAGCAGATATTAACGTTTGACTTTAGAGTTTAGAGTGTATATATACGCGTTGGCACAGAGACCATTTCTTGTATCTAACTATTGTTGTATTCAAGTGTTTTGAGAAACAGAAGAGAGAGAGAGAGAGAGAGAGAGAGGAAGACATGAGGAGTAATAAGGTTCGTTTGAATTGCGGGATAACCATGCCAGTTCTTGGAATGGGCACATATTCCTACGAAAATGATAAGAAGACAACAGAACTTGCCATCCATACTGCTCTCAAGGTACATTTCGTGCACATTGCCTATAAATGCAATTGTTTCTCTGTTTATCTTCACTGAACTTGCCACATTATATGTAACGTGAATGTTGGGGGTGGCATGCATGCAGATGGGTTACAGTCACTTTGATACAGCAAAGATTTATGGTTCTGAACCTGCCCTTGGAAATGCTCTAAGAAAGGCATTCCGCGATGGGGTTGTTGCGAGGGAAGACGTTTGGGTGACATCAAAGCTGTGGGGGAGTGATCACCATGATCCAGTCTCTGCACTCAAGGAATCTCTCAAGTATGTTAAAATGCTTATACAATAAAATGCGTTATAGACTAGTAGTCGCCCCATAAAAATTTTCAAAACCATGCATACACAGCTTGAGGCATGCATATACACTTCTTTGGACAAACTTCACCTTATTAATTATGAGCCTACTGGCTAGTCTTCAACCACTTGATAATAATCTAACCCAAACACTGATAATGTGCAATTTTTACAAATTTGGTTTCCGAGATTTATATCCACTCAATTGTCCGAATGACATATGGGTCTGTGTGATTTCTTAGTTACTAAAAAAAAGTGTAATTTTTACAAGTTTCTAGTGCTGAGAAATTACACCCACATCTTGGTTTGTTACAAGGATATGCAATCACTCTAAAATACTGCAAGTGGGTACGGACTTCCAAGTTTTAATGGAATCACACTATTATATTCTGGCCGAGATCGTAATCAAATATATCCTTAGCTTGGTTGAAGGAAACAATGGTACCCCAAATCATGGGCCCTGAGATTGTGTCATTGTGATTATGAAATTGAGAACCTCAGAAAGTATAGACAATATTTCTTGGAATACTTGCCCCTGTTATTTATTGGTTTTTTTTTTGGGAATTGTGTGAACTAAACAATTTGTTATTATTTTAATATTGTTGCTCTGCTTGCTAATTTTTCTTTCTATCATTTGAAATATTGGTAGGAAGTTGAGGATGGAATATGTGGACATGTACCTGGTTCACTGGCCAGTCAGGCTGAAGCCTGGTGCTTCTTGTGCCATCCCAAGTGAAGACGAGTTTGAGCAAATATTGAATATGGAGGAGACATGGGAAGGCATGGAGAAGTGCTTGGAGATGGGCATGTGTAGGTCCATTGGTGTCAGCAATTTCTCCAGCACGAAAATCCAACAACTATTAGATTATGCTTCGGTCCCCCCAGCCGTCAATCAGGTGTGTACTATAATAAATACTACTACAACATAGTCAAATCATAAAAAAAAAAAAAAAAATCTCAACAAGAGAGCGTGTTCGCCCCACCCTCATTAAATTATCAATTAACGACTGAACTACGCGGTACAGGTAGAAATGCATCCAATGTGGAAGCAAGACAAGCTTCGCAGCTTCTGTGCAGACAACGGGATTCATGTTAGTGCTTATTCACCCCTGGGTGGACCAGGCAATGCATGGGGATCAACAGCTGTGGTGGAACATCCAGTCATTCAGTCCATTGCTTTCAAACACAATGCCACTCCAGCTCAGGTAGGACTCTGCAACAGAAACCAAACAACTACTCCTAAGATTAGTATATATATTCTATATATAAAAAAATTTAGTATACATAACATAGCTGATGTTGATGTATTTTATGAAGGTTGCTTTAAAATGGGGATTATCCAAAGGATCAAGTTTGATTGTAAAGAGTTTCAACCAAGACAGGATGAAGGAAAATAAGGCAGCAGACCGTCTAAAATTGGGTAGGGATGATATCCGTGCAATTGATGAATTGGAAGAGAGAAAGATCATGAGGGGCGACCATCTGATTAATGAAACAACAAGCCCATACAAGACTCTTGAAGATCTTTGGGATGATGAGATTTAAAAGAAAGGTTTTCACGCTTTCAAAATCCCTAGTTGCCTCTATAATAATCTAAATATGTGAATCTCAGGGGGAAGTGGCAGAAAACTTCATAAAATCCCTGTTGACATTTCATATGGTGGGTGCCCTAATTAAAGTGGTTCTGTAATCATGCATTGTGCTAGTAAATCTATTCTCTGATATGGTATTTTATAGTGAATATAAGAGTCATTTCAATGAAGTGGTAAGAACTCCCATTAAGTTTTAAGAACTTTCTATGAACCTTGTTGGATAATCCACACGATACTACCAAAGAAGGAAGAGGATGGTGAAAGCAGCCTACATGACTAAAGGAGCTCAAAGAAATGCCAATAGTCATAATGCAAATACAATTACATGCAAAAACACCAATTGCAGTAACAAAGAAAGTTATGATTTCAAAAACATATACCTTACCTTGTACCAATGATATCTATACAAGTATACAACGGCTCAAAATCAAAGCACTTCAACAAAATGCCAGGATTTTACCACCCACATTTCCCAGAACCAGATATATAAAATAGGTAAAAGTATAAGTCTTCAATTATACTGCTACAATTTTGCAGCAGTCTTTTGTGCCTCATCATACAAGCTGGCACTTCTTATTACTGATAGCTTGCAAAGGCTATGAGCAACAGTCGTGGTTTAGCCAAATGATCGGCTTACTGAAAGAGGAAAACAATACACACAAGATTGGTTTTGCCGTCCCAAAATATGACTAGGGAGCTTTAAGCAAGAACCAGGCATGATTAGAGGAGATAAAAACATCAAGAATGCTGCATTTTACAGGAAAAAAAAAATTGGATATGAATATTCCAGTTCTCACCTCATGAAAGAGCGCACTATTAGAACCTAAAGACCCATCAGCAAAAGCCTTAACACCACCCAAATAAATCCAGTTGCTCAACTCATGTCCTGTTTTGCTAAGAAGAGCCTGAGTCGGCAAATAAGTAAAGACTGAAAGCAGGAAATAGACAAATGGGAACTTCACTAGATAAACAAAAGTAACGATAATGTTGCCTATCCAAACTATGAATGAATGAGAACACCATCACCAGAACTATGCACCCCAGGAAATGGATTAACAGAATGTAGTGAAGAAGTTTTCTAACCAATCAAAATGTAGTTGGATGAAATAAATTCATATAAATCTTGAAGAAAAATTGGATTAAACTATGGTTGAACAAAAGTAAAACTGGCAGTTGATTTGGAATTAGAAATCATTAGTTCAGAATAAATAGCGATATACTTACTCAGGAGTCATCGGCTCAATCAGTCATATCATATTTCAAAATTAGAACACCGAGAAATAAAAAAGAAACAAGACTCGAGGGACCATAATGTACATCGACCAACAAGGCAGCAAGTATTCTTGCAAAATTCAAATATACATCCAGGCTCCAGCAGCAAAAGCAATTAGAATTCTGATAAAATTCAAATATTTGAACCATCCATAGGATATAAAGCACCCAGAAGAAATTTAACACTGGCATGTACTCACTCTTTATTCTAGTAAATATTAGAATCCAATATATATGTATTGAGGAACAAGTAACTTACTTAAAGATATGCTGGCAGTGGCAGATTGATTTATCTCTTACTCAGAAATTTCTAGTGAGAATTGAAGTGAAATAAAAGATGAGCATAAAGAGAGAAAGAAATCGACTGCTGGAGGCATGGAGCCATCACAAACAAATAATAATACGGCAAAAATAATAAGAGGAAACCAAAAAAGGGATGTACAATGTAGTTAAACAGAAACCTTGGTAACAGTCAACGTTCTGCTGAGCAAAAATCTGGATAGGGCATGGTAGTGATTCGCATTATCTCCCAACCATACCTTAACCTTCAAACAAAAAATTCAAACAACATCAAAACATAAAATATTTTAAGGCATATATCCATCGAAGTCTCAATGAAACAAAGAAGGGATGGATAATCGAAAGGAGCAAACAATTTAATAGATAGAAAGAGGAACCTTGACAAAGTTGTTTTTGGATGAAACGTTGCGAGAAGATAATCTGACGAGAGTGCGAGCTTGCTCGCCATCGCGGTGTTCGCCACTGTTGGAATTGTTGGGGTTTTCCAAAGACGATGATGATGGAACTGCAGTCTGCCGGTTCCTTTCCCTTCTTCTTTTTCTTTCACTACACCCACCCACGTATCTCTGTTCAGTTTCGAACAACTTTACTCTCTGCAAGTCTTCATTGGGTAATTGTTGCCACGTAAGCGAAGCTTGCAAAGGTTCTCGTGCTTTTTTTTTATTTTCGTTTTCTTTTTAACAACTCGATCAAACCAGTTGCAAACAATATCTTGCAAACCTTGTGAAGGCAAGTAAGTTTCTTACTACCCAACAAGCTTATCAGATAATTGAATTGTCCCACTATCTGCTTTTCTTTCTTAACAAATAACAAGTAATCCTGGGATTTTAACTTTGTGATTTTCAATTAGTGGGATTCCCCACCCTACTCTTGATAAATTTAGTTAATTACTACATAATTGAAAGTAATAGTAGTAATCTTTCTGGGTACTTCAACAGGTAAATCAAATTTGTGATTGCTAACAACGAGAGCAGGAAATGTATAATTGCTGAATATGAACTACATCTGATGTGTATCAAACTATCAGTACATAAGATGTGCTAATTGGGCCTAATTACAAAATTTGGAAAGGACAAACAAACTCTACAATGTCCGGATCGCATTCGCAAGATACAAGCATCTGCAAGAGAATCTGCCCCGCACCGAGACCGAACCTGCACCATGGTTTTATTCCTAAGCTAGCTCCTCGTCAGCCTACCAGATGAAGTAGCAGATGACTGGTTATATTGGTACATCATTTGCACAAATGGCACTTACTACCCCCTGCAGCTCTAAGTGAAAGTGTTGGGCAATCTTCTTAAAAAAATTTCCACCTCTATTTCCCAACAAGAGACTTGGTATCGGGCCTCCATTTAAACTCCTTTAGAGTAGAGAACAAGGTCCAAAGTGCAGGAGAGACTTCCCCATCCTTTATGTTTTTACATGATACTACTCTAAGACTTTGAAGTTTATTCCAGGAAAGAAAAACAGCTTCCAGGCCTTCTGCTGTCAGCAACGAGCATCCTTCCAACGATAGCAACTTTACCCTCCTGCGAGTGAAGGAAACAAAGGTCTTTAGCAAACCAACTAAAAAACTCAATGGCATAGGCTATGGATATGAAAAACACATAAATGCTCAAACATAACAAATTGAATGTCCACAAGCCAACTTTACACTGCTTGCAAGTGCACCAAGCAACTTATGACGATCCAAAGAGTTACAACTTACAAGCATAACCATCTAAGTATGCCGGATACAAAAGTAAGCATTGGTCCATGTCATATAATCATTGTTATTATAAACTGAATTGTATAACTGATTTATTTTTAACAGAGCCAATCAAACCCATAGTTTTGATACACGCAGTAACTTGTATATAACTAGGTGGTGTAATCAGTGGCGTCATGTAGCTGTATCTATCAAGGTCATATATGTAGTTCCTAATACAACCTGCACTGCCAAAATATACATGTATAAGCAGTAGCGAATTCAAGCCCAGTAACTCTGTACATGACTTGCACGTTGGGAGGGTAGGGGAATTATCCATAGTCATGCACCAGAAGTTCATTTACGATATAATCGTCTTCAAAAACTCAATAACTAAGAAGCAACACCATGCAAAGAAATTAACCAGATTAGAAGAAACAATTACCTGCATGTACTTGCCAAGCTAAAATTGTCATTTTCCAGACCCCAACAATTCTGAATCACCATCTCCTTCACCGTTTCACATACTCTAAACATTGCTCGCACACCCATTTTATTTCCCAGTCGACACTTTTCCATATGCAACCGCTCAAGAGCAGGGCAGGACCCCAAATACTTGTCTGGTCCTGGATTCGGATCAAGCCTCTCACACGAAACAATCTTCAAAGTCTTTAAATTCTCACAATAGGAGAGTGACGCAAGCCACCCGTCATCCATCCTATGATCACAGAGAGTCAATTCCTCAAGCATCTGACAACATTGCCCAATTGCTTTAATACCATCAAAGCTACCCTCACAACCACTAAGCTCAAGCCTCAACAACCTCCTGCACCCTTGTGCCAATATCGTTAATCCAATATCTGACACCAATGAGCAATACAACCCATCCACACTGCCCACCAGTTTAAGAATCTGCAAATTTTGAAATGCTGTAATCCCACGCAACACATTGTCGTTGCATTTATGCAAATGCAGTTCTTGCAAAATTGAACACTCATCTGCCACACTCAACAATCCCACCTCACTAGCACCAATCACAACCAATTTGCGCAGATTAGGACACCCACTTGCCAGAGCTTTCAGCCCTTTATCAATCATCTCGACGCTCAACAAATGCTCCTCCAAAACACGCGAGTTTAGAGAAAACCTGGAATCGAGACGCATCGAAAATTTTCCGTGACTCAACCAAATCCCGGAATTTCGCGGCGAAACTAAACAGGCATTAATCAAATCCACTTGTGTAAGGTTAGGGAATCGTATAGTCAACCTACCTGATTGAACAAAGTTCCAATCTAAGACCTTAAAGGACCTGACAAGGCGGCCCTGGAGATTATGCCAGCGCTTACAGACAAGAAAATTTGGTTTTCTCTGCGAATCCGGAAGCTTCGAGAGCACCATAAGAAGGAGTTCGTCGGACAAGAGCCGCGTAAGGTCCATATTGGAAAAATTGGGGACGAGTGTTTCAGCTTTCGATATGTTAGATTTGCAATCTGTAGAGTCGTGCGTGGAGAAGGACTGGAGTTGCATGGTGAAGACAACATGCTCGAGAGGTTTGGTGTTCTTAAGCTAGAGGCCTGACCAGCAAGGTCGTCTCTTCTTTAATGGTGAGGAGTCGGGTTTAGGGTTAATTGTGGTTTGTCACCTGGAAGCGGCATCGTTTTTTGTCATAACACTTCTGTGTTGCACTGACTGTTGTTTATCTAAGATTTTGAAATCGTCTCTTTTGTTCATGTTTTGTTGCCTTTTGTTTTTCGCAGGTGTCATATCATTCTTGACAATCTAACAGTAGAACCCTAAAAAAGGAATACAATTACCTAATTGAAAAGCAAGAATAAAATGGACAGTTAAAAGTTAGATGGATTGCTGAAAATATATTATACCCCAATGGATTCTCAAAAACAACAAAAAAAAAAAAAATGTACGGAAGCATTGACCAAATTTGTAGACCATTGCAAAGTACAAAATCGATTCCCTCGCACAGAGGCCTCGGGAATAACTATATTCCACCAAAGGATTTATTGTGCACTTTGGCAAAAGAAGAAATAAAAAAAAAAGAGCTAAAAATTCCATACCAGAGGTCGAAAGGACCATTTATTTAAGAATACTAGGAGATCAAAAAGGAGAGTACTGATCCCCGTCTCCTCCCAGAAGTGCAGGAAAAGGTTTGGGAGTTGTAGAGAGGAGGTGGAGAAAAAATGTTTTAGAGATGGATCAGATAATCACAACTACATATAAACTCAGGTATAAAGGAACTTTGTGGCTACAACCCATATATACACTTCTTCCCAGCATAATGCGGGAACATGGACAACTTCAATTCATTAGATACAAATCTACTATAAATCATCAACCGCATAAATGTGTAACTATTTGTCATGTAGAAGAGACTTACAGACTACAAAAGAACAAAGGATGTTTTAACCCATCTAAACCTCTAAACAAAGTAAGGCCAATGCATAACTTCATTTGTTAATCGGCAATGTTGCAGAGCAGGAAAATCAAGAACGCGGAGCTGCCATCTGCTGCTTCTTTATCCTTTCCCCTTGTTTGACCATGCTGTTTCAGAAACATCATACTTAAATTCAGATGGATCTCAAATCTCAGTTCATTCAAGTTGTTGATACTAGCTTATGAATATATTGAAAATCAAATAAGGTTCTACCAGTATCAAAATTGGTCTGGCTACCTGGAACATAATCCAAAGATCTAAGACAAAATGAAATTTCATCACTTGAGATTATTGTGGAATCACCCATGCTGACTCATTCTTGGACAGCATATCATTCATTCAATCAACCCGCTCCAGTTTTATAAGATACATCTCTTTGACAATGACACATCACCATTATTTTTAATTATTGAACTAAGAACTACTGAAATAGGGGAAGAAACCGTCCACGGTACCCCTAACCCCTCTATCGTAGTTGAACCATCAGATCTTCTTGCTTCGGTAAAATTAACTTCACATATCGCTGTACTCCTTATTCTATATTCCCAAATGGCTGCCACAGACAAACCCACCACAAGTATATTTAACATTGGGTACTTCTGGCACAAGCTTTAAGCTCCACAACACGATATTAGTCAAGAGGATAAAGTAACTATATATAACAACATTGGAAATGCAAAAAAATCCCACATAAAAATTTATTAGAAGTCTGCTTTACCACTGTTGAGCCAAACCCGTATTTCTAAACGCAAAAACAGAAAGAAAAAGAACATGAATCGAATAGTAGTTTCCTATGGCCTTCACATGGCAAGGGATATATATTAAGGAGGAGCAATCATGGCTAAGAAAATAACAGATTGAAAACCAACTTCAGACGTGAAAGCTGCAATAGAGGAAGTAAAGAACTACTGAGTTTAAGTTCAGGAGGGTCTTCATGCAATACAAACACTAGCGCATTCACATATGCACTCAATGTCCTAGTTCTACGAGCTGCCATCAGCATCATAAATTGAAAAAAAAAAACCTTCCCATAATAAAACCACGCTTATATTAATACCTGATATCATGTGGGGTGATAAATATCCATTGGGAACCTTGCGCCAATGCAAAATCCACAAGGGTATCTAGGCTGATTTTCCTACTAACCGCATCCTACATATTTCAAACAAAAAAATATTTATAACAATCCATGCTACTCATCTTCTCAACATCCAGCCACGCCAAGTGAACCAGTCCAAAAATGAAAACAATAAATTATGAAAAATAACCAGGATTTACATTCGAGAAGACAAATTACCATGAATACATCAAATTCATCCATGGCCCGAAATGGGGCTTCCGTCATTCCATGAAGTGCGAGTGCAAAACATAATGTCGAAAAGGAACGCTCACCACCTAATTGTCAGACAATTGCGAACATCAGAGACCAGTCTTCAAGAGAATTAAGTCATGGTTGACTTCTCAAAATAGATAACTAAAAATCGTAAAGCATTCCCAAAGAAGAAAAGGAAAGACAACCTAGTTTGACGTCTACAAAAAAGATTGAAATCTTTAAAGCTTAGTTAGCATAATAATTTGTAACTAAGGAATCTGTACATTAGACTTTTTAACTACACAAATAAGCAGACAATATGCGCCATTGAGTTTGTGAAGGCAACAGAGAACCTGAAAGCCCTTTAGTATCACGAACACTGCTGCTTGAAGCGTCTTGGGGCATCTTTATCTAAAGAGAGAATATACAGCATCAACCGAGAGAGGAGTTAGATGTAACATGAACAAGTGAAAGCTATCCAGAAATCTTTGGTGCAGGCGGCAAGTTTCTTACCTCCACTGACAGCATCTGTTCTTCGTAACTAACTTTAATGTGCCCGCTAATCCCTTTTTTTCTCAAATGCCCATTAAATCTAAGGTTGCAAGGATTTATCAGTGTCTAAAAGTAAACAAAAATTGATAATAACAGCCTTTCCTAACAGGAAAAATAAATTGCAGGGACTGAAAAAATGTGATTTTGAAAAGGGAAGAGAGCAATTCATACTGCCAAGTCAGTTGGCGCTTTAAAAGGGTTGCGTTCCTTTCAAACTTTGTCCACCGTGAATGTAGGGATTTCTGGCAAGCCTACATTTAGCAATTGAAATATGAAAAGAATTCTTTGTACGTCAGGCCTGAATATAAAATTTCCCTTCTTAAAGGAAAAGGAAGAAAAAATAATTAGAGAAAAAATAAAATTTATGCATGACCATAAGAGGGATGGAGAGTACAAAAACTTTCTTAAAGGAAAGTCATGAGAAAAGTATAACTACATGAACATTGCACAATCATAAGTAGTCCTGAAGATGATGATTACTAGAATTATACTTTCTGAGATTCGAAATTGACCAAATAAAAGAAAATGAAACGAAAATTCAAGTATCTAAGACAATGTCAAGAAAAATAGCTAAACATTTCAGTCATCCTTCAAAATTTTAAAGTGAAATGGATTAATGCTAGGCTCAATACTGGGTTGGGCTCAAAAGCAGCCTACCCAGCATCACTACTCCCAGAACACAAGTAGGGTGAAGATTTTCCACTATCACAATTCACAAGAAAACAACAATTTTGTAAGAATTTATCTTCACAAGAAACTTCTCTTCCCAAGTTCCTTTCATGAAGAAATATTCTTCCATCAGTCACTTATGCAAATTATAGCACTCCCTTCTTTTTCCCTTTTACTCAGTGTCTTTAGACTCTTTACCCCTACTTTTGTTTCATTTCACCCAACCAAAGACAAATGAAAATGTAAATAAAGAACAAGAAATGGCAAAGAGCCCCTGTATCCTTGATTGGAGAAAGGAAAATAAACAAGTCTCCAAAACAAAGACAGCTAAACAATTAGTAGTGATGGCATAACCAACAATGCTAACAGTCATTCCTGAATTTTAAGCATGTACAGGTTCATTCTCCCAAAACAGCCACACCCCTAACCGACAGTATCCCTCCATATTCCCCATTTCCTCCTACCACTCAACATAATCAAAGAGACAGCTACTGCGAGCCGACCATTTATCATGAATGATAAGCATGGAGAAAATCAGTTGAAAAAAATAAAAAGAAAATAAAACTATGAAAACAAATTGATGAGAGAAAATGTTCCAGTAGATGGCAGTGAAATGCCATCTTACATGTTCAATACCAGTTGTTAGATTAAAAGGTTGAGAAGAATGACAATTGTGTATTATTAAGTCTGATCCAGTTAGGTTTACCAACAGTACGAAGCTAGTGATATACAGAAGCTAGGCACATACAGAACTTACATTCAACTTCTCTCGAAATGCATCGTAGGTTTTCTGTTTTCTTGAAATCTTCCGCTTTTTTTTCTCATACATCATCCTGAGGTCATCTATGGATTCAGAGTATCTACGAAAAAGGAAAGACAAAAAATGCTTACTATATTTGGTTATGGCACTTATTGATCCAAAATTAGAAGTGACTATGTCCATACCGTTGGCTCTCATGCTTAAGTCTCTGATTCAGTCTGTCTAACTGTGCACTGAGTTTCTCAGGGGTGCTCCCGTCCCAATCTCCCAGAGCTTCAATTTCACTTTCAGGAACAATAATAGAGGCCTTCCTGCTACTCTCCTGCAGTTTCATGGAAGTGTATAACACTAGTCTACAAATAATTTCATCTTGTATGTTTGAACTGATACTGTCATATGGAAGAAGGATTAGCCAAGCACAAAACTTTCAAATATTTAACATTTATGACCAATCGGCAGTACTAGTGGGGATTCTTCTTTTAGCTTCTTGCAATCAGCATTGCATGAACACAATGAATATTTTCATTGTTCTGAGAAGTGTGAGGATCTATAGAATATCAACAAGGGTTTCCTTGCAAATAGAAAATGATGTCAATAAATAAAGACTAACTACACCAGGACACAAAATGAATATAGCATTTGAACAAACTAAAAGATTTATTGCATAAGCAATGGTCTGGCTCAACTTTGGAAGTAAATTGAGAAAGTATGGGAGGGGCTGGGGGCTCGAAGAACAATTGAAATACTATACCAGGGCCCAGGCTAAATCAAAGTTTAAGATGTACCTCACGATCGTCCTGAAGTTTCTGATATTGTTCTTCTGCTCGTTTGATATCAGGTAGGACCTTGTTTCTCATTACATTTTCATAATGAGCTTTCTCCTGAGGTAAATTTCTTTTTATAACAAAAGTAAAAGATAACTTTGCAGTAATGCACTACAAGAAAGAGTTGGGATAAGAAGAGACAACCGCTTCTGCGGATTGTAGATCTTTCTCAATCTTCATTAGATCCTGCTCTGCTCCCTCAAAGGCACCAATTTCATCTTTTGCTAACTCTGAAATTGTATTTAGCAACAGGTGAGATCAACTGGAGGCTTATATCATTGGCCAAAATATTACATCTGAAATAACTGTTACAATACCACATAAATGCTCAAATGAAGATCTAAGATCTTTATTTTTTGCTATAGCTTCATTCATCCTCTCTTGGACATTGTCCAATAACAGTCTCATTTTCTGTATCTCCTCTTGGACTTTCTGAAATTACATAAGAAAAGATTGTTAACCAAAGAACTTCATCAAGCATAGAGGAACATTTGGTTTTAGTTAACAAGTATCAGGAGCAAACTGAAATTTCTTCATGAAGCTCATCAACAGTTGATGCTTGTGAAGCACTAGTTTGGACAGCATATACATTCTTCACATCCCGTAGTGCCATGTTCTTAGTAGACAAGCTGTGTTCTGCATCCATGCGCCTCCTCTTTACCACCCAGGAAATGAATGTATGCATTAGTGAAGAACGGCATACATAAGCTAATTGAAATGGAATGAAAACTCGAAATCCGCATGGCATGCCACATCAACATTTTGCTTTGTGTACAATTTAGACTATGACAAAATTACATAGCTCAACACGAGATGACATCCAAAAATATTGAACCATTAACATCATGACAAGATTTAGAGACTATGCTAGCAAAAGCCTTCCAACATAATTTACAACCTCATAAGTTCATTAGATAAGGAACAAGAAAAAAGCAGTCCACGAATTATATGCCACCAGATCCAATGTAATGTCACTCAAAATCAGCATTGTCAAATAAGTTTTTTTAAAAAATTTATAGCTCCTTCTGGCAGTACATTTAAATGAAGGAGATCTCCTTTCCCAAAAGTTTGAGCCATTTTCAAGGTCGTGTATTCATACTCTTAAAATCTTATCGTAAGGAGAGGTTCCAATTGTAGAGTCTATTCAATAATCAAGCCAAAAAAATAACAATAACAGGACAGCAGTGTATTAAGCAAACAAGAGCAGCCTAGTGGCAAGAGAAGGGATCATGAGATCCATAAAAATCGGAGGTATTGGGTTGAAACCCCCTGGTGCAACTAGGATTTAACTGATATTGATGGTTTACGAGTGACAGTCAATGTCCATGGTTTTCTATACATGGGTAGATCCAGCACCACCCTACCTTCATTCCATGCTCTTGAAAATTTTAAAAAGAAAACATGTTTTGCAATCTGCTTCATTGATAGGTACTAGGTAGATTTCAGCAAGTTGAGCAGCGCCTTGTTGTATCATGTGTTTATACTTTGATGTCCTAGTGTAAGCAATATAGAAATGAAGGATAAGGGGTTTGTTGAGATGCAAACTCAAACCAATGCATTATTTGCCTTCAGGCTTCAACCTATTATGAAAGTCAATGCATCATGCCGAAACTACTATGATATGTACAAGAGCACAGTTAACACAACAGGATAACATATTGAAGTATAAAAACAGCATATAACTATAAAATCAAACCCAAGTCACCCAGTTACAGCTGAGCAAGGCTTGTTAAGCCAAATAAGCTTTGACAGTAAGCCTGGGCTCTGCATTTGTCAAGATGGTTCAGTTAATGCACAAAAAAGCTATGGCATGGTTTACAACTAGCTTGAATTGAAGCAAATGAAAATAGGAGGCCGACATCACAAATGTAGGGCTCAACTAATGCTTGCCAAAGAAACTTGACAGAAATTGTGGGTTCATCTGAATCTCAAAAAATCATACAAGTTGCATTTGTCAGAAAACACACCCGTAAGATTACTAATGTAGAGGAATTTGTAAGCTAAGTGTGAAAAGATAATCATAAATCATTGGAAAAACAGTTAAAACTGGCACTCAAAAATTCATAAATAAATGCGCTCCAAAGTCACAACACCTTGACAGTATGGAGAGTATCTTTAAGACCCTGAAGCTTTTCCTCTGCGTCCTTTCTCCTCTTCCTGCACTGTTTAGCTTCTTCTTCCACACCAAATGCATCCCTTTCAAGATCCTTAATTTGGTCATCAAAAGAGCCACAAAGACGAGCATTTCTTTGCTTCCTATTTGGAGGAAGAATTGTCTGGACTGAACCTCGGAAAAACCTAGGAGTACGATTCCATAAGTAACTGATAACTAGATTTTACAAGCACAAAGAGGGGAAGTGATTCCACGATAAATATAGCGACTGCAGCATAGGAAAACTAACATAAAATTAGTAACACAACAATGGAAATGGGCCATCCATTTGATATTAATTGACACCTTAATGGTACAACTGAAATTTCAAGTGAACTTCAGTATACCAGATCAAGAATGAAAATATGTATAAGCTCCTCATCATTTAAAGAATGAAAACAGCAACCATGGTCCATACAACTATCATGACATCAATGCAGCCCATCAAAACTCTATGTCTCCAATTGCCAAAGTGCTACAGTGACAACACAAAAAACATAAAGTACAAGAGCCAACCCTTATTACTCTTTGCTTGCTACAAATTTCTACAAGAGTTCTCCTAAAACCTCAGGGACAGATGCTAACCCTTCTTAACCCAGGCAGAGGAGAAACGTTAAAATACCTCTCTGAACATGATAACTATTATTCTAATTCTCCACCAGTAAAGCAGAACTCCGTATAATTCAACATGCATCCAAACAACTAAATATTATCCATTTCACTGGAGCAGTCCAGTTGTCAATTTTAGCCAACCATAGCCATTAATAATATGTTGATCAGTACAACCAAATGAAGAAAATTAAGGTTCATGTTAACGCATAAAATTTAATTTCTTACATTTTGTAACCATCTAAAGTGTACACCTCCTTCAGATTAAAGACCCTTTGGTCAAAAGTAACCGCTTTTCCAACATCATAATCTCTAACAAGCACTTGCCTCTCAGCATGTCCCTACAAATATCAGCAAAGTTGTAAGAAATTTAGGAGTATAAACAGCATTCTTCCGAGGCATGAATACACCATTGAGGTAAACTATACATGAAACAAAAATCAGCATTAGTCAAGTGCAAAATAAGTCACAATAAAACAAATTACCATATCCACCAAAACATTCATTACAGTATCATTGTCAGAATCTATAACAGAGAGTGTAGTAGGGTGCTGGGTTTGAGGAAGCATGTTAGGTGGTATATTCAACCTACACCAGAAATGCAGAGAACGATATTAGAAGAAAAGTAAAACCAAAAATAAGCCAACCATGTCATTGAAAAAAATTTCATGGAAAGTAACAAGAAGCAAAACATCATACAAAGAGAAAATTACCAACCTTGCTCTTGAGAAGTCATGTATAATAATCTGAAGATAATTGTAATTGGCTTCCCTGGCACATTTTCTCAGAATGAGAGAATCGGTATGATTGGTAACAATGAAAGCATTGAGCAGATTTCCTATTGCAGCTTCAACTGCACGAGCCCATGTATCACCATTTACCAAAGTCTGCTCATGACCAATACATTTTTTGTCAACAAAACCCTCATTTATGTTAATTATTTCATGAATAAGGCTTTGATGATTGTATAAAGAACATATTGCAGGTCGGGGATTTAGAGAACAAAGAAGAAATCAAAAGTGACATTCAAGTTCAAGAGATTGTCAAGCAAGGCAACTCGAGTGTTGTAAATGTTGATAACAATCCTCCTGAAAACCAGATTCATCCACGATTTATGTAGAGCTGGAAGACATAATGGTTTGTAAAAGTTTAGTCTACTATTTGGCTCCTTTTCCATTACTTACAGAATGAGGTTAAGCAAGCTTATATGACGGCACAAGTTGATCCAAACTTATGTCCGTGCCATCATGGGGTAGGTAGCTCACTAATTATTGGACTTACTGAAAAGGAAATCATAATGTAGATGAAGATTTACTCATAGATATATTGATCTTATGTTTTATAGATGATTGTAAATGGGTAGCGCCCTCTTGGTGCCCCATATCAATTAATACAAAAACTCTTTGTTCCAAAATGTTATTAGGCCTTCACTTAAGACTTTGAAACCACAGTTTTTCCAGAACACCATAAGCTATCAGAAAGAAAACAAAATTCCCAATCAAGAAGAAACAAAATACAGAAGATTACACCAGAACCAGCACATATCTGAAATAAGTAATATTCCAATTTATAACACCATATTCACCTAGTTTAACTAGATCACGATGCACAAAGAAGTCACTTAGCAACGCCAAATTAGTCACTTGCATTTTTGCCCCAAAAAGGCCAGAACTAATATGGTATGGAGGTGGAAAAGGATCCCTCCAAAAGTTGTAGAAGAACACATAAAAATCAGTCTCACAAATCTTACAATCAAATAAATAAAATACCAGGAAACTTCATTAATTAAACACTCCCTAACCAGTCTTCCATATTTGAGGGGCAAAGAAATACTACAAACACTCGTTTACAACATCTTTAATTGCCTAAAAGAGGAAGATGAAATCAGAATGGAACAATAATTACATTCATGATAATGCATCCATGTTTAAACTCTCAAAAATGGTTTTGCAACTCACCAAGTGGACACCAATTGGACCTATTGGTGGCCTTTTGAACTTGTGTTGATGTCTCTCAATGCTGCGCAAGAGAGAAATTACTCTGTCTCCCCCAAAGGCTGTAACCTGCCAAGAAAACCATAGTCATGGTTCAAGAATGTAACTATTGTTGAAAAATGTCCAAAATAGAAATAGCATATGCATTCTAGTACGAAGTTAGAAAATGACAGAATGAACCGCGGGTCTGATATATGCTTGTAAGAGTTGGACAAACCTTGTTAGTCCGATGTTGCCGAAGCTCAGTGATACTAAATTTAAGCTCACGATGCTTTTTCTCATACTCTTGCATCTGAAGCCCAAAGTTTTAAATTCACAGCTTAATAATGCGTTCAGGGACAAACTGTCACATTAATCAATGCATGGCATAATCTAATATCAAACCAAGTAGACCAAATACAAGGCCTCAACGAGAAGTACAATATGGGGATGCAGAACGAACACACTACAGTTCCCAATTTAGCCACTAATAATGATGCAGAAGCAGATTTCAGCTTCACCAAAACCAAGTAAACTTTGTTATGCAATTAGGTTAGAGTATATGATGCAGTAAACTGTAATCCAAATCAATGAAGTCAAACTATGTACACATCTTTTGCTTCATAAATTCAACCAACTAACAAATGGCACATAAAAACTAATACCTCAATGAAGAAAAGGTTTAAAATGAGACAACTATCACAATCAAGTACAGAAATTAATAGAAAATTCAATTAGAAAACAACGTAAACAATTGATAAGAAAAATTAGAGGAGCACGAAGTGATTAACATAACTAATAGAAGGAGAACAAAAGCTGCGATATTAAACTCGGTTGCATGTTCCTCATGCTCAAGGTATCTAATTTACATCAAACATCATAATACCTCTTCTTCAATCTTTTTTATTTCGATCATTCCAACTGATAGTCTTTCAGACAAGGCACTCTCTTCTTCCTTGAACCTGACATTTTATTAAGTTTAAATGAGATCTGCAAATCTACCTCCATATACGGGGAGAGAGAGAGAGAGAGGGTGAGGGAGGGTGCTTAACCTTAAAAGTGTTGAATTTATAGTATCAACTTCGCGTTGGAGTGCCTTCAGCGTTTCCTCTATCTCGATTTCTTCAGCCTGTGGTGTTTGTCAAAGCTCATATTCAAGAAACCCAAGAAGTGATAACTCCATTTACATTCATTTACACAACATTCTGGATGAGTGGAATCCGCGTATAGAATAGGTGTGAAACTATTAGCTCATAGGAGCAGAAATTGTCATTTGCTACAACTTCTTTCCCACAGATTTCCCCTGGGGATTGTTTTCATCATTTTTTCATGCACTGAGATAACCATTAATACCAACATAAGAATCCCCTTTACATGACATGTCACAATTAACTCAACATACCACACTTTCCACCAAGGAAGGTTAAAGCAAAGCAAGAAAAAGAAAACTGGAAAATGTTTATTGTTGCATGATATAGTATGGGTATGATAAATTTGACCATCAATTATGAAAAAAGATACTTGAAGGTATACAAAATACCTGTGTATTTTTAACATGTTGTTCTTGAAGATCCTGGACTTGACGTTCAAGCAACCTTAAACGCCTCACCATGTTCTGGATTGTTTTATTTTTCCGGCCATGCTCTTCTTCCAGCTGAAGTTGCTCTTTTTTTGCCTGCGGAATAGTAATGCAAGAAGAGAATCAAACTACAAGATGATAGAGTCACTAGCTTATAAATAAGTATAACAGCTGGAAAAAAAAAATCGAACAAGCTTATATATACAATGGTACATCTGGTTGTGAGTTAGAACATTAACTTAAAAGGAGAATAGGCAAACATAGAAAAACAAAACTGTCTCACGTGGACAAAGTTTTTCTGGGAATTTACACTCTTAGCGGGGCAAGAAACTATTGGCACGTATTTGCAGAACAGAATTCAACCGTAACTCAATCTAGAACTAGTCTAACTAAGTTCAGATACATTACTTCGTTTTTAATGTTTTCCAACACTTGTCTCAACAAATTTGCAGCAGAAACAGGAAACCAGGAAGAAAGAGGCTACCAAAATAATGGATCAACCCCAATCTTATATTAGCACGATGGAATTTCATTTTTCTGACATTCACTGCTCTCCTGAAAAGTAACAGTACAGTGTTTTGTATTAGCACTCCTTGCACTGAAAACCCAAACTTTATACATACCAAGGAAATAGTCTGCTGCAACTCATCTTTCTTTCTCCTCACTTCCGATGTCTTTTGCATCATGACTTCAATTTGTGCTTTCTTTTTAGTGAAGCGGTCCTTTAATGTCTCCACTTTTTCCTGCAAAGTGCTCATTTAGAAAATTCAACATCAGGCAATCTCTGCAACAAATAATCCACAAGTCAAGGAACCTCAAGTAAATATTGAAAAATAGTACGTGAAACAAAATGTTTGGCATCCATTTAAACAGAAAGTTACATTCAATTTTGATATTTCTACCCAGCAACAATTTGAAACCATTATGGCACTGAATTTCTCTATTACAATGCTAGGATAACACTTTAAGATTTTGATCTTGTCTGTTGCTTTGATCACTACCTTTTGTATAAACTTTGCAGCTAATCTAAACTAGTTTAGATTATAATAAAAGACAAAAGGTTAGCCCAAAACCAAAAGAAAAGGAAAATCACATGCCTGAAAAGACTAAGTTACAATTGTACATTTTACACACTTATATCATAATAGCAATGAAAATAGATATTCCAAAGCATCAACAGCATGTTTTAAAAAGTGATTGAATGTAGGTTTGTGTTGGAGATAAAATAATCAGTTTTCTTACAAATCAAGGAAAAAGAAGTGAATACAGTTATTATTTTTCTTATAGATAGTGCATTCAAGGCAAAAGACATGTGCGACATAAATAGGGAAATTGATGCAGTCCAGGATGGTTGAACTGAGATCCAATACTTATTAAAAAAAGAATTTAATGAGTTCAGGGAGACAATTAATTAGTTGCGAGCTCCATTTAAAACAATAATCCATTATTAGATGCACTTAGAAAAAACCACAGTAAGCACTTCAAATTTTAATTCTTTCCAGTAAACAAAACGGATGACTCTGCCTTCAGACTAGAGCTCTCTATGAAGTATAAACTGAGCGGTGAAATAGAGCTAAAACTAGAATATAAATCGCCCCACGTCAAAATATTTATTACTCACTAATTCCTTGTCAATTTTTTCTTGGCAGGTGGGTATACGATCTTTAAAGCTTGTGGTCTTTAAAGAATGTTCCTGCAGCTGCTTATCTATGTCATACACCCATGACCAAGCAAGTTTTTTCTTCAACTGCTGTGCCTGCTGTCTTATTTCTTCGACATGCTCCATGTTTTTTATTTTCCCCTGGAGCTCACCAAGTTCCTTCTGTATGGGTCTTATCGAAGTCTCCATTTCATCAACAAGTGCACTTGCAGAACTCAAGCTCTCATGTATACGTTGTAGAAGATCATTGACTTGCTGTAGAAGCGTTGCCTTGTAAAAGAACTGAACAACAAGTAGTCGGTATAGCAGCCATATTGTCTTTTATTTACTTCCATATCACAGATGAACAGAAAAAGAATACCTTGAATTTATCTTTGTTATTTCCAGAATGCAAAAACTCCCTGCTTTTGTCTTGACTCATTATAACACACGGATTCTCGACGTCAATCTACCCAGTATAAGGCGGATCATATTAAACAATGACAGAGAGGGATTATAGTTTCAAGAGAACTCCAAACTAATAACATTTAAAGCCAGTGAAGAAACAAAATTACAACAATTGTCTACTGAGTAAAAGAAAAGTAAAAAGATTAGAAAAAAAAAGGAACCTCGTATCCTCCAAGAAGCTTGCCAAGACATGAAGGGGAAGAGCAGAGGATAGAGAGAGAAGGATAACACAATATGGTCATCTGTAGACATTTACAGCTGTACCTCCAGAGGTCACATCAAATTCCAATCACTTCGGTTTTCTATTCTTCTCTACAATCCTAGATCTCAACATCCTTTGCTCAATATCAAGTATGAATGGCGGCAAATGGTTTCTGAAGGTTATTTTGGCCAGATTTCAATTATGTGAACTAAGATAAGATTAAAATATATGTTCTTTGATATTCAAGTAACTTTGCAATATAATATAAGAAAAGAGGAACAGAAGAGTTTTACAAATTTCTAGAGACCGCCCAAACCTTACATACTTTTTGGGGAATGATACAAACTTATCAATGAAAGAGGACATACCAAGTTATCAGGCAGGACAAGGCACCTGAGAAGACATTTAGACAGTATTCTAATGCTAAGGGAAAGGATATTGCAAGGCACCCTGCGCAAAGCACATTACCACCATGCCATGACTTGAATTATTGATGATGCACCTTCATAAGGATGTTTTGTTGCTAACAACAGGGAACATTCACAAAGTATTCAATATCCACACGTATCAGTTATTAGTTCATAAGTGGACAACCCTTAACCCACTAGAATTGTACATATACATACATATTTAATAATAGTATACAACCATACATGAGCAAGATAGTAACTTGCCCAGCCCGCATTTACAGTTTCCAGCTTTGTGAAAAAAAACAATTGGCTTCCAAACTTCCATCCAAATCCCAGCGCCACAAGCCTCAAAGCATGCATAAGCAACCAGAAAACCATTTAACACTCTGATTTGACAGGCAGGCTGTGTCTCAAGCACATGTCCAAATTCTTGGACAAGGTGTAACATTTTACTCACAACCAAACCAAGGATTGAAGAGCTAACAGATTACAGCAGCAAAATCAGTTTTCTTAACTAGAAAGTAACAACTCAATGCCCTAATCCCATCAGTTAAGTTTATAAAATAAACTAAAAAAGAAAGAGAATAAGTCTGAACGAATACCTTGAAAACAACCATCTAGTTAAACTTTTAGACTACTAAACAAACATAGATGTACAGTTTTAAAAATAAAGATAATGATAGAGGCTTGAATAAACAGGTCATCAATCAATACATCATGCCACAAAATTTAAAGCAAGCACAACTTCTACTCAACAGACTATTTAAAAAATAACAATTTATCTTTCTAGTAGTGCATAGAGTATGAGTATTGCATCTAGTTCAAAGGTGAAAGAATAGGAGTATTGCATCTAGTTTTAAGGTAAAAGGTAAACAACTCCCATGCACAAGGATTTCACAATGGGCGGGGTCGGGGACCGGCTGGAGACGTTATCCCCATATAATATTTGTAGAGGTTGTTTCCAGGAATTGAACCTATAACATCTAGGTGCACCCATGCAAGACTTCTTAAATTTTAATAGGAGTATTATGGACTAATAATAATTGATTGCCAGATCTTTTACGGATTAGGATTCTTTGTTAAACAGCATTTTCTAAATAGAAACACACTTCCAACAATGTATAAAAAAACATGTAATAAATAAGATGAAATTATTATGACATTAAAATTTTGAACTATCAATCTTTTGTTAAAAAATGTACGAGAAAATGATAAAATATCTAGGTTATACAATCGAACTTCACCTAGCCATTGCCATTCGAGCACTAAATCGACCCCAAACATCTTCTGATGTGATAAACAGTATGAAAGAAAAAAAAGTTGAAAAGGCATAACACTCACGTTAAAGTGCTCTACAAGCTCACGGAGCTCTCCTCTCCGACCGGCAACCTTTTTTCCTGTCAAATACTCAAATACATTACCAAAATGGAAAGTAATCATTAATTGCTCATATGTTCAACTTCCAATGTCCCTCAAAATTAGTCCACAAAAGAAAATTGTAATTTCTTTTGAAGATGGAAAATCATTCATCAAATTGTAATAATAATCAAACTTTCTAACTAAGGATCAAACATTCAGTAACCAGTTCATCACTTTCAGTAACATCCCAGTTTGCAGAATCATAATGTCGACCATGGATCAAATCTTCATCTATTTTAATACTGACACAAACATACACCAGTAAAACAGATATGTTCAACCACCAACTTGAAAAACAAAATAAAAATGAATAAATCTCACAAGAGCTTCCCAAATCCTGTCAGTTGAAAAGAATTTTATAATAGATTCACATATTAAAGTTGTCCAGTAACCATGAAGAACAGAAGTTCTCCAATAAAAATTAGAAGAAAAGGTATCAACATTTCAAAAATAATACCAACAAATCATTTCAACCTTGATAATCCTTTAGAACAGTTGTGCTGGTAGATTCAGTTATCCTGCGTTCAATAATTATGACGTCACCATAGATTTCACGCTTAAAAGCATCCTCCCCTTGATTTTTTATTTCCACGTGCACAACAGCGTAGCTGCAAACAAAATACGAACACATCTAAAAACTAGAGAGAACATTGAGATGTAAAGCTAGGTAGTCAAAAAAAATTCATAAAATTCAAACAACTATCATCATCATTCAATCAGCTATCATCTCAAACACAATATCGTGACATGGTTGAAGTATCTCTCACAGTAGACTTGAAAGGTTCTTTTCTTCATACTGCAATGACAATTATTCTTTTTGGTGAGATCTCGCAAAAAAAAAATATACAGATTATTACATTAAAATACATTCACAATAGGAGGAGCCCTGGCTGGCACAGTGGTGAGTTGCTCTATGTAATCTTGTTGCCATTATTAAAATCATGGAAAAAGTGTCTCCTTGTTACGGATATAAGTTGCATCAAGCCCATAATAGCAGGCGCTGTCTACGCTGGGTTCAACTTTAAAAATATCAATTATTTATTGCATGGTGCCTTGTAATTCCTCTTAACATGTAACAGATACCAAGCGAACTCTCAAGAAAATAGGGGGCTTTACAAAGCAGAAGAGACGAAGGAAAATTTTCCCTAGTGCCCACCACCCTCTCCAAAATACCATTGGATAGAAGAACCAAAACCTAAATTAATACCAACAAGAACCTTCAATCATGGAAACCAGGAAATCAATGGGTTTATTTTTCAGCTAAGTTTTCATATACCTGAGATGTGGTTCTTATCGTCACTTGAACTCTCAAGTTGTACTGGCAGCTAAAATCTTTGTATGCCATGAAAATATAAAAATAAAATAGATAAAAAAATAAACCTGCAACCAGTTTTTATAAAATCCTTCAGCGTAGATGCCCTATCAGTAGCTTTAGCGCGGGAGCCAAAGGCAACACAGAGAGCAGTAAGTATTGCACTCTTGCCACCTGAAAACATGTCACATGAAATTATCCGTCAATTTGACATATTCAACCCAAATTTCATGCAGGCATTATGAACACGCATCATACATAAAATAATCGATCCAAACAATACGAAGCGTGCAAAACCTGACCAATAACGCAAACGAATTTCAATATAAACTCCACCAACATACGAATCTGATAAAGTGTATAAGAGAAATAAAAGAGTGAAGACATACTTCCATTCTGGCCAGTGACGAAATTGACCCACTCGCCCAGCTCGATCTGGAGGTTACTGTGACACATAAAATTCTCCAATCGGATTCTAAGAATAATGCCCCCTTCGGACCGCTGTGGGTAAATGGAGTAATTGGAGAAAACCCTAGAATCGCCCATGGCGGAATTAGGGTTTCTTTCCTCAATTAGAGAGCTTCGAAACGAAGAAAAACAGACCCAAAGAGATTTATGACTGAAAAGACAGTGATCCTAAAACAATTAGTCTGGCGGGAAGGGGAAGTGGGCTATGCGACTGCGAGTACGAGTAGCTGGACTCAAGGTTTTGAAAACCGGACCGGACCGGCCGGTCGGACCGGTCCAACCGGTGACCGGCCACTTGTCAGGTCCGGTTGAGGTGCCAGAATCGGTAATTGATGAACCGGGATATTTCCGGTTGAACCGGCCGGTTCTTCGGTTGAATCGGTCAGAACCGAGCCGATTTTGATCGGTTCGCTCATTTATTAAAGTTAATAAAATATTTTTGAAATTTTGTTATTTATAGGGTTTGAACTCATGACCTTTTGTTCATTAAAAAAGGCTTTAACCACTAGGCTATGAGATTTTCTTTGTTTAAAATGGTACTTTATTTGAATATATTGTATTTTTATGAAGTTTTCTTACATATTATATGCATATAATATAAATATATATATAAATAATTTATTACATTAAAACCGGTTCGAACCAGGTTTGAACCCCGGTTAAACCTTTGAACCGTCAACCGAAGATTTTTCCGGTTTGATGACCGGTCCGGTTTTAAAAACTTTGGCTGGACTTTCATGTGTTGGAAGGGATCTGGAGCGTCCATTCAAGCGGTTTTTAGTTGAACGGTCGCGGATCACGTATGTGTTGCGTGCTAAGATTCTGGTTAAATATTTTGTCCTTCAACTTTAGTTCTAGTTTCATTTTCGTCTTTAAAATATTCTCCCTTTTAATTTCCTCCATCAATTATCTTAAGGTCTCATTTTCATCCTTTACAAAAATGAATGATATATCCTTAAACTATACAGATATGATATTTTTGTCCCTCAACTTTTAATAGAATGAGCATTGTGTCCCTGATATGAAATTAGATCATAGATATTTATAGTGTGCTTATATCACACAGCTCCATAATTTTAAAGAAACCACTGCAATTTGCTGAAACTACAAGTCCGAGATGGACCCATAATTAAGCCTCCCAGTAATTCCTTTATGATTTTTTAGTTTCTGATAATTTTATTTTTTTGTTATAAATATTTTTTATTAAATTGATTTTAAGTTTAAACTTATAAATTACAATATATTTTTATAAAAAACTTGTAACATTATGTATAATGTTATTTTAATAAAAAAGAAAAGAATAAACAAGAAAAAACAAATAAAAATTATAAAATAAGTTTGAATTTGAAACTGTTTTTTTAGAGCTTATTATAATTTATAAGCTAACCTAGCGTGTTTTAATTAGGCACATAGAATGAAACACAAATTTGTTTCAATTTTTCTTGAATCTTATTCCAATAAAACATTTTAAATAATAAGAAACACATCCGGATCATCTTTGGATTTCGTGTGAATCTAACTAAATTCGAAAGATAATAAAGACATAGCGATAATCAAATTAGATACAATCATATCGAGGACAAAAGATAAATCTTTTTTTCTTGTCAGGACAGAAGCGATACTCGCGACCCCTCCAATTAAACGCAATTGTCAATTAATTTTGACAATTTTTTAATAATTACATGGCGACAATGAAATCAGATATAATCAAATTGAGGACAAAAGAGATATTTTTTTGTCATATACAAAAGATAAATATTTTCGATCCTTCCAATTATACGCAATTACCAATTGATTTTGACAACTTTTTGTGTCTAATAAGTCATGTGTCATATGCGCTAGCTTCTAACTCCACACGAATGAAATGTATTTACTACATTTGGCATAGAATCAAATTTCTTGATCAAAAATTAATTTACTAATTTGTTTATAATTCATCAATTTCTAATCTCAAATTAATTTTAGGGTTGGAGTATTTTTGCATCTAAAATTAAATGTTCCTGCCCTAAAATTAGAAGAGCAAACATTATCTTTGACATAAATGTGCAATCACCACGGAGAGATTTTATTTTCACAAGAATAAAAAACTCATATTCTCTTCTTTTTTTTTGTTTCATTAATAATCAATGTTAATAAAATTATTTGTTTAACATTAAAATTCATATTTTTTGGGTGAGGGTCATAGTCGCCCATTACTTTTATGATTTTGTGTCTTCTAGTGAATGCAGAGTTGTCACCTACTACTTCACTGCACAAACTCTCTTGATATATAACAAGGCAGTGAGGGGAAGTGCTTTTGTTGTGCATATCACCCATGGAGAAGATCTGCTGTTTCTGCAACAAGCGCTTCGCTAATGGCAAAGCCATGGGCGGACACCTGAGATCTCACTACGCCAAACATCCTCTTCCTCCAAAACCTAACCCGCTCCCTCACCAACCGCAGCACCCCAAATCCCCTCCATCTCCTTCTTCTTCTTCCATGCACTCCTACAGATCACAGAACAACCATGAACTCATCGCCGTAATCACTGATCATCCTCGTCCTGCAGCTTCAGTCATGATCAAAGGTGGAGACACCGGGAGCGAATCCCCAAGGAGTGGCCTGATCACTTGCAGACGATCCAAACGACGCCGCACCGTTGAATCTGAATCAGTCACTGGAGTGGCAGTTGAATTGGCAGAACAGGCTAGTTCTGATTCCGAAATTTGTTTGGTAGATGAAGAAGTAGCTTGGACTCTAATCAGTCTTTCAAGGGGCACATGGAGTACCAGAATGGAAGATCGAGTAGTTCATTTGGAGCGAGAGAAGACTCCTACCACTGCTACTAAGAGAGGGAGTTACAGGTGCAATACTTGCAAGAAGCTTTTTAGATCTTATCAAGCTCTGGGTGGACACAGGGCTAGCCACAAGAAGATGAAAGGGATTGTCATTAAGGACGAAGAGGCGGAGTCGGAGGATGAAGAGGGAAGTGGAAGTGGTGGTGGTGCTGATGAAGTTGTTGGTGGATTCAAGTGTCCATTTTGTGACAAAGTGTTTGAGTCTGGTCAAGCACTTGGTGGGCACAAGAAGGTGCATTTTTCCTACTTACCTGTAGCTGCGCCTGCACCTGCACCTGCAGCAGTGGGAAATTCTGCAAAATCTGGTGGGGTATGCTTGGATCTTAATCGCCCAGCAGATGAATTATCTGATGGAGAAGTTAGCATTGGAACCGCGATAGAGGCAGCAGAAGCATACTGGTAAGCATCCAATTAAGCAAGTAAATTTCTAGTTCAATTTCAATCATATACAGTACTGGTACACCCAGAGAGTACTCTTTTTCTGATAATATTTTGTTTTAGTTAAGTTGTAATTTTAATTTTGATTCAGTTGTAAATACATTGTGCTGCTCCATTTGTAATGGGTTGTTTGGATTAGCTTTTAATTGTGTTAAACCACAGTGGTTGGTTGGTTTGTTTTTATTCACGAGTGCTAATATATTGTCCTGTGTTATTTCTTCCTAGCTAGTACTTATCTTCTTAGTTTGTTTTTTGATTTCATGATACTATCAACAAACAGTTATTTCCTTTGTTTTCTAAAGGGGTTTTGAGCATATATCGTTCAATTTCATTGGAGAGTTTCAATTCCTTGTTTTGCTGCTATATGCCCAGTTTTTCCTAACAGTTTACCCTAATTTTTCTGAGTATGAGATCTCTAGAGAGAGAAAGTCCATCAAGACCCTACTTTTTTTTTTTGGATATGGGATTAGCTTTTATCTGTCATATATATATATAGTTTGTACACTTGGTGAAGAAGTCAATAAGAATTACAAATCTTCCTTGTATTCTTCATGATGACTAATTAAGGTTCTCTTGGCAATTTGGCTCCTAGACATAACCTACATTTTGTGCAGAGACCACATATAATCTATATGAACCAGGCTGATGATGGTTTAAAGCTAGGTTTCAAAGAACAATATTGTAGATTTCTATGGTTGCTTCAGTTTTGTGAGATAATTTGCAATTATTATGAAATGCGCTGTGTATATGTACTGATATATATACATAGATATATATGTCGATATAGATACATATAATTATCTTACTATATAAATATATATATATATATATGTTATACTCGATTGGGCGGATATTTCTTTTGTGGGATGAATTCAATATTCAACACAGCTCCGCATCCTTATCCCTTATGTTGATAAGTTTTTGGCTTGGCGTAATTACTTTTCTCTCTTTTTATTCATTTTGTTTTGTTTGGTTACATTTAGAGTCCTTTAAAAAATAATTAAATCCCATCTTTTTTTGGTAACGGAAAACAATCAAGATTCTCTTTGCGCACACAAGATTTCCACTTGATCGTTAGTACTTAGGGTAAGTTGGTTTTGACTTGATCGTAAGGACTTTTTTTCCTTTCCCTTAACGTATTTAAAACTTGATAGCAACTTTTATTGTTTGTTTGTATTTTTTCTTCCAACTATTGGTTGAACTCGTGGAAGGTTCATGTGTGTACAAATTATACTAATTAACATTTAAGAGAGTTTAAATTTTAAAAATATATCTCAAGCGATCCATCGATCAAGTTCAAATTTTCTTAATGATGTATTTATCAGTGAGAATACCATTGACATTAAAACAAACAAATAAATGGTGAACATTGCAGTGCATGGATGTGTTAGCTACAGGAATATATATGGACAACAATATTTTGACACAAATTAGTGTAGAAATAAAATTTAATGGGGATTAATTATGTGTTTAATCATGCATTAATGTGAAGACTTATTTGTTCACACTATACATGCATTTTATCTTTCAAGAAAAATGTGTACGGGCACCATGCAATTGAGTGAAAAGTTGCGTTGTATTATATGCATATGTGTAGGTTGGAATTATTATTAATTAATATAATCTCACATTAACAACATTAGTGTAACCTTTTGTTTCCTTGATGAGTAGATGGATTTGTTGAAAATTAGGACCATTCCTTCAACCTAACAAATTGATTTCGTCTTATGAAATTTTTACCCTTTTTTTGTTAAAAGTTAACGGTTTAAAAAAAAGTAATCAATTCATTACAAATACATACATTCACCAATTCATTGCAATGAAGTAACAAAGTTTTGTCTGGTTCACGAGAAATAATTGTAATGGAGAAGGGGCCGGGTAATTGGTATATTTTATGATGAATATATATTATTAGATAGGAACTTATTAAACCTAGCTACAACATCATAAGCGTTGAAATTAAAAGGATATAGGATATATATACACATACTAGTACACACAGGTATCAATGGCAGTTCGCGAATGCTAAAGCCATGGCTACTGCGAAGGTAGCTGCACGTTCAAATGAGGTTTCCCATGCAGCCCTTGAGAAGTGAGTGGCTCTAATTCAGCGATTCTCTGTATGTTTTTGCATTGTTGCGAGTAGATAATTTATGTGGGCTTCAAATGTGCTGAGCCCATTCAGGTTTTTCAGCTATGGTTGGGCCCATTTAGTAAGTGGGCTATAGAATTGAGTTTGAAACAAGCTCCAATTAAGGCCAAGCTTGAGCCCAGTCGAAGTCGGGCTTTTACTACTTTTGATTAAACGAGTACAAATTTTGAAAATAAATTACATATGAATATTTATTAAAATATCTATTAGGGGAATATGAAAACAACAAGCATGATATTAGCTTGGAGGACACATACAAGAATAAGATTATGGTCATTGTTGCTGCATTTGGGGTAAGTCCTTAACCAGCCCATGGGCCTGGTCCATGTATGATGATTTGGGTACGATGATGTAACATTCACGTGGTCCACGTACAATCACACGACCAGCCCATTTTGAATTTTAAGTTTTTAACTGATGAATTTTCATGACAGGTCAGGGAGATTAGTCTGAGAGTGCATCTCATTCATGCGACCAGGGAATCAGATAATTAAGGTTACTGATCAAACTGCAATTTTGTACAACCAAATCAAGCAAAGATACCCAGGACAAACTCGGTAGTGATTTCCTAAATTTACGTAGTGTATGGTATGATGCTATGATCCCATATTTCTTACATATGGAAACTTATTAGTGCATAATAACTTTCTAACAAGCAACAATTAGTTTTTTTTCGAGCCTTGTGCTAGTATGAGCAGGACTGGGCTTGAAAGGACAGCCGAGCGGGTTTTGACGCAAAACGGGCAAACAATAGTTAGCGTGGAGGGGGAGCTTGTTCCAGATTTGAGGGTTCAAATTTTCATGGAAGTTTGGACTCTAAAATTTCATTTGATGGTCAATACCCAAGTGACAGACACTAGTTGTTTCCGTCTAAAATTAACTTAGTCTTTTTGATAATTTTTTAAGTTTATTTGTAGATTCAAGACCCATTTTGATTGTTGGATCTCAAGAATTGAGATTTTATATGACATTCAATGATGATAATTTCAGGATTCAACAATTCAAAGGGGATTGCAGAGTCCCAAATCGAAATTATATTGACTTGAACCCCATTATACGAAATAGTCGTGAATGTCTTGAATAGCATGTGGAACCTCAAAAATAGATTATACCTTCTGCTGCATCAATTGTTCCCCGCATTTTGGTCCACACACTGCTTTACTTTGCACGCTAACAATCACTACGTCCTCTCAATCTCATAAAGTGTCCATAAGAAATACAACATCAAAGAACAGAAGAAAGACATGACTTGAATATTCAACTTAAAATGAAAAAGAACGGAAAGAAAAAAAAAAAAAAAAAAGCGAGAAAGAAAATCACTTCTCCTATACCAATCCCCACCATTTTGAAAAAAAGAAAAAAAAACTCAGAAAAAGGAAAGAGAAAACCATATAATTAACCATATTAACATTCCACTGTACCCTTTTGTGCCAAAATATCATCACCATTGTCAACTCCACCAATATTGACAATTGCAGCCCCAGCAATTTTTCTCTTGGGTTTGGCTTCTTGCAGCATTAACACGACATCCCTCATAGAGGGACGGTCTGCAGGGTTTCTGCTTGTGCATAGCAATGCGATCCTAAGCACTTGCATCATCTCCTCCCTCACCGACGCACACGATGCCCCAGCGTTGTTGTCCAAAACATCAACAACGCCATCTTTAGTCTTGATTTTAGTCCTAATCCAATCAACAATGCTGTTTCCGTCCCCGAATTCCGCATCAACTGATCTTTTTCCGCTAATAATCTCCATTAAAACCACTCCGTAGCTGTATATATCACTCTTCTCGTCAACTTGTAATGTGTAAGCGTACTCTGCATGCAAAAAAACACAGCTTAAGTGCACAACTCATAACACTATTCCTTACTTTGATTAGGGTCAACAATGACATAATTTATGCCCCATGACATAACTTATGGTGGGGCATAGTTAATGATGGCAGATCTTACAAAATCTGCATAAAAAAAATCAACCAAACATAAGATAAATACTGAGATGACGATGACCAGGATGAGAAATAAGAATAAGCCAAAAGGCGCATGTAAACCCATATACTTGGATGAGGGGCACCACAGCTTGACTTTGTATTTTATTTGTCACCCAACAAAACGAATTAAAGGAGCAGGACAAAAGTTAACAGGGAGTACTTGTTCATTTCATTTATCCATTATTCACCGTGTCCCCTTATCTAACTAAATATTGAATAAACTTGATTAAATTGAAGGATAAAAAAATAATTAATGTGAAAACACACCTGGCGCAATGTAGCCATATGAGCCTGCAATGACCGACATGAATTCATCGCTCTGGAACAACTTTGCCACCCCAAAATCCGCCACTCTGGCCTCCATCTCACCGTCCAACAGTATATTACTGGGTTTGAGGTCGCGATGGACGATCACCGGATCACAGTCATGGTGAAGATAGCAAATTCCCTGAGCCACACCAAGTGCAATCTTGTGCCTTGTGACCCAATCAGCCACCAAATTATCTCCTTTGTTCTTCCCATGCAATAAATCATCTAAGCTCCCATTGGTCATGTATTCATAGAGCAGCATTGTGGACTCCATGTTGCTGCAACACCCTAACAATCTCACTATGTTCCTATGCCTCACGTTTCCCAACACCTCCACTTCAGCTAAAACCCCTCTCCTCCGTCTGATGTTCTCTTTATGTTTGCTCCACAGCTTCTTCACCGCTATGATCTCGCCACCTGGCATCTCTGCCTTGTACACTGTCCCTGCGGATCCCATCCCTAAGACCTTGTCCGTCATCGATAGACATTCCAGCACATCGTCAGCACTGAAGTTTAACCGTTGAAAGGCCGTCAGTTTCCACGGCGCGATCCCGTGGTCGTCGCCGAAACGACGGCTGTAGTTCGAACGGAAGCACCGCGTTCCAGCTACTAACACGAAGAGGCCGATGCCAAATGCTGCCGCCATGATCCAAACTATCGCGCCGGCCGTTTTCTTTGGTTGCTGTTTTCGATGGACCTCAACTTCACCGGCTGAAAAAGTGTCCGCCGTCGCACACGGCTTCGACAAGACTCCGCCACATAGCCCCTCGTTTCCAGAAAAAGAGGACGGGTGCAGGCTCCCGAATATTGCACCTCCGGAAGGGATCGGTCCCGTTAACATATTGTAAGCCACATTGAAGCTCTCTATTGTGCTACAGTTTGCAAAATTGGACGGAATTGTACCGCTCAAGAGATTGTGCGAGAGGTCCACCTCGGTGATCGACGGAAGCGTTGATATCTCCCTCGGAATTATACCTGAAAGAGTATTGCCGCTGAAATTGAGTGACAAAAGCTTCTCGCAGTGGCCGATGTCCCAAGGAATGGTACCATTCAACGAGTTTCCTTGCAATTCGATCTTGTACACGCTGCCACACCCGACGAAGTCCGGGATTTCGCCGATAAGGTTGCTCAAACTAGCGGTGAAAATCTGCAGATTCGGCGCTTTCCATATGTTGTCAGGCAAATCCGTTCCGAAACTATTCTCGGAGACGTTCAAGAATTGGAGACGCGGTGCGTTTCCGAGGTCTTCAGGTATTGGACCGGTGAAGTTGTTCTTGCTGAGGTCCACGTAAGTTAGGTTTGGTAAGAGTCCGAACCCGTTGGGTATGGATCCGTTAAGCTGGTTATTTTGGATCCGAAACCTCCAGAGGGAAGTGCAGTTTGTTAGCGACTCAGGAAGGCTTCCATTAAAACTGTTGGAGAAGAGTATGAGCTTGTAGAGTTGATTTCCGAGACAGATATTTGGAGGAATTGGTCCAGTGAGAGAGTTAGACGACAAATCGACCGCCTGTAACTTCCCATTGGAGCCGAGCTTTTGAGGGAGGATTCCGGTGAGCGAGTTGTTCCAGAGATATAAGGTGGTGAGGTTACTCAAATTGCCGATTCCATACGGTACCTCTCCCGTTAAATTGTTGTTCATTAGCCTAATTTCAAATAGCTCTGTCAAAGAACCCATTCCACCTGGAATTGTACCTGAAAGACCATTATCTGATAAATCCAGAGCTTTGAGAGCTTTAAAATTTGTGTAACTCACCGGAATTTCGCCTGTAATTTTGTTCTTGAAGAGCAACAAGTTCTCAAGCATCGTCAAGTTTGCAAGCACTGGCGGAAGAGTACCAGAGATAGAGCAATTCGAGATGTCCAAGTACTTAAGCTTTGATAACAATGCGAATTCCACCGGTACTTCGCCTGAAAACTGATTGTACCCAATCTCCATGTGCTCAAGGTCTGTCAAGAATCCTAACTGAGGTGGCAATACCCCTGCCAATTGATTTCCTGCCAAGAAGAGGAACTTCAACCTGGATATATTTCCGTAACTCGCTGGAATATCTCCATCAAAGTAGCTTCCTCCCAGATTGAGTTGCTCCAGGAACCGTAACCGGGCAAACTCCTCCGGTAACGAACCAATGAAGCTGTTACTGTATGCATTGAAGACTCTTAAGAACCTGAGCTTGGATATCCCGGGTGGAAATGTTGAGTTGAAGTTGTTATGACTAATATCAAGGATCCTAAGTTGATTTAGTTTGAAAATGGCAGGTTGGAGTGGCCCATCAAAGGCATTTCTGCTCAAATTGAGGTGAACTAAGCTTGCTGATAAGTAATGAATTTCTACAGGAATAACACCTGAAATACTGCGGTTAGAGAGATCAAGAGATGTAATTTGAGCTGTTTTGGGGTTGCATTTGATGCCAGACCATGAACACCAAATCGGGTCTGGTGATTCAGGGTTGGAGGAGGCCGGGGTTGGGTCCCAATCATGGAAGGTTGAGAGTGGGTCTTTGAAGGAGGACTTGAGGGAAAGCAGAGAATAAAGTGGGAGAGGTAGAGAAACAGCAGAGACAAGTATGAATGTTTGGTCTAAGTAGAAGAAGAAGAAGAACAAAAGGAAGAAAAGAAAATGAGGTTTCATGGTTCTGGGGATCTTTTTGATTTTGTTTGAGAGAGATTTTGTGTTAACAGAGGTAAATTTAAGGGAAGGAAGGTTTTGATGGTGAGAGAAGAAGCTTTTTGAGAGTGCTGGTGTTGAGGGTGTTTCATGATGATTGTTTTGCTTCAGTGGGTTCCTTTGGTGGGCATGTTGAAGAATGAGAGAGAGAAAGAAACTACTACTACTACTGCTCCTTCCACCATGGTCTTCTACATCTTCTACTGCTCCTAAACCCTCCTACAACATCTTTATTTGCTTATTCCTGATGCAAACTCTGGTATTTTTACTTTATCTGTTCTCTCCTATAGGATTTCTTTCTTGCTTTTCTTTTGGTGCCACTTTTCATCATTCCTTGTTTCCTTTATCTTTGGCTAACAAATTGATATATATGTCTTAACAGGGACAAATGGACAATGTTTCTCACAGGATCCAAGAAAGTTACGTCGATTTCACTCATATTCTTGCACTATTATTTAAAATATTTTGCTTCTTAAATCTTTATTTCCAATTTGAGCTTCAGCCTTCAGGTGAGAAACATCTTGATACTGGATTACATGGACCACATGAAGATGGAGCCAGGTTTAATCAAACAAATTTATTCATATTAAATCATCTATATAATTAACTTAATCATATCATCTATATTATTATTGCTATAATCACTGTACTATTATGGACAATAAGAATGTTTTGTAAAATTTCAAAGAATACTGTGTTACAGCTTCTTCATTGTCGGATGAGGGTCTCAATCAATTTTCAAATTTCCACACTTGCAATCATGACCATAAGAGGTACTCAATTCTCCCTCCACCTGAATGGTTAAGCTAGGTTGAATTATATAGCTTTAAAATGCTTAAAGTTTTATACGACTCATTATCAATAACATATTTGTCCATATTTTGAATAACTTTGAGAATGTATTAACTTGGGTATAACTTAATGGTGAATATCTTTAGAGTCAAATCGTACGAACTCAAAAAGTTTTGAATTCAATTTCACTAAGAGTAATATTCTTTTGACTATGTGTTGGACTTTTCTCAATTTCTGTACGCATGAATGACCCGACTTTAAACTCATATTTGATGTTCAATGGGAAGCTTGCATAGTATTTTTCTAGAAAAAAAGGGAAAAAAAATTACAAACCACCTAGCCCCCAGGCAGACGAATTGAGCCAGTTGATATCCTTTACATGATGCATCATCATTGGCATGTATAATTTACTTTTTGTGATCCAAACTCTGTTGAGCAAATTGGCGGGGCTATTTCGAAATAGATGCAATTGCCCAAAGTATCCCTTGTATAAAACTACATAATCAGTGTTCAGTAGTTACTTTTTTTGGGTGGAGTTTGACTTTGGGGGAAGCTTTTAGCCTGATTAGTTGATTGCCATCTACTTTGTATCATTTGTGCTAACTAGAGTATATATTAAGATAAGGTTAAAGCTTCAAACACAATCATCTTCACTTATACCCATTTTTTAAATTCAGTTTCTTTCAGGATTTTTGCATAAATCCACCCAACGTCTTTTTGTTCTTTATCAAGGTGATTCATTTCCACTGTTATTGGAAGCTAGTAGTATAATTGGCTTAAAACTTTATTTAATAACACCTATACTTCCAAAATATGCCCTCCTATCATTACAATATATGGGATTGGATTCCACAAGGAAAGCCTCTCTCTCTCTCTCGACAAATAATCAACCTTGTCTTATTCATTCGAAAATAGTGTCCTTGTTTCATGAGAACTATTTACCAATGGTAATGATAGCTTTACGTATTATAAACTCTAAACATTTCAGCTTTTCGTATTGTATATAGATTAAATTAATTACTAATCTAATAATTTAGAGATGAAAGAGTCTACATAACGAATTAAGAACACGAATTGAACTCTCCAATCTCCGATAAAATACACTAGGTTAAAATTAATTAACCATGCAATACCAACCATGGTCAAGTTAGGAAGCAAATAACAAAGCACGGTTTCAAGGAACCATCCGAGAACAGTGAGATCGAGTGGCACAACGACAATCTCTAGTTCAAGAAGTACAAGCAACGCTATCAAACAGAAGCAATATAAATATTCTTTTCCTAACAGAATTTAAAATAAATATTCTTTACGTTTTCAAAATAAAGAAAAAAAAGAAGAAGAAAAACGTGGGTTTCAGGGCTTGCAAGTCTAAACGAAGAAAGAAACGTACGTCCCGTCTAGTCCCCTTCTATGAGGACATTCTCGGTAAATATGAGTTGCTTGGCTACTTTATACATGTATTCCCATTCACTCGTGACAGAGACACTGTAACGAAAACGACCATGCGACTAAAGAATTGGCTCTTCCTTGTACGTCCATGGCTAAGTTATGAAATGGTTTCACTTCACACAACTATTTAAATATGTTTGAATTGGTCAGTATCCTACGCTACACAACAGTTATCAGTAAGTACTTGAGGAATTGAAGGGAAGGTACGATTGTTCTCTTTAATTTTGTTTTAAGCAGAGGATAGGCCAAACAGAGGCAAAGCCCTCACTCCTCTCCAGCGTCGCCAGAGAACTCAATGGAGAGTGGGTCCCCTCATCCACTTTCTGCCTCTCCACCGTACGTCTATGTCGTTCAAGGCACGTGCCTCTAACGCGTGATCATACAATCATTTTACTTATTCTTTTTTTTTAATAATTAATGGCATTAAACGGAGGAGAAGAAAAATGGTGGAATGATGACACGACTGGGGCGTGCCTTCCCTCTACGCGTGCGGCATTTGTAATTCCTTTCCGCCATTAACGGTTGCTCAGCCTCTCTACACTTTTCACATTACGGTTTTGTCCTTATGTCCTCTAGACAAATAATATTCAGTTCTTTTAATTTTCTTTTTCGATAATAATTATCTTCAGTTTTTTGCCCTTTAATAGTGTTTATTTTTACCTAGTTCAAAATAATTCATGCCAGTTTAAGATTCAAGATAATTATTCATTTTTTGAAAAACAGAAAACAATCTAAAAAAAAGTTTAGTTGCCCATTTTAGAAACCACAGAGAAAAACACCAAACAAACCCTTTTAATGTTTCTCTAATATGTTCCATTTACTTTCTTTTTCTTTTTTTTTTTGTCTGGAGATGTTCCATTTACTTGCAGTGGAATATATTCCTCTATATATACATATAATGTGCAAATGTGAGAAATATTCAATCAGAACGTACCTTGAGTCTTGGTTCCCGGTGCTGAGAGCGATCTAGCTTGGTTCAAAAAGCAAGATGAGTAGGAAACACAACCAAAGCACTCTTAACAGTCTATGACAGCATCTTGTAAGTCTATTGCATGCATCAAAGTGGACCACTATTTCTATTTTTGGATTCTTCCACGCCAAATTAATTAATAGTTAATAGTTGATCAAGTAGATAACCATAACTAAATGGTTATGTACTTGGTCATTGTTTGGAGATCTGCAGACAAAAGAATCACATATAGCATAAACCAACAGGAGATTGGAAAATCCATGATTGCCATGATCCAACACCCAAGTCTGATCATACCCATAATTGACAACAAACATTTTTCAGGGAAAAAAAAATTCAAAAATCAAGGTCTTAACACCGGGATTATTCACACTACTAATTACTAGTACTATGTTATGAAAATATCATCAATAACTATGTATATCCATTAACAACAGCCTGATTGCACAAAATTTATGGGTCGATACTGCGAATAAACAAGTTAAGGTGCCCGATGTGTATACAAATTGTTGAAGGGCAAAGAATTATACAAACTAAAACAAGGTACAAAGCTGGGGAAAGGACAAATCAAGAGAGACTGAAGGTGCTATAACAAAGGGAGGAGGAAAAAGGTGTTGGGGGGTTCCACATAGAATGATGAAAGAATTGAACATACTCAATTAACAAGATTGGGTGAAATAAAAGTGAAGAAGTGGACTTGCAGTGGGGTCAATATAAAAAAAAAAAAAAATTCTCCTTCAAAAAACACTGACTAAACACTCTATTAATGTTGACTTCAGAGTCACCACTTACTGTGTCCCTCACATGAATAGTAACATTTTCAATCCTCGAGTGGAGGGCAAAATTATTAGGGTTTGAAGATAAAACAACTAGACATGTGAACTACCTTAACCTAAGTCAAGATTTAGACTTGATACGCATTAACACAAACATAAGCATGCAGCAACTGTTGAAAAGATTCCCAATATCTTAATGGCCTTGATTTGTAGCATCAACAGGCTTCAACACAAATTCAAGTAGCATAGCTAGTCTTTGATAACAAAGTCAATTTATCATCAAGAACAAAAAGCTGTATGTCCAAATGCATGACAGTTTTTTGTTGTTTCATAGTGAAAACTTCAAAGACTTGATGAAGCTTTTGGGAGAATTAGTAAAAAGTCGAATAAGATAATCATGTGATCACCAATAAACCATAACCTATTTGCAATAATAACAGATTTGAAATCTTTAATCGGGTGAATATTTGTGGCGAAAACGAATATAGATAACACAAGAGGGATTGCAAAAAGGGGTCCCATACTATCATTACAAGTCACGTTCTACCATTTGGTGTTTGTTAAAAAAAGATGCTTTAACATGAAGATATGAGAGTGCACCGCCCTATTTTTGAGAGTATTTGGAGAAATGAGAATAGACAAGCAAATGATTTAGACCTTCTAAAGCAAAAGGATTTTTTAAAAGGAGGGTAAATCAAGATAAGTGAAGAGAGAAAACACTGTCCATCTTTCATTTCATGATGATATTTAAGTGAATAATGTCTAAGATAAGTGATTGAAAATGATTATAATCATATACATTGTAACCTATAAAATGTGTTAGTGTTTACCAACAGGATTAATATTGGAATTAAGACAGAGAAACTTCAAATTAGCACTTAAGCATCACAAGGTTTTTTTCCCCTTCTGTTTTTTTTTTTAAAGTTTAAACTGCAACAACAACCATGAGAAAAGATAATTTTGGTATTAGTATAAGCAGAAACATGATTCTATGTTATACTGTTCACCCTCTACATCCCTTAATTTTGAAGCAAAAACCTTAACAGAAAATCCACGAGGAATCCTCTCTCTTAAGCAAAACTCAAACTATCATGATTTTGTTATAGAAGGTGGAAGTAACTTTATATTCATGTGTGTTGGATACCTGTCTACACTCTACACCCGAACCCCCTAGTCTAAATCTCAATCATAAGTTCCTTTTCCTTCACTTTTTTCCTACTTTTATCTCCCTGGATTTCAAACCTTATAATAACAAAGTGCTTCCATTGTCGGTATCTTAAAGTGAAAATGGAGGACAAACCATATACCCTTGCAGGTCCTATGAATCATCACCTTGTTCATTGTGGCTCTCTCCTTTCTCACTCTGTCGTTACTTTTTATTCATTAACCATAAATTCTCTACCATGGCTTCATCATATTGATTTTCTGTTAATGGATCTAAGGAGTGGTGCATGTATAGATTGCACTCAAAATGTTTTAGGTCATAACCTAAGAACAAGGGCCAGTAACCAGCACCACTACATTGGTTCTTTATGGCTTTCCAAAAAATTATTTCCTTACTGTTATGTTATCATCTAAATAATCAAAATATGCAATGTAATAGGAGCATTGTGCATAACTCCCATTTTTTTCTTTCATTAATTCCTCAAATGTTCCCAAAAAGAAGCCTTCTACTCGATCTTGAATTTCAATTAGCCAGAACCCAAAAGGGGGTGCAAAGGAACGGTAACAACTGCCCCTTATTTGTGTACATTTATGAGGCAGTTGGTGTGAAAATGGAGCACTTGAAGCTCAAATTTATCCAAAACGGATGGGACTGGGAAGAGAATTTAGGGAACACTGCCCCTATAATTCCTACGTTGACAACCATTTTTCTCCAGCTAAAAGTTAGTCAAGCATATTTGCATTGAACTTATGACTTTCATCTTGTTAATAGAATGTTTCAATATCTTAAGAAATGCTTAGCCAAGATCATTTATTGTACTTCAACAAGCCTTTCATAGAGCACGCACAGTTAAAACTCCAGTAAATATACTGTCTCAGTAAATTAATTGAGCACATTTGCTATGGTTTATGTAAGTGTTTCATGCTTTCATGTGGGCATGTAGTAAACAATCATATACCCAAACAAAGCTCGTAATCAATGCCTTAAAAATCTTCCAAAACAATCCACAGATTATAGATTTCGAACTCACCTCTTTGCTTCATATGCCTTCCAAACTCTCTGTTAGAAATCCAGCTTTGAACACGCCGTTATCTGCAACAAAGAAACCAAAAAACCTAGGCGAGCTCAATCTATCCAGGTTGCAAATCCGCATTTTTATTACTTTCAGAGTTAAGTCCAATGTTCTTTAGCTTTGGAACACAACCATAACAACACCACCAAAAAAGTTAAAACATAAACAAAACTATTAAAAAATAAAAATTATTAGAGACATCACCAACATTAGTACTAACAGCAATATCCAGGGGAAAAAAAAAAATTCTAAGTATCCTACTCAGTACCCCTTACATTTTTTGAATAAACTATTATTGATATGAACATATCCTAAAAAAGTTGACAATATTAGGGGGGAAATGCACAGTTTACTCACTTGGAAAATTCCTCAAACAGAAGGGCTGTTAAAGAGACTGAAGGAGGGTAGGGTGGATGGATAGCTCCCGGGGTTAGAATAGAAGATTAAAAATTAGCACGCTATAACCTTGCTACGTCAGGATATAACTTTATTAGATCATTGCTTCATGAATGTCATTTCCCATAAATTATATCTCTTGCTATCATCGCATCTACCATGTTTCACAGAGTTCGTGAATATGTAATCTCCATCATTCTTGTGCTCTTGGCTGCATCATGAACATCTCATGTTATGCACACATTCAGATGTGAAAGGAATCAGTAACAAATAAATAAGCATATTCCAAAGTGAAAATGATCCTACCTTCAAAGTTGCTAGGGAAGTTTTGATTGTCAGTCCACATGATCCTGAAAATGGATAATTTTGTTGATAAAAGGTTTCTCTTGCTGATAGCTATCATGGAAGTAGAATGAATTACAAAAATAGCGTCCTTGCAGCTTAAATCATACACAAGCATTGATATACTGAAAGCCAACAATCCTAGATGAGAAAGGAAATCTTCAGAAGTCATTAGAAGTTAAGAAAGTAAATGGAACACACTAAACACAGCAATGTAACTTAGATGTCAATTGATGACATGCAGAAGCAAATAAACCCGATGGAGAAAACTGAAATGCACAAAAAAATGCCGCCCAAAAGTTTTCCAGGTCAAGAAATATTTTTTCAGAAATAAGAGTATAATCATTCCTGACAACAACAAAAATTGTCCAACCTTAAGGCAAGCAACAGCAAAAGGAAAACATTGAAGAATCCTGTGGTGGAGGGAAAAAACACGTAGTGTAAGAAGGGTACGGCAACACAAAATATAAAAATTCACTAAAAGTATGTGCTACCTGGACATAGTTCTTGATAAAGGGAGTAAATAATCACTAAAACCATATCTTAGATCAGTCGAGGAATCCTAAAGCATTGTAGATGATTCATGCCTTTGTCACTCAGAATTCAATTCATCACCATGAAAACTGTTATCCCAAATAATGTTGGGGTTGGCATTGAAAGACTTGTTGGATGATAAAACAATAAAAGGAATCATTAACGTTTCTATAACATGATGAACATTCAAAAAGAGACACCTACTGGAGCCACCAGTAACCCAAGTGCACAAGATTATATTCAAATGGTAGCTGAGCTGATTCAAATTAGTTGAATGAGAAAGGTATCTAAGTAAATAAAAAATCTTCAAGACATTGAAAACTTGATGCCTTACAGTAAGCTAGCTTCTCTATTTGCAGTGTGAATTAGGGTTCTCATGCCAGGGTGAGGGTGCAGATTTATATATCTGGAATCACATTATTTTGTTTTATTAAAGGCCAAGGCTTTACCCACCATAGTACAACTGAATGGAATTCCTTCACTCGAGGTGAACTAAGCAAATAGAGGAACAAAACTACAGAGATGTCTTCATAATTCTTAGCACCCTTCTCCTCTTCTTCTATGTCAAGCACACATAACAGACTGACATAATTTGAGGAGACAACACCATATGCTGATGTCCTTTCCCAAATATAATTCAATAAATAAAATACCGTCAATTATTGAACTCAAAGATGTCTAACCAACCATATTTCATCAACAAATTGAAGTAATAAGTCATAATTACAATGCTCTGGATAGGCTCTCCGGTCCTCTCCATTTTATGAAATTACCAGTTATAAAAATAATTTTGAAAACAAGTCCTATGCACAAGGCTCCCGCACACTGCGAGGTCGGGGATTTTTGGAGTTTTAGATGTTAGTAAAATAAATTAATCAATCGAAGCTCAGAATATTGATACAGAAAAACTAAGTTTACATTAGATCAATGAACAATGACCTAACTAAGTTAAATAAATTGTTATTGCATATTCCGCTTCTCTTGTAAGCCTCACAATCCATGCATTGAATATGAAAGCTCCCAAAAATTATAGTCGATAGCAGGTAGAAACATAATGTTGAGAATATCTATATATACCATTTTTGTGGCCGTTTATTTACATCAATTTTCTCTGACAAAAAAGGGAAGAAAAAAACAACTATCCAGAAATGCAGAAGCAGACTTCGACGCCCTTGTAAGAGAACATATAAAAACCAATTCACATCGACGTTTATAGACTAAACCAAATCAAAAACCCACACACAAATCAAACTCTCAATGGATCACAATCCATATATGAAACACCCAGCTAAAATCTCATTTTTTTTCCAGATTGGGCCAGTAGAAAGAAAGAAAAGAACGAAGTACCTGTTAGATGAGCCGATGCCTGATTACAACCTTCCATGGCGGCAGAGAGAGAACCTAGGAGGTTTCGTAGAGAGGAAGCTGTCCGGAGGTGGAAAAAGAAGTAAACGCTAGGGAGATGTTCAATTTATATAATATGACATCGAATACCTTTTTCCAAACACTGATAGGAAAGTAGGAAACTCGTCTTTCGCGCTTTTCCCCTTTTTGGGCCTAATGGGCTTAAACCTCTTTAAAAATCCCGGGATTACGACTTGACATAGGTCGCAGGCCCAAAGTAACTAATCCTGAAATTTATATACATTGGCCCATTTTTCTAATTTCTACATTGGCCCATTTATAGTATGGATTTACATCAGAAGTTCGTCTAGTTGCGTTGAATTTGTCACTTTCTTCTTGTTAATAAAATGTTTCAATATCTTAAGAAATGCTTAGCCGAGCGCATTTGTTGTACTTCAACAAGTCTTTCATGGTCCAAGCACAGTTAAAACTCCAGTAAATATACTGACTTAGTAAATTAATTGATAATTTGCTTTATGCACGTGTTTCATGCTTTCTTGTAAGCGTCAAATGTACTTCTTAGCTACTTCTATATATATACACAGAAATTCTTGTATGTGATCCAAAAATGTGACATAACTTTATGAATTTGTTTTTCACTTATAGATGAGGTGTGTCTCACAACAAATGCGTGACACCACTTTTATTGTATTTTATTATAGTCATTGGATTTCATCTTTACAGAGTTGGTTCATGAGAATATATATATATATATATATATATAACGTACCCATTACCTCAACCTTAGTCATGTCACATTACATACAATCACATACCCGAACATAGCTCATAATCAACGCCTTAAAAATTCTCAAAAACAATGCACATATTTTAGATTTCGAACTCACCTCTTTGCTTCCTATGCCTACCAAACTCTGTTAGAAAATCCAGCTTTGACCACGCCATTATCTGCACAAGGGAACAAAAAAAACCTGGACAAGCCCAATCTATCCAGGTTGCAATTCGCACACTCCCAGAGTTTAAGTTTCAATTTCCTTTAGCTTTGGAACACAACCCTGAGAAGACCACCAAAAAAGTTAATAAATAAATAAAAATGTCATTTCCCATAAATTATATCTCGTTATCATTGCATCTACCATGTTTCCTAGAGTTCGTGAGAACGTACTCTCCGTCATTCTTTTGCTTTTGGCTGCATCACGAACATCTCATGTTATGCATACATTCAGATGTGAAAGGAGGCAATAGCAAATAATAAGCACATTCCAAAGCAAAAAATGATCCTACCTTCGAAGTTGCTGGGGAAGTTTTGATTGTTAGTCCACATGATCCCAAAAATGGATAATTTTGTTGATAAAAGGTTTCACATGGCAATAGCTAAAATGGAAGCAGAAAAAAGATACAAAAATAGCATCCTTGCAGCTGAAATCATACACAAGCATGAATATACTGAAAGCCAACAATACTAAATAAGAAAAGGAAATCTTCAGAAGCATTAGAAGTTAAGAAAGTCAATGGGACACAGCAACATAACTTACATGCCAATGGAGAAATGCACAAAAAATATCGCTCAAAAGTTTTCCAGGTCCAGAAATATTTTCTCAGAAATAAGAGTAATCACTCCTGAGTCCTGAAAACAACAAAATTGTCCAACTTGAAGGCAAGCAACGGCGAAAGGAAAACGTTGAAAAATCCTGCGGTGGAGAGGGAAAAAAATACACCAAGTGTAAGAATAGTAAGGTAACACAAAACATCAAGATTCGCTAAAAGTATATGCTACCTGGAAATAGTTCTTGATAAAGATAGCGAAGTAAAAATCCTCAAAAGTCAAAACCATATCTTAGATCAGTCAAGGAATCCTAAATCAATGTAGATGATTCATGCCTTTGTTACTCAGAATTAACCCATTCAAATCAAAATCAACAGTGTTGAAAGAGAGTAGAAGAACCTTAAAATAGTGGATATTATTCCACAATTTTTATCGTAATCGGGGTGGAAAACAAATTTCACAGTCAGGTCTGCTTGTAATGTCCTTGTGACCCAAGGGTTTCAAACCCTAGTTGGTAATCGACTCCCATGCAAGAGAACATATAACAATCAATTCACATCGAAGTTCATAAATTAAACCAAATAAAAAATCCACACACAAATCAGACTCTCAATTGATCACGATATCAATGTATGAAACACCCAAATAAAATCTCCGTCCTTTCCAGATTGGGCCAGTACAAGGAAAGAAAAGAACGAAATACTGTACCTTATAGACGAGCCGATTGCAACCTTCAATGGCGGCAGAGAGAAGAAAACCTAGGAGGTTTCGTACAGAGTAAGCTGTCCGGAGGTGGAAGCGCAAGTTAACGTTAGGGAGATGTTCAATTTGAATTTATAATAATGACATCGAAACCGTTTTCCGAACACAGATGGGAAACTCGTCTTTCGCGCTTTGCACTCTTTTTTTTGGGCCTATGGGCTTACACCTCTTTAAAATTATTGAGCATCTAAAGCCCGGTATTAAGCCTAGACTTAGGTATGAGGCCCAATCTTGAAACTTCGAAATATTGGCCCATTAATAGACGATGGATTAAATTAATCAAAATTCAAGACATCCTCTTCAATATGATACCACCATTTGTCGTAACAGGGAATAAAATCAAAATTTTGGTGGGTCCAATCAGGTATAAACGGAAACGTTTTCTAAATAAATGCGAATTAATTGAAAATATAAAATATCATTCTGTTTTATTTTACTACATTGTCTAGTCAGTGTTTTATTTTACCACATTCTATCCTAGATTAAAAAAAAAATACACAAATGATATCACTATACAAGAAAACGGAGGTTCGAGTGGATCAGGTATGCTAACAAAGTCAAAGTTTTTGTTAATGTGATTGTATTGAAAAACGTGTTTCGCTGGACGATAAAGTCAAAGTTTTTATTAAAGTGATTGTATTGAAAAACGTGTTTCACATGATTTTTAATATAATAGAAATGAGACTCAATATTGATTTTTGTTGGCCCAACAACACTTACACCATTATAAGTGCTCTTATCGGACCGCATCACGAAAAAAAAAGAAGAAGCGAATACAAAGCATTGACATGGTTGGAAAATATCAAAATACAGAAGACAAATAAATCAGGAACGATGCAGATCCCCTTAAAAAAAGGTGAATACCAAGCAATTGACATGGTTGGAAAATATCAAAATACAGAAGACAAATAAATTAGGAATGATAGTATAATACATTACCCTTAAAAAAAAGCGAATACCAAGCAATCGACATGGTTGGAAAATATCAAAATACAGAAGAGAAATAAATCAGAAATGATACCCTGTTAAGCCTATTTTCCATCCCCATATGAATATCCATAAATTAATCTCCTCGAAAGTATCAACCCCCGACGCGAGTCCTCTGCTTTCCTGAACAGTCTATTTGATAATTGATATTACCTAATACATACACAACACCAATAGAGAAAAAGAAGATAACAATCTCGGCCATGTTCAGTGGAGGCAAGGGCATGGGAGGTGGAGCGGGAGGGGGAAGCGTGTTGAGGGTTGTCAGGAAGGCGGTTACAAGGGCTGGTGTCAGTGCTGGGAATACTCTCCAAGAACCCATATCTTCTTCAGGAGCCACTTCACCTACTGCCGCTGCTTCTGGGCTTAGCCATAAGCCTAATTCTTCCAATAATCTTTCTATTTACTCTTCTGGGTCGTCTCATTTATCTCCATTTAGTGTTCCTTTATCATCCAGTTCTGTTGTACCCACTTGTTGGCCTAGTTTTGGTGCTGGGTCTGGCTCTTCCTGCGATGAGTTCGAGTGGGTGTCTGTTGACGGAAGTCAGGATGATAGGGCTTTTGGGTTTGTCGATGATTTTGTCCTCGGCCCTGTGCCTTCTGCAGATGAAGTTCAATACGCTGTTTCTGCTCTTCAACAGTGAGTTTTCTGTTTTCCTTTTCCTTCTTTTTTTTTTAAGTTTATCTTCAGTTATAGTTGCATATTTGATGAAGTTGCAAAATTTTTCTTATATTACTTTCTGATTGCTAGAAAATTTTCTGCCTTTTAGTCACCATAGTCTTGGCATTTTTCTTCTGTTCGGTGACCCCAATCCCAACTGAATTATAATTTTGTCTCCATCCTAATCATTTAGTTGAGAACCTACATGAGTTAGAAATATGCCATCTGTGGCAAGTAGCTCGACCTTTCCAGCTTTCCTTATGGGATGTGTATGTCCCTGTTCTTGTTGTCGGTGGCCATGTTTTGAAATATGGCCATACACTTTACTACCAAGTAAATTATGTTCGTGATTATTTTCATTTTTAAAATTGGGGTGGTGGTTGCTCTGAGTCAGATGATAGTGACATAGCTTGAAAATCATCGGTCTAATCCAACAAGTAAACATCTTTATACATGTGTAGGACATCTAGCAATCATATTGCTTGTTTAATCTCACAATCAATAGGTAAAAAAGTAAACAACTTGTGCATTCCTGTGGGTGACAGCGAAACCTGCGAATACTCTGCTTCCCTCACATAAATGATAAATGTATAGATAGGAGAAAAAGTTAGTCAATAATGATAGAGATAAGATTGGTCACTAATATTGAATGACAGGGATATTGTATAGGATGGTGCTCATAGAATTGGATGTAATGGAAAAGTGCATTGAATGTTATGGGGTGCCAAAGGATGCACTCGAGGCTAAAGGTTAAACTCTACAAGTTTGCTATTTACCATAAAATGCTTTATGGGTTGCTGGCTCATGATATTTGGGTTTTGAGGCTTTGATGATGATGAATGTAATAATGGGAGTCTCATGACATAATTTTTTATTGTAATTTTTTTCCTTCAATTTAAATCTCATCCTTCTTGTTTTTTGTAAGAACTTCTGTTTTGACATTTACACAATATTGCAACTTGACCTTTTAGAAATCATCCTTAACATTTGTTGTCTTGAGTGGTTTGTGATTGTAGGGTCTCTGACGTTGCCCGACACTCTCAGCATGTCAGGGATAAATATGCTTATAATTCTGACAGGGATGGAGCAAATTGTATTCCAAGTTTTACTGATTCAGTGGGTCGAGTTTCTTCAGTTGGATCAGATTTAGATTGGGTGGAGCCCTCTCAGAATAATTATAACTCAAGAATGTTGCAACGTCATGGACGAGACAGAGTATATGATGCTTTTCATTTACTGCAGACCGAGCCGTTTGTTCAGGTTCATAATAATCCTAAAAGTAGCTTCTTTTTCATCACATTGAGCATGGTAAACTTAATAGGATTAATTGTTGATGTGGGGTTGGTGATAATTCTTAGAAGGTTTTAAACTTTTGCAGAGGATGGTCATCTCGTTATCTTCAGATAAAGCTGTTTGGGATGCTGTTATGAACAATGATGCGGTCCGACAACTCAAAGAATTATATTATTCAGGTTTGTCATTTCGTCGTCTTCAAAAATCATGTTCATCTCATGTTAAACGTTTGGGTGCTTTCTGCAGTTCATTACAGATTTATAAATGTCAATCTGCGTAGTTTCATTTGCTTCTTGTGCTCAATATCTCGTTATTTATGTACTTATTTTAAGATGAACTTATGTTCCTCATAAGTATAGAAAAAGTAAGCACAGTTGGTTCTATCAAGTTTAATTGTAATAATTGCTCCTTCGTCGGCATTGATTGACTTAAAAGAAACTTGGTGGCTACTCCTGATTCACCTCGCAGATGAAAGCATTAATCAACATAGTTCGGATGAGCCATCTGACGACTCAAATCCAGCAGTGAACATTGTTAGGTGGATTTTCGACAATACAAAGGCTAAAGTCATGGAAGTAATCGATAACATTATGAAGCTTACAAATGAGTTGTTCAAACCCTCAGACGAGGAGAAGACGGCAACAGGAGGCACGTATCTATTTCAGGAGAAGCTGAAAACTTCATTCCAGCTAGCCATTGTGGTCCTGCTGATTGTGATTGTGTCTCGAGCCCACAGGGCTTGACCATAATTTGACGACATTATGGGCATTTCCCCTTTATGGTGGGCAACTGGATACTAGTTAAAGTTCCCCACCTGTTGCATTACCATTGTCACTTTGGCTGAAGTGTTGCTTTACAAGGCAGAAATAGAAGTTCGGGCATTCTGTGATGCAACGATATGGGGTTATGATACACTAATACGCCTTTTTTCAAAATGGCTGCTCTGTGTTTCTATTTTAGTTGGCACATCTATCTATATTTTGCGGATTTGTTAATGTTAAAACTCTGATAATTTATTAACAGAGTGATTCTAAAGCCTTCTGATCAGCTTCCTTACTTCCCTGGGTTAAGGGCGTTCATGCAATTTAACAGACTGGAATACCCGAAAGTCCAATTTGTTTGCCTCCGTGGAGTCCATACAATTTTTTCGAAATTTGATAAACAGGGTAGACGTATATAATGGCATGAGACGTATGTGATGGCCATGCCATTACAGTGTTTTCTATTGCATTGCGTTCATATATGGCCATCACAATGACTTCTACTGCAGGTGCATTCATCTATGGTCTCGTGACGATCTTCCATTTGCACCACTACTGCTCCGCCTCTCATCTTACATTTTCTTCGGTGAATTCCTATGACCATGCAAGTACGACAAAGGATAGGCAGTAACCATGAGGTCGGTGTCATTCTATTTCTATCAACATAAATTTGTACATCAAAATGTTTTTAACAAATAAAATAAACACATTCCTAAACCGCATAAGATGATTCTAGTCGCATTTACGCTGCCTAAACTGCATTCAGTTCAAGTCAATGACAGAATCCAAAAAATAATCAACATTAGGGGCTACTGTAGCCCGTTTGCCGAGCTCTCCAAGGACGCAACAGTTCTTATCCACAGTGTTGATTGCCACAGCATCTTGAGCAAATATACAATCTGAACCTGGTGAAACCTGAAATAAGAAATACAGTTGCTGCATTAGAGTGAGTGCATTTAACGGAGCAGTCATTTGTGCCTTCAACATCTGTCTAGTATGTCCTATTCCGCTTTCCCTAGCTGCTGATCATTAGGATCTCGTAATCCAGTCTCCATATCAGGACAGGAAGTGTCCTAGTCTGTGCTTATTTGTTCGTGTTTTAATCGTATTAGATGTGAGTGAGAGTATGAGCATTCTTTAGTGTTTTTGCTGGCAAGTTCCTGTGTAAAGCAAGCATCCGATGTACTTACATCGTATAGGCAGTCTCCTAGCTTCAGTTTGATTGCTCCACTCTTGTAAACTAGCATTTTCCCCATATATCCCTCTGGCAACTCTTCCAAACTACACCTTGTCACCGGGGCACCCTTTCTTCCTGAGCTTTCAGCCTTTTCTTTTCCTTTTGCACTAGCCAATCGCTTGACAAAGGGCAGCTTTGCAGGAAGCTGAAAGAAAAACATCTTTTCTTTCGTACTTTCCTCCTGTCACAGAGTGGCAAGTTGTTTTTTTTGTAAAAAGCTATGGTAAATATGGACGAAAAAAAATTGACACCATTCTAATAGCCCACCAGAAGCCCAAGATCAGAGGCAGGATTTATCGTGTTCTCATCATACTCTTTGTTTCTTGCAGCCTCCCCAAAGTCTGCCTCATCCAGAAGTTCTACAAGCAAAACAATACAGAGCAAACAATCAAAAGAAGGAAAAGGTAAACTCCAGATTTTCCTGTGATTTAGGAATTATCCCCGTTCCAGACACATCTAAAGCATACCTGGGTCACCAGAATAAGGCCTCCTTAAAGGCAGAGTGATAGGATAGTTTGAGCGATGGTAATCCTGCAATGACAGTGGAGAGGAGATCTTAGTGGAGACAAGAAAAGAGAGAGAGAAGGGAAGGGGAAGCGAAGAGGTATTCATGGCAAGAATTTTACCCAAGGATCTCTGTAATTTTTCTTTGTTTTCAAACTTGATGCATCAGCAGGATCTGAAGCATGAAGAATGATTCCATCTTCTTTGGCAGTTGAAGGAGAGGAAAATAACATCGGCTCATCATCAGATACATTTATCCTAGACGAGCTACTGTTACCAGAGGTCCCATCCCTCTGATTGCCATATGTCCTCAAGTAAGATGATGATTTGGTTCCAAAACCAAATGCAACTTGTGCTGAAGGTGCTGTGGTTTGTAACACCAACTTCAGTGAATACATTACAGTACTAATAACTGTGTGAAATGATACCAAGACAAACAATAATAGTAGTTTATTGCTTTTTTCTTCAAAGCAATATAATCTGCTGCTAATCAAGTCAAGAGCCCATAACAAGGAAATTATCCTTCCTATCATTGTTGACTTGACACACAATACAATGATCACTATCAAAAGCTATGATTATCACCCAATAACCATACTGATAACACTATCACTTCAGAATTCCAGTTTACTTTGGGTTGAATTTAAGCCATTTACTGTTTCTGAAATTGCACTTTGAGCCATCTCTTCTTTGCCCGTTACTAGACCCGTCCCTATTCTCTTTAGAAAAAAAATGAAAACCCTCTTTTATTTTTTGAAATAAACTCATTCTGCTTATCACAACCTGCCTCTTTAACGACTCCAACCCCTTCGTTTTGCACCACCACAACAGAATGCTTATCTCCTTCCATTAAGTAAAAACATCAAAGTTGGCATTTAGACATTTAGTAACATCACATGAAATCTCAAAAAGTATCTTAAAGGTTTTCCAAAATGCATTTTCACATTCTATAACCTTAGTTTTTCCCACCCACCATCCTCAGTATGCCTATTAAAATTATTTTGGGGTCTACAACAAATCTTTCCCTTAAATTTTAGCAGAAATGTCAATTTTTTTTCCAAAAAACAAAGCTAGAATCTATAAGCCACATAATTGCCCCATTTCCTAATAATGACCATGCATTGAGGAAAGGACAAAAAAACATAAGAGACCAGCTAACGAAAACTTACGCTTCTCGTTGACTTTGGGTTTTTGTTTTGTAACTTTCTCCTGCAAATCCACGAATAGAGAAGTCAAAAAAATCTTCCAAGGAATGTATTTAACTTTAAATGCGGGCATAAATTGACACCCAATATGTCATTTTAAAGCTTCAGAACAAGGCAAGCCTTTATCAATATCATTCAATTACAGGCATTTTGTTAAATGATCAATCCCCTTTCCCAAAATAAATACCTTCGAAAGCTGAATACCTCTACACGCACTATGCAATGAATAACGGGAACGTAGAGACTTGTCTACTAATGACAATTTAATAACAACTGGCAAAGGACAACTTGATCTAGGGTACCTCCTACTCTTACTTGGTTTGAGCCCCAGGGAGCAAAATCTTAAGGCACAAAGGTGACCAGTTCAAAATCTACAAATATGCCGCTTCAGTCTGCATAGCATAATACATACTTCAAAATGAAAATTTCTGATCAGCTTTACATTGTTTAGATACTAACTGGAATTGTAGACAAGGGAAGGTACCAGGCGATCAATGATTCCACAATATTACAGAATATCTAAATCTCACCTTTTTTTTTTTTTTTGTTTATTCTATAGTTTCCTTAATGCAAAGGTTTTGCTGATACTAAAGGATGCTCTCCTCTGGGTTCAACTGCAAAGCTCCTTTCACACAATCTAAAACATCAGTTCTGATATAGTTTCTCTCATTCTTGTGTTCTTGGTTATCATTATGAGAAGAAAACTATGACAATTGATCTAAATATGAAATGATTTCATTTTTTACATACTCTTATCAAGCTAACCCCTGCAGCCTAGTGATAAAGGATGGTGGTTACCATTGACAAACCTTATGAGAGACACGTTTCTAGTACAACTAATGGTTTTGCACAAACAACTTTCACCAGGAAATAAAAAAGAGACTTTGGTCTTGGTAAACCCCAAACCAAGACCACCAAGCTATTCAACAACTAATTATATCAAAAACTCCACTATCAAGATTTTCAAAACTTCACAATCCACCCTTAACGGCAGATTTTGTTTGTTTGTTTTTTTTAATTATTGTTTGGAAACAGCCTTTTATTCAACCCCATCTGTATTTGTTCCCGTTCCTACTTTCTAAAAGAAAAAAGACCACCTAGGCTAAAGCCAACAAGACCTAAGGAACGCGTACCTGCCAAACAGACCGACACACTTTTATGGTGAATTTTAAAAAAAAAATTGAGGACAATAAATTAAGAAAAATACCAATAACAGTATCGCACATCTCGGAAAACAAGGAAAAAAAATAACGGAGCAGTAGAAACTGGAAAGAAATACCGTGTATAAACTAAAAAGAAGACACAAAAGATGCGTATAAATACCTGGAAACGGCGTAAGAGATACTGAGCCTCGGCAGTACTTTCATCTTCACTGCATTTCGTTTACAATAACAACAAAACAACATTTACACGTAATTTTAACTGTAGGAAAGCATTAAACATTCCCAAGAAACAAACAGGAAAAAGAAAGAGATGGTAAGGGAAAGCAAAATTACGTCTTAGGAACAGACTGAACAGTGGATTTGGGCTTTCTGGTTGGTGGAGCTTTGGGTGCGAACTTAACCTGCAGGGTTTTGTCTCTTGATTTTTCAGATCTGAGATTGAATTGTGACGAAACTAGAGCGCATCAAAGAAAAGTAAAACAAAAAAACGAAAATTGAAGGAAGAATTTACAAACCTTTCTCTGTGGCCTCGCTGGATCGTCGCTATTCATGGCGGTTCAACGGAGATCGGAAAATCGAGGATAAAAAATGTAAAACGAGAAACTCGAACCTGCAACAAGATGAAAATAAGGTAGAACATTGCCGCTCGTCTTATAACCTAATCACGACCTGTCGTTACATATTTATATTTATATATAATATATATATAACCCAGCACAATATTCCATTTTTAACTATTGAGGAAAGTAAAATTCCAAATCACCATCTGATTTTTCTTTGGACGTAAATCAAATAGAAAAATCACCGAATGTTTATTCGGGAACAATTTAAAAAATAAATATTCGTCTCTACATTTTATGAGTGCATTTCTTTGGACCTGAGTATGTGCAAGATTTTAGAATCAATTTTCAAAATTGCATTACACATGTCACCATGTGCGAGTAGGTTGAAATATGCCTTTTTCCTCATACCTGGATTCGGGATTCCAACCTGCTCTATGTCTCCATGACTTGTTAAATGAGGCGCAAGATTTATGGGGCCAAACGGCAGACCAGATTGGGTTTCTGCTCAAGACAAACATCATGGTGGGCCGAAGCCTAATTAAGACTTATTTTGCAATGTCATGAGCAAACCCACTTGAATATTGATTAAAATATCTTTTTTATTTGGCTCAATTGATTCAATGATTAATAATTTAATAATATCTGGTATTGTGTTTGACAAGCAAATCATTCATTTACACCAATTAGCTTTCCAATTAACGATTAAAATTTTATTTTCTGTCACATCAACATAAAAGCGAAAATAATGAGAAAAAACGTTGGAAGGAGGAAAAAAAAGAAGCTAACCCATCAAACATTGTGGAGCAGAATCAGCAGAAACATTGTTAGTTGAGTATAGTGTGTCAATCTGAATAATTAACTTCCATAATATACACACTGAATAATTAATTACAATAAGAAATAGAGGATAGCGCCACTCTCACAGTTATTCTGATGAGTTGCATTTTGGTATTATGTACAAGAAGGGGGTTGAGGCGCAGCAGCAGAACACTTCAGAATACACCACAAGATACTTCCCTAGCTTCGTTTTGCTTGATGAAGTTAAGCAAATAGGAATTCAATTTACAGGCTGCAAAATTAAAACAAGCCCAAAAAAAAACCTGGTCAGGAGCTCAAGAGTTCCACAGACAATGGAAAGTCACATATGAACGACCACCAATAATGAAACAAAGAGTAACAACTAACAACAATGCTTATGGTAACAGATCAGCATAAGAAAAAAGGTAACAAGATACTAATAGCAATGAATCGGCATCCAAGAAATTCCTCACGTTATTTGACACCCTGACTACAGAACATTATGTGGGGGAATCAAGTGTGAACTTTTTATCCTTCGCGTATCTTTAGTGTTAACCAAGCATCATATTCATTGTAATATATTTTCATCTTCATAAAAGATCCCAGTTCCAAGGCAAAAAATTGATTTAAGCTTATGTCTATCATGCTAAACCCTTTGGTAAGAAATAAACAATTCAATCAAACTGATTGATAAGGCAATGATAGTTTGATTCGTAGAGAAAATAAAAATTCTCTTCAAAATAACTTTAATGCCTGGTAGGGCCAACAGTAGTACACTGTGTGGGACTGAGTAAGGTCCCTTCTCACCTCCTACGAGTCGGAAAAGACTTTGTAAATGGAGGGGGATTAGATGGATGACACCAGTAAGTACAGTGGTCTCGAACGATAGAAAAGTAAAATAGTGATTGAAGTTACCTAGGATCAGTTGCTTGAGCTTCCAAGATCAAAGTCCATTGTGTAGTCATACTCAATAGTTGGGATTACGGAAGCCACAAATTTCAAGAATAAAAATAGATACCTACAGCGAAAAGTGATTGCCATCATCAAGTAATGAGGGAAAAGTAAATTGGAAGATCAGGACAAAAAGAGAGAGAAGCTGAAAACTAAAAGCTACTGAATTTCCTGCCAGTAACAGGGTAAAAATAGAAAGCACACTGCACAGAAGTAGCAGATATCAATAGAATGCCTCTTGTATAAGATTTGACAACACTGCAAAACTACATGGCCTCCAAATTGTGGAATTAATTATCACAAGATACACCTAAGAAATCTTTTACAATGTTATTAGTTGAAGAATTGGAAGCAACTAAATGACAAATTACATGATTAAAGTGGACATTTCATTGCTGCTGTTGCGTAAAATTTATTGATTCTTTTGTAGAGCATGTTCGAGTTGAAAGCACCTCTTTATATCAAAAACTAGACAAAAAGACAAATTATATCATCCCATCAATGGCATAAGCTAAGAAAATTACTTGTCAACTTCTGGCTCAACTCCACGTGACATTAAGACATCAATAATCTTTTTCATCACAGCCCCATGTCGGCAGGGATGTACTGATGCATGCTTGCCGGGTAAGTGAGGATGATCTTCAATAGTCACCTAAAAATTTAGATCAAAACAGTTCATGACATCCACATTAAGTTTCACAAAATTAAAGGATATAGAATTTCTTGGTTTTATAGATGCTTCATTAAATGCTAAAATTAGCAATATTCTAAAGAAAAATATACACAGTATGATACCAAAAAAAATCAGAAAGAGGAGAACCCTCTTCACATAAAATCATCCCTCTTTCTCTCTCTCTACAGCAATAGAACCATATCCCCCCCCAAAACCTTCACTTCCCCTATAAATTCCTCGCACGTAAGATATTGACAAACACCTTATTCTGCTGATGCCAAACTAGTCGACTTTTTCGCTTGAAATGTCCTTGGCATTTCCCTTCAGTTGCTTGTACCTAACTAATCTAGAACCCTAAAGCTTACTGAAAGCCTTAAGCATTGATCGCGAGCTATAGTCCACCATTTCACAATTTTGCCCAACATAGCAGGTTACCACCAACACCCTCAATGTGACAATCTCTACAAGCATAAAGTAATGAAACAGGTAACCCATACATACTATGTTTTCCTAATAACTTCAATCTTGCATATCTAAGCTGAAATGATAGACTAGGCCACCATTAGCAGCAAGATACAACGTAAAAGAAACATACACCATGCTCTTTAAGGTAATGTTCATAGTATCTAAACGATGCCATAAGAAAAGAACTTTAAGTCACCATATGCCGCATGGGCACAATCAGATTCAAATAATGCAAATTGATTTACTACAAGATAATGACACCTTCTTGAAAGCTGTTTATAGACATCATAAGATATTACTTCAAAGTCAATATTGCAGATCAACATACTCTAGAAATAGAAGCAAGCCTAGATGAGTGCAGCAAGCAAGGAAAGGAGCTAAGGCATGACGGATTCCATTGCCCCTCTTACTCACTGCTGGTAAAGTAAAATGGGGATCCATCTATTTTTCTTTTCTATGATATACCTTCTCTATTCTCGAATTCAAAATAATTATATCAAATTTCAATGTGGCTGGCTTCACGAAACTAAGTTAAGTAGACAGTTAAGGTATTTTATTCTCACCGTCTTGCGTGCATGGTCTTGACTAACATCTTCAAGCACAAGCTCCGGTTGCAACAGCATCCTTGACTGCAGTAAACAACAGAAACTCTAAAACTAGGTAACTGATATTCCTAGCAGCTGCCCCCTCAACAAAGAATTATAGTTCAAGAGAATGAACTGATTTTCATCACAACATAGCTTATATTTAGAAACCAATCCCACAATATAAGGAAATACTCTCTCTTTAAACATTACGAGCAGTAATCAGTCTTAAACAGTCATTAGAATCAATTCTTGATGCAGAATCATAGAGGTAGACGTTCCTGATGTCTACACCTTGAAGCACAAAGCATTCCTTGTAAATGCGTCAACGCTTTGGGTCGTTCTTAGACGTAAATTCTATTAGGAATATTGCCAAAAAAAAGATGATATACTTTCTTTCAAATCTATGTTTAACCATAGATAACTTCTTCCACATTATTTTAGTCTAATTCAAGTCTTCTTCAATTAAAATAAGAAGTTATATTATCAAAGGCAAAAAAGATATAGGCTCTATACCATTTAGTATGAACCTTTATGGCTTTATCACACAAAACGGTTCTTGTTTTCTAAAGTTCTTACTCTTCCATGTAACAGAGGAAAGGCACAAAGGGAATTCAGTTACATTATCAAAGCCAAATTAGATTTTAGACTACATCATTGAGTATGAAATTTTTTTGTCACACCAAACAGCTCTCAGATTCTAAAAGTGCTCATTCTGCCATATAACAGACACAAGACACAAATGGAAATACAGGAATACAAACCTCATCATATCCGGTAAGCCATACACGAGGAGTTTGATAATATTTATCATACCTGGAATTAATGGAAGAAAGACCATGTTATGACAGCTTAAGGAAGAACAAGGACTTCAAGAAAAAAATCATCATCATACTAAGGTGAGAGTACATTCTTCATAGAAAAACTGTCAGAAGCGAGGAAATGAAAGGTAAATTCTTCTTATTAATCAAAACCATGATCAGGATATCGAGGAGTCACAAGAAAGTTATTGATTTGAAAGCTCGATCCCATTCTATTAAAATTTGTATGAGTATAAAGAGAGGATAATAGGATATCAACGATCATAAAGTAGTCTCCGCCTAAGTTGCAAAAGTTGGTATAGTATGGAGTAACTAATTAACTGAAACCAATATTTACTTAAAGGATTATGAGTATCGGTGTTCATCTTACGTGATGCTGACATCATATGTTCGAGTCCGCAGAATATTGTCATCATCTGGTTCATGAGCCACAAGATATGTAGATTGAAGTGTAGCCTGCAAATAGACAACAATCAGAACTTACTGATGGAAATAAAACCTAAGAAAATAGAGTGAATAGTATGGACTCACAGGATCTGTTTCGATTACATTGTCAGGTTCTTCATACTCTGCCATATCAGGAATATCTTCTTCTTCTTCACCCCCAAAGTATGTAGGGATTGACCGAATAGAATTTTTTTCTCTGATTTCAAGGCTTTCCATTGAAGGCAAGTTGTCATCCTCATCACATTTAGTTTCTGGACAATACATGAAATAAAGTTAGCAATTCCAGCATAAAGAACAAGAGTTTCAGTATCAAAGAGAAGCATACCTTTTGGCTTTCCATGAGTAGCCAGCCAGCCGTCATTATCCTCATTATCCAGTAAGAATTCACCTCCAGCAGCTTCGTATTCTTCTTCTACAGACACAGCTCTTCGCAGACAAGGAACTGAGAAACAACAGAAAAGATTTTGTGCACTCATTATGGTCAATTAAGAAACAATTCCAATACTTAAAAGTGGATTCTAAAATTCAACCTAGTTCGAATTGATTATTGTCATAAAATACCAGTATTTGCAACTGTTTTATTTTCATAACAACAGAAATTGACTTTTGTTCTAACGCTAAAACAAGCAGTGATAAGTAATTACAGGAAATAAAAGGATGAACATTATTTGCATCCCATTTTTTACTAAGTACGCCCCATTAACCCTTTAAAAACACACTATAGTGGGGTGTACTTAGTAAAAAATGGGGTGCAAATAATGCTCATCAATAAAAAAGATGGAAGTACATAAAATAGTTCAATGCTTGGCAATCACCATACAAGTCCAGGACAAAGGACTATAATAATGTTGATCAAAAACATAATTCCAAGAAAATCTATGCTATTTACCATTTCTAGTGATCAAGAACTGCTTCTCCGGAGGTAAGTAAGGTTTTCTCTTGCTTGGCTCACCGGATTCCCTATCACATCGAATAAGACCAATTAACTTAACATCAAACTAAAACAAGGCTAACTGAGATAATAACAAGCCCATGCAATGCAATATGTGTGTGTGTGCGTGCGCGCGCGCACGCTTTTCAGTGTTGTCATAGCCTCATAGGCACACCCCTGGACGATCAGGTCTTGCAAACCTCTAGGTGAGATAAGCGTTTAGGTGTTTTCTGGACTTGCAAAGCTAATTGGGTCTCTTTCTAGAGAGACTGGGCCTATGTAATAAATTCCAAATATAGCTTATTTAGTTGCATCATGTAATCATTCAAAGTTTCAAACTTAAAAACACAATTGATTTAGAGCTGGTTCATCGTTTTACTCCCTTTTTAAAACAAAAATATAATAGAAAAACTATGAGAGTTTAAAGCAAGCATTGCTGGCAGAAGAAATTAAATCCAAATTAAAAAAGGATAAGCATTAGAAGTTCAGGAGCCTTGCTGCTGTAGTAGGGGATCCTTGATGGGTCAGTAAGCACGCTCTCTCACACACACAGAGAGTAAATTAGAGCCTCGCTTCAACAGGGAAGCACATCTTAAGTTGAGCCCTGGTGATGCAGGGACTGAACCAGAATTCTTGAAGTGCCTATGTTGACTTCAATCTAACTTTCCCATAGTCCAGAAGTAGCAAACTGTCTCTGACTTCCTTTCCTGCTTCTGCATACCAAGATTATCTATGTGTACAAAAAGTATCCGTGTATCCTTCAGCCCAATAACACGAAGAGTCTAATCTATAACCATACAGATCATACACCATATGACTTACAAAAGTCTCTGTAAATTATTCCTAATTCAAGAATTATCAATACTTTTCTGCTCAAGCTCGAACAGAAATCAGAGAAAATAAAGAAGGCTAAATGAAATTATACCATGACCAGGTGGGGCATTTGGATACGAGATTGTCGCCAGCAATAATGAATTCGGAGACGCTAAGCACACCCTTCTCTTTGAAGGCGGAGACTGTACGGGGACCCGTAATTCTCTCCACCGTGCCCTTGAAGGCCTCATGAAGCTTCTGTGACAACACCATCTATCTCTGTAAACTAGGAACGATCATCAATTATAGTTAAGAAAACCGAAACTTCCCAAATAAATCAAATATAAGAGAACCTAAATTAGCTATCAATCCCAAAAACCCTAAAATCCCCAACTTTTAGCATTCTACGACGCGATTGAGAGGAAAAGCGACGACTCCTCAAAGGATTCCAAGCATAGAAACTCATCGGTAAACAAAAAAAGCCAGATTATAAGGGAAATTAAAGTATAGAAATCTATTTTTCTCTCGATAATCGCTTGATAGGTACAAATTCGAGCCTTGTTTCTCACCTTGTTTGCGATCGTCAAATAGACCCAAAAAAAAAAAAAAAAGAGCACAAATTTGTTCTGGATCTGGATTCCAATCTCTCACAGTCACACGTACAGGGAAAGAAAGTTTTTCGTTACGGCATTTAAATTAAAGTCGACTATAACCCTTTGCTTGTTAAAATAAATAAATAAAAGGAAACCTAAAATTTTGAAGTGGCCGGGCCGAACCGCCCAACATACGCATGTGTCACACTGTCACGTACTGAGCTTTCTAAACAGCCTAATTTTTGGCCCCTTTAACGGTCATACAACCGGATTCGTGGGCTTTTCAGCTAAATCGCTTTAACCAGTTAGTGTGATATTTGCTTTTATGAGAAAAAAGAAAAGCAAAAGGAAAAAAATATGATAGTTACATTGTCAATTTGTGGCTACTCACACAATACCCTCGCTCGAGACGGTTTTAAATTGCAAAAGTTAAAATTTAAACTTAAAATTTGATCCGATACCATATTAAGATTAGTTAACTTATTGGGTTGATTTCACATTATTTATATATATTTTATTTACATATTCTAACATATATAGTAAGATAAAAAGGTTATTATTGTCATGAAATCATGGAAGATACATTAGACGACCAACCAAACACATCCCTCGATGACATTATTCAAACAAAGGTTTGAAAGTCATGAAAGCAGCTGCACGCCTAGCATTACAAGGTAGGGATTTAGGACTTCTTGACGATGGCTATAAAATATAAATTATGGTATCAATACAACTGAGCCAGATGTTTTGCGACTCTCGACATCCGCATGAGCCTGTGCAGCCTGAGACAAAGGGTAGGTATGATTTACACGAACCTTCAAAACCCCTGACGAGATATTAGCAAACACCTCTCCAGCAGTTTCCAGCAACTCATCCCGAGTTTTAGTGTAGTCCCAGAGCTCAGGCCTAGTCATGAACAGGGATTTTACTGCAAGCGCCGACAGTGGAACTGGATTTGGTGTCCCTGATGACTGACCGAAGCTCACCATGTACCCGCGTAGCTTTAAGCATTCCAAGGAACCCTGATGATGACAAACATTCCCTGGAGAAATTACTTCCAACACATTTAAGAGAGAAAGTGCAAGCAATCCATACACAAACTCATCAAGCAGCTGAATTAGCCAATTTCTATGAAGGATCAAAGTCAATAATTCTTACCGTACACCTAATTTTCAATATTTGTAGTGGAGTTGATTCTCCTGTTGCAGATACTAACCAACTTGCATTGACACTCATTAAAAGAGAGTCGACGTAAGAAGAATCTGGCTTGCCAGACCAAGAAAGCCAGGCAGTAGAGAATTATAATACTCGGGTAACATATATCGTTTGATGTTATAAGCGATGAAGGCAAGATCGTACAAAGCAAATGGTCACACAAAAATGGCATGCCTTCCAAGTATTTAATCATCTTCATCCAGTTCCCCAACCGTAACAACCAAATAAAGAGGGAGAAGAAGGCCATATGTACAAACAAATTTCATTCCTTTATTCTTATCTGAACAATGCTAAATGTTCAGTATCAGTCCAGTAATATACAGTTAATAAGGAGTATAGAGTGATTATTACCTGAAAGATGTCTTTTCCTACAGAATCATAAACCACATCAACCCCATTTCCAGATGTTATCTCGTTGACACGGGTAACAAAATCCTCATCTTTATAGATTATAACATGGTGACATCCGTCATCCTTGGCTTGAACTGCCTTCTCTTTGGTTGAGACAGTTCCAATGACTGTGGCACCTAGGGCATTTGCCCACTGGCATAATAAAGACCCAACTCCACCTGCTGCCGCCTGAACAAGGATTGTGTGCCCTTTTTCGACCTGCGTTTACACAGAACCATTTTTTAAGTCTCCCATTAAAATTTACCAAGTTTCTAAAAGAAGCAGGGATCAAATTACTATTTTGATAAGCTTACAGTTATGACAAAGTAAAGCAATCTTGAGGTGAATGCTACATCATAGTTATGGATCATACAAATCGGAAACCATGGCACCAATAGTAAGTAAACAGATCAAAGCATTGTGTCAAATTATTAGAACAAGGTTATCTAGTCAGTCCTTTTTCGCTTTTAGCCCCAATAGTTAGTGAACAAAGCACATTTTGCTAATCTATTGCACAACTAATTCTTCCTTCAACGGAAGCAAACAAAATAGATCATTCCAGCAAATTTTATTGACTTCTGTTTTCTGATGCTTCTGAAAACTCCCACTTTGGTGATGGTCCCATGAATCCTCGAGTATAAGAAATCTTCAAATACCTAGAATATACATTCTTGATGCACATAAAACAGCCTGCAGTGCAAGCATCACTATAAATGCTGCATCCCATTAGGAAGAGAATATTTCTACAATTGTTTTCATCTCTATGGGATGATTGGTAGTCTATGTTACAGTGAAATTTGAAAGATAAAATAATAACAAAAGCGGACCAATAATTTTACATAGAAACTTCTTTAACAAGTTAACTTATCAAATGCTTAAGAGTGAAAATTTGATCGACATGAAAACTCTCAAGCCCAAATCTCAGTTTACATAATCACGCACATGCACACACCACAGCAGGATATGCCTCAAACAGTAATGGAAATCATCCTTTCTTGGTGTCTATATAAAAGACCTACCTTGAAGCAACGGCGAAGGAGAAACTGAGCTGTCATACCCTTAAGCAGGACAGATGCTGCAACAAGAGGATCAATAGATGCAGGAACATGCACAACTTTGTTTGCAGGGAGGATAAGCTCTTCAGCATATGAGCCCATTGCCTTGCTAGCATAGGCTACAAGATCTCCAACTTTTCTTCCAGTCAATCCAGGGCCCACAGCTATCACCTCCCCAACAGCCTCCACGCCTGCAAGTTAAATTATTTGGGTCGCAACAACGAGGAGAAAGTGGAAAATCATTTCTCAACCCCATTCTGGAAAAAAAAACCAATAAGTCATATATCAAAGTACTTGCAAGTTTCAGAATCGCATTTAACGAATCCCTCCCCCCTTCTTTTCTTTCTTCAAGACTTCAACAAGTATATTTCACTCTGAAGTTGTGGTTTCTTACTTTTCTATTTATCTTATTGAATCGCAATAATCACTATATATTTCCTACAATACTCATAGACGAGCAAGCATGATCATACATTCTAAAAGACTAAAACTCTTTCAAAGCTGACAAGAATAGTTTATAACAGTATGGAAAAGCAAAGATTATAACACCAGCTAAGGAGTATAAAAAAATCTTTTGAAATGGGGGATATTTGTAGAAGACGGGAGCATGAATACAGAAGCTATTTCTGAAATCCATCATTGAAAATACTGCATTGACAATTTGGCATAGTTCTCGACCATTTGCTTTGAACTAGTTGGAGATTACTCCTCACGCGTTAAACCAACAATCAAGTATTTTCTCTTTGGTTGTGTGCTTGAACAAGTCATTTGCTAATCACTGTAATTGACTCAATTGATCGAATATAGGGACATAATGACATCATACTATGCCACATAGCATAAAAAGGAAATGATTTGTGGACCAGTTCCAGATATTGAAAATATATTGTTGATCGAATTGTTGCAAACTAAAGATTACAAAACACAAACCTGGGGTGAAGGGCAGGGGAACCTTATAAACACCCTTGCGGAAGTATGTATCGATGAAATTGAGCCCAATAGCTTTGTTTCTTACACGTATCTCACCCTCCCCTGGCCCCCCAATCTCCACATCCTCCCACTTCAGAACCTGTCATTATATGCACGAATGATGAACATAATTGCCCAACGCAATCAAAAGCATAGCAGTCCGTTTTTCTCACAAATATCAGTCATTAACCCCAACAGAATCAATTCCCCAAAGACATGTCCTTTCTTTTGTTGACGATCATAAAGTTCTCATAAATTGAAATGGGTTTAAGTCAATCAAACATAACAATAAAGCGGTTCCTGAATATCATGATGGGAAGAGAGGAATTTACACGGGAGAAAGACAGTTACCTCGGGTCCGCCAAGTTCATAAATCCTGACAGCCTTGACCATTTTTGATGGGGTTTTGCTTCTGTTCTGTTACAAACCTTATGACATTGTATTTACTTGGGCCTGGTCTTGGGAGATGGGCTGGTTGTTTGGGCCATGCCTTATTAGGCCCATGAAGAGAAGTACTAAAGTAGTGTAGAAACTACACCACCGGGGATCGAAATAGAATTGTTCAGACTGTGTTGTTTGTTGCAGCTTGGAGACCGCCGATCTCGAATCCGGCAAGGTGGTGTTTGGTCGACTTACACTTGGTTGCGTAACAATTGGTATCAGAGGATTACGATTCTCATGGGGAAAACGAGAGTCATGGCAGACAACGATTCACAATCCCCACTCCTGGATGCTATCGCTGCTTTCACTGCCCGTGTCGAGGCTGCGTTTCAATCCATGAACGATCGTCTTGATTGTCTTGAACAGAATCGAGCTCTACCTCCAGCTCCTCTGCAGGTGATCCAGGCTCTTGAGGTTAGTAGTCAATATTCGCAAGAACTCATGGTTAGTATCCACTGTCCAGTAGGTGTTCGACAAAATGTGCATGAAGATTGCAAGAATGGGGGTAAGAGTTTTACTGGATATACTCCACTTGAAAAGAAAAGTCTAGGTCGCAAATGTGTTTTGCTGCAAGAAATTGATGGAAATTTAGGGAAATTTCAAGAACACAATGCAGTAAAAGAGGATGTAGGAAAGAGTGCAATTAGTGAGCATGGGAAGCCACAAATTCAATATCTGATCTCTACAATTGGTCCCTTAAAGAAGGTGTTATTCGGTCATACACAAGTGCTATTATATGAAGACCAAGTAAGCTATGTTTTTGTGGAGTTGAATGGGGGAATTTGTTTAGGATTGCTTTATCCATCAACTGCACAGATGTTAGGCTTGGCAAAATTGCAAGGAAGTGATCTTCATTTTGAGTTCTCCAACTATGAAATGCTGGGTTGGGTAGCGAATATGGAGTGGTTAGTTGCATGGTTGGAGGCTGGAAATCAAAGTGGTGGAGGAATGGCTGCTCTGTTAAAGGGTGTTTGCCACTTGAATAAACACCTACGTTGGAGTTGCGTAGTCAAAGCCTTGATAGTCTTATTTCTTGACATGAAAGATGGTTGGCAGAACAAGTTTTTCCAACTTCTACATCTGCAAAAGACCACCCACAAACTCAAGGAATTAAATGAGCTTGGCATGACAACCTATGTTTGTATTTACAAGAATATATTGGCAAATGACCTAGAAGTTGCGCTCAAGGTGATTAAAGACGTGGATGATAAATGTTGGATGTCCCACAACTGCATGTTGAAAATATTTATACTTTATAATGGTGTAACTATAGTACAAGAGGAGAAAGATTATGTGGGAAGTGTTGACAGTTTGAAAGAAGATACTGAATTGGAGGCTGAAGGAGAGTGTTCAGGCATTTTGCAAACACTAGGAGTTGCACTAGTGTCTATTGCTATTGATGCCAATGATTTTCTATTTGATCCTGGCGGCTCCAACAGTCTCACTTTGTGGGATTCCACACCTTGCGGACAAGGTGTTTTTGAGGGGGAGGCATTGTTACAAACCTTATGACATTGTATTTACTTGGGCCTGGTCTTGGGAGATGGGCTGGTTGTTTGGGCCATGCCTTATTAGGCCCATGAAGAGAAGTACTAAAGTAGTGTAGAAACTACATCACCGGGGATCGAAATAGAATTGTTCAGACTGTGTTGTTTGTTGCAGCTTGGAGACCGCCGATCTCGAATCCGGCAAGGTGGTGTTTGGTCGACTTACACTTGGTTGCGTAACATGTTCCGATTGCTCTCACCACTGATGATTCTCGGCTTACAAGTGCGCAACTCACTGAGTTTATTCGCAGAGGGGGAGATGCTGCTCTCGGACTGAACTGCCTTGTTAAGGTTGATAGTTGCTAAGACTGCAGTAGCTGATTCTGGAGACACAGCCGTAACATTATTGTCTGTTTCACTGCATATAGCGGAAAAGTCTACATTCCACCCATCATTTCTGCCTTTAATTACTAATCAGGGATGGCACGGCCTCGTGCTTTGTTCATTGCGTGCGTCAGTTTTTTTTTTTTTGTTATTTATTTGAGAAAATGTATTATTTTATTTATGGTTTCAACAACACTACGTATCCCTAACAAATTTGGTATCGGAAATCTTTATTACAGCAAATCCCGCTGTAACGCCCTTTATGGGTAATAAAAAATTTTATTTTTATTTTTAAAAATCATAAATATATAGTATTTCTCACAACGAATCCAACGATATAAAATATATCATTTTGTTTATTGTGATAAACACTACATATTTATGATTTCTTAAAATAAAAATACAAAATTTTAATGCCCAAAAAGGGTATTATAGTAGGGTCCCGCCACTCTAACAAATTCAGACATAACACGTAATTAGACAATGTAATAACGAAATTCAATGTAATTAGACAATGACTCATATAATTAGACAATGTAATAACGAAAGTCAATATAATTAGACAACGTAATAATAAAATTCAATGTAATTAGATTACGTAATTAAATAACGTAATATGTAATTAGATAATGTAATATTATTATGGCTTGCTACAATTTATATATAGCAATTTAAACTTTGTAGTCCACGTGAATGTTATCTTCATCTTTATTTGTCTTACTTGTTTTTTTTGGTACAATTTTATATTATGGTATTCTCATTTAATCATAATTGTAAGAAACCAAGATCCCGTACAAATTGACCTTCCAATGCTTGATCAACAGTTGTCCAAACATTGTCTTTTTGCAATTATTGGTCAACCAATGAAGTCTTATCTCTTCCTCTCTTTTCTTTCTCTTCCTCCGTTCCTCTTTGACACTCACGGTAGAGACTACAGAGTGAGCTGGGAAGCTCAAGAGCCATGGCAGGGGGATTTACAATAACAAGCGGAGGACAGTACAGTGGGAGAATAACCACTTTTGTCGTATTATCTTGTATGATGGCTGCCATGGGAGGTCTTCTCTTCGGCTATGACATTGGAATTTCAGGTCTGTTACTCTGCAAACTACTCTGTACATATACAGTTCATTGTCTCAACTCATCAGTTAATCAAAACCCTAATTCCAAGATAAATATGTGGATTTCTAGGTGGAGTGACTTCCATGGAATCATTTCTGAAGAAATTTTTCCCAAAAGTTTACAAACAGAAAGAAGATTCAAGTGTTAGCAACTACTGCACATATGATAGCCATTTACTAACATCATTCACATCCTCATTATATGTTGCTGGACTTTTCACTTCTTTATTTGCTTCCAAGATAACCAGCTCTCTTGACCGCAAGCCATCGATCCTGTTCGGAGGGGTTGCATTCCTTGTTGGCTCTGCTCTGGGTGGTGCTGCTGTTAATGTTGAAATGTTGATTCTCGGCCGCTTGTTGCTTGGAGTTGGTGTTGGTTTTGCAAACCAGGTACTTTAGTACTGACCCTCAATTTCCTTCTATGTACTTCTGTTAACGACACACTGGGTGTGGATGTTATTTTTGCATTAAAGGGATTGTCCGCTCTAGGATGTTGGGATATATACCACTACGAGTATTGTCCGTTCGGGATGCTATTTTTGCATCCAAGAGATTATCCACTTTAGGATACCAGTATGCACACACGGCAGATTTTTCACGATTCCGACAAATTCTTTATACTGATTTTTTATGTCACATCAGAAGTTTGACTGCTCAAATAGTCGAAAATATGTCTGAGTGTGCATATTGAAACAATTTTAAACTTTGAGTTCTTAAGTGGAAACGTTTGAATATTCGACTAAGTTATATCCGATCAATTCTTTCAATGATCAAAAATTGCATTACCCGCATAGTGACACTCAATTTTCTTTTAGGTACTTTTGTTAAGACACAGTATGATATTAGTATGATATTGATACATAGTTTATGATGCTCTTTGACTGCAGGCAGTTCCTCTGTATCTCTCTGAAATGGCACCATCAAGATACAGGGGAGCAATCAATAATGGGTTTCAGCTCAGCATTGGCATAGGAGCAGTAATAGCTAATCTGATTAACTTTGGCACCGAAAAGATCGAAGGCGGTTGGGGCTGGCGAGCCTCGCTAGCACTTGCAGCAGTACCAGCTTCAATCCTCACAATTGGTGCAATTTTTCTCCCAGAAACACCCAACAGCCTAGTCCTGCTCCACAACGGCCATGAAAAGGCCAAACTCATGCTTCAACGGGTACGAGGCACGACCGATGTCCAAGAAGAACTCGACGATCTTGTCAAAGCAAGCTCCATATCAAAGACCATTGATAACCCATTTAAGAAAATCATACAAAGAAAGTACAGGCCTCAATTAGTAATGTCAATCGCCATACCATTTTTTCAACAAGTGACTGGAATCAATGTGATCGCATTCTACGCTCCTTTGATATTCAGGACAATTGGGTTTGGAGAAAGTGCATCACTGATGTCTGGAGTTGTCATTGGGGTTATAGGTACTGGTTCAACGTTCATATCCATGCTTATAGTCGATAAACTCGGCCGGAGAGTATTGTTCATGGTCGGAGGGATACAAATGTTGGCTTCTCAGATCATCATTGGATGTATAATGGCAACCCAGTTAGGTGACCATGGAGGAGTTAGCAAAGGCTATGCTTACTTAATCTTAACATTTATATGTGTTTATGTATCTGGGTTTTCATGGTCATGGGGGCCATTGGGATGGTTGGTTCCAAGTGAGATTTTCCAATTGGAGATTCGATCGGCTGGGCAGAGTATTACGGTTGCAGTGAGCTTTATCTTCACTTTCCTCATTGCACAAACATTTCTAGCCATGCTTTGCCACATGAAGTCTGGACTTTTCTTCTTTTTTGGTGGATGGGTTGTGGCGATGACTCTGTTTGTGTACTTGTTGCTGCCGGAGACTAAGAATGTGCCGATTGAGTTGATGGATAAGGTGTGGAGAGAGCATTGGTTTTGGAAGAAAATAGTTGGTGAGGTGATGGAACAGAGTAAGGAAGACACAGTATAGTTTTTATAAAATGTCTGTATTTGATTTGGCACATGTAATTCTACATTCTGACCGCGTAATAAATCACATTAGCCGTGGTAATCAAAACCGATAAATATCTTGGATTCTCCTGCAACACTTTTTTTTTTGAAACAGGGAGAGAGATTCAAATCCGGATCATCATGATGATCCACGTCATTTTTACCACTTCAACTAATGGTGCGGGTATTATTCTCCTCCAACACTTCTTGAGTAGTGTTTTTATTGTGAAATTTACATATCTATTTGTATTTAGTTTTTTTTATGATTAATTTTATAAGTAATTATAAGGTTAAATATAACCTTACATCCATCAATTATATACGAGGGGTTTCATTTTTGTCTTTAAATCAACTTTTCAATTTCATCTCTTAATTATGCGAAATACCTATTTGGTCACTCAAAAACTAAAAATGACATTCCACTTGCGAATTAACATCCCCTCGTCAACCAAAGACAAGACATGAAAAAATGATCGAGGTAGTCAACGAAATTTCAGTCTTGAGTTCGGCATACAATAGTGAGTTCAATTGTTAGCTGATTGAAAGGGCAAGAAGAAATTGAGGATATTATTGTGTCTGATCAAGTCTTCGTAGTTTCTGGGCTAGATGGCGGAAGCCGAGTCGAAGCTAACGCCCAAAATAACTTTTGGATCATCTGCTACTTCTGGGTCCTGCACACAGCCACCCGTTGCTTTTGACTTTTTTTTTTAAGGCCCACGAGCCACACACACGTTAAGTTATACCCGAAGGGTATGAAGGTCACCTGGGTCCCGCACACATGCCCGAAGGGTATGAAGACCACCTGGGTCCCGCACCCGTTGCTTTTGACTTTTTTTGTTAAGGCCCATGAGCCACACACACGTTAAGTCATGCCCGAAGGGACGTTAAGTTATGCCCGAATGGTATGAAGGTCACCTGGGTCCCGCACACATGCCCGAAGGGTATGAAGACCACCTGGGTCCCGCACCCGTTGCTTTTGACTTTTTTTGTTAAGGCCCATGAGCCACACACACGTTAAGTCAAGCCCGAAGGGTATGAAGGCCACCTGGGTCCCGCACACATGCCCGAAGGGTATGAAGACCACCTGGGTCCTGCACACATGCCCGAAGGGTATTAAGACCACCTGGGTCCCGCACCCGTTGCTTTTGACTTTTTTTGTTAAGGCTCATGAGCCACACACACGTTAAGTCATGCCCGAAGGGACGTTAAGTTATGTTCGAAGGGTATGAAGGTCACCTGGGTCCCGCACACATGCCCGAAGGGTATGAAGACCACCTGGGTCCCGCACCGGTTGCTTTTGACTTTTTTTGTTAAGGCCCTTGAGCCACACACGTTAAGTCAAGCCCGAAGGGTATGAAGGCCACCTGGATCCCGCACACATGCCCGAAGGGTATGAAGGCCACCTGGGTCCTGCACACATGCCCGAAGGGTATGAAGACCACCTGGGTCCCGCACCCGTTGCTTTTGACTTTTTTTGTTAAGGCTCATGAGCCACACACACGTTAAGTCATGCCCGAAGGGACGTTAAGTTATGTCCGAAGGGTATGAAGGTCACTTGGGTCCCTCACACATGCCCGAAGGGTATGAAGACCACCTGGGTCCCGCACCGGTTGCTTTTGACTTTTTTTGTTAAGGCCCATGAGCCACACACACGTTAAGTCATGCCCGAAGGGTATGAAGGCCACCTGGATCCAGCACATAGCCAAGTCATGCCCGGAGGGTATGAACGCCACCACAGCAAATGGAAAATTAACCAAATCCCAAACCCTGAGAATAGAACCCTGAATCTCAAGATCCTGGACAGACAATCCGACCAACCAGGCTATCTCCGTTCCTTTTGACTGGGCCATGCTTATGACCAGGAAAGTCAATTTGAGATCCTCCATACGAGTGGGACGATTCCACCTCCGGCTCAGATGGCTACCAGAATCCAACCCGTAACGTCTATCTTCATATTCATTCTGCTCTTCACGGTAATCTATCTCAATCACCCGTTTTTTTGGACTAGTTTAGATCAATAAATATTGTAATATTTGTGGTATATCAGGGGTCGGGTATAGGGAGTTTGGGGCAACAGTATCAGTTAGTAGTGAGCACCTGGCCCTTCGTGGAGGCTGTTAGGGCTGCTTGGAGGGCTGTTGATAATGGGTCTTCTGCCGTGGAAGCCGTCGTGGAGGGTTGCTCTGCTTGTGAGGAGTTACGGTGTGATGGCACAGGTGGGTTTGTTTTCCGCCTTTTTGGTGTTCCTCAATCTATTGACATGTTGGTTTTGCGATACTGTAAATATACTTTATTTGTTTATGCGTGTAATGAATTGGGCATCGGCTTGAGCTTTGTCTGTATGCTGCTTATGGTAGATTTTAAGAATGTAGAGGGGAAGTTTTATTTGAAGCTTTGATCAGAGTTCTAGGGTTCAATGTTTTGAAAATGGCATACAGAAGGAATAGTATCTGTGAATCAATCGAGCAATCTGTCAGTCTGAATGCTATTTGTTTAGCATAAATTTAATTCATCCAAAGCAACTTCTGTTATGTGTTCCTCAAGGGTTAAAGTTGCCCAAAGTTGAGCACAAAAGGGTGATGTACTTGAATTTTCCAGTTTTATCTTTTTTGCGTTATCTAATATGGGAATGCTACACTAATTTACTGACATTTTGAGTTTTATACTCTAAAGTTCTTGTACTTTTGTGAAGCTTGCCAACTTTCTCAATATTCTGAAACTTTCATGGTAAACAGTGGGGCCTGGTGGAAGTCCAGATGAGAATGGAGAAACTACAATTGATGCCATGGTCATGAATGGGGTAGCCACCTTTCACCTATTCCTGTAATTGACTTTACCGTTCTTTTGTAGTTGCTTACTGTTTTGATTACATGGTGATATTAGTATGTCGTGTTTTGCTATGGACATTACAGGTGACTATGGAGGTTGGGGCTGTTGCTGCCATGAGATACGTGAAAGATGGAATCAGAGCTGCGAGATTGGTCATGCAACATACTAAGCACACTTTGCTTGCTGGGGAGAAGGCCTCAGATTTTGCCATTTCAATGGGTCTCCCAGGACCCACAAACCTTAGTTCATTGGAGTCTATAGAGAAGTGGAAAAAATGGAAGAAGGATAGATGCCAACCTAATTTTTGGAAAGACGTGGTATCTGCTGACCGTTGTGGCCCGTATCATCCAAAAAATGATACACAACACAGTATGGGGGCATGTTCCAATGTGGATCTGATGGGAACTATGAATGCTAGGTCATTTCATTTCGGTCATCACAGCCATGACACTATATCAATGGCCGTTATTGACAAAGTGAGTTTACATGGAAGCCTAATTCATTTTGATTATTATATTTATTCTATCTAAAGGCAATTCCTCTTGTGTAGATGGGGCATGTTGCTGTTGGCACATCAACTAATGGAGCCACTTTTAAAATCCCTGGCAGGTAAGGATAATATGAGGGCCTTAGTTGTTCAAGGTGATGTTACAATTGAAGACCATTGCTTGAACACCTTTTTCTCCCCCCCTGTCTTACAGTAATTTCATATCAATGTTGGTTCTTTTTTTAGATTACTCTAGAGATTGTTGCCTGTCAGATCAGATTCTGCTTCAATAATTCATGGCAAGAATGTCACATAATCATCATCCTTTCCTTAGAATAAGAAAACACAACCCTTCCTCCGTCCAATCATTTTAACTGATGGAGGCAAAGACCAGTTGGAATTGAGCACTTTTGATTTTCTCCACTCTCCTCACAGCAAATTTCTAGAAATGGGTGATGAGAATTTATGTTCCATTTTTTGAGGATTTAGTGATCTCAACGAAAAGAATATGTATGTAGAAGTTCATGTTGCCTTTATGGAGTGGGGAACAAGTTACTGACAATAACCTCTGACTGCCATTTTTCATGGTTTTGTGCACCTTTCATGCTACATTTTGCAGTGATCATTAGTCAATCATTGTTTCTTTATTCGTTATAGGGATAAATAACCCACTCTCGCCTAGTGTAGGGTGGGAGATGGACCCATTGCAGGATCTTCAGCATATGCTGATGCTGAAGTTGGTGCTTGTGGTGCAACCGGAGATGGCGACATCATGATGCGCTTCCTTCCTTGGTAATGTTCTGTAACTCAAGTTTCTAAAGTTGTGTTTAAAATATTGAAATTTCAGTGCCATTGATGATTTAGCATACCTTCAGTAAGTTCGCTAGAACAAGATAACTCAAAGTTAGAGCAGTACTAAATCAAGGTGAAAGATAGGCCAAAACTTTACTTAGGCTGGATTTGTTATGCTAACGGGTTTTTCTATGTATTAATAAATCACACTTTCCTTTTTGAAAGTCGGCATGTAGTCATCTTTGCTTCAAAAACCAGATGAAATATGTCCTCAATAATCCGTGTCCACAATTTACAAATGTGCAGCAAGCCAGGTTGCCTTTGCTTTTTGTCAATTCTTTAAGTTCTTAATTCTGAATGGATTTTGATCATTAACTTTATCCCGCATTATGACATGTTTCATTGATTATAGGTTTTACCTTGCTCATTATACAGTTACCAAGTCGTGGAGAGTATGAGACAAAGAATGGACCCTACGCTTTTAAGTTCTTAATTTTGAATGGATTTTGACCCTTACCTTTATCTTGCATTATGATCAGTTTCATTGATTCTAGGGTTTACCTTACTCATTCTACAGTTACCAAGTCGTGGAGAGTATGAGACAAGGAATGGACCCTAAGCTTGCAGCCAAGGATGCGATATCGAGAATTGCAAGAAAATTTCCTGACTTTATAGGTGCTGTTTTTGCTGTCAATAAAACTGGTGTACATGCTGGTGCTTGTCATGGATGGACATTTCAATATTCAGTCAGAAGCCCGGAAATGCATGACGTTCAGGTTTTCACAGTGTTGCCCTGAATTGGCAATAACCATGGTGCCACCTCCGTTACATGCTATGTAGATGACCAGCATTCAAGCTGTCTGTGTAGGATCAGCGGTTAAATTGGACCAAATGACTCTGCTGCGCGGCAGTCGGGAGAAGAGTCCGTCGTAGAATTGAACAACATTCAGTGGACAAAGCGGACTGTACGATAATGAGAATACATGAATTGATTCTTGTGTAATATTTCGTTTAGATTTCATTGTCTTTTCTTTTAGCTTCTCTTATAGTTTTTCATTGATGTAAGGTTTCATACGGACCGCCCAGAATACTATGCAGCACGAACATTGGAGTGAGGAAACATGACATGGGCCCTGTGACAGGCCTTTAGGTGAAGGATGAAATTGGGCCTGGGCTTGCTGAGTTAGTGAGCAAGAGTTTTATGGGCCTAATTGATTTTCTATGGGCTTAAGATTGACTAGCAATGGGTTCGACTTAGCTTTATCGGATGTCCAAGTCCAGTAGATCTTATTTTAATGTATTAATCATTTTCTTTCCATATTAATCAAAACGAACATCAACACGTGGAACCCAAATAACTAGCCACGCGATTTGAAGACCAACACCCAATAGAGTCTTGCCACGTCATCTAAAGATCCAATGGTGGGGCCTCTCATATCAGCATTCTGGATCGACCACTTTCTTTCTTTGTCCAATCGCTCTTTCCCCTCCAGATCCGAATACCCGAAGAAGAACGCATAACCATATAAAGCCCCTCTAACGATCCTGCAATGGTTCTGGACACGCCTTCTCTTTTACCTTCTCTTATCGCTCTGCAAAACCAGAAGAAGAGAATACTGTTACAGAGGGATAACCCTCCTTTTCCTTTCTTATCCCTCTCCAGTATCCTTTTTATCCCTGAAAGGAGCCTCCTTTTCCTTTCCGATCACGTCTTCTTTTCTTCTGGATTCTCTTCCCTTTCTATAAATTTCTAATCCGCGATTTTCACCGAATTCATCCGCCATGATTTTTTCAAAGCTTCTGATATTTTTTTCTCTGTTTTCGATTGCATTTTCTCACGAAACCTTCAATTCCCACCTCCTGCCCAGGCCTCTCATTATCGAATATCCCGAAACATTCAGGGAATTCAACAACGAGGTCCAATTACATTGTACTAGCTGGAGGTTTGCGACTGAGACTAACAATTTGAATCCGTGGAAGAATGTTCCCAGCGAGTGTGCGGAATATGTCAAGGATTACATGATGGGGAGAGGGTATAGTGCAGATCTCGAGAGGGTCTCCAATGAGTCCGCGTTCTACGCCAAAAGCGTGGAACTCGGCGGTGATGGGAAGGATGCGTGGGTGTTTGACATCGATGAGACATTGTTATCCAATCTTCCCTATTACCAAGAGCATGGTTATGGGTAGGTTTTGTTTTACATCTCTTTATCGAATTTGGAATATTCGGAACAATATATTCTTTTTCGTGTTTGGTTGCTGAGAAAGTAGGAGATTGAAATATATATGTTAAGAACCATTGAACTCGTTTTTGGGGCCTGTCTGCCTGATAAGTCCAAACAGGGGAAAGATTTTTTTAGAAGAAAAACTTTATTAGATTGACTGCCTTATAACTGTTTTGGTTTTATTTTTTCCTCTCCCTGTTTGATTGCAAAACTTAGAAAAACCAACCTAGGGGTGAAATTTTCTTACGAATTTATTTTCTATTAATTCATCATTGTGTAGGTATTGTATCGGTACAGCATACTGGTTGATTAGAATACTCTTTTTTCCTCTGACTTGACTTTAATTAAATTGTAAGAAATAATCAAGTACTGTTTCTTTCTTTTCTGCGAATCTATAGATTGGAGATATTTGATCCATTGCAGTTTGATAAATGGGTAGAGAAGGGTGAAGCATTTGCTATAAAGCCCAGTTTGACACTCTATGAAGAGGTTTTGGGTTTGGGCTTAAAAGTCATCTTCCTGACTGGCCGCAGCGAGAAGCATAGGAGTGTTACAGAGGAAAACTTGATCAATGCAGGTTTTCTGAAGTGGGATAAGCTCATATTAAGGTAAGCTTGCCCAAGTTGAAGACAGTGATTCCTTTGAAATACTCGTTTTCTTTTGTATTAGTTTTGATAATATTTTCCAGAATTGGTACTATTTCATCATGATGTGCACAGGCAGACTAGCATTTTGGTTAGTTCTAATTTCAAAACGGTTCGGGAGTTCCAAATCATTTAACAGGATCGTGATGATACTGATGCTTGTGTTGATGTTGCTTTTAAATTGCTTCTGGTACTCTTAATTGTACTTATCATTGTAAAGAAGTCATTTTTTGTTACCTAATTCTGAGGAATTTAAAGTGGGATTTTGAAAATATTGGTGGGTTCTTGTTCAAGTCAGCTCCTTGCTCCTTTCTCTTGCCCCCTTTTTAGACATATTGGGGGTTGGGGTCCATCTCTTGGTCCTAGGGATAGGGCTGCCGCTAAGGAAATTCTTAATCCCTGGTGAGCTCCTTTCTGTACTTAATGGAAAACAAAAAGATCTTCATTAAGTGGAAATGCTTCCTTTGACAGTATTTATCAGGAAAAGAGATTTCTATCACACGCTTCAAAGAGGTGTCTTATCAAAGCATCTGAATTCTCATGTGAATGTAAGAACCTGTTTTTGTCTTCCCCATTCATTTTTCCTCCATGCAAATAACCTGGTGAGCTGCTGTTACCTTGATATGTTTCTTCCCTTCCTGGGAGTGCCTTCCTGGTTAGTGATGAGTGAGCCTCCATCTTTGAAGTTGTTTCCATTCAGGATGATATGTGTATGTGGGACACAAAAGCAGGATGATAGCCAGCATACAAATTAGAGAAATATGATCACATTATTCTTTAGGATATTATTTTCAAAGCTTTAGGGGGTTTATTTTTTTCTTCTTCACTAGGGATCATTCGGGTGTTCTAGTTCTTTTTCCTATTCTAATTTTTGTGAATCTCTATCCACTGTATTCGTAGGTAAGTTTCATTTAGGAAAATCTGTGGATATGAAGTGCTGTGATAATCCATTTTGGTGCGTTCTCAACCAAGGGGCTACCTTACTAGTTGGTCCTGGATATTCCCATAATTGGGAAGCTCTTTGCTTGCAATTTCATTTTTGTATTGGTATATTTCCTACAAAAGAAATGGAACTAGATTTTTAGATTGTTCTGGCACTGTTGGTAGTTGGATTTTCTTTCCTCTCTCTAGGTTGCAACCGCAACTTCTCTCTTTTTCCTTATGTTTTGTTTATCAATCATGATGCGGGACATTAGCACTTTATGTTACATAAATTTTTTAAAAGAAGAAAAGGAAATGGCATTTATTCCTTTCATTGTGGCTTTATTGATTGCCAACTGAATACTGGACCTTTCAATCTGCACAGAGGCTCTGATGATAAGGAGAAACATGCAACAGTTTACAAATCAGAGAAGAGGAGTGACATGGTAAAAGAGGGATATAGGATTGTTGGCAACTCTGGAGACCAGTGGAGCGATTTATTGGGTTCGGCTATGTCTGCCCGCTCATTCAAGCTTCCTAATCCTATGTACTATATACCCTAGCGCGGTATAACTTCTCCAACTCTTTTATTGAATCCCTACTTGCATGTATATTCTACAGGGATCTTAATCTTGTCAAATGTAAATGCCTTCATCTTCTCAAACATTGTTGAACCCTATTGTCTATTCATCAACAATGATCCAAAGACATTGATGATAATGATGATGATGTATCAAAAACTTAAATCCTAAATATTCGAGGAATGCTTTAACATGAAGTTAATATTGACATTGGATTTTCTGGGTTTGAAATTAGAGTGTTAATGCTTAGAGTCTCTATTTTTCCTATTCTCAAGAACATAGTCTAAATATGTATTAGCAATTTTTTATGTATTGTTGCATAAATGCATAGAGTATTGGAACTTTCACATAAAATCCTATGCATGCGTGCATACAACTCAACAGCTGGGATAATTGAGATGTCAGCTGTATCCGTATCATAACTGTTATACAATAGCCATTTTCTTTTTCGAATGTGAAAGTTGAATAAACTTGCATTATCCCATGTCAATTGTTGCCACTTTTTCACATAGTACAGCTCAAGCTTCTTGCACAGACCATGGACTTGACTTTTTGATTCAGGTCTTCTAATGTTGTATATATGCCATCTTTTTCTGGATGTCGTTCATCTCCTGAATAGAATTTGTGAATTCCACCTTCAATAGAAATCCAACTATAACCTGGTTCCTTCTTCACACCTCGTTTTTTCATGACATCTCTTAGAAAATGTCCATCGGCAAGACTCCCGGTCTCGATATATGTGTTCGACAAAAGAACATATGCAGCTGAGTGCTCAGGTCTAGCAGAGAGAACTTTCATTGCCGCAACTTCTGCCAACTCAATATTGCCATGAATCCTACATGCTCCTAACAAGGTTTGCCAGATAATTTCATTGGGATTGATTGGCATACTTCTTACAAACTCCATTGCATCATCCAGTCGTCCAACTCGACCTAAGAGATCAACAACGCATGCATAATGTTCCATATCAAGTTCTGAACCGTATTTTTCCTCCATCAGCTTGAAATAACGTAGGCCCTCCGTAACCATACCTCCATGACTGCAAGCAGACAAAACACATAATAAGGTAACCGCGGTGGGTTTCTTACCCAATTGCTCCATTCTCATAAAAAGATCAAGTGCATCCTCTGTGAAACCATGTTGAGCATAAGCAGAAATCATTGCAGTCAACGATACATTATCAGGGCTAGGAATCCTCTTGAACACTTTTCCTGCATCAGCTATACCCCCACATTTGGCATACATGTCTATCAGTGCACTCTCTATGCACATGTCACTGTCCAGCCCAGCCTTACACAAAATGCCATGGACTTGCCTACCATAATCCAGTAAACACAGGCTAGCACATGATGCAAACACACTGGAGAAGGTAAAGTGGTTAGGTGCGAAACCATCTTCCCTCATCCGGGAGAAAGTGAACAGTGCCTCATCCCATTCAGAACAATGGGCGTAAGCAGTCACCATTGTCGTCCAAGATACTATGTCTCTCTCTTTCATCCTGTCAAAGACCTTCACAACGTCTTCAAGAGATCCACATTTAGCATATGCATCAGCAAGTGCATTTTGAACATTAGTAACCATCAAACCATCTCCATACTTCAAAACCATTGCATGAACTTCCTTTCCAAACCTCAAATTCTTTAGAGCAGCAATTGCATTGAATATACTACCAAAAGTGTAAAGATCTGCTTTTATATCCTCCTGACACATTGTCACGTAGAGTTCCAAAGCTTCTTGGCTACACCCACACTGGGAATACCCTGAAATCATTGAATTCCATGGCATGTTAACCCCACAAGCGTCGAAATTCTTGTCAAAAATAGACCTTGCATCATTCAAAGATCCACATTTTGAATACATATCAATAAGAGCAGTTCCAACAAGAACAGTACACTCCACACCCAAATTAGAGGCAACCTGATGCACTTCCGTGCCTTTATCAACATCACCTAATTTCCCCACTGCTTTTGAGACACTAACAACCGTATACATATTTGGCGTAATTCCTTCATCCTTCATTCTTAAGAAAAGATCAAAGGCTTCTAAATAAAGGCCATTTGATGTAAACCCTGATATCATTGCATTCCAAGAGACTTCATTTTTTTCGGTCATTAAACGGAAAACCAAACTCGAATTCTCAATCTCTCCCAACTTTGAATACATGTTAAGCAGTGCCGTACTTACAAAAGTATGACATGCAAAGCCTCTTACAATAACCTGCGCATGCACCATTTTACCCAATTCCAGACAATCTAAGCCAATACAATTCTGTATAATTGCAGAAAACGTAAATTTATCAGGCAAGACTCCACTGTCAAGCATTTCGTAGAAGAACCGAAAACCATCGAGGTAAAAACCATTCTCTGTAGACCCACATATCATTATAGTCCAAGAGACGTTGTTTCTTTGAAACATTTTATCAAACACCTGACAAGCAGCAGTATAATCTGAGCATTTGGTGAACACACGAAGAACATGGTTCAATAAAACCAACAAGTCCTCATCTACAAAACCAGACTTTAGCACATACCCATGAATGGCCTTTGCTTCCCTGATAGAACCTCTATCCCCAGAGTCACGCAGGAGATCAGCCAATTCTTCAATTTGAGACCTGCAGTTCACTTCATCGACCGTGATTGAAATGGGTAACTGGTATTTCAGTCCTACAAATGAGTTTTGGGTAAATTGAGATGCCAAAGCAGCAGCTGGACTTCGAACCTGCGAGAAACAGTGGAGTTACAAATGCAATAAAAACCAGAGAGGAGAGAGCGGGAGATTGTCCTACGTTGTTGCTTGAGACCGAGGCTGGGAGTTGAGGCAGATGAGGCTGAGAAACATTGAGCTTGACTGAGAAGTTCATTGTGGAATGTTGGCGGTGGCAGTGCGAAGAGCAACGAACATTTAGTAACAGAATACCGTTATATCTTGTATAAAGCACTCGTTCAATTGTTTTGGTATCCGGTGAACGGAGAAGATAAGGCGTCGCACGACCCACGGACCCACAAACACAGAGCTGGGCCGTGCTGAAGAGAGAACGGGCCTAATGATATGGGCCACTAAATGGAGGCCCATAATAACCATACAAGATGACCCAATAGCCAAAGAAAAGGCCTTGGAGAATGATGAAGAAGCAAGCATAAGGCCCAAGATGCCGCCATAAGGCCCATTAGTATTAATCATCCTTTCATATATCCTCCGATGCATACAAGTTTAAGAGTGTGTTTGGATTGAGGGATTTGGGGGGAAGGGAAGAGAAGGGAGGGGAGGGGGAGAGAAGGGAAGGGAGGGGAAGGAGGATTATTTTTCCCTCTCCCATGTTTGGATAGATAAAAAAAGAAGGGAGGAAAATTTGTTTAATTTACTAATTTATCCTTATTTTTATGTTAAAATATTATGTACAAGGGTAAAATAGATATTTAACTTACAAATGACTTAATTAGTAATCCTTTCCCTCCAAATGAGTCCATTTTGGAGAGAAAGAATTTTAACAAAAATTTAATGAAATCTTCCTTCCAAATCCCCTCAAATCTCTCCCCTTAATTTTTAATAAACTATCCAAACAAGGAATTGGAAAGAAACTTACTTCCCTTTCTTTCCCTTCCCTCCAAATCCCTCGATCCAAAAGACACTCTAAAAGCTCACCTTCAAGGGCTTCTGGTAGCCGCTATACCCTTGAATCAGTTTCCCCGATGGAGTTCACGGATCCTTATAAGCAGACAGGTCCTTGTTGTTTCTAGCCAAATGCGCGTTTTATTGCGGTTGCCGTTGATTACGTCTCGGAATTCGTGATACGTATTCGTTCAAGGTACTTTCGAATCTATTTTGGCAATTGTTCCGAGCTTAATTTCGATTCATGTATCTTGTAAAATGCCTTGTTTGGGAGGAAAATTGTTAGGTTTTGTGTGGTGCGCCCCTAGGCAATTTATGTGAGCTGAAGAGGCGTAGTAGGCTGGTTTATGAATTTGGACTAGTATGGTTGAAGACTTTGTCATTCCTTCTTTCCTTTTATTCTCTCTTTTAATTTGTTTAGTCATTCGAAACAACATTGTGGATAATGCGGCTTGGAATGATCTTATGTGAGTTGTGTCTGGCAATATATGTGGATATTGTGTGGTGCGCCCCTAGGCAATTTATGTGAGCTGAAGAGGCGTAGTAGTCTGGTTTATGAACTTGGACTAGTATGGTTGAAGACTTTGTCATTCCTTCTTTCCTTTTATTCTCTCTTTTAATTTGTTTAATCATTCGAAACAAAATTGTGGATAATGCGGCTTGGAATGATCTTATGTGAGTTGTGTCTGGCAATATATGTTGGCTAAATTTTATCTGGGTTATTATTACATTGGATTTTGATGATCCTTGGTGGTTGAGACCCTTGTTTCACCTAGTCACACGGACACATCGAATTCATGCAGATTGCTTGTACGGAATTCTCGATTAGCTTATAAAATCATCTGTTGTTTGTTAAAAAATATATATATGTGGATATTGTCCCTGATCTGGAGGCTAACTCTATACAATATGCATAGCTGGTGAGTTTTTCAAGTTCATGGATCGAAAAAGTTCGTAGTAATGGAGAAGGTTTTATTTGGATCCATTTTGATTTGTTAATTGGGTCCCTAGAGACTGGAATCTGCATGTTAGATGGAGTTTAATGTATTTGATCAGCTAATGTGACTGGTTTAGTTTTTCAAGACTGGAGCATTGTTTGATAGATTCCAAAGCTCTGGAAAAACATCCATCATTTTGCTCAATAGAATTCATTGAAGTACGTAAACTCATACACATTAGTGCAAAATTGCGTTTTACATTATAACATTCTGCACTAGTCAAGGCTTATCAGGACAAGCAGTTAAAATTGTGGAGTAAAGGTTTTCTTGCAGTCCATACAAAAATTTAGCTATTTATTTACAGTGACATATAGTGAAACATTCTCGTGCATAGTGGATTGTTTCTAGGGTACACACTTTTGAAACCGGGAGTATTTTCATGAAGAACTGTAGGTTCAGTGAAAAATCACCTTAAATGAGCGCAACTACAAATTATATAAGTTATAGTCACTGCATATGTGGCTATAGGATGTAACAACTACCATCACACTGTTGATTGAGTTGCTAATTCTGTGAATATCTAGGCAATGTCTCTATTTTATATTCAACAGTGCAGGTTGTGCAGTTGTTTTCATGCCTAGATAAGATAAGCTATATCGAATGGGAACTTGATTCTGAATACATTCTGTGTGGTCTCTACAAACGGCCAATGATACAAATGTGGTCATTGACCCAACTTGAATGGACGTGCAAAATAGATGAAGGACCTGCTGGTATTCCTTATGCTAGGTGGAGCCCAGATAGTCGTCACATACTAACTACATCTGAGTTTCAATTGCGATTGACAGTTTGGTCGCTGGTGAACACGGCATGCATCTATGTGCAATGGTCAAAGCATTCTTCCAAGGGGGTGTCGTTCACCAAAGATGGAAAGGTTGCTGCAATTTGCATCAGACGTGATTGCAAGGACTATATTAATCTACTATCTTGTCACAATTGAGAGATGATGGGTGTTTTTACTGTGGACACACTGGATTTGGTTGATATTGAATGGTCACCAGATGATAGTGCCATAGTGATATGGGATTCGCCTCTTGAATACAAGGTAGCATGCTTCATTACTGAACATCCACCAACTTTTAAAGTAGTTTTTTTCTGGATATAAATTCATGATTTTGAAATGTAGTACTCCTCCTTGATTTGAATAACTCAGTCTCATATAACAATTGCAAAACCTTACAAGCATTTCATTAATCAGGCTGTTTGGGGATGCTCAATCAATGTGGAATCCTTGTTTTTCCTCTTGTAGATAGCTGAGCTTTGTGCAATATATGAACAACTGCACCATTAAACAGGTGTAATAAGGCATCAATAACTCCTTTTTGGAATTGATGAATTGTTTTCTGTAACATAGCTGATGTTAAATTGTAACAGGTTTTAATCTACTCCCCAGATGGAAGGTATCTATTTAAGTACCTAGCATATGAAAGTGGACTGGGTATAAAAACTGTTTCATGGTTCCCTTGTGGCCAGTTTCTAGCTGTAGGCAGTTATGACCAGATGCTGTGGGTTTTGAATCACTTAACTTGGAAAACATTTGCTGAATTTATGCATTTATCTTCTGTTCGTGGTCCTTGATATGCTGCTGTTTTTAAGGTAATTGGTCTTTCTTCTATTTCATATTGTTAGACATGACTATGATATGTCTGTTTTGACTTTTGAAGCATGTCTTACCTCGTGGTTTCCAAAATTCCAGGAAGTAGATGAGCTGTTGCATCTTGACATGTCCGAATTATATCTGAACGATGATTTTATACAAGCCAATTCCGGTAAGCATAGGAATCAATTAAGTCTTAGAAGTCTTGATCAATTGTGAAACTATGTCTGTACTCTGCATCCAAACTACTGTCCACCCTTTACACGTTCAATAATCTGACTATTCTATTTTTTCCTTCTTTCTTTCCCAAGAAGGTGCACCAGATGGACAGTTCAGTGTAAGGTATGAGGTTACTGAAGTACCGTCACTTTGCCGCCGGCAGACAAACCAAATCCGAAACAAGGAATAGGTAGGTCCTTACCCTTCATGTATTGCAATGAATTGAAATTATTGTTTTATATTTTCACTAGATGCAGTGGCATCAAAGATAGAGACTGAACATAGTGATGGTTAACGTGGATTAACTAGCTTATATTGATTAATGCTAGGAGGACTAGTCAAAATTGAGGCTCCTGCCACTTACGGGTTCTGAGGAGTTGTTAATGGAGTGCTCTTAGGATATGCTAAACGTGCAACCCCATAATCACCTGGACTAGGCTAGACTTACACCTAATTCAGACAATGGTCCTGAATATGCTAGTTAACAAACTAATTTTGACAGAGTTAACAGTACTGTTTCTGATTCTTACAAGTTACAACAGTTGTAACGGAGACTGACGAAATCAACCTAATTGCAGGTCTTATGGCTCGGAGCAATGATAGCCAGTATATATGTATTAGGAATGATAGCATGTCAAATGCTCTCTGGATATGGGACATACCTCGCCTTGAGCTTGCTGCCATCTTGTTGCAGGAAGGATCCCATTCGAGCGTCAGCTTGGGACCCAACTTGCACACACCTTGTTCTTTGCAGTGGAAGCTCACACTTATATATGTGGACTCCTTCAGGTGCTTACTGTGTGAGTAATCCTCTACCACAGTTTTCAATAGTTGATCTAAAATGGAACTCCGATGGGAGCTGTCTTCTCCTTAAAGACAAGGAGTCATTCTGCTGTGCTGCTGTTCCTCGTCTGCCCGAATCTAGTGAATATAGCTCAGATGATTGAGCCCATTTTGTTGCTTTCGTTGGGATGGCATAAGAGGGAAAAATGTATCCCAAGGCATCCCCTGAGTAAAACACCACTGTAGTACAATGTAGTTGGAACCTTTGGCTACAATCTCACTTTGTCTCTTCCATTTAGCTTTCCTCATTGCAGGCAGATTAATTGGCTCGATACAGATGGCTTCATGGAGACGGTATCATTGTCTGGACTTTCACGGCCTGGAAACTGGAAAGAGTTTTGAGGTAGGGAAGAGCAGAACAAGGTACGTTTGTTGGATTATTTATTTGGTATTGTTTTAGGAGTTTGCTTGGCCCACAGTACTTTCGAAAATTCTTACACAGAAATAGAAATTAGAAAGTGAAAATGAAAATAAAATGAGTAAAAACTGATTATTTTCTTGCGGTGGCAGATATTGCTGTCCTAACAGAAATGGACCCAGGCATGATATTGAAATGATGGTCTTCTTCATTGATGTAACTGTCAATGTTGAGAATTATGTGGTTGATTTTCCCCTTAGACGTTAATGAACGTGTTCCCTATGTATATATATATATAGACACACACACACATAAGTCTGTTTGATTTCCTTAAACAAAAAGGAATATTGAATTATTTGTACAAATGGTTCATGAATGATTGATTGTGGTCTAACACAAAAAACATAACAAATTTAGGTGGATAATTATGAATATAAGGCCAGCTTCTGTGTTTCATTTTTCCTAATTTGTTGAATCATAGAATCATTTCCAATACCATACTAAAAACGACAAGATCTGACATCCAAAATGTATATAAATTTATCAATTGTGCTTGATGCCCAATATAAAGTGAAAACTGCATCTGCATGTGCCAGTTTTTTGGCTCTCTGTGTTTGTTTCTTTATGTAAAGAGACTAAGTGCCAGTTTGGCAAACAATTTTTGAAGGCAATATATTGCCCTAATACAATTCCCAAACAATATATGTTACTTGCGAGACGAACAACAATTTTTGGGTGCATATTCCGAGGCATTTTTTGTATAATATTATTGTCTTTTCGGAATTGTTCCAATTTGAACAATTTTGAGACAATATTGTGCCTACATTATCGAAATACCCTCGATTGCTACTGATAGCTCTCACTCGTAGCACTACCACAAACTTCTTATTTCATCTGTACGCCCTCATTCTAGCGAAACACCATTGCTGCGCAAATCTGTTCCTGCTCCGACACCGACGACCTGCATCTTGATCTTCATCTCGCATCCGTTCCTGTGCAAATCTGTTTCGTGAGTTGCATCTTGATCTTCCTCTCGCATCTGGGTTAATCTTTTTATGGAGACTGATTACTTGGTCATGGCAGAGATTTATGGAGTTTTATTTGTCCAAAAAAAATGTAATGAAAAGGAGGGCGTTCCAATGGAGGAACATATACCCGATAGGGTGGAAGAGATAAAGGGAAGTGGAGGAGATAATGTGAATTTTTTTTAATAAAAATAAATTTTAATAATAGATTATTTATATGTATATTTGTAGTACTTATATATTTTTAATAAAAATTAAATTTAATAATGAATTATGAATTTTTTTAGTTTGAATTGAATAATAAAGTGAAAGAAATTTTCAAAAAAAAAATCTTAAAATTAATTTCAATGTTTTTATTAATATTATAAATTATTTGTTATTTATTTTATTATTTATTTGAATCTATTACAACTTAAATGCATAATACTCTTACGCGTAATATGTCACAACAATGTTAACATCAATATGTTATCAGTAAAAATACAACCAAACACCTATCAGCATTTTAGGAATCATATTTGTTATCATTTATTATCACCATATATATTATCACATTATATGTTATATATATGCTATTGTTAAAATTGTCTACCAAACGGATCCTAATAATAATTAGTAGGATAATGCACCAACCCCACTGGTCTTATCCGATTGGGATTTATCATAATTGGTGACTTAGATTCCATATGAAACAATTTGGTATTGTAAGCTGATTCAGAATATATGACCTTCCTTTGAAGTTTCAATGGACAAATCTTTACTCCATCCCGCGATGAGAAGCAAAGGAAAAGGGATTTAATTATGCAAGCTATAATATGTTATTCAGGATACGTTATGTTATGTTGTGAATTAATGACAAAATTTGAATATAAAAAATTATACGGAAACAAAATAGAGAAATAAGACATACTCGTAAGATTTAACGAGGTTCGGTAAAATTTGTCTAAGTTCTCGAGTGAAGAATAATGAAAAAAAATTTACTAATATGAAGAATATTACAAAAGAGAGTTCTTAAAAATTAATCTAAAATTATTTTCTTTGGTCTCACACCTCAAACCCTTCTCCCACTAAAAAGTTGCACAAAGGGTTTTTAGTGACACAAAGGGTTACACTAAACATAAGAGGGTGAAATTTTAATTCCAACTCAAAATCTAATAGAATTATAATTTTACAACAAAAATGTTTGGCCCATGGTTTCCTCGAGCGGGCCCAAGCCTTTCTTGCGTAAGGGCAATCTAATCGGAACTAAAATTCAACTTTGAGCCAAAAAAAACAAAACTTCACAGGTTACCTTAGTATTGAATTAGGATTAAGGTTTAAGATTAAGAATTTTTTTTTCCAGAAGTAGGTCTCAACGTGGCAAAATCTGAATGGTGACTGCAGCCAACCGCAAAGAACGACGCAAGAGCCATCAAAGTTTACACGCGGGCTCTTACCTTTTTTTTCATCAATGAATAAGCATACCAAACAGAACCTCTCTTTAATTTGCTTCTCTCTCAGGTTCTTTCTCCCTTCCTCTCTAAACTCTCAACTAACTTTGCATATCTGATTTTCCCTCACTTCCACGCGCTGTCTCTTATTTTCTCGAGAAATTGCCGTCTACATCGAGGACAGATTCATATTGCTTGATCTATTTATGCTTGATATATCGCGTATAGCTTCAAAATTCTCGAATTGTTTACGATACTCATGTACATTAGCTCATACCTGAAAGAAAACTTTAAATAATTATGGAAAACAGAGCTTTACAGAACGGAGTTTGCTCCTCAGAGTCGGTTGACGGGAGCCGCGATGTGTGGAGCTGTAAAGACTCCGATTCTTCATCTGCCGATCATCTCGTCGTACTTGTCCATGGAATCCTTGGAAGGTTTGTTTAATTTTGTTTATTTTTTAATTTATTCTCCTCCGATTAGGGATTAAATCGGTTTGGCTCTAATCAATTTGGTGGGAATTAATGGATTGTTTTTTATCTCTCTTTTACTGGTCAAATTGTTTCCCTTGTCCGGTAGTTAAATGAGACATTAACTATGTTACGAGAAAGATTAAGTCCGACTTTGTTGCTTTCGAAGAAATTGGATTCATTCTTTAAATTTTTATGCAAGTCAGATAAATTTTGTATTTGAAAGACATGCCTTAGTTTGTTGTAATCATTTCATCCGAATTTGCGCTTAGCCTTACATTATTTTAATAACTTTTCACTTTCAAACCTTATTTTGGTATCTGGTTTTAGTAGTTTAAAATTTAAAGTTGCTTAATCTTTGAATTTTCAGCTGTCAAATATTGACTTCTGTATTTTAAGATGTTAATGCCTATAAGTAATTTTTGTTTTGAAGTGTAGCTTACTCATAGTGTCTGAGGAATGAAGAACAGGCTTTAGAATGGAAATGGTTATTGTTGCATAAGATTTGGTCACTTCTTATTTTCTTTTGTCCTCATAAGATAAATTATTGAATATGTCTGTCTAATTCCTTGACTTATGTTGATCAATGAGAGTTGTGTTTTTACTTGTGCAGTAGCGCAGATTGGAAGTTTGCAGCTGAGCAGTTTGTTAGAATGCTCCCAGACAAAGTTTTTGTTCATCGTAAGTTTTTAATAACTAACAGGATAAAAGCAGGCTCATTTAGTTTTGTTCAGTTTCAAAGAGGCATGTTCACTGTTGATATTGTTATTGCCAAGAACTAAACTGATTCCTGTTGTGTAGGTAGTCAACGAAATGAGTTTAAGCTGACTCTAGATGGTGTTGATGTAATGGGTGAGAGATTGGCAGAGGAGGTTAGTATGCATTACCTTGCATGACATTATGTTGAACTTTACTGTTTTGTTTACAGAAAAAATGAATCTGCCACAGAATCTCTTCATTTATTCACTGAAATTGTGATGATAGGTGCTTGAAGTGATCAAAAGAAAGCCAAATTTGCATAAAATCTCTTTTGTTGCACATTCTGTGGGAGGATTAGTGGCAAGATATGCAATAGGGAAACTGTATAGACCACCCATGAGAGAGAGAGTTGGGGATTCAGAGGCTGATTTGAGTGAAGGAAATTCACAGGGCACGATAGGCTGCTTGGAGGGAATGAACTTTGTCACAGTTGCCACACCTCATCTTGGTTCAAGGGGTAATAAGCAGGTAGTAGAGATTTATCCATTTCTGTTGTTGTGAGCTGCCTTATATTTATTGAACTTTAACATAAACTATACCAAAAACATCTCTTGCGCCAAAATGAAATGGTATTTTTCACTACGGGAAGGGTCTTTGACTTTAGAATGGAGAATGTGATGATTATACATTGATATTGAGTGCTTCCAGAGCATTATGTATTTAATTTGGTTGTATAACTGTATATGGAACAACTGCACAGTTAGCCAGCTTACCATAAGGCAGAACTGTGCTCAGGTGTCGTTCTCTAATAAGTAAGACTCTTGGTTAGGCTACATGGAGTTTGGAGCATTCAACACCAGATAGTAAGGATAAACTGTCATGATTTTTGAAATAGTTAGGGCTTTTCTGTGAAATGGGTTGGTTGTTGCGATCAGATTAACCTGGAAAGTTTCTACTCGTGCAAAGTATTTCTCTTGATGAAATGTATGAACTTGAGATTGCTTGAGCTGTTACTTGCTGACTGAACTTGTTGGAATCTAATTCAAAACATTCAACTCCATTGCTGTAAGCATGTAAATATTAGTTGATTTACCTTCAGTATGGACATGTATTTTCATAGTACTGTAATTGTAGTTTTTTTAACATGTAATTATCTTATATTCGGCTATTGATACACTTGGGCATGCTTTGCAGGTGCCATTTCTGTTTGGTATGCCTGCCCTTGAAAAAACTGCTTCTCTTGTTATTCACTGGATATTTAGGAGAACAGGATGCCACCTCTTTCTTACAGATAACGATGAGGGCAAGCCACCGTTGCTTAGACGTATGATAGAAGATGATGGTGAATGTTATTTCATGTATGCCACTTGCAGCTTGGTGATTATGTATATTCAGTGGGGATATTTCTTGAGATGTTAGCTTTAGCAGATATCATATTATCTCTTAAAGGAATTGCTTATCTCAATCATGCAGGTCTGCATTACGTGTGTTCAAACGTCGAGTGGTGTATTCAAATGTGGGCTATGACCGTATCCTTCTTATGTGTTTCTTTATAAGATTCTTATCTGGTTGAGTTAGCTCTATTGATTTACACTTTAAAGGCTTCTGCTTAGAGCTTAGTGTCATTATACTGTTTTCCTTTATGTGATATTATATAGATATAGTGGGCTGGAGAACATCATCAATCAGACGAAATAGTGAACTGCCACAGGTACTCTTGTGTGCTTCACTTTATTACTATACAGTTTTAAGATGCTGGTTAGAATTTTACTAATCCCATATTGGTCATCAGTGGGAGAGTTCTCTTGATGAGAAGTATCCACACATTGTGTATCAAGAACACTGCAAGGCCTCTGATATTGAGCAATGTGAGCTTGTTTCAGCAGAAGATGATGGTGGTGACAAGCTAGAAGGTTAGAATATGTAATTTTGAAAAGATTAATACAATTTTCTTCCCTTTTTTAATTTGTTTATGCTAGTTGAATCAGCTATTTGAAACTTCATGAGTATGCTTAACAAAAGATATATTGTTTTGTGTTGGGAAACACCATCTTTCCCCAAAAATTAAACTTATAGGAAGGAATCTTTTATGTTTTATACCATCACTCATTGTAACAGTCTTTCTCATGTAGAGGCAATCAGAACACAAAACAAACAAAAAATCTCTCTAACGGGTGGGCTGGACTAGTCCTCTTAGTGGAGACCCAACTGGTGCACCATTTAATTTTAATAAGAGAATTGCTGTCAATTGATTGCAAGTTTGAAGAAAGAATTGAATATTAATTCACTCAATTTGGGAGGTGTGGGATTGAACTCAGGATTTGTCTTTTGGTCAAGTTTTGATACTGTGTGAGCTGTGAAACACTATCCATCCAAAAGCTTAAGTTGATGGAAAGGAGAATCTTTTTTCTTTAAGATGCTCCGCCTTAACACATTTTCAATTCTGTAGATTGTATTTCTGGTCCCATTTGTTTGACCTTTACCCGTTTCAGCCTAGCTATAACTGCTGCTTTGAGAAGTTGCTATTCTGCTGAGCTTCTTGTAATTTTTGGCGAATAATAATGTCTCTTAACATGTTAGGGCGCTCAGTTTCTTTCTGTTGCCTTCTCTTACTTTGATTTTCCTGCTATTACTTTGTTTTAATAGTTTATAGTGCTAGCAAGTTCTTTATTAAAAAAAAAATAGTGTTAACAAGTTTGTTAAATGATTCTTGTCAAGCAGAGGAACTGGTGACAGGCCTTTCCTGTGTATCGTGGGAAAAAATAGATGTTAGCTTTCACAGCTGCAGACAGAGGTTTGCAGCTCATAGTGTTATACAGGTACCTTTCTCTCTTGTACATATTCATAGGCCTGGAGATGTCCGTGAGTTTGCATACAATCTGTGCCAATGTTTCTTCTGTGTGGTTTTAAATGTCTTCCAAATTTCTTTTTACATTTTTTTTTCAAAAAACATTATTGTTAGGACATGAATTGGGGTGTCAAATGGTGAAATAATTAGTTATCTAGAGAATGAAGCTTGAAGAGAAACATCCATATAAAATATCTTCTTCATTCTAAGGGGGAAGTCCCATTCTGGATATATTGCAGGTTAAAGATCATGCCATGCACATAGAAGGTGCGGATGTCATTCAACATCTGATTGATTGTTTTCTTAGTTAAAGAAGATGAATTCCACGAGCTACACATTGGTCTCATGTAAGCTTTCATAAAAATTTATTGAAGCTATCTATTTCTTGAGTAATTGAGTGATGTATCGCTGAATTTCAAATTTTATTGCTTCAGGATGAATGGCGTGAATTCTCGCCAGCGACAAGATTAAGGTCTTCTCTAATGATACGATATGAAATCTTCACAAATTGGTGTCAAATCAGCAATGAAGAGAATTTTGTTAACTATTAATCTTTTTTGTAATTTAAATGTGCATAATAAAGCTAATAATGTAAATTATACTTCCTAATAAATTTTATAGTCGCCTGTCTTTTTTTCCTTCAGGTTTTGGAAAATGAAACTGAAATGAAGTATGGAGAAATATGGAGTCGGTTAAGGGCTTAAGGCCGTAGCACAAACTATGGGGGACTGGGCGCTTGTTGTGGACAGTTGAATGTGTTTTGTTCTGTTTTATTGTCTACGTAATTGGTGATATTTTTTAGAGAACAAATAATTGCAGAATAATATCTCAACAATTCGCAGAATTAACCAGTCTGATAGTGTTGACTCCCCTGGAATTCCTATTCCCATTAAGACTAGAGTTGGTAATAGGCTAATAAGTAATAGTGTGATGTAATTTCAGTAGATTGTAGTTTGCAGCAAACGGTATCACAGTATAAAAGAAATAAATAAGAATAACATTGACTAGAAACATGAAATGGGCTAAAGCTGAATGTGGGCTTGATCACTAAGAGGTACTAATCAGCCCAATTAGAGAAACTTCTAGTAGAGAGGCCCAATGGCCCAAAGATGAACACCATCAGGGGCCTCAGGGCAATGCCATGTCCATAATCGAAGACTCTGGAAGCTTTGCAGAGATGAAGAAACGCGGGCGCGGGAGAGGAAAAAGACTCTCAGCTGTTTGGTGGACATGCTTGGGAGTTCATTAACTACTTCATCCATAGCTACGGGATGGACTCTCATAAACTCATAAAATAACTTATACTAGACCTTTAGTTGGGTATGGGATGGAGCTAATAAGCCAGCTTATAAACTCCATCAAACGGGCTAATAGTTTCTTGGAATTCCAACGAGAAATTACAAGAAAAACTTGATAAGGAGACTATTGAAGATATCCGTGGCCGCGAGAGAATAGGATAGTCAATCTGACGACTGATAAAACATCGCTCTCTCCCAACGGCAGTGCCGTGGATAATCTTCTGGTCATTTGGTAGCAAAGCTAGGACTTAAGAAAGCAGGATCATTGGATTCTATTTGATGGCCATGAGGGCTGGAGTCTTTTGTTTTGAAATGTTTGCTCTTGCCGTTGGATTGGCTCTAATCTGAATGAATTTACAAATTTACTAGTCAATGTGAACCCTTGGATCAATAATTAAAACTTTTATTAAATCCAATATAATGAGATCATGGCTAATAAAGACAGTGACGATGGCAATAATGACCCACATTTTTTTTGTATTTTGTGCAACTTGGGACATCAACTTGAAGTGGGGAGCAAGGTACATTGCACATGAACGCGTACGGACTTGAGGGGACACACTTTGTGATTAGACTTGAGGTCCCCTCTCCTCCTCCAAGTTGCTCGTCAAGTAGCACCCTCTTTCCCCCGTCCTAATCTTGTGAGTGGTGGTAGTTTTAACAAATAACATTAACCTTCTTGTGGTGACAACTGAACCTTGTCGTATATACTGTATGGTTACGCTGGTCTAGTCTCTTTTCTTGTTCTGGTCTAAGTCATTTGAGTCATGGCCTATGTAATGCATAAAAATATAATGTGGGTCCTAGTTTATACATGGATATGGTCGTGGCTTTATAGTTAGGATTAAAAAAAAATCAAGCAGTCTTTGGACCATTGACTATTATGAACCAAAGAGCAATCACTTGAGTAATAGTTGATTGGGTTATATCTTTAGCAGTCTCTTGGGCTTTTAGCCCACTTGTGGGGATGGGTTTAGACTTTAGAGTTATATTTTCACTCACATGGGTTTCAGCTCTGTTTTATCTATTGTCAGTGAGATGTATGACAATTCGAGATTTACACTCACTCCGTTGTTCAAATAACATGTTAAATCTCCTGATCACTCTTTAACATAATGGAATGAAAGGGAGAGTCATTATGCAATAAGTAACCATTCAGTCAGTCCCACAAGTATCAGACTCATAGTAATGCTAAATGCTTGTTGGAAAGTTCATTTTTATAAACTTTTGACATTTACACCACCTGATAACACGGATAACATTGCATACGTTACAAAAGATCTCTTTCTTCACTCTTCCATATACATAATATACATACATGCATACATACATACATACATAGCATCACAGTCCGGATGTTCTATCTTCTAACACACGTGGTCCACGATGATTCTGCAGTGTGCCTCATATTCTTTCCTTCCCTAACTTATTCACACGTCATCAAAATCGATTTTAGCCGTTGATTCTCCTCCAGCACACCAGCTTATACCTTTCCCTCCCACCTCACGATCCTGTCCTCCGACGACAATTCCTCAGTTCCCGGCGAATCCACTTTCTTCTCTCTCCTCCTCTTCCTACCAGTATTCGACGGCGGAGCAGATTTTCCTGCTTCCGATGGAAAATTGAGAATTGCTTTTCGACCCCTCATTCTGAATGCTGCACAATCATAAGCCCTCGCAGCATCGACGTCGCTATCAAAAGTCCCCAGCCATACCCGACTGCTTTTCTTGCTCGGGTCTCGGATCTCTGCCGCAAACTTGCCCCATGGCCTTCTTCGGACCCCTCTGTAGTGCTTGCCCTCCTCTTGATCACCAATCACCTTCCGATCCAACTCTGGTGGCGGGCTGACCGGGTTAACTGAACCAACAGGTTCTGTCAAATCGATGACTTCCGGTTTCACTTTGAAACTGCAATTTCCAAGGATATGGGGTTCTGGGTATGAACTGGGTGAGCTGGACTCAGATTCTGATAAGCAGTTCTCACGCATATCTGAGATAGTGAAGTCGAGATTGCTGAGGAAAACATCAATGGAGGAAGAAGTCAAGTCCCCAAGAAGGTGTTCTCGGATAAGTTCTAAAGTCAAGGACTCTTCTTGTGTGGCCATTGAAATTATGTGTGGGGAGAGTAAGCAAGAGGCTATTTATTTATAAAGCACATAAACTGTTTGTTGAAATATCTAAAAGAGATTTACTTAAATTTATGAGCATTTAGATTTAGTTAAGTCTAATGAATTGTCGCTGCGATGTCAACCCATTAACGTAATGACGATACTGTTAGTGAGGATGGAAATATCGTACCCGTTCCCATAAATGAGGGGAAAACACTAAACAGTGCTCCAAGTTGTGGTCCGTTACCAAGTGGTTAGGTTTTGTTTTTGTTTCCCAGACGGACTAACAAGTTGTGAGGTATTAATCAGCATTGCAGATTTTTCTGAGTGGCAGGGGACAATGTATTTACTGGACAGGTTTGCTGGGTATTGCTTTTGATTTATTAAGGGGGGTTCACACGAAACTCACTCGTCATTTGATTTTTCTATGTTTGGACTGGAGTGTCAAGTGGCAGGATGCAAAGCTATCCTATCATGAGGAGCTGTTTTGAGAAGTAGAGGAAACCTGATGAATACCGTTACAAGGGATGGGATGGGATGGGATGGATCTAAGTCTAGCATTAGAAGTTTGTACCTAAAACTCTATTCAAAATCCAAAGTTGATAATAAAAGGTTTGTCATCTTTTATAAGTTAGATTCCAAATCCATCATCTTTCGATGTGGAATTCTCATCAATCCTCCCCCTTAGAAGTATGCATGACCTCTTGCATGACCCTGGCTGTATTATTTAGACATATGGCCCATTTACCTTTCCAAGCTTTGCAAACCAAGGTTACATAGTCTTAACAAGTCTAGTGGATTTAGGGTTTTTCTAATTACTTTTCAACGCCTTTTTTTTTCCAACCTGTCCACAATGGACACGACCCACTATCTACTAACCCAACTCCACACAAGGAATGGGCCCTGGGGTAGGCTCGCCAACGATAGTGTTAGTCCATGGCCAGCACGCAGGCACGTGCACTCTCAATGAAAACATCAATGATGAATACCCACCACACAGGATGGGGGCTCAAGTCTAACATTACAAGTTTGGGTCTAACTATCTATTGAAAACTCAGGTTGACAACAATAGGTTTGCCATTCCTTATAACTTAGATTCCAAACCCATTGACTTTGGATGTGAATTCTCGTCAAAACCATTCAACTTTTTTTTTTTTTTTTTGTATGGCAAACAAAGAGACAAGAAACACCACTTACAAACCACACCATGCCAGACCAAAACAATGATCTGGGGGATCGCACCCACTATACAACCAATATTGCAGCTCTGGAAGTCGGTGACTGGGAATGCTACCTGAAAGTCTCAAGGTAGCGGCCCATTTGGCGAAGACATCCGCCCAGACATTTTGATGTCTGCTAACCTTTGAAATAGACCAGCTCTTAAGCTTGTCTAGCTGATTGCGAGTCCCCTCTATTAGATTTTCAATAGCCCAAAGAGAAACCAAATCCGATTGAGCAACCGCATTAACAACAATCAAAGCATCCCCTTCGAATTGCACCTCCTGCAACCTGAGATCTAGACACCGATGGACACCCAATCTCAAAGCCAAAGCCTCACCAACAGCTGGATCTACCCGGACAGCACAAGAAACTGAAGCAAAAATGATATCCCCACCTGAAGACCGAGCAATGGCAGCTGAAGCAGTAAGGTTGTGACCCATAGCTGTATCAAAATTTACCTTGATCCAATTCAAAGGAGGTGGAACCCAATTTGGATGAATAATATTTTGAACATAGCGAGAAATCCTCCAAGCTTGGCAATGTTGATTATGAACATGCTGAATTTGAGCTACCAACAGGTTAATTGATCTCACTGGAGTCCCATGAAGAACATCATTTCTATACCTCCAAGTATGGTCAAAAGTCACCAAAGCCAACAATTGAAAAGCTTGACAATCCTCTCTAGAAATACCAATCAGATGGGGATTAATCAACACCTTGACCCAATCCGCCCTTCCTCCATGAGCCAAGGTAGGCACATTCGTGATCCATCTAGAATTGCTCCACACCAAGAGAGAAATCGAGCATCCAAACATGAGGTGATCCAAAATTCCCTTTCAAAATTACAAATAGGACAAAGCTGTTGTTCCTCTGGAATATGCAAAATACCCGACAATCGAGCCCTAGTAGGCAAAGTCAAAACCATTCAACTTGCATGAATGATATTATTGTGATATTTTAATTCGAAAACTAACGCAGTATTTGGGTCAAAGTAAATTAGTAAGATACGCCATACTGCGTGATCTTACCAGTTAATGAAGTGAAGAAGCTGAGCGAAATGTGAAGATCTTTTTAATTGAGTTTTGAATCTTGTTATCGTAGACCTGAAAAACATTGGAACCCCTCACCACCATTCTCAGTTGTTATGTTGTGCTATGAATCTAGTTATAAACCTGGAGGAATACTTGGTCTCAGTTGTTATGTTATGCTATGAATCTAGTTATAAACCTGGAGGAATGCTTGGCCGACTGTGCTGTGTTGCCTATTAGGCTATACCCATCCACCTTTCATGATGGTTTTAGTTAATTGGTTGAACTGATTATCGAGAATCACTCGTGTTTGTAGCTAGGGCGTAATCAATAATCTAATTGTTGATATATTGGACTTGCACGGCAAGTTACTCCTCAGCTCAATTATTTCATATCGAAGCCCAATTCATTGGGTCAAAGTCCAACTTATTTGGATGAGGAAAAAACTTTGTTGGTGTAATAATGGAATGTTTGTTCTTATAAAATGTAAGGAATTCTCACATCTTTTCGGTGTGGTACTTTAACACATGTAAAAAGGGGGAAAAAAAATTGTTGCCACTAGATTTGTCTATTTTGGACAATCAAGTAAACTCATGTCAAACAGATCGTGTGCACAAACTTGTCGATAGATAAATTGGGTCAAATCGCATTACTAAACCGAACAAGGATCGAACCATAAAAATTTTATAAACATACACCTTTGACCGAAATTGATAACCAACTAAACTATCCCAGTTTTGTTATGACTTTCCATACCTCTAACTGAGAAGATTTAGTAGACTTTTCGTGACAACATTAGTGGTGAGCCGCCCACGTCATTGCGATCCACACACTTCATCAGACTATTCAATCAATAGGAGAGAGGCGGTTTTTGTGATCAAACTTCTATTTTATTGTGATAAATTGGGGCAAGTGTTGTCGTGGAACATAAGAATACATTTCATGGAATTATGTACACAAACAAAGAACATAAATCAACCAAAGCACCTCACCAGAAGCGGGTTGCTACAATCTTCACTAATTTTCCTAATTACACTCAACAAACCATTGAACCTTCCCTTCCGTACGCCTCTTTTCTTTCTTTCTTTTTTAAATTTAATGAAATAATAATCAAATGTTGTTGACAAAGTCACTCTCTTACGCAACCAAAACTCCAGGATACGGTGACAGCGGTGACAACGGCGGCACAGTAAATATTCCCTTCACATCACAATCCCAAACCCCGGTCCAACTTGACGGTGTTAACGGTTGACAAGTCAAAGCCGGTTCAATCTCCTTTTCCTCCAACACAACCTTCTCTCTCTTCACAACCTTGTTCATCTCAACCACCGTTTCCTCCGCTTTTCTCTTCCCGCAAACGCCGTCCTCAGCCTCCACTTCCAGCTGCGCCTTCAAATTGGCAACTTCGAGAGGGAAGTTGAGTATGGCTTTGCTTCCACGCAACCTAAACGCGGCACTATCATAAGCTTGTGCAGCCTCAATGTCGGTATCGAATGTCCCGAGCCACACGCGCGCCCCTTTCCGATTTGGATCGCGTATCTCCGCGGCGTACTTGCCCCACGGCCGCCTCCTCACACCTCTGTAGTGCTTCCTCTCACCAGAATCATCCACATGTTTGACGTTATCATTATTAATTACTAAAATTGGTGCTTTAGGAGGCACTTTGACATTCAACGCAGGACGACGGTTGCTCAGAGTCGATGATTTCGGTGTACCATTGGATGAAATTTCTGGATCTGTGTTGTTTGGGGTGTAGAGATCGAGGTTGGTGATGAAGTTATCTATTGAATGAAAATCAGTGAAAAGGTGTTGGCTAATAAGCTCCAAAGTTGAAGCCTCATCCGGAGAAGTCATACTTTCACTGCAGTTCATATTGAAATTGTCCAAATTGAAGCTTCTGCAGTTCTTTCTAATGGTAGACGTAGGAGAGGGAGGGGGGGAGGTTTGAGTGGAAAAAGAGAGAGTGATGTGAAGACATATAAATAGAAGGGAAGGGGGATGTGATTAAATTTTGTGGAGATAAAAAGAGGAAAGTGGAAGGAGGTTTCAGGTGAGGTTCTGCGTTGGAGACTGGAAGGAATCGTTTGGCTACATAAAATTGTTTCCTATGGTCTTCTTTGTTGATGTTTTTAATTGTCAAGTGGGAATGAGTGGGGCTACACATGTCATCTCATTGTGAAGAAGACTATACATCTTTCCAAGGTACTTCGGCTGTACATGTCATCTCATCGTCGACAAAAATCAAGCACCTCATGATCTACACAATTACTCTCCCTCTCTCTTGAATGTATGCTTCCCCATATTGACGGCATGACTTTTCAATGTATTGCGCTTATCTACGACACTGAAGAGAAGTTTATTTTATACTTCCCTCGTTTCATTTTCTTAATCATTTTTTTTTTATTTTCGATTGTCTCAAAATTAATGTTATTTTTCTTCATTAATTAATAATTTTATTTTGATATTTTAAAATTATCCTTATCACTTTAATTACTCTTATCTCAAGGGAAAAAAAAATCATCATAAATAAAGATAAATTTAAAATAACATGATTATTTTATATAATTGAATTATATTAAATGATGTCCTCTTAAAAGTTACTCCATCCGTCCCATTTTAATTGTCTCCTTCAATTTTACACACAGTTTAAGAAATTGTATTACTCTTCTTTAATTTGACATTTATATCCTTATTTATATAGGACAATTAAAATGTCAATGACTCTTTGGGAATTCACTCCATTAACTTTTCAATTTAAGGGTAAATTAGGGTAAGATGGAAAAAATGGATGAAATTGGTTTTAATTAATTGAAATAGGCAAGCATTTTAGGACATCTCAAAAAAAAATAGAGGACAATTAAAATAAGACGGAGAGAGTAATTTTTTAAAGGATGATAAATAAATTGGGATGGAGGAAGTATTGTTGAGGAAGTAAATTATATATGACTTGGGTGATAATGATTAGTTGGTGAATCTCTATATCAAATTGTATGGACTTAACAGGTTTTTAGATTGGGTTTTCGGGAAAAAAGACAACAAAGAGGAAGGAATGACGAGTGTTGGTGGCTCATAAAATAATAGGGAAGAAAAAAAAGGACAAGTGGTCGCTCACATAAACCACGTTGCTTAAATGCAAAGTACTGTGAAAAAAAAGAGACTAGTTGTGGATATGCAACTTGTTTAGTGGACCCCCCATTTTTTGAATTTTCTGATTCAAAAATGATAGGATAGTAATTATTCATAGTCATAGTCATATATATAATAAAATAAAATAAGAATTACGAAACGTGGTGCATGAATGTTGGAAAGAGTAGGACCGCATGCTGTCCTTTTGTCAGCAACCCCAAGTCAAATTTACAGTCAAACATTGATCTTTCCTTATCAACAAACTCGGTTTCTGAAGTGCTTAGTGGGCTTTTATGGCATAGCCCAATAAGCTAACGGGCTTCAAGCCCAGCAAGTACTTCCCGGCCTGGCCTTTAAGGAAAACAAACTGGGCCTACTCGTGATCCATCTCCCAAAATACTACGATTGCTATAAATGTTAGTACTGAACACCAATAATTTTAAAAAAAAAATGCATTTACTTTTTCTTTTCTTTTTTGAAATGGAGGAGGGAGATTCGAACTTGATCATCAGGAAGATAAATATCATCCTTACTTGTTAAGTAATGAAAGATAATAAACGTGTTTTGGTTTTTTTTTTTTTTTTTGCGTCAAAGTTCGTGACTGAAGACTTATGATAGTCTTTGCTCGTGTGTTCCACAAGTGAAAGAAATGGGTTGTGGAAAACAATTATTCAATTCGTTTTCTTACCAGAATTTTCCAAGGAATCTTTGTGGGGAAAAAGGCGTCCACACAAATGAGAAAAGTATCATTGATAATTTGACTGTTGCTTTTATTTGGAAAAGTATCAATTTATGGTGGGTCATAAAATTAGCACATTGAACATATTTTCTTGAGTATAAATAAACTTGGTAATTTTGTTCTGATTGTGAATTTACAGGGAAATGACAGGAAGGAAAAGCAAGACGAAGACTTTATAAGAAACTTAAATGTGTTTTTTTCCCTTCAAAGTACATACATAAACGTGAGTTAATAGGTTATATTGACTTGTAAGGTTGACACCCTATGATTTACTGAGCATTAAGCGATCAATCCAAATATCTAAGAGATTTATGCAAAGCTTGATTATTGTTGCGGTGAAATACAGTTGACGTGTTGGAGATACAAAGGTCGATATATATGGATTGACAGCCAATGTTAAGGTATTTTGTATTTATTTTAGGAAATATTATCGTCTCCCTCACTAAAACACATAAACTCGTGGAGGTGGGGAAGTGAGAGTACCCAAAAACCAACTAGTGATATAAGAATTAAATAATTAGTTTTTAAAATAACAAGTGATACGTGTCAAATATGTAAAGAATGTTCATACTTATGTGGCCTCGAGTGGCCATTGACCCAGTGTACTTCAAACGGGGCAGCACAACAGAATAAGAGAGAATAGTGGGCCATGTCACTAAAGAAAGAAACAATGGCTTGGTTATGGAGTTGGGCTTACTTCTTGGCCCGAAAAGGTGTCAAAGTTAAGGGTAGATTTAGTCCCATTCCGTTTTTTTTTAAGGACACCTTGTCAACTGATTTTTACAAGAGATGGTCAATTTAAATTGGAGTGTCTTTAGAAAAATTCGGAATGTGACTAAAACTACCCCAAAGTTGAGTTACTGGACTTTCAGTTCAGATGAGAGAAGGCCCAATGATTGTCTCAGAAGCAATCTTGGGTAGAATTACCATCAACTTCTGCCCCGTTGCAACCATATATCTCTGCAGCTGAAATGTTTCCTCAAGATAATGTTCATGTGTCTTGAATTTTCCCTTAGTTTTCGAAGTGGTAGAACCTGCTTGACTTGTCTCCAACTCGTTCGCATGCTGATAATATAAATTATATGATACAAGAAGGAAGCAATAACCAAAAAAATGTCAAATGATTGCTTACAATATATGGAAAAGCTGTCGTATACACGCACGCGGTCCATAATATTTTTCTCCAAACGCCAACTTTGGTACTCTTCCTCGACAACCTCGTATACGACAAAAAACAGACGTGTCTCAAAACCAAGCCACGTCATTACATGCAACCCTTGCATGAGAAGCTCCTCAACACGTGGCCCTCACCCCATCAACACGTGCCACGACGAAAACATGCCTCAACTTCTTCACTGGTCTATTTATACAAGCCTTTCTTCCACCCCAAAACCCTCAGCAAAGGAAATCACAGGGGTTTCTTCCATTAATCCCATAAAATTTTGATACTCACTCGATCGCGATTAGTCGTTGAATTCATCAATGGCGGAAATTCACCAACAATTACCAAGGCCGGCAATGCAGCAGGAACCGGGGTCCCGCCAGGTTGTGAAGGCGGCCACCGCAGTCACAGCTGGTGGGTCCCTCCTAGTCCTCTCCGGTTTGACTTTAACTGGTACGGTGATTGCACTCACCGTGGCAACCCCGGTGCTGGTGATATTCAGTCCGGTTCTTGTTCCTGCCGTAATCACTGTTTCTCTAATTCTCGCGGGTTTCTTAGCTTCTGGTGGGTTCGGTGTGGCGGCAATCACTGTGTTGTCATGGATCTTCAGGTACATTAATAATTTGATCAAGATATTTAAATTAATTAATAAATATTTTGTTTTGGTGGTAGTAAAAATTAATTAATTAATTAATGTGAAATTGGGTGGGTATAGGTATGTGACTGGGAGGCGCCCACTGGGAGCGGAGCAGCTGGAGCAAGCAAGGATGAAGCTGACAGGGAAGTCAAGGGAGATGAAGGACAGGGCTCAGGAGTTTGGGCAGCAGCAGATCGCTGGTTCACTGCAGTCTTAAGATGGGATGGTGATGTATGTAATCTCTGCCTAGAGCATATATAATTAAGGGGACGGTTTAGATTGCGGAGGAGATGATCGAATGGCTACGATTACAAATTAAGTTTGTTGCTGAAGAGTGGTTCTAAAAGTTTTCTGTGTTTTTCGTGTTAAGATGTGTGTCCCTAATTAAATTGGTGTCGGGACATGCTAAGTTTGTCTTAATTAGTTTGTAATAAACTCTTTTTTTGTTCTTTTTGAATCCTTCCTCCTCCTACAAAGCACCGTATATCTTACCGTATGTGATTTTAGGTTGCTATAATGTTATGCACAATGTGTGGTGATCATTATCATTGTGGTTTCTTTGTAGTACTTTTTAATTAAAAATTAATATCTAAAATGAAGTATTTGGAAATTCGTAGAAGAAAAGAAAAGAAACCATTCTTCTCACTAGCCCTTCATCTTTTCGACCCTCACCTCCATCCCCTTTCTTCTCATCAAAACCCCAAAACCTACAATGATAATAGAGCAACCATGTATTGCACTCGGCATAAAAAAAATTGTATGTATTGGAAACATGTTTTGATAAGATCATTGGAAATGAGAATAAAACATAGTTGGAAATGAGAATAAAATGTTACACCAATGCCTACTAACCTCACTTGTTTGGAGACGGTTACTACTTATAGCAATTACAGAAGAGATAGTGGGATATCACGCACTATCATTATTCAATTACAAAAACCACTATCATTATTTAATTACAGAAGAGATATTTAATTACAGAAGAGATAGTGGGATGGTTACATGATCACTCACTCTCATTACTTATAACAATTACATTATTCAATTACAAAAACCACTATCATTATTTAATTACAGAAGAGATATTTAATTGCAGAAGAGATAGTGGGATGGTTACATGATCACTCACTCTCATTACTTATAACAATTACATTATTCAATTACAGAAACCACTATCATTATTTAATTACAGAAGAGATAGTAGGATGGTTACATCATCACTCACTCTCATTACTTATAGCAATTACAGCTCTCATTACTTATAGTAATTACAGAAGAGATAGTGTCATTACTTATAGCAATTACAGCTCTCATTACTTATAGCAATTACAAAAGAGATAGTGATTGCTATAAAAGAGATAGTGTCATTACTTAAAGCAATTACAGCTCTCATTACTTATAGCAATTACAAAAGAGATAGTGAGATGGTTACATCATAACCCGCTCTCATTATTTATAGCAATTACAGAACTCTCATTACTTGTAGCAATTACAGAAGATATAATGAGACGGTTACATCACCCACTCTCATTATTTGTAGCAATTACAGAAGAGATAGTGAGACGGTTACATCACCACCCACTACCATTATAGCAATTACAAAAGAGATAGTGAGACGGTTACATCATCACCCACTATCATTATTTGAAGAGGTGATTATATCACCATCCACTATCATTAATTACTCATAAGTTATCACTCCACCATCCATCCATGATTTTAGTTGCTAAGGCAGAAAGTGGGGAGGTCTCATCACTTACCACCTTTATTAATCCAGAGAGGTGGTGGATAAAGCGTTACACATGAGGAAGAGAGTAAAATGTCCAATGGAGAAGGAAAAAGGAGAAATACCAAGGACAATTGATATTTCTCTAGCAGTCAGTACTCTTTCAATTCTTAGCCTCAAACACTCTCTCTAGTCAAAAAGGGCCACCCGACCAATTTCTCATTTGTCATTATTGGTCTCGAGGTGAGAAAGTTTAGTTAGCTCTCTGACCGGCCAAGATAACCGATATAAATATTGTAAGTATTTTCCCCTCCACAAATATTACAGACCCCATAATCAAAGAAGCGTTGGTGTGTCGGCTAGGTGCTCGATTTAACAATGAAGCAAGACTGAAACAGATTATTTTGGAAGGGGATTCGGAGATTGTAAAGGTTGCGATAAAAAAAATCCTTCGTTGTTTCCTCACTGGATTCCTCAGCCAGTGGTGGAGAGCATAACAGTAGGGCTCGGTGAACTTGAGCAATGGAGAATGGAGAAAGTGGACCCATCAGTAAATAACTAGTTATGGAGGGATAAATCCGCGTGTCTGCTGTGGGAGCATGGGACCCTTGATGAAGACCAGAAGCGTAACCTTAAGAATGCTTATAATCGGGCTAGGCGTTTACGTATCAAAGAATCTGGAGATAGCTCTCACCATGCAACTGGGCCCATGCAAAACGCATCTCTTGAGGAAGCTGTGAAAGTCAATGATCTGGTTATAAATGGAGTCAATAATGAGGAGATTATTGGTGCAATAAAGGGAGGTATTACCGGAGGTCATGAAGGAGTTATTATTGGCAATGAAAGTGGCTAAAGTCAATAACTGAGCATCGTATGGGAAGGGATTTCCTCTTTATGGGAGTCCTTATTTAAAGACTAAATTCTAGGAACAATAAATATGGTTGATTATGTCTACCATAATTATGATATATTATTATTCTAGTTTCCTTTTCATGGAGTGGTCGTGGAATGATAAATAGAAGAATGTAAGTCATTCCAAATCATCTTATGAAATATATCAAAAGAGATTTCCATCTCAACAAATTATTAGCCTTGCTTACTTGAGTTTGAAGGTTAATTAGGTCCAAGAAGTTTAAGGGATTCATCAACCCTTCTCAACATCGAAGGAATTGTGCTCCGAGTATCGTGGCCCATGCTAGAGTGCCGTTGGGCCTAGACTTAATTGGGCTGTCGAACCGTGACAGGTTCTTGTAGGCCGTGGGTCATAGGATTTTATCAGGATAAATCTGAATAAATCATGCACAATTCCTTCTATTTCCTTCTATGTTGAGGAGAGTCCCACGCTCTCATAACAGACACGCGGATTTATCCCTCACACACAATAACTTGGCCCATTGTGCAAAATCATGGGCCCGTATTGTGTCGGACGCATTCCACCAATTTTATTGAGATGAAAGACATTTGGTGATATGGGCTATCAGCTCCCTTATTATATCTTTCTTTTTTTATGATAAAACTTGTTACTCACAAAAAAAGGAAAAGACCGGGAGCTGTGAAAATAAAAGAGAGAGGGGAACATAAACCTTCAGCGCGGGAATAAAAAGCGGTGGGTCCTATAACTGCCCGTCTTCTTTGTATAGTCTGTTTGATACCCCGTCCACAGACACAACAATCCTCCTACCCGGCCACCTACAGTTATTCTGCTCGCGAGTCCTTTAAGTAATATGCTTACGAGCTTGTAGAAAATCACCGTGTACACGATATCATAAATTTCGAAACTGCAAAGATTTGTAAATGATCATGACATGGAAAATCATTAGTGCAGCTACAACATGCATGGAACATTATGAAATTATATGATTTTATTGATTATTTAAATACACGAAACACACGGCTTACATTATTATTACATTCATCAATGCAATTTGTACATACAAACAGTACCCCAGTTTTTAAAATGTTGCAGAATCTATTGCTGATTATCTTCACTGCGATCGATCCATTTCTTTCACCAACTCTGAAATCCAATCGATATTTGGCTTTTGCAAATCCGATTCCGGCCCCTTAATCCCACCATTTGGGTTCTCCATTCCATCATCATCCCTAATCTTCAGCCCACTCAAACTCCTCAAAAAGTCTGTGACCTTCTCTTCCAAACATTCCTCCTTCCTCAACACCCTCATTGGCGACACTGGTCCAGGCGATGAAGTACTGGCGCCATCTACACCCACAGATCGCATCCCCGAACCTTCTGGGTCCCCGATGTTCAGGTTCATTCGGGGCCGGTAAGTGAAATGACACTTGTATTTGGTCTCGGGCCGGAGCTGCTCAGCAGTGTGAGCGAAAAAACAGACTTTGCGTTGACAAAGACGATTCGCATTGCAAGCGCGCGTGCGATACCTTGCCGGGTGGAGCCAGTACTCGAACACGCCGTGTGCGAACTCGCACGTGTCCCCCCTGTGACACGAGCCTTCGCGGAAGGCAGGGCACGCGATGGCCATGTAGTAGACCTTGCGCGGGTCCCGTCGCTGGGCCTTCTCCCCGCGGTGGGCGAAAGGACATTCGGTCCAGTCGTGGCTGCGGGTCCCGGTGCACCTCTTGATCTTGTATGCGTACATGCGGAATTCATCGGAGCTGTAAATGGCATCACTAACGCTGTCGTTTTGGGGGGAATTGACGGTTGGGTTTGAAAATTGATTTTCTGGCAAGTCGTAAAAACTGGCATGGATTCCTCTCAACATTTTTGAAAGTTGTGCAAAAAAACAAAAAAAAAAACCTCTAGAGTTTCGAATACTGATCAGTTAAACCCAATCTCATACAATGAATTACTTACAGATGGATTTATGGACGGAAAGAATAATTTGACCGAAGAACAAAGGAGAGGGATTGTAGGGGACAAATTTGGAGATGGGAAACGCAGAGTTGGGCTTCAATCTCTCCATGCTGCCTATAATTCGGATTTTCAGTGAAGGATTTAATTAGTTATGAAGAGAAAGAATAAAAAAAAAAAAATGCGGCCCATATGAACCGTGGAAGAGATTGAGGGTCATAGAGGAAGCATGCACTCATCGACTGATAGAGGGGCCGAAGGGGAAACAAAATTTATAGAGCAATTGAAGTTGTTTTGAGTTAAGTAGTTAACCATGATGAGTTACTTAATTAGCACAAGATCCTTCATCTAACGGTAACGGACGTCTCCTGGAGGGTACAATCTTAGCTGAGGGAGTGAGGATGTCTTTGCATGGCTTCTCTTCTTTGCCATTAGTCACTTCAGTCGTCCAGCTGTTGGTTGGCTATGAGAGATCACTTTTACTCTATTTGCCATTTGTCTCCTTCACCATATCTTGAAGCTCATCTATAGCGATTAGCAAATACCAATTTAAGGGATAAAGGTTGGATTTACTAATTCGACCACGTCAATATTTGGGATCATTTACATATTAAGATACCACTTTTGTTTACTACAGTAGCTTCATTTTTGTTATTTAATCTATTAATTGTGTTTGGGTATGAAGTTAATTAATCAGAGCATTAACTAAACTAAATAATGCTAGGCGGCTACTGATTGTCCAATGGACTAATAGTAGCCGTCAGATCTCAGTACTTCTTTTAGCTGGCTTATTTTCCTTTAAAATTGGGAAAAAAAAAAGGAAGAAGAAAAGAACTTGAACCACTCAAGTGACCTCATGAAGCTAAGACAGTAACAACTGTGCTCGGTAACCTTCTTGACGGACGTTTGCGGTGAAGAAACTGGCACCTTTAGATCGGCATAGGATGCAAGGAAAATATGCCAAATTTGCATGGCCAGGCACACGTGTTAGCGCGCTTGCATGATGACAAAATTTGGTTGAGAATCTCTCCAACGCGTGTTGAGAGTCATGGACTCGGCTCGTGCATGATCACTTGTTTGCTCGCTTCCCCTTCCCTGTTTATGGAGAGGTGTCGAGCGTTTCTATGATAGTTTGTTAACAAGACGACAAACCAAATGAACAAACTGCTCTTTAACCTTTTTAAAGCCAAAATAGACCATGACAAAAAAAAATAAATAAAATCTCGTGCTACTTGCTTTTGTTTGTAGTTGAATCGGCTTCGATCTTAAACTAGCGCCTCAGTACCTCCTTTTTTTTTTTTCTTTTTTTTTTATGGCACAAAAGCACCTCAGTACTTGAATAGAGATGTGAGAGGGCTGAGCCGAGCTGCCTATCACTGTGCCACGACTAGTATGATCGGATCCATCTAGTGATGCCAGACCTAGGCTATCCGAGAGACACTTGTTGTACTGAGTTATGGTTTCTAGGGCCCAAAAGTACACGAGCAAGCAAATTGTTCTGTTTGAGGCCCAATCATGGCCTTGACCCCATTTAGTTCCGACTTTCAATATACACAAGACAATGATTTCCTACAGTTCTAGATGCACTACCCCAACAAGTACCCTTCTTTTTTTTGTGTGAACTACCCCACAAGTACTTAATCCGCTAATCGCATCAATGTATCCTCGACCAACACCCTCGCTCGAATATAACTATGTTGTCACAACTACATAATACTTGCATATGGGGAAAAACAGCAACTCAAACCATAAAAGCAGCAAAACTCGAACAATAAAAGTTCTTCCAGGCCTCTTAGCTCGCTAATTGTCAAAAGAATGGATTCTTCCTTGCATGGCAATGTTCGCAGTTCTCACAATAACAAACAACATGCAAGGGCAATTTAGCATACGAGACTTAAACTTAAAAAAATCTTACCCAAGAATAAGTGGCTCCCCCACACCAAACTTTTCTTCCTATTTTAGATGCCATAAATCGTTCACTTGAGCTATTAAAAAATGTAAATGGAATTCTTGGGAGAGCCAAAGGCTTTAAAAATTTAAGATCCAAAGTGATTGCTTACTTCAAAGAGAGACTTAAACGTAGAGTTGTCCAAAAAAAGAAACACGCGACAGTAAAACCAAAAATCAAAAGCTTCTGAATTTACCTGCCCACAGCACGTCACTAAAATGCAATGCAATGCAATGAAAATAAACAACTGAACTTTCTTTATCTTCCAATGCAACTTTATGCAGATCCTCACTAAAACATGAGAAAGAGTTTTGTAAATATTACAGAATTGAGGCCTCTGCACATAATTGAGCCTCTTAAAAAGCATACCATTGTAACCATTCCATAACAGAAGGATGTGCATCTTCAAAAGAATAAAAGATAAAAAGAAATGAATTTGAAATTGAATCTGTTCTCCAAATGAATATAAACATGAATGCAACATCTATGGTCAACCTATTTTATAAAGATGGACCAAGAGAAAACATATTCATTTTGGAGTTGGTCCAAAGCAATTGTCATATCTGAAAATTTTGGATGCATATCGCAACTTTCCAAAGAACAGAAAAAAGAGTTGTAGGCCTTCATGCCTGCTAACCCAATGCACTTCATCAACTCAAGCCCATATTTATACGAGAAGGGAAGGAAAATTATCCTCTACCCTGTAGTTGAATTCAACTCTTGATTTTGGTACCATCCAAGAATAATCTAACAGTTGTCCATAAGAGCGTGCATCAAGGAGACCGTGATTTCATAGTATGATCATAAACGATCTGCCAACACCTGCCAAGCCCATAAGCCAAATTTCATGTGAATCTGTAAAATACAACCAAAAACAAAGCACAACAGATCTAAGTTTTATCAGAGTAGCATCACACAGGAGGAATTTTTGGGTTAAGATGACCAGACCTTCAATGGCTAATGGCTATCAATTATATGTCGACACTGTACATCTACAAATCAAGCTTTGGTTTCATATCCATCTGCATTAGCACAAATTTCATTAGCATTGTTCAAATAAAAAGTAAGGCTCCTTGAAGATGTTTGTTGAGGATATATTTGTAAGCAGCATGGAAACATCAGGTTAGTCATCCAAATATAAGATCAGTCGGTGACATAACAGGTAGACAAAACAAGCTTCAAGGTGTGATTTGAGCATCAAAGAAAATAAAGAACACCTTGGTGCTAATACTTTAATCTTCGCAAGGTTCGATGTTTTCAATGAGGGAATATTGTAATCTAAGTTTACCTTGAAAGTGTTGGCTATTCACAAAGCATGGCATTCCCTCCATCTAAGTTTGTAATATAACACATTCAACTTTGAATGGCAAATCAGACTAAAAACAGGGACCGCACATTTCTGAACAATGCAACAAAAGCACTCAGTAAACTCCAATAGACCCCTAGGTTCTTAACGTTTTTGATAAAAAGAGAGCCTACTTATAAATATATATTACTGAGAACTTGAGATGCAATAAATGCTTTTTATGCTGTTACTACGATATTCTCCAAAAGTTTAGGCTACTAGGTCATCGGTCAACATGTAATAGCCATGTGTATGCAAACTACATAAATTATAGTACTCAACTCTGTTCATGGTAAACTCAATGATGAAAAAATTCAATTGATGCACAAAATAGTCAATTTCAAGATTTTGACCCATCTAAGAATTCAGATAAAATAATATCATGCCATGGCAAAAATAAATAAAAAATACATGCATCTGGATTCAAAACACAATCAGCTACAATGTGCACAAAAGCAGGCAGACCTCTGTATCAGTGACAAAAAATTTAAAAGGTGGAAATGAAAAGGGACCATTCAGAATGTGAAAAAAATATAAGCCACCAAACCACAGCTGGGGCTTGGACAAGGTTACGACCTTGCAATCTTGAAAATGCCTCACAAGCCCAAGGAATATGACCATCTGCCAGCACCCTACAATCAACAAGTTATGTAGAGATACACAAGGAAATTGACAACCACAACATGATAATTCATATAATCAATTACAAAAAAGGATGAAACAGATGACGGATATAACAATGATAGAATATGAGACCATTTAGATATGCATTCCAAATGTAAGTACCGATAGCCAAGGCCAAGAGGCATTTTGTCACAACAAGAGGAAGGTCAAAGAGACCAATGACAATGCAGAGAAGTATAACACAGAGGCTGGCTCTAGATGTAGCTCAATAACAGGAGGATTCAACTTTTCAACTCCAAATGGTTAGTTGAGCTTATGAATTGATCTGTGCCAATAAGTTGAAGTTCCCACAGAGTATTCCTCATTCAGAATGCTTATTTTGGCATGTGATTTCACAATTCTCAGCAAAAAGCACCAGAAAGAGAAGTTCATAAGCAACAGAAAAAGAAAATCAAAACCAGTGAAAAAGAAGAATACCGCTGCTTCCTCACAAAAGAGTTCCACATATGCATCATTTGCTTCTCATCTTTGGTCACATCCACAAAATCATCGAGAACTGCAGCATACTATAGAATATAAAAACCAATTTCATCATATGAATGCAGCAACTATAATTCAGAACCCAACTTTTTTTTCCCAAGCAAAGCCCTGCTGAAGAGATTAAATTGATCTCAGGAGCTTATCCATTTTACTCATAATTCACCATGGTACATGATTATGTACTGTATTTGGAGGATTTGGATTCACCTGCTGAGGTACCTTTTGGATCGAAACCATTAGAGATGAGGGGTCCATAGTGGACAATACCTATGAGTGAATCATGAGAATTTAGTTATTAAGACATACAAATGTCCTGACTATTCACCAAATTAATGCCAAAAACATCTTTGAAGAAACAAAAGGCTACATCAGAAAAAATGAATGGTCAGTTAGGAACAGGACATTAATCAGAGAACACAAAAATACACTTGTCTTGACACATTAATGCGAGCCTAGTGTCTTAATAAGTGTATACATACATATACATATATAGAGGTAGATGTGAGCCGAGTGTCTAATGAATCATACAATGTTATACTGATGCAAAGAGTCGGAATATTCAACATCAACAACTGTTTGACACTCCAAAATCTTTTCCAACTCAATGCAGAGTGTGAAACACCTGGTAGTTGGAGAACCAGTTTTTGTATCTACTTACAGCCTCTACACCTAAACACATACATACAATAGACAATTAAAAACATTACGTTTTTGACAGCCGATCGTTGAAGAATGTTATATAGTTCCACAGGTTTGCAATAAATCGAGAGACTCTCTTCTGCCGCAATCACCTCTTCTTCAGATAAATGCAGCCGAGATTCTTCACGGCACATCAGTAAACACTGAGTCATGCTTTAATTCCAATCCAAAACATAAATAAACGGGAAAACCAAAATCACAAGAAACAACTACTTATGATAACACAAAATTAGCAAGAAAAAAGAAGCGATACTATCAAAGAAGACAAACGAGGAGGTTTCACGAGCCACCAACGGACTCCCCGGCGTATCTTGTTTTACACGATTCGCTCATATGGCTTTCTACACTGCAACAATATTAACCCTAGAATCGGTCGTCTCTCTCTCTCTCACCGATCACTGTTTGGCCGACTCGAGTTTCTGGTGTTTAAAATCCTTATTGAGCGAGCAATTGCATATATGTGTTTTGGATGTAGCGCGAGAGGGAGAATACCGTGCAAGGAAACCCGGGAACCCTACAATTGCGCGTATTTTTTTACGCTTTTTTGACATGACCGTTTGAAGCCCGATAAATAAATACATTAAATGATATAATCTTCAATTAATTGAAGAAATATTCACCCTTTCAACAGCTGATCTTTGAACTTAATATACAATCAAATCTAGATCTGAGTAATCCGCTTAATATTTGTTAAACAAAAAAAATTTAAAAAAAATATCAGAATCTAGAGAGTTAACTAACCGACTTTCTTCAAAATTTCCAGAGACAAACACTGGATTTGCAATTTAGGACCATTGCATGGATGCTTCATATCAACTTTCAATCATTAATAAGCTATATGGGAAATGGATATACTATAATCCACTAATAAATTGGCAAAACATGTTGAAATTATTGTATGAAAGAAAAAAAAAATCAATTATTTCAACCAAGATTATGTTCAAAGAAATCATTGGCATCCAACGGTTAAACAACAATTACAAATAAAATAAAATAGTGATCACGCCGAAAATGGTAAAATAAATCGATTGTCAATACATAACTGAGATAGAAACTTTCAACAATTACAAGAAAATATATATATAAAAAGGTACCTCAATAATTTTGTGTTGATCGAAGTTGGATAGAACACTTTATGCATCTTAGGGTTTTCTCGATGTGAATAAATAGAAGAAAGGTAAAGCGTTTATAAAGACGATGACGACATATTCTAAACCTAGTTACTGACACCCGTCGACAAAGTGGTGATCTAATATCGAAACGTGGCATACATTTTGCGTGAATTTTTTTGCTAATTTCAATCGATTACAAACTTTGTTTCATTTGGTTTTAATTTGTATTTACATATAATTAATTAAGAGTTAGTTTTTATTATATAAGGCTTAATTCACTAGTATTATTCTCAGCATAAAACAATAGCACTCTATGAAAATCTATTAGATATAAAGTACCTCAATCTTAAGACTCTACACCTCAAACCCTAAACTCTAAAAAATACCTTGAGAATTTGCACTAATCACCGTTGGATCTAATATTTTTAATGAGCATCTTAGGATTTTTCTCCATATGTAAAAAAAGTAAATAACTCATAAAAAACTATGGCGTGCCCTAAACTTAGATACTAATGCATGTATATTGTATGGCCAAATGGGGATCCAATTTTGAAACATCGCATTGCCATACTTTTTAGTGAATTGTATGCTAATTGCTACCACTTAAAGAATGTTTTAACTCTTATTTGCTTTCTGATTAAAAAAAATCTTATCTACTTTTGAACTTGTATTACGTATAATTCATCAAGAGTTGATTTCTATTTATCTTGAGTGTCCTAAAAATGGTAAAAAAAAAAAAGAACACGTTGGAGTTACCCTTTTCTTTGCAGCCAAGTAACCAAGATATCAATATATATTTGTTTGATTTTGGATTATAGAGGTGTTCATATTAGACAAGATCAAAATAAAAAATCACAAGAGATTAACCTCATCTCTATCCAGCTAATTATAGTCAATGTAGACTCAGAATAAGAGGTAAGGCCCTAAATAAACCAATGAATTGGAAACTTTTTTACTTGAAAAGGACAGAAGATAATCTGTCAAAATATTTGCAATGTAAATAGAATCGGAAACTTTCTGATTCGAAAAGGGAAGAAACGGGATTCAAAGGAGGGACAGATCTCCCAAACTCAAATTGGGGGAAAAAGTATAAATACAGAGAGAGAGGAGGGAAAGAAAGAGTGTTTGTTTCGTGATGGCGAAAGAAGCGATCAGGATTTGTGGGGCAAAACACGAGAACATGCGATGCGAATGAGAATGGGAATGGGAAGGGGACTGGATCGTGTGTGAGGCTGTTTGGCGTGAATATTGCGTCGTCGCCGGAACCACAAGAACAACAGCCGATACAGAAGAGCCTTAGCTTGGGCAATCTGCAGGCGTTAGATCAGGAGGATGATAGTGCTGATCATTTCGTTGAGGCTGGGTATCTCTCCGATGGTCCTGTTGCTCATTCCAGGAGAGGCAAAGCTGCCCACGAAAGAAAGAAGGGTATATATATAGATTTATTATATATATATATATATATATATATGACTATGATGATGTTTTAATAATGTTCATGAGATCTTTAATCTAATACATGCTTCACACTCAAACATGTTTTTGTCAGCAGTGATTCATCTGATCAATTTTTTGAACAGTTCATTGATACCATACATGTTCACTTTAGAGTTTAAAAATCATCAGATGAAAGTATAGCTTGATCTGTATTTATGTATTTTATTATGGGTTATTCTTGAAGAATAAGCATTATTACTCATCAAAATCTTTGTGTGTTTTTTTTATCAAAATTTTTGTTACTTATCAGGGAAACCATGGTCAGAAGAGGAACACAGAACATTTCTAGCTGGTTTGAAGAGGCTTGGGAAAGGGGACTGGAGAGGAATTTCAAAGAAGTTTGTGATAAGCAGAACCCCAACACAGGTTGCAAGCCATGCACAGAAATACTTCATCAGACATGCTTCCACCGATCGGAAGAAACGCAGATCAAGTGTCTTTGACCTGCCTCTTTCAGAACCAGAAGTACGTCTCTTGTTTTCTCTCAAACATGCATACATTACATAAACATGAAGGAATACACAAATTTATTCATTTCTCATATATGTGCAGGCCTCTGCTTCCAAAGCAACACCAAATCTGCCTCCAGTCAAAACTGTAAAACCTTTATCAAAGGCAAGTTGATAATGTAGTTTCCAAATCAACACTTAAAAACTTGAGAAAACATAGTTGTGAATGTGGTCCCTGTCCTTATGGTCATGCAGGCTAGGAACTCTTCAGTTTTGCTGTCGAATCATGCTGCGGAGACCCAAGCAAATGTGGGTAATAAATCATTTTTACTTGTGTTACAATTCTTATAAAATTGAATTCCATTAGTCATGTTTTGGTACTGTTATATCTTCCAGGCTATTACTGCAGCTCAGATTATGAACCGGTTTCCGAACCTCTGTTTGGATCAACCACCAGTAATCAGTCCTGCTTCTCCAGCAGTTAATTGGAAGTACTATTACAGCACTTCAGACATCCTGGTAACAACCTATTTAAATTTCCTCTCAGATTGCAACAAGTAGAGTCTTGGTTCATTCTTGTGGTTTAAGGAAACTGTCTTAGATTGATCAAATGGAATTTGAAACTGCTTAGCTTACTGTTTCCCATTATTTTTACACTGAACCAGAATTGGCCTTCTTTTTCTGACAGCAAGCTATCTCTGGAAGAGGCCAAAGCTCTTTTGGTACTAAAATCATGCCTGCAGCTTCACCATTTGTGCACCAGATAATGAATCATTCCAGGATAGACCCAATTGTTAATAGATACAGTACATAGTTGAGTTTCTAGCTTTTCATCAAATCAGTTCGTTTCTATTTTGACACAATTGTTAAATTTTGAACAATTGCCCTTTTTTGATAAGTTACAGATATTCAAATACTAGTGCAAACCTCTTGCAAATATTTTTCTTGGTGCAATCACGCGAAAAGTTCGGTATTCAAAGGCTATGAGAAGGAATTAGTTTGGATTTCTCAAGGTTTGAAACCCAAAACTATAAGGTTATTGATGGGAGAAAATGAAAATTTGCAGGTCCGCAACTACACAAATGCTAAGATTGATGGAAGCACACATGTGAGACCCACAATTTCATATGTACGTCAATCTCAATAATATTTGAAACTTTCGGATAGGATCACACAACACGAAATAAAATAATAGCCAAAACACGAGTAAGAATATACTACTATCAACTAAGACGTCATTTGTACAGGAAATTGAACAAATAACATCAACTAAAAGAATTAAATTCAGTATAGCTGCAAGGCAAATGCCAACCAGAATCATTACATTGTTCAGGAGAGTGAACATAATCTACTTGTCCTCTAGGATGCAAAATGAATTGAGAATGCACTGTTCGCTCTTCTTGAATGAGAGATTAGAGTTTGGACAGTCAACTAAGAAGAGCAGCAACCGGAATTCTGATTAACAGGCTGTCCTCGTATCTGCACTGTTGGTGGCCTTGCATTGTTCATCGCTGGTTGGCTAGCCATCCTGCAGAGAGTGGCAACAAGCTTACTAAAACCTCAAATCAAAAAGCTGCACATATCATCAGATACAAATACAACATGGGCTTTCTTGGAGTACCCATAGCCCATAGTCCACACATGTATGTATTTGATAGGTGCTGAAAAAAGTATGATATACCTGTTCTTAATGTCAGCAGCCATGGCCATGAATGCCTGCTCCACATTTGTGGCATTTTTGGCACTCGTCTCCATAAATGGAATGCCAATTTCATCTGCAAATGCCTATTGAAACCCAAAATATGGTAGGTAATAATAATCCTACTTGAGTACTCAGTAATTAGCCAACAAAAATATAACAACCAATAGACGAGGGTGCAGAATGGTTGTACCTTGGCTGTTTCATAGGAAACAACTTTGTTAGCAGTGAGATCAGACTTGTTCCCAACCAGAAGCTTATTCACATTCTCACTAGCATAACGGTCTATTTCATTCAACCATTGCTTGACGTTGTTGAAGCTCTCTTGGTCTGTCACATCATAGACTATCTGCAAAATATGAACAACCCGACACAATCTCGGAATGAAACCAACCATGAAAGCAATTGTGAGCACCTACCCAACCCACAACTACCCAAAAAAATACCCCAACTTTTCTCCTTGTATTGTCTTTCTTTCCAGCCAAAACAGATATAAAATAAAAAAAAGCCTTGCAGTAATACAATTGATAGTAACTTACAATAATGCCATGTGCACCTCGATAGTAGCTGCTAGTGATTGTCCTGAACCGTTCTTGTCCTGCCGTGTCCCACTACATGTCCAAAAGATTGTAAACGGGAAAAGAAAAGAGAACTATCAATAACTACTAAAAATAATCATATTCCTTACTTGACACTATGACAGTGTCGTCGTTCAATAATCATGACTGATTTCAACATACAAATAACTTAAAAACAGAGGCAACTTGAATGCAGATTGACCAACAAATACAAGCAAACATGATGAATCATCCAACCAGCATTTTAAACTGCACCAGGACAACAGCAAAGATTCATATGTACAAGCATGAATGCCTATGTAGGTATATACAGACACTTCTTCTTGAGCTCAACCTTAACATACACACAGGCTTACTCAGAGATGTGGGAATTATTGTACATTTGTGTTTATATATATATACACACATAAATCATTCATATCTGTCAGCTGTCAACAATTGAATATCTGGCAATCAGTTATGGTGGTCAGAAAGTAGCTGAGTAGTTCAGACACCATAAGTATTCCACAAAAAAGAGATGGGAAAAAAAGAAAGTGAATAAATATATCTCACAATTTGAAGTTTAATGGTCTTCCCATCTTGCTCCACAGTGCGAATTTTCTACAGGAAGTGAAAATGATATAATGTCAAGTCACGTATTGAAATCCAAACAAAACTCAACTGTATGTCAAATGCTTAAAGATATTTACAAAGTCCACTCCAATTGTACTGATGTAACTATCCAGGTAGGAATCATCCTGCATCAAAGAAAAGGAAAAAAATAGTCAGTTCGCTAAGTTGCTAGATGAGCTCCCTGAAAGCATCAACTACACGACCAACATTCACAGTGTGCTACTAATAGTCGGGGACAAGCATGACATATGCAGACTTTACCCCACATAATATATGAAGAGTCTGGTTTTAGGAAATGAACCTGTGAACAAAGAAAAAGAGGGAAAAACTAAAGGAATAAGAATGAAAATAAGCTTACAGCAAATCTCAAAAGAAGACAGGATTTGCCTACTCCAGAGTCTCCAATCAGCAAAAGCTTGAAAAGATAATCACTGCAGAACGTGACCATACAAAATTATAAAGAATTTACTGTACTTCACAAGATGACTTGCCAAAACATAATACCACAAAAGGAAATGTTAACCGTGTAGTATAACTACAAAGGAAGTTCCGATTCAAATAAGATTTACTTCGATATAATTTTTTTTTATATTAAAAGAAATTCAAGATTATGTCATGTCACACATCCCACATCGCTTAGATGTGGCCTAGTGAAGCAGGGTATCATCTCCCTCCACCAATAGGTCCTTTTAGTGTAGGTGTATGGGCCCATGACAAGTGGTATCGGAGTGAGGTTTCGATCCTCAGACCTGTGGGTTATGAGCCCACCACGCTTCCGCTGCGCAAAAACGCAACCCTACTTTCCAGGATCCAAATTCAAAGACATACTCGCTTAACTCAAAATTTGTTATGACTGTTTCCTCTCGAATCAATGAATCTGCAACAAGCATTAGTAGCTAACGTCACCTATCAAAATCACATACTCAGCAATGTAATCTGATATTCTGATCCAATCCCACCGACAACAAAATTCCAAATACAACCAAGTAGGTTCAATACCCAAAAAGGAACACAGCGTCAAATACCAAATTATGCCTAAATGAAAACAGACACCTTTCCTTGGCAAGAAATCGTAACAGATCTAAACATTTCATTGTCTTATCCACCGAATAAAGACCCCAAACACAATCTCATAAAAAAATTATGACGTAAAAATCATAACAAAAATCTTCGCCACAGATCAAAACAAGATCGCCGAATTAATCACAGAAAACGAAACAATATCTTCAATTGTAAACCATACGATTTCATTAACAAAGATGACAGTACAAGTCACATATAGTAAAAGAAAAAGATTCAAAGCGAGGTGAGGGGTCTGGCGCTTACTATTCAGGATTCATGACTGGAAGAGATTAACGGGATCGGACCGGTCCGGCAAGATATTGGACCGGATTCTGGCCGGTGATAGGTGAAGATCGGTGCGAGAGAGAAAGAGAGCAGTAGATGAACAAAAAAGGAGAAAATGAAAACTGATCGAATCGAGAACAACGATGACTATCAAAGTCTGACGCAACCGAAACATTCGGGTTTATTGTTAGTAAAAGCTAAAGTTCAAGTCAAGTACTTTACTCGATTGTTCATGCGTGTAAGCTTTTTAGCATTCCAATCATTTAATTTTTTTTTTTGATAAACATATATACACATATCAGACAGTATATAAACAACACATCACACATACCACCCAGAGTATTACATCCAGGCAAAAAGGTATGTGGATATAGAAGCTTATATATTGAATGAAACACACACACATCCGATGTGGGATTTGTTTACAAACAAACCCACATCTCAAACTTCTTTTTTTGATAAACATATATACACATATAAGACAGTATATAAACAACACATCACACATACCACCTAGAGTATTACATCCAGGCAAAAAGGTATGTGGATATAGAAGCTTATATATTGAATGAAACACACACACATCCGATGTGGGATTTGTTTACAGACAAACTCACATCTCAAACTTCTTTTTTTGATAAACATATATACACATATCAGACAGTATATAAACAACACATCATACATACTATATTGAATGAAACACACACACATCCGATGTGGGATTTGTTTACAGACAAACTCACATCTCAAACTTCTTTTTTTGATAAACATATATACACATATCAGACAGTATATAAACAACACATCATACATACCACCCAGAGTATTACATCCAGGCAAAAAGGTATGTGGATATAGAAGCTTATATATTGAATGAAACACACACACATCCGATGTGAGATTTGTTTACAGACAAACCCACATCTCAAACTTCTTTTTTTGATAAACATATATACACATATCAGACAGTATATAAACAACACATCACACATACCACCCACAGTATTACATCCAGGCAAAAAGGTATGTGGATATAGAAGCTTATATATTGAATGAAACACACACACACATCCGATGTGGGATTTGTTTACAGACAAACCCACATCTCAAACTTCTTTTTTTGATAAACATATATACACATATCAGACAGTATATAAACAACACATCATACATACCACCCAGAGTATTACATCCAGGCAAAAAGGTATGTGGATATAGAAGCTTATATATTGAATGAAACACACACACACATCCGATGTGAGATTTGTTTACAGACAAACCCACATCTCAAACTTCTTTTTTTGATAAACATATATACACATATCAGACAGTATATAAACAACACATCACACATACCACCCACAGTATTACATCCAGGCAAAAAGGTATGTGGATATAGAAGCTTATATATTGAATGAAACACACACACACATCCGATGTGAGATTGTTTACAGACAAACCCACATCTCAAACTTCTTTTTTTGATAAACATATATACACATATCAGACAGTATATAAACAACACATCATACATACCACCCACAGTATTACATCCAGGCAAAAAGGTATGTGGATATAGAAGCTTATATATTGAATGAAACACACACACACATCCGATGTGAGATTTGTTTACAGACAAACCCACATCTCAAACTTCTTTTTTTGATAAACATATATACACATATCAGACAGTATATAAACAACACATCACACATACCACCCACAGTATTACATCCAGGCAAAAAGGTATGTGGATATAGAAGCTTATATATTGAATGAAACACACACACACATCCGATGTGGGATTTGTTTACAGACAAACCCACATCTCAAACTTCTTTTTTTGATAAACATATATACACATATCAGACAGTATATAAACAACACATCACACATACCACCCACAGTATTACATCCAGGCAAAAAGGTATGTGGATATAGAAGCTTATATATTGAATGAAACACACACACACATCCGATGTGGGATTTGTTTACAAACAAACCCACATCTCAAACTTCTTTTTTTGATAAACATATATACACATATCAGACAGTATATAAACAACACATCACACATACCACCCAGAGTATTACATCCAGGCAAAAAGAAGTTTGAGATGTGGGTTTGTCTGTAAACAAATCCCACATCGGATGTGTGTGTGTGTTTCATTCAATATATAAGCTTCTATATCCACATACCTTTTTGCCTGGATGTAATACTCTGAGTGGTATGTGTGATGTGTTGTTTATATACTGTCTGATATGTGTATATATGTTTATCAAAAAAAGAAGTTTGAGATGTGGGTTTGTCTGTAAACAAATCCCACATCGGATGTGTGTGTGTTTCATTCAATATATAATCATTTAAATTTTAAACTGCTAAATATCCTCTCTTCCACTCAATAAATAAATAAATAAATAGCAGAGTTATGGTTTTGGATCATCTGAATTATTATAATGAAGAAATTCATAAAGCTATAGATTGGATTGCGCAATTTCTCATTGGTGATTCATGTTTTTACGACTCTTGACAAAATTTTCAATTGGCTGAGCTTTACCGATTTATTTAGTCCCACGGGCTCAGCCCAACGTTTCGAGACATAGGCCTGTTTGGGAGTGCTGTCAACTGCTGTGAGGTGTGGTGAGGTGCTGTGAGGTAAAAAACTGTGGTGCTGTGAGGTGAGTTGGAACGCAAAAAACTGTTTGGCGTATCATTTTTAAAACTGTGGTGCGGTGCTGTGAGGTGCGTTTGGCGTATCTAAATTACGATTATATTAGATGACTAATAATATTAATATAAAATCACTTAACGTTTACCTTGTACATTAATCTAAAATAAAATAATTGACCTAATTTGATTACCTAAGACAATTCAACATATATTGTAAGCGTTTGGGAGTGCTGTGAGGTGTGGTGAGGTGTTGTGAGGTAAAAAACTGTGGTGCTGTGAGGTGAGTTGGAACGCAAAAGCTGTTTGGCGTGTCACAAAAAACTGTGGTGCTGTGAGATGCGGTGCAACTGAACGCAATTGAAACACACTGCCAAACATGAATCATGATCAATCTAAGTTAAACCCGGGCATGCATCATGACCCAATTACTACACATAGCCCAACAAAATTTACAAAAGAGCTCTCGGGGGCTTAACCCACCACCACCGACCCCAAAAAATTCCTTATAATAGAGACAAACAAGTATTGAAAAAATCACTCTACTTTCTAAAAAATGTCAAACAACCTCCTATCAATTTTTCGGGTCAAACAAGTCTTTCTCTTTTTATTTCGGGCTAAACAAGTATTTGACATTGAATTTCATTATGACGGTATTGACGTGACCGTTAAATAAATGACATGGATAACACGTGACATAGACCTATAAAATCATGACATGAGTTATAGTTTTTTTAAAAAATTATTCCTTTGATATTTTAAAATAATTCGGAATACGATTCAGTTTCAAGATGTTTTAGTGATGAAATGAATTAAAGTATTGTATACATCATTAGTCCGATCCTCTTATATTTTAAAATTTATCATTTTAAAATGAAAGAAATCCTTGTATACATGTACATATGTCAGTAGCCCTGGTCTACAAGAAAGCAAGAAAATAGGGTGCAATAATTAGTTTGGTAAGTTAACCCATTTGATCCAACCAAAACCACCGGCATTTTAATTCTCCAGACACTCAACAACAACCCATTAATTATGATTCGCCTTTACTTAATATCCTAGTGGATGGTAAGAACATTGGATCTTCTTTTTCTTCATTATCAATGACTGCTTATGCTAAATTAAGCAAATTAAAACTAGTTAGTCTTAAATAACAAAACAATTATTATAGTCCCATCTCGATCTTCTTTAAATAATTGGAGACAAAATGACAATTACAAGTGCTTAATTTTGCATGAACAAGAGTTAGTTTTACAACTGTCTGATTGGACTTTTATATATACTTAGTTAGTTAGACCAACATGACTAATTAGACAGCTGAACCACTGGTTGATGTAAAACCAACATAAGAATTTAAATCAATCATGCACAGAAATTAATACAAATATTTGACCATATCATTATGTGGTCACAATTCATATGCATATGAATGGAAAGGCTTGAATTACAATGATTACATTTTATATACCAACAGCAAGTAAACTTTAAAAAATAATTTAAGAAGGATATTATACAAATATATCATTTTTGAACATTCGATACAGATCCAAACTCGAATCATTAGACCCGCACACACATAAATTTCTCATATGACAGTAGGATAAGTTGGGTTATAGCCCAACGCGTGACCGCAAGAATATTACTTCCTGTGAGAATTGAACCAAGTATCTTTCAAGTCTAAACATTTTGGCCTTGAAAAATAAAAAATTCACCACTATCCCCCCACCAATATTAAAAATTCCTTAGGTAGTAACTTGGGGTTAACCTATGTCTTCATCTTTACTTCTTTAGAAAACTGGGAAAAAAAAGAAGACCGAAATAATTAAGGCTTGAAAATAAGGTTGGATCTAGATCAGATCTTGATGTGTTTGTTTGTTGGGCCCATTAAGCTATTTAAAAAGTGGAATCAGTGTTTGAAATTTGGATTATTCCAACTCATCAAATCTCCTGTTGACAGTCGAGTTAGTGGTCAGCCAGTTTGCACAAGCTCTACCGTCGAGTTAGTGGTCAGCCAGTTTGCACAAGCTCTACCACATACAGTCATACAAACACCTATCGACCACGTCTTTACTTTCTTTACAAGTGAAGTAATCACAACACTAATTCCCTACTCCCACTTAGGACCATAACACAAACCCCACCTCATGTCTCCCAATTGTACCCCCAATTAAGTAATATGTACAAAATTTTCTACTATAAAGAGATTGATATAGAATTCCTCTCTAGACTCGCTCTATTATTGAGAGTTAAAACTATCGAATTTAGTGCACGAGTTCTCGGTTATCTTTATAAGTTTAAAATGACATGTGTACGCAATTTGATCTTTAAATAGTATAACGATACTATTTTCACGTTATAAATGCAATGATACACATGCACATTAAAAAAATTTGAGCCACTGACATAATTTAGAGTTTTAATAGCCGTTAAAGATAAAATTATCAAATTTAGTACACGGAATTCCCGTTACTTTTATAGGTTTAAAATGACATGTGTATGCAGTCTTATATTTAAATTACGTAACAATATTATTTTCACATTGTAAACGCATTGATACTCGTGAATATTGAAAAACTTAGAACTAATGCCATAATTGGCAGTTTTAAACCAAATAATGACACCCTATTTTCTTATAAGGTTGATTAAGATACCCACTCCCATCCTGATTTTTTGTTGTCAATTACAATTACCCCCACAATACTACCCAAAAGAAATGGAATGACATCTTAGACATGTATGCTATTATTTAAAAATCCAAGGTTATATCTGTCAATTCAACATCCACGTTTCTTTATATACTGCTTAATTAGCTCGCATCTCCAGCACTCTTCTCTCGCACGTCATTCCAGCGCGAACAGAGCCTATGTGTGTCTTAGAAGCCACAACAAACCAACCAACCAAAACAATAACAACTGCAGCAAATCAGCAATGGCTGATTTACAAGAAACCATGGTGATGCCCAAGGCGATATCTTTTCTTTCTACACTCCTCCAGCGAGTCGCTGAGTCAAACGATCTCAACCGCCGAGTCCAGTCGCTGAAGATATCTGTTTTTCATGGACTCACTAGACCCCCAATCTCCATCCAGAGCTACCTTGAGAGGATCTTCAAGTATGCCAATTGTAGCCAGTCTTGTTTTGTGGTTGCTTATGTTTATCTTGATCGGTTCGCTCAGAAACAGCCTTCTTTGCCTATCAATTCCTTCAACGTCCATAGGTTGCTCATCACCAGTGTCTTGGTCTCTGCAAAATTCATGGATGACATGTAAGTTTTCTTAAAAAATAGATTTCTTTTCTTATTCTTTTGTTTCTTGAACTGGGTTTTGTGTCTTGTTTGAGAATTCTTGCTTTCTCAGTTTTTATGACCAATTGAAGCCAGAGTCACTAATACTCCTGATGCAGAGTCTGGATCAGTAACACAATGATTTTACATAAGGAAATTCATAATGAAATTGGGTTCTCTTACAATCAAAAGAACAATATCTTGGATCTAACTGAGTTTACATGGTTTTCTGTTTTTTTTTTTTAAAATTTTTTTTAAGTCTCTTTTGTTGCTCTGTTAAATGAATATATTATTACACATAAATGGCAATTTGATTGAATGGCCTGCAAAAATCACCCGCAAAAGGCAGGAAAAGTTGAAGCTACCCACTGTGAAACAGAAAGGGAAAGAAGAGAATGCCCATGTGAAAACCGCCGTCTTTTATCACACAAAGTGCCAGCTAACCTTGTTGTAATATTCTCTGACGCATTTCATCAAACACATGCAAGCATGTTATGGTGTCGGCATTACAGAGAGCACACAAGTGACAACTCAATCGAGTTGGCCATTAACTGTCTAAATGCAGACTTCACCCACTTAACCAAACAACAATCAATATCTTAAATTGGAGAATCACCTTATAATTTTCATTTGCACTGATTTTGTTTTCCTTCTGCTTTTATGATGTTTTTGCAGATACTACGACAATGCCTATTATGCCAAAGTGGGAGGAATCAGTACAACAGAAATGAATCTGCTTGAGTTGGACTTCTTGTTTGGGCTGGGATTTGAATTAAACGTGACGCCCAACACCTTCCAGACCTACTGTTCTTTCCTTCAAAGAGAAATGTTGATGCAATCTCCTCCACAACTAGCAGTAGAACTAGAACCTCCACTACATGAACTAAAGCACCTTCACTGTTTCAATGAAGATGATTCCACCACCCATCAAAAGCAACTAGCCGTTTAAAAAAGCCTTGTTGGGAGATTTAGGCAGTAATGTTAGCTTTAAGCTCATGTGAAAGTCAAAAACTCTTGTTTGACTAAGCCCGATCGTAAAACTTGCTTAAGCCCCCGTTTGGTGCACAATATTGGGCAACAATATATGCTACCTTTACAATTTTGAGACCATATATTGTGGTGGTCTACCAAACGACTGTTTTCGGATGCATATTCCTAGGCAATTTTAGAACCATATTATTGCCTTCCCAAAATTGTCCAATTTTAAACAATTTTGAGACCATTTTCTGTCAACATTATCGAAATACCCTTGTTTTTCAATGTTAAGTCAAAAACACCCTTTCATTCAGGATTTCGTGTTTGATTTCTCACGAACAAATTTGGTTCTTGGGAATTTTGGTTATGGGGTCGCACTTGGAAGAGGAGTTGGAGTATGATAGTGATCCGAAGATGCAAAGCGTTCACTAGTCATCGTCAACCATGATCGTCGATGGCCTTCTCCGAGATGCTACGGTTCAATTCCCTCATCGGAGTCTACCCTCCTTGACGCCCAAATCACTCTCATTGATACTTGTACTGAAGGAAAAACGTGGATGAGGTCAAGATGGCCCGTGCATTGAGTGGCGGGGTTTATTCATTTGATCCCAGCCCCTTGCAGGTTCTGGACAAGGTGGAGGGTTCGATAAATGGGTTTGGAGATGGTGTGGAGGTGGTGGCTGGAGGAGGTGATTATACAAATAAATGTATATTTTTTAAATATTAAGTTTCACATTAATAAACATATATTCCTTTTATTTTATTTTAATTTATTAAAATTTTTTTATAAATATTATAAATTTGTTTCAAATTTATTTTACTATTTATTTTAATATGGCACACCTTAAATGTATAATACCCTTGTACGTAATTTCCGCAACAATTTTAACAGTATATATGCTACCAGTAAAAGTACAACCAAACACCTACCAGCATTTCAACAACCATATATGCTACCATTTTTTATCAGCATAAATTGTGTACAATATATGCTACTGTCAAAATTGTCTACCAAACGGAGTTTTGTTTTGTGTGTTTTCATTGACGTGTTCAAGATTTTGAAGTAGTGACAATGTACAGATTGGCAGTTTGTCTTTACAGTCTGGCTTGCGGTTGGATTCTCTCGGGTGGGTTTTCTTCCATTCAAAGTGCAGCTGGCTGTCAGCTGGAATTTTGTATTGTTGGAAAAATTAGGCAATTAGCTTTACCTCTCACACAAGTTCTTCACAGAACACGGAGTGGGAAAAAAAATAAAAAAGTAACAAAACAGATGCAGCCTCAATTACTTCTGGGCCTCTTGATTTGCCATTCTAAATGTCCTGATGGGCAATGCAGACTTTTGGGCCGACAGTCAGTTCATATCGGCCCAAGATAAAGCCTGGTTATTTGATCTATTCTTAAAGTTGGGCTTAGTCCATTGTTGTGGCCCAAGTTAATGTTGGGCTAAGTGCATACTGGGCTTAGTCAAGGCTCTTGGCGCAATACTAAACCCTAAATTAAAAAAAATTTCAAATTGAAGCTTAATTTAAGAGTATTAGTAAAATATCTTGTAATTTATAAGTTTAAACTCAAGACTAAATTTTTTTAAAAAAAAATCATAAAATTACAAAGATTGTTCTCATTAAAGTAAACTTAAATAGACTTTTCAAAGCTTCACCAATATAAACCAACTTATTTTCACAATTTATAAACTAACTCGTTTTTACAACAAATAAATTATACAGGATCACCAATTTAGGAAGCGGGACAATCCAAATATCCAGAATTTACATGGACCACACCAATGGTTTTTTTTTTTTTAAAGAAACTGCTCATCATAAACTAAAGAAGGATTACAATCAGCTAAAGCTACAGAAAAATAGACGGGGGACCCCCTCCAAACAAACATAATCTGAATCTGATAAAGCCAATCTACCAAGGGAAGCCAATGCATCAGCCACCGAATTTTGGTTTCTTGGACAAAACATAAATTTGCAAACCGGGCGAGAGCCTAACTCCGACCTGACTTCTTCAAGCACAAACCTCAAGTCTGACAAGCAGAAATCACAGCCATGGTTTCTAGTCACAAAAAATTGACTTTCGTACAACATAAATGACCAGTTCAAGCTCATAGGAAATAGGAAAGGAAGATGGTAAAATACTTATACAGCAATAATACAATTATTAATTATGCCGACCAACATAAGATTTCGTAAAAGGGACCAAGGGAGGACTCTCTCAAGCTAAAATTTCACTTCATATTATTTTTCCTAAAAGAATGCAAACATAAACCAGTATTACGTAATTGGGATTAAGTGATTAACCAGTACATTCATTACCATATGGTGCAGATTTTTAAGAACATATTTACGGCATCACATAACATACTCAAATGGATGGTATTTTACCAGCCACCAAATGGCAAAACATATCATGGGTGGTAGTCATCATCAGAACGGAAAGTTATTCTCATCCATGGCCTAACAAAAACCATGTAGGAAGGTGTCCTAAGATTTTTCCATTCTCATCACTTGATGACTCCAACCATAAATCTTATGCGTGATCAGAATCAAAATGCAAGACATATGGCAACCATAACTAGCTAATCATCAGATAACCAACAGCAAAAGCATTGAGGGATCTGAGTTCTTTTCTTTTGTCAACAAAGACCAACAATCAAAAGCAAACACCACTCAAACGCCTGATTTCTAATTCAATCACACAAAATTTTGGCAAACAACACCAGTTGCATAGATTCCAACAAAGATAAGAATCAGAAAAATGACAATCAGATTCAGAAGCCAATGAATGTTAAAACATCACTCGACAATATGCCTCAGTTCAAGTGTTGGATATTAGTGCTTCATCACCATCTTAAACAATATTAGTTTAAAATTCATTTCGTCAGAGAATAAATTTAAAAAACAATCAAAAATTAACTAACTTCTCAACGTTGGGGATCAGAAGATTACTCAGTGGTGGCTGTAAAAGTCATAGGTTCGATTCTGCCAGCCAATCTCTTCAACTCTAATCAGAAGAGGGAGCTAAAGATCATCATTGTAATCTACAATATCCCCAACTCAAAATCAGTTTATTTGAAAGGTTAAAACTTCAATAAAAGGAAAAAAAAAAACTCAAATCCAAAAAGCATAACCCAGTAGTATTCAATTTCAATCGGTTTGACTAAAAAAAGCTCAAAATAAAATCAAAATTAGTAAAGAGAATTAGGATTCAAACCCAATTTCTTTCGATTTTCTCAGCAATCGAACAAGAAAAGTTTTTTGGAAAAAAAAAAGCAGAGAGAGAGAGAGAGATCGCTCAGTTCAGCGGGGTAGTCGACACGCAAACTTCTCGAAAGAGAAGCCTGCATTCCGGTCTGTTGAGCTTGAATTTCAGTGAGTCATCACCGCGATCTTGTCCCAATTAGAGGAAGCAACAAGAAAATCAAAACATCAAAAGAAAAACAACAAACAACAAAGAATACTTACAAGCTAAACGAGACCGCCTAACAAACCATGGAAGGAAGAGACCAAGAGCGGCCAATGTGGCCAGGTCTGTTTGGAGTGGGTGAATTTATAGCGGATGCCCTAGGGTTTTAGGTTCACAGTTGATACTTGTTCTAACAGATGCTCCCCATTTTTTATGATATGGGCCTTGTTTCTATTTTGGGCCGAGTTATATTATGCAGGCCAGTATAATTTTGTAGAGACTGGACTTTTGCTCGAGGCCCAACAAAGGATTCCCTTAGGGCTGAGGCTTTTTAACGTTTCTCCTTTTCTCAGAACTTTCAGAGCGCCAGTAATTCTGAATCCAACTGTTTTGGACCCTTCACTGCCGGATTGATTGGGAGATCAAAAGATGAGAGAAGCAGAGTCAATTCGCGAAGGGAAGGCTTTCGATCTGTTACAGAAATTCGAATACATACTGGAATCGGATCCTTTGATGTAAGTACTGTGATATTCACACAAATTCTTATCTCCCTCAGCCATTTGTCACAATTTCCAATTCTCCTTTTGTTTGGTGCAGTGAGGAAGTAGGGTTTCTCCACCCATCCCAGTTTGTTACACTAGCCAAAGAGGGAGATGATAATCTCGATCATGGCAGTGAAACGCTTGATTACTTTTGGATTAGGGATCATAAATTGGGCATTTCAACCGCAGTGCTTCTTCCGTTATACAATGCCGCCAAATGTGCATTTACTGCTGCAGCTATGCAATACAAGAGGATGATCGAGGATTTCTCTTGTTCGGCTGGAGTTGAAGCTGCACAGTCTAGCTTTTCATCTTCCTGTGGTAGTTTCGAGAGTGAAGTAATGAAGCACAGCCGAGTTCTTTTGCTTTTAAGCTCTGATTTTGGCACTGCATGGAATTCCAGGTAATATGCTTGATCACTGTGTGTATTTCTGTGATAGGATCCTAAAATGTTGTTCTGTGTTACTAAAGTCATTTGCTAGTCGTTTGAAAGGGTCTATCATTCTGTAGTACTACAAAGATTTTAAATCTGTTGCGTAATTAACGTGCCTGTTGCTAGTTTTTATTGTTTGATACTTAGTTGGATCCTGAATGTGTTGCACAGAAAGCTAGTTGTGTCAAAGAAGCAGTCCATCTCAACGTTTATTGATGAGCTTCTTTTGTCTGCCCTGGTCCTCTCCTATTCTCCTAAAAGCGAGCATGCCTGGTGCCATAGGTGAAATATTTTCAATGGCATTGTTTTTAGTTATCCTGATGGTGTTCAATTCCTTTCAATAATTTGTGTCTGCCTATAATGTGTTCTCATTTTGTTGATTCTGATAGTTAACTTATTGACTTCCTGTTTCCCCACAAGTTAAATCATAAGTTTTACACTTCCTAAAAGTTTACTAATTGTTGGCAGGCGGTGGGTGATCAAGATTATTGCTGGAAAATGCCCCACTTTCCAGGAGGTCTTGGAAAACGAATCTGAGCTAGTGGAAAAAATAGCCGAGGTTTTAAATTTTGTTATAGGAAATTGATACTAGTAAATAAGGAAGGTTTATTAAACTTTTGTAGTTAATGTAGTTGGTGCTTGAGGTTTATTATTATTATTTTTTAAATTCTAAACATGTTTCTCATTGCTAGTTAGATTCTAGTATGGAGGATCTTTTTAATGCAACCTGTTATGGAGAATTTACGAACGTTAGTTTGAAACTTTGACTCCTGTATTATGCTTAAGTCTCCGCTGAAGACCACTAAAGGTGACATTCTAGTAACACGATTGTTTGGAAGGGTTATGAATTCTCTCCATACTAGCCTGAATTTGTGAACAAATAAAGTAAAGAGTGATGGAACTAAGTGAATTGGAAACTTTGTAATTGTTTGGTAGAACAGTGGTCCAAATGGCGTTGTCATTCCTCTTGGATGTGCTGCATCAAATATTTTTTTAAAATTTGTATAATACCTAACACATCATTGGCAAAGAATGTATATTTTTCAGTTTCCTTAATCCAATTTTGGAAATGAATTATCTTAATTTTTATTTTATTCAAAAGAAAAAATAATCATCTTATTTGAACAATAAAGAAATTTGATCTATTGAGGCTGTTAGTGACGGTGCTATCAACTTTCGATAGAGGTCTGAAGTTTAACCATTACATGTGCCTTTTCAATTAGGCTTTCTGCATCATGATAGTTGTGCAATTCTTACTCCAACTTCGTGGTCATACTAATGACTGTTTGGACATGGCCTTTTGATGGATTTTATGTACCCGTTAGAAAAGTGGCAATTCCTTTTCCCCCCTGATTTGGTCTACCACTTATTTGCAGAAATCAAAGATGAATTATCGTGCGTGGAACCACCGTTGTTGGATAGTTTCCTACATGACAAAGGAATTGGTTAGTCGAGCTTATTTATATTTTCCCTAATACCTGAAGACCTTGTGATACTATTTTTGGAGAGGATGGGAAGGGGAGTGCGTGGAAGAATTTAACCTCCCTGCAGAGTTTTATAATTGGATGGAAGCGAGTGTATTGCTTTTAAATGTATACCATTTTTAATGATTTTATTAATGTAGCTTTGGGGAATAAATTTGGACATAGAAGTTTCATATCTATTTCCCATCCATTCCCATTGATTTGGTGGGGAGTAACTGTTGAAGGTGGGGAAGGGAATGATAGGGATTGGGTCACCTTCATTCCCTTTCCCTTACAATTAAAGAAACTCCAAAGAATAGTAGTTCCCTTCTCCACCCGTCTCCCCATCCCCGCTCAATCCCCATAACTAGGCCCTAAATGTAGATAGCATCACACGTTGGAAAGTTTTGTGCTAGGCCTTTTATATTCTTAAATATCACTTTACTCAAACTCCCTTGCACTGTTTTTTATCGTTTTGTCTTGTGATGAATTTCATCTTGGTACATGGATCTGATTACGTATATAAATGGGTGTTCAGGTGCTATGTGAGTTGCTGAAATCGAGAGATTGGGCTGCACTGCATGTTGCTGATAATTCTTGCTTTCACTATCGCAGGGTAATTTTATATTCCTATATGTTTTTGCAGAAAAGAACACTTACACTCTAAATGAATGAGTACTTCTGTTATATCAAAAACTTACTAAATACAACATAATATGTTATGATAGATTAAAAAGATTAGAATATCAACACTCCTTATGATATTGGGTTTGAAAAACCCTGCTTGAAAGTGTCATTATGATTGTGCAAACATACTTTTTACTGCCTTAGTCTTGGTTGTGTATATTGGTATTAACCAGGGGCAGGCTGTTCTTTCCACTTTTTTTGGCCATTAACTGATCAATCACAGTGCTAGATATAAACTCAATATTCTTTTGTGTATAGTATGTTAAATTGGGGCATAAGAAATTTGTGCTAGCATGGTCCTCACACTTTCAATTTTAATTATGTTGCAGCGACTAATGCATAGGATGGTGGAGGACTCCTGTCATGAGAAGGAAGATAAATCTTCTGGTCACAATGATGAGATATGTCGAATGTGGAAGGTATTATTTTTTGTATTCTTAGTTACTAATATTTGTTGATTTCTCCTGGCACATGTGTGCCTTGTGTGCACGTGTAATGGTGGTGGTTGATGTGTTTCCAATGAACAACACCAAATCATCATTTTTGCAGTTTTCCTTTAACATGATGATACATCTGGATTCCCTCATATCAAATGTTATCATGTAAATTGGAAGTCCTCAACTTTGGTTTCCTTAGTTTTTACTTGATGTTCAACCTTAATGTTTTTGCATTGTGAGTGTATTCTTTCTTATCCACACCATCTAAAATGTCTGTTGGTTGAGCATGGCATCAAGTAGCCCTGTTGTGGATAACCAAAACAATGTTATGTTCACTTCTATGGTTATCTACGAACCAACAAACAAATTGTTTTAGATGTTTTTATAATTGTTTTTGATTGACAACTACATCAGCTATGTACTTTGGTGGTTGATTTATTGATAGTGTGGCTATGATAGGAGGAGCTTGATTGGAACGAACTACTGATAAAGCGGTATGTTGGAAGAGAGGTATGCCTCTCTCTCTCTCTCTCTCTCTCTCTCATGTACTCACCTACTGTTTTCCCTTTGAAGGAAAAAGGTGGATTGGATAGTTAGAAGTTTATAGTCAATTCAAGATCTATTTTATGCAATAACAACATTTTTGAATGTGATTTTGGTACTTTAGTTTTGGCATTGGCAGGGTCGGGGACAGGCGGTATGCAGGTGAACTTGCAGGGGTGCAACCTAGAGGTCACATGTTTAATTCTGAACAGCCTCTCCACATTTTATGTGGGGTAAGGTCTGCGTACATCTTGCTTGTCCTCGGTCCCGCCCACTGCAGGGCCTTGTGCATGAGTGTTGTTTACTTTTTACAAGCAAACATGTGGTCCGGTGGTAGATTGCAATGGTGTAACATAGAGGTCACAAGTTCAATTCCTGGAAACAGCCTTACCACATATTATGTGGAGGTAAGGTCTGTGTATATCATACTCGTCCTCAATCTCAACCACTGCATGCATGGGAGTTGTTTACCTTTTACCTAGTTTTGGTATTGGTGTAATAATAAAATAAACATCTCTCCAACTTAGTACTGCCTTTATGTTTGTAGAGTTGCAATGTTTTTACAGTGGCTACTTAGTGGGAAAATGGAAGGGAAGAACTTGAGTTCACCGTCCTTGATTGGTTGAGAGTATTTTTCAATACATGAAACCATCAAATGTTTGTGTTCATCATCCCACTTGTTGCACAAAATTCATCATACAATTTCTTAATCCCCCACAATGTCAACACTCGGAAGCTGGAGCATGGATGCTTATCATGCCTAGCTTGTTTTACATGCATTTGCTTCTATCTGAAGGAACACTAAGCCTCTTTTGGCGGAGCGCTTATGGTCATGCTATAACAAGAAGATTGTTTTTCCAAAATCCCTGTGGTATACTTTGATTGTGATCATTGATAATTTATTAGAAATTGTTTATTTTTATGGTTTCACAGGCTTTATGGATCCATCGCCGCTTTGTCTCCATATGTTGGATAAACCATTTTGCTGCTAATCTTAGTGGCAAATCATGCCTTTCAAGGGATAATTTATGCATAAACAACAGCATATGTACTTTTTTGGATAATGAGATATGTCTCCTATACACCTGCTCAACAATTTTGGATAGTGACTTTGAAGATTTTGAAGCACAAGCAGTTTATGCCGTTACTTACATGTTATGGCTGACAAAGGTAATAGTATTTGTCTGGGATTTTCATTTAACATTATTGTGTAAATGGTTTGTTTCTTCAAATTACTGGTTAGATGCTTACACTTCTCTTGTGAATCAGCAAATCCCTGAATCCCAAGGATCTGAAGTATTAAAGAAGTTACAAGCAGGGCAGACAAAGACAATGCTGAATGAGGCTTGCTCTGAGAAGCCCTTCCTTCATGATTTTTTGTAAGGGTATGTTGGAGCGTGACAGCTCTATGGGATTTGGGGATAAGTGGATAACTGACACCATCTTTGGTAAACATGAGCCTATGGATTTTTTCCATATTTTTTGTTGTTATAGTACTAATTATATAGACCCTACATTTTCAAGGAGAACTTTGAAAGCAGATGGAGGAAAACATGACACCTATTGATCTGTTCAAATTTTTAGAAGTTAAAATGAGAATAGAGTAAAGCATGTGGTGAGCTTTCTCTTTCTCTCCGTAGGCTTGTATTTGGTGGCAATTTCACATTTTTTGTTCTCTTATATGGAGAACATGTCCATGTTTGTGTTTGTCGAGTAGTCCTTGCTATCTGCCTTGTCTTCATCATATTCATTAATCAAACTCAAACATTATGGATCAACTTCTCTGAGGTTTTTCCTTTCTGGGTTTTTTCCTACAAGAATTTGATTACGAAATTCTTTGTATCACAACATATCAGGTTAAAACTTGTTTCTTCGGAAAGGAAACGTCCCTTTCAATTTTAGTGGTAACTACTTGAGACCTGATCTAAATTGGGCACTGAGAACAAAACTTAAGATTTGCATTCAGAGGATGGCTTAGGCTTGTGAAATGTTAATACACTAGAGCTTCCCTCATTCTAACGAAGGGCAATGACTTGCAGAAATATTTGATGAGGCATGGTTGAGCCGTTGAGGTGCTACTTATATAATGGATACCTAACAAATCCATATGTGTGATGATGAATTGAATTACTTGCTGTATTACTAATGTTGCTTTATCAGTCATGTTCTTATTATTGTGCCAATCTTGCTCCAATTTTTGTAGCTCATTGCAATGTGTCATTGCATTTCTCAAATCTTGATGTGTGTAATTCTCTCTAATGAATTTGTTATCCCCTTGTCAGCGTCCAATTTTTGTGGGTTAGCTCATGCTGACAGAGTTACTCAAGCAAAACATTTCCCGAAGGTGGGTTGATTTTTCACTCAATATAAATGAAAGTTGAGGGTATAAAGTGCAAATGGGCTGCCCTACTCAAAGCTATTTTAGCTCCAATAAATACAATGATATAGTCTATGCATGGAGAGAGGTAAGTTGTCTTTCTTTCTCCCTGAAGTCCAAGCTTTCTTGATTTATATTTGTGGAATGTTTTGCTTCCTTGTTTGTGTTGTTGCTTTAAAAAGTTGAGACATCTTTCATTAGTGGTGGCGGTACAAAAATGGTGTGTACTAAGCAAGAGAATGATGTAGGCAATTTTTTAAAAGAACAAATTATAGAGAGCTTTGAAACAGGAAGTTACGTGGGATTGTTCATTTTTTTTATTGCTGTTGATTGGCCATGGGCATTCTTTTTGGTTTGATCTGATTTTAGCCTATGATTTTCTTTTCCTCATGATTTTGGCTCTCCCATAATTTTTTGAGGCTAGATTCAGATGCTTCCCTTTGAACCTTTCCATGAGCTTCTGTGTTGGTGCTTTTATTCTCCTTCTAGTCCTTTTCTTGAGATTTTCAAAGTTGTTGTTGATTCAGGTATTGCATAACTGATTCTACCGTTCCCATAATCTTTGGAAACACAGAAGATCTTCATCTTAATAATCCTAAAGTAATTTTTTCCTCTAGAAAAAGCTCGTATATTACTCCTCTTTCCACTACTTGAAGCAGCCATGTTTTTTACCCATGGTTCTCTTCCGTCCTCTTCTCTCTCTTCTATTCCGGACTTTCTACCGTAAACATATCTTGGAACCAGGGTCCATAACCGGGTTGACTTTTTTCAGGTTTAGAAAACAGTGGAAACTTTTGCAACAAAACCTTATCAACTCCCGTAGAACAAGAGAGCTTTTTACACAATTCTGCAACAGTTGAAGCTTCAGAAACAGATTATCTACTTCTGAAAATCTAGACTGTATTCCTTGTACAAATTTGAATCAAAGTATCTCCGAATATTGGTAGTGTACATCAATAAAAGAGAGTTAGCTACACTGTAAATTTTACAGCACGCTGTTTGCTAAATAGCCTTCTCATATTCCTCTGTATTTGGAGAAAGAGAACTAAGCAAACCCAGTCATGCAAGTCATTATCTTCGATCCATTTTGAAACGAGTCAGTAAAACGTGGCCACTGCAAACTCTTTGATTTGCTTGGCATGTAGTCTCAACAGTGTGCGACCTGTAGGCATGAGTGAAGAAAAAATATTTATTTTTATAGTGACAAGGAGCTTTACATTATGAAGTGAAATATTCTCCACTGCAGTGTTGTAGGAGAAATACATATCAACCATGCATATAACAATTTCAAACTGCAATGGAAATGTTCTTGTGAGAATGGTGATCATGGAAAGAGACAATGGAAAGCCTAACAAGACATTTAGGATAAATTTGCTTGTGAGAAATTCTTGCTTCTTGTTTATTGTGTTTTTAAAACAAAAAGTCATCTTAGTAAGGTCTTTGTTTTCTAACGACAGTTAGGAGTTGACAGGAATAGCCCAGCTGTGTCCTATGATGACAACGGTTAGCATATACAATTCTATAATTTATTGCTAAGAATTCAGATATAGTGCTCCTTTTCCTCTTAAAATGTTATGGCAAATAGGTATTTTATTTTACATTTGTGTGTGTGTGAAAGCAGAGAGAAGAGTTGAAGAAGAAATCCTTGACACTTCTTTTTAATGTTATCTTAATGATGGCATCATTTTGAACAGACTTAGGAGTAGTCATGCATTGTGCCATAGTGTGACGGCTGAAATAAATAATTCCTTGATTGAGTGTTAAAGTTGATTAGCCAAACTCTAGGTGCACTTGTGCCAAGCAAAAACTTAAAAAGATAGGTAACGATATATTTTTATGTGGTGGTCGAGTACTTGAGTAACCTGCTAATGTTGGATGCATCATAGGAGATACTGTAGTTGAAATGGTTATTTACCCATGCACTGCTTTAATATTCGCTCTACTGAGTATTTGATTGATGAGAAGAATAAAATGTATTTGAGATGGAATGATCAACAGGGGAAGATTTTTTCTTTTAACATCATGACTAAGATAGAATACAGCATGTACTGCATTGTCGGCATATATGATATATCTCTTGTCAAAGATGCTGGAGTAAATAATTGAACATTTCATTCTTATTGCTTTAAGGTTTTGCAACAGTTGGTCATTCATCACAAAAAAGCTTTGTTGCACTTGTTTAAAACAAGAGAAACAAATATGGGAAGGCTTATTTTGTGGTTCATCTCTAAGGTGCAAAGAGATTTTGCATCAAGACTTCTTTGAGCTGCTTGGCAAGTAGTCTCACGACTCTCACCCATTTGGCAAGGAGTACTGGTGGGATTGAACACAAGATTGATGTGATTATAATTACAAAGAGCCTCACAATTCGCATTGCTTGGTGATACATTTATTAATGCAGTGTTGTACGAGAAATACATTGCAACCATGCAGATTTGAGATTTGAAGCTCAACCCGCAATGGAAACTTGCTTGTAAGGATGTCGATCATGATAAGAGCTAATGCAAACCCTATGATGTTGAAAAGAACAAAGAACATATGATACTCCACTGGAAGAAGCGAAAACGGACTGTCCTGCATAATGTGCTTTGCTGATGCTGCCTAATTTGTGGTTCATCTCCGAGGTGCAAAAAGGTTTTGCATCAACACTTCTTTGAGCCACTTGGCAAATAGTCTCATCCATTTGGCAACGAGTACTGGTGGGATTGAACTCAAGATAGCTGTGGTTATAATTACAGACAGCCTCAAATCACTTGGTGATACATTGATTAATGCAGAGTTGTACGAGAAATACATTGCAACCATGCAGACTTCAAGCTCAAACCGCAAGGGAAACTTGCTTGTAAGGATGTCGATCATGATAAGAGACAATACAAAGCCTAACGAGTTAAAAAACATGAAGATTGCATATCCAACTACTTTGGAAGAACCCAAAATAGACTCTCCTGCATTGTGTGCTTTGTTGATGCTGCTAAGGTTTTGGTTTGGACTGTTTGGCACATAAGTGTCTTGCCATACACCACCAGGAGGGTTCACAGCAGCCTGAAATGTTGCCGCTGCCACCAGAGCTGCTATAATTAACATTGAACTACGTGCTTCACTAGGAGAGTCTCTATCCTTTTTGAACTTGAAATAATCCACCAAATTGTTTGATTCAAATTGACGCATCTCTGGTTCTGATGGGCTGTTTACTACGGCTTGGTTATGAGGTCCAAAGGAAGGCATGGGAGAAAGACTAATGTCCCTTGCTCTCGTAGCACCAGCATAGTGAAGATTATCCTCTATCTCTCTGTCACCAGCTTCACTAGGGAAGATTTGTAGGATGTCCAAGGCTGTAAGACCACACTGGTTTACAGCATTTACTTCCAAAATTCCAGCTCCACTTTCGAGTAACAACCCTATCACCTGTAGAGATACCTTTTTTCATACATATTATAGTAATAAACAGTCATCCATCGTCTCATCATATTTTTGTTCTAGTATCTTTCAGCAGTGCTAGATTTAACTAAGACCATGAAGTTCTTGGTTCTATTCCTATGGGAGGAGTGGGAGTATGAAATTATTTGGGGGGTTTGGGGTGTGTGCTCAACTTACAACCAAGTACTGTGCATTACTATTTAATTATGACTATGATTATAAAAGAATTACTTACCCGCCGTTGTTTTTTCCAGGTTGCCAGATGCAGAGCTGTATTACCTTGTTCGTCCTTCATATTCAATATTTGTTCCTTCTTCAACTCTTTAATTGAACCCACCAATACTCTGATGACTTCAAACTGGCTACAGTTAATGGCTAGGTGCAATGCTGTCTCTTTTGAAACAGTCACATCTTCAATGCACTCAGCACAAGCCGAAACCATTTCAGTGATGATACTAGTCCTCCCTTTCATCGCTGCAAAATGAAGGGGAGTCCTTGCATCTCTTCCCTCTAGCCTGCAATTTTCGCAGTCAGCTTTTAGTAGTTCCTGTGTAATCTCTACATGGCCATTGGCTGCAGCCATGTGCATGGGACTAAAGCCATCTCGGTTAAGTTCTTTTGCCAGGTCTGGCTTCAACCTCAAGATCTCCTTGACAAATTCAACATGTCCGGCAGTGGAGGCAACATGTAGAGGATTCTCTGAATAAAGTAATGTTATGGAATTAAGGATGAGAGGATTTTGTGCTAGCAGTTGGTGCAAGATGTTGACATTTCCAATTTGAGCAGCCTCAAACAGCCTTATATCCATACCTTGATAGAATGAGCTCTTTTGTGTCTTGAGGTGTTTTGGCGCATAGGATATATGTGTATATATGTGTGTGTGTGTGTGTGTCCGTGTGCTCATATGTGTGAATGAGAGAAGGGCTAAAAAAATTCTTGTTTCTTGTTTATTGTTTTTTTAAAACAAAAAAGTCATCTTCATAAGGTCTGTTTTCTAACTGACATGTAGGAGTTGAGAGGAATTGCCCAGCTGTGTACTATGATGACGACGCTTAGGATATACAATTCTATAATCCATTCCTAAGGATTCAGATGCAGTGCTCATTTTCCTCTTGAAATTTCATGGCAAATAGGTGTTTTACATTTGTGTGTGTGTGTGTGTAAGCAGAGAGGAGAGTTGAAGAAGAAATCATTGACACTGCTTTTTAATGTTATCTTCATGATGGCATCATTTTGAAGAGACTTAGGAGTAGTCATGTATTGTGCCTAATGTATAAATAATTCCTTGATTGAATGTGGAAAGTTGTAAGATAGTAGCTTAATTAGTTGATTAGCCAAACTCCAGGTGCACTTGTTCCAAGCAAAAACTTAAAAAGGGACAGGTATATGTGGTTGAGTACTTTAGTAGCCTGTAATGTTGGATGCTGTCATAGGAGATACTCTGTAGTTGGATGGTTATTTACTCATTCGCTGCTTTAATGAGTAGTATTTGAGTGATGAGAATAATAAAATGTATTTGAGGTAGAATATGAAACAGGGGAAGATTTCTTTTTCTTCTAACATCATGTCTGAGATAAGAATACATCATGTACTGTATAGTCGGCATATATAATATATATCTCTTGTCAAAGATGCTGGAGTAAATAATTGAACATTTCATTCTTATTGCTTTAAGGTTTTGCTAGAGTTGGTCATTCATCACGAAAAGTCTTTGGTGCACTAGTTTAAAACAAGAGAACAGAACGTGGGGATGCTTATTTTGTGAATTCTATAGCGAAAGATCAGACGGGTTGACTAAACTTGTTAGCAGGACCCAGGCAAACTTGTTATGTGGGGATTTTAAGTTTTGAGCTTTGCGTATAATTATCATCATGATGTGTCATTGGCGTTTGAAAAAAAGGAGTGATTGTTATTGATGATTGTTAGGTAAATCTAAAAGTCTTCAATGAATGAAATATCGAACGAGACCTTCGACAACCCTGCAAGATCACACTAGAGGTAGACCGACGGTCACCTTGGACATCAGTGTGGTGCTGTTGGAGAAGCTCCAATGATCAAGTCAATTAGACGGTGAGGGATTTGTAATAAGAGACGTGAAAGACTTTTAAAGAGAGAGAGCATATCCCTCAAGTGGTTGACGGACTTAATGGGGCTTGCACCTCACATATTTATAGTAGTATGATCATGTGAGTGGCATGTGTTGACTGACCTGATGGGTCCTTCTGTGGGCATGCTGAAGCTGACTCTTATGGGCCTTCTTGTAAACTACCAAGCTCTCATGGGTTTTTTGAGTGTGGCTCAAGACTCTCGTGGCCATATGTTTTTGTTGAATTTACTTAAGACTCTCGTGGGTCTAGTCGATTGAGGTTCTCGTGGGCCTTATAGTATAAGCTCATGTATGGACGATTTTTGGCCCAAAATACACTTGACATATTGCATATACTCTGTTAGCGTATACACAATTTGCACGAAATGGAGCCTAAGAAAAGGAAGCCCTAGATGCCTGACTACCGGTTTCTGAATCAGGTCCTTATAAGAGTTGATAATAAGAATAGGACCATGCCAGTCAGGGAAGAGGAAAAACCTTTGGTATGAGAATCGCAACTACTCCAACTTTGTTGAAGCAACGTTTTCTCCAACTTTGTTAAAGTGAATTCCCAATTGAACATCCATCACCATGTTAATGAAAACTTAACATCCGCTCATGAAGCATGACCATATACAAACGTTACTGAGAAAAAAAAAATCAATGTTATATAACGTATAATGTATGGAAAAAAAAAATATCAAATTCAATGTTATATCTACATTAGAGAGATCCCATCCAGAAATATCATTATACATCCGTCATCCTCCTTTCTCAGACCACTTAACTTGATCTTCCCATAAAAAATGTTCTAGTTAGGAATTCGGACGATCTTGAGAGAGAATTCTTATCTAGACGAGAATCAAATCTCAATCTTGAAAGCAAAGAAAATTTATTAAACGGCCTGTGTGGTTCCTAATGTAATAAAGTGGAGAAAGGATGTGCACTAACAAGCCAAATGTAAATTAATTTGGATAAGAATGGCACGACTCTAGTTTTGGCATCCTAGAGCCCTGGTATGGATTCTAAATTGTACTTCTCAGATGCTGAAGTTTCGGCAGGTTGGCGCTCTTGCAATTTTGGCTTCTTCATGACACCAAGGGACTGCAAATACGTATAGGAAGCACTACGATTAGATGGTGGACTTGGATTACTTATCCTGCTAGCGAGGAAACGACGAATTAGGCCCCTGAGAAGTGGGGCCATTGTGTCAGGTTCATGTTCCAAGTAGTACATTATACCTCCCATGCATGCACAAAATAAGGCGACCTGCAACAATAGGAAAGATCTAATGAGTTGCAGAATATACAATATTTTGACACTATCGCATCTCAGCAATGCTGTTTTTGATTGCTAAGCAAAATCCCTCAAATCTCATGTTTGGCTCAACTCACATGTTCAGTGGACAAACAAATAAATGTTCACACAGGGTTCGATTCCTGACTGCTGTTTAACTCTTGCTTAATTTCCGAGAGATAAAACTCATTCTTCTGTAAAAAAAAGACATTGCACAATTGCATATTTACGAAATTGATAGGTTTTCAAATATACTCAACCTCTGCAGGATCCTAGACCGGCAGAAAATTATAATGAGCCTAAGGTGACAATGCTAAACGATCGCTGTCGGAACACTGTACCCAAGGAGAAACATACCTCAGAATTCTTAATATCTGGGAGCAGGTGGCGGTTCACTAATATATACCACAAAGATTCTCCTGCTCGTGGAAGAACATATAGAGCTAGTTCACCACGTCTAGGTTTTTTCTCCAGTAGCACAGAAAGGGCAGAAATTCCTCCGGCAATCCAATATACAAGCTTGTGGTCTTTTGAAGCAACTCGTCTATGCAAGCATATTACAGCCTTACATCACACACAAAAGAAAAGATTCAGAAATTATTTTCCTTTAACGCTGAAAAAGACAATTTGGAAAACAAGCACCTACCTGGAAAATTCCAACAAATGCTGACAAGAAAGCAGTTGACCGGACAGCACCTCTCACAGCAAGAAAACAGGTGCGGAGAGGGGCATCCATGAACTAGATGGGCCATGTAATTTAAATTCAGAATTCAGACATTTAAAAAATATAAGTGAACTTTGACAAAGTTAGCAGATTAAAAACTGCAGGTAAATTAAATTCCTTTTACAATATGCATATGAATAATGAATGTATTTTTTTATGCATAATGAGAAAACCAGGAAAAAAAACAAAAGGAATTCAGGAGAGTAGCATAATCTACTAAAATCAGGAATATACCTTCTGAAGACGCAGAACAACAAATGGAACAAAAGTCAATGAGAAATAGAGCGGAAATGTTTTTCTGAATGTATTTGAAGCTGCGTTAGCATTGTGAGCCACACATGAATTGATGTCAGGATGAATGACAGAACAGGGAATGATTGAGGGGAACTCTTCCAGCATCACATTGTTGAATTTCCTTCTGCTAGATAAGTATGCAGAGAGCGAGGCCAAATCTACAGGGCCACCTCTACAGCTTTCCCTTACAGCCTTGTATACGGGCTTCGCAACTGGCCCAGTCTTCTGAATGAAGTCTTGATATGATTTCGGCAGGCTTTCAGGACGCATGACAAAGGCATACATTACCTGAAATGAGTTGGTCAATCACTAAAATGACAACATAAACGACTGAGCAGAAATGACTTTTGGTAAATCAAATGATCGTTCAAAAAGGAAGTGAAACTGTGAAAGTTCATTAATTATCTAAGCACGGGAGACAGACACAAATGACCAAAAGACAACAATATCATGAAAGGAAGATTAATTTGATGCAAATAAGTTACGAGGAAACACCACAGGATTTACAATCCACTTTACCCACTTCTAGGTCTTTCATGAAAATGCAAGAACAAAGAGAGAGAAAAAAGAAGAAACTTCTCTCCTTTTAGTTTCATTCCAACCATAAGTCAATTGTGCTTGAATATTGTTTAGAATCAAGATTCGCTTAAACGCTAGTTTGCTTACAAAATATTTCACACACTAAAAACAAAAGCAACGAAAAAGGCTCAAGATAAAAATGATAAACAAAGAAATAAATCAACCCTGAGCCTAGTTTTTACCTGGGCACATGCCAAAGCAAAGAGCAAAGAATCTCCATGTCTCCAATGGCTTCCCCAAAGGTGAAATTTGTTCTTCGACTTTGCAGAATTGTAAGCACACTGTTGAAACAAAAGTTACATTAGATTGACACAAAAGGAAGAACCAGATAATGAAATTGAAAGAATTTCAGATAGCTCAGAAACTTGTTTAGTACGAAAAGCAATCATATTATCAGATAAAACAAAGAAATACCTGCGCTACCCTAGCCAAAAGATACAGGGCAAGCGTACGTCTACGGTTTGAATCATCTAATGCTAAAACAGATAACCCAGCCACTGAACCTGCTAAAAATCTGCTCCATCATCAAATTAAAAAAGTCATAACCAAGTATAAGCCATATCTCGCCTCAACAACTTGAAACCATATAACTATGTTTTAATAAACTCTGAAAGTTGAAGAAACAGATAACGATAAATTAATGATGACAAACTGCAAGCTTACGCATTAATTGGAGTCTCTTTCCTTCTCAACTTTCTCAACAAACATCGAATTGCATGATAAGATCCAGTAAATCCACCAAAAAGCAAACCTATACGACATGCTTCTTCTCTGACAATGAGATCCCTCTCCGAGACAAGTTGCTATGAAAATTTAGATTTCAGATATTCACAATGACTAAATAAAAAAAAAGTTCATATGCATAGGATTACAAGGACAAAACAGCCTAGAGAATGGAAAGACAGGATTTTATCAAAATCCACCCAGACATCAACAAACTCTCAACTTCATGATGAAAATCAACGGGTAATGTGTCAATTATAATGGTTACATCAAACTTATCCTATCCAACATTTGATCGGCTGCCAAATGAGCTAAAGTAATCCACCAAGGAATAAAATTAGATCACAATTCATTTCAGTAAAATTAATTCAAAAAATTACATGATTTCATCATCCAACAACAAGTTGATTGCAAAAGAGTAGCATTTTCACGCTCTAAACAATGCTTTCATCCTATCACACTCCATCATCCACCCAAGCATGTCAATTCAATATCACCACGTCATTCAACAACTTCATTGCAAAAGACATGCATTTACCTGCCCTAAACTCCGATGTCATCCTAACACATCCAATCATCCACCAGACAATCAATTCAACAACAAAACCAACTTTAATCATGTCAACCAGTTCCAATCGGTGACTGATAAATCAAAAGTATCAAAAGCAACAGAATAACCAAGATGGTATAACTATGATTCAAAAGCCGCCATAGCTGACCTTGAGATCTAGAAGGGAAGAGTAGGACTGTCCGCGGACAAGCTTGAAGGCGCGGAGAAGAATTCCTATGCCGACTCTGACGCCGTACGAGAGAAGGAAGCTCTGGCAGAGGTTACCGATGGCGTGGGCAACGCATGAATCGTCGTGATCACAGGTCGGGTAGTCTCCACTCGCTGCCCTACGCTGGCGGCGCTGGAGCTCCTCTATGGCTTCGCGCAGCCTCTCTTCAGCCTCCTGTAACCGTCGCTCTGCCTCCGTGCCGTCCTGATGAATTGGCGGCGGAGATGACGGCGGAGACTGAGAACGGAAAGCGACTGCTTTGGAAAACGAAGCCATTTTGGAGGATCGTTAGGCATCTGCGATTGCATGGGAATTGGGAATTGATCCCTCCTCTTCCTCTATTAAGGAGAAAAGAGCAAAAATGAATAATTTTTAGGGGATAAAATTCAATAAGAGAAAGTTTTGCTTTTGTCGAATGGATAGCTTTTGATGACGACGATATGGCCAGTGAACCGTTGGATAAGATAACGGGGGTTTAGATGGCCAATCATATTTGTCCACGCGGCAACTTGTTGCTTTTTTCTTAAAAACACGTTAGTAAATGTAATAAACCAATAATAAGTTAATTATATTTTTCGTCTCTCAAGAAAACTTTCAAAATGCTACAGAAAGTATCATTTATTTTCATTTTGGTCATTCTGTTAGGTTAGGTTCACAATTGACTACTCAACGATTAACGTGGCCAGTGATTAAATATGACGTGGAATCTTGTCCAGTTTCTCTCCCACGACCACCATCCTATTCTTAGCATACACTTGTCCACGCCGGAGGCGTGGCCGGAGATTGCGACTTCGGAGAAGAACTTTCCGTGGGCGCTGACGATGAGGACAGAGAAGAGGAGGCTGGCTCGGCACGGATGCGGATGCCGATGAGGCGGAGAGCTGACTGAAATAAGTCATGCTTGTTTAGGAGACCATCCAATTCAGTGCACGTCATTGGTTGACCATAACGTCATTGTTCATCGTTAAGTGAGCTATTATAATATACATTCCGTCAACAAAATGACCACAAACATACTTAACCCATGGATTAGATCTGCTCTTTCTCCACCTAGAGCATCCACATCAGATTACCTAAACATGAATCTGTCTGTAAAATAGGGAAAGATTATAGAGATTTTGTCAAAATAGAGCTCTGCATCAGATTACCTAGAGGTTCCCTATTTTACAGAATATGAACAGTAGTTCCCTACATCTAGAGAACCACTATTTACTTCCTTAAACATAAAATAACATTTTTTACTACTTTACTTTCTCCTCTCTCCTCTCTCCTCATTTTTTCCCTCCTCTCTCTCTTCACTCCTCTCTTTCTCACTCCTCTCTCTCTCCTCACTCTTTCTCTCTCCTCACTTTTTCTCTCTCTCCTCACTCCTTTCTTTCCCTCTCTTCTTTCTCTCTCATCTATTTCTCTCTCCTCTCCTCACATTTTGACTCCTTTCTCTCTCTTCTTTCTCTCTCCTCACTTTCTCTCTCTCTCTCTCTTCTTTCTCTCTCCTCTTTCTCTCTCTTCTTTCTCACTCCTCACTCTCTCCTCTCTCTCTCCTCACTCCTTTCTTTCTCTCTCATCACTCATCTCTTTCTCTCTCCTCTCCTCACTTTTTCACTCCTTTCTCTCTCCTCTATCTCTCCTCACTTTTTCTCTCTCTTCTTTCTCTCTCCTCAATTTTTTTCTCTAATTTTTAATAACATTAATTTATTATTTTAATTAATATATTGTTTTAAATGTAATTAATTTATTATTTTAAATAGAAGTAATTTATATGAATATAATAAATAAAGGAAAGAGAAATAAATATTATTTTAATGCAATAGAGAATATGATAGGTAATCTGATGCAGTGTTGATTGGATAGGGAATCTGTAAAATAGGGGAAAGTGGCATTTTATCTGTATTTTAGGGAATCTGTTAAGAGAAACTGATGCAGATGCTCAAATCTGTTTAATTTTGTTATGTTTTTGTGTTTAAATAAAGATTTTGTAAGTTTTTCTTCTTCAAATTTTGATCTCCTCCATCTATCGCGAATCTTCGATCATCATCGTTTTTGGTGTGTTCTGATGAATATATTCGGATATTTCAGTGATGAGATTTTCAGATCTGAGAGAGTTTGATATCTCTTGTAAATCTAAGTTGTAATTTGTGTATGTTTTCTCTGTTTAGTTTTTGTTATTTGGAGTAGACCAATGGAGTCGGATTCATTCGACAGTTGTTCGATGATGTTTAATGTAATACGTGTTGTCCAGTATTGTCTGACGATGTTTATTTTAGTGTTTGTGTTTTCTTAATTTAGTTTTTTTAATAATCAAGGTTGTGTTTCATCTTTATGTTGATCTCAAGTGTCTACTGACCTCATTTGTCCAATTATTGAATCTATGACCATTTAAAAAAAGATGGAGTAATAATCAACAAAATCATTGATTATCAAAGGCGTAAAGTCTTTACTCCATGGTATCCAAGTCTTGGCGGCCAACGGGCAGCCCTCCCAATGATCTGTCTTTAGTGTCATTTTTGGATTTCGTTGACGAAAGGTAAGGATACACGCAATTTTAGATCGCTGTCACATATCCTGTTGTTTTCATATAATTAACTCTCAATTCAGAGCACAACATTCGTGTTACTCTGTACTAATGTAGGTTTTTTTTTTCCCCCTCTTAAATCAAATTGAATTACTTTGATCTCACATTACAACAAAGTAAAACTTTCACAGTTTTTTATCCTCAAGTATCCGGGCGTGTATTGCCTCAGCAAAATATTTGTTACATTCAACAAACGACAACATTGCTACTGCATTTTTGTCTCAATTTTCTCCGATTCACCAGCGCTTGTCGTTGTTCGCTGTTGCCATGATGACTGCCATTGCTTGTCATAGGAAGTAACCTCATCAGCTAGCTTTCTCAGCTTTCCAGAAATCTTCGGTTCGCCTGACAAGTATTACACCAATTACTGTCACGAAAAGTGCAGCTTTGGATATGAAATTTCCAGTTTGGCCTACTAGATCAAGCCTTGTCAATGCATCCACAATGTAAGCCATGAAGAATCCTACCATTGCAGCTCGACCTGCAGGAACGATATACCAGAGAGTGATTCAGTGAGTGAAGAACGGAAATTTTGGATTCAGAGAAAGTACTAGAGTTTAACCATTAATCAGCTCTGCCTCCGGAAGATATGAACTCTTAAGCCATGCCCACCAAGGTATGATGGAGCTCCTAAAGAGCACTGGTTCTTGGTCTGTAGTTACTCCTGGGTACACTTCAAGAAACTTCCTTCTCTTTGCTTCTACAACAGCAAACAAAAGAAAAAGGACTGGTGAATCTCTTCCTGGCTACAGGCTAGAGCAAATCTTAAGAAAATCAAAACTCATCTAGAAAAAAGCTTTCTAGTCATAAAATCATGACAATATTTGAAAGATTTTCGATATGATAATGCAGAATACAACAGCAATGGATCTGTTTATAACGCAGTATATCATCAATTCTTCAGGTTTCGATCTTGTAAAAGAGTAAAATGTTCATGAAATTTAAGCTATCCTCTAAACATACAGTCACTGAACAAGAGCAAAGAAAGCTGGTGCTTGAGATTGAAAAATAGTTGAATAGCATTTATCTGGATAACAAAAGAGTACATGTAACATACAAGAAGTAAAGTAAAGAACATTTACCTGCAGCAATTAAACTGTCCCAATCCATCTTGCCGTTCTTCACAAACATATTGAGGTCCCAAGTTCCATTCTTCCAGCGAGTATCTGGGACTTTTGGCACACAAGGAATTGTATCAAACCCATGCTTCAATTTATCATTAGCATTCCCTGATTTATCAACCTGTAAACCAGAGTACTGCAGTTGGTCTCCTATGTTTAGGCCTTTTTGGCCTTCCACGTTCTGAGTCACAACATGAATGTCCTGCTTAGTTTCTACAGAGCTAACAGGACTAGCTAAAGGCCGTAGCCTCTTTGTTACATGAATTGAGCCACTGGCTCTCTGCAACGAAGTAGAAATGGCAAAGGAAGCCATAGTTGTTAAAGTAATTTTTCTTGGTAGTACCAAATGGGATATGGGAAACAGAGCACAACTGCATACTTTACAATAGAGAAGATTATGGTAACCCATCCTCTTGTGTCAGCAAGGTTATGAGCAAGTGATGTTCTCTGCATCTTTTTCTTTTTAAAAACATAATAATATCTGCATCTAAAGGGTCAATGATAAATTACAGGAAATCACTAAAAGCTAGTCAAGGATCGTTCTTTCAGAGATTAAAACGGCGTGCTGATGTGAAAAGGGTTAGCATGAGCATGCAGTTTATTTCACTGCGATGCATGATGTGTACCCCAATTGAGTCTTTTCATCACCAAGGCTGCAAGGCAGCAGCAGCATCAGAGCAACAACAAGAACAGCAATAGAAGTATCAGTCTTTTTATAAAATGAATTCCCCCAATAAACACTCTTGAATTGCTGCAATTTCCGGACAGCAGAAACTGCAAATAAATGAACCTAATGAAAGACAAGAACAGCCTTTCAGAGAAAAATCTTTCAGCAATGACAAGGGATTGTTCTAAGGATATAGGAGAAGAACGAGCAAAGAAAAAATGGAGAAGGGAATAGCTCGGCTAAATGGTGATTCAAAATAAATTCTACATCTTGTAACCAGCCAGTAATTTTTTTTTGCTTTCTTCATTGTATTGTGTGTAGAAGAGGCCAAGGCATTTCATGCTTCCCATCCTCTTAGCATTGTCGCACGTGCAACTCGGTCAACCCCAAGCGTGAAGGCACCCATCCGAAGGTTGCAGTTGTGAGAGTGGCACATGCTCTTTATTTTATGAAAAGCTCGAGTCATGTACCTATGAAGCTCACTATTCACCTTGTCTTCATCCCACATAAAACCTTGAATATTCTGCAATTTGGACAATGCTCTAGTACGTTACTCTTATCTCTATGAAAGGCTTAATCATGCAATAAATGCAGTCACTTGTAAACCAATTAAGATGCTTGTCAGTGTGATTCAAGTATTTCATGAGAAGAAATAACTTTAATTAAGAGATCATAGTATCATCTTTTTGCTGTACTTTCTGGTTTTCAATTGATAATATCAACAAGAGAGAAGGGTTTTTCTGTTGTTAGTATGTTACCTGAACCCACTCAAAATAACTGACAGTTACACCACCAGCATTTGCGTATATATCAGGAAGAATAATGACTCCTTTCTTAGATAGAATCTGTAACATGAAATTTCCAAAGTCAAAAGCTGCAACATTTCAGTAAAATAAGACCAAAAAAATAGTAGTATAATCATACTTCATCAGCTTCTGGATCAGTAGGATGGTTAGCAGCCTCTATGATGAATTTGGCTTTCACATCAGCAGCATTTTCCCTTCATAAGACCAATACAGCATTTTAGCAAAGATTAATTGAGTTATCAAAACAAAAACCCTAAAACAGGTTTACATGATTTTTTATTCTAGGAGCTTGTATCTTATCTATACAATCAAACCCATTGCAAGGGGTCACACCATGATTGACCGGCAATATTGTTCAACCTACTAAATAAAATCAAAAGGCATTGCTCAGAAGTGCACTTTGCTTGAGTAATGCCAAGTTAAGTACACTTGAACAATCTACTAGGTCAAAGTACCAATCCCCTTCTTCTTCATGATAGCAGATTAACAATAAAAAATAAAAAAAACATGCAACAACTTTTACATTAGAAAAAGAATAATAAAAATTCAAAAGCAGGGAGCAAGTTGATCAGCATTAAGGGTTGCACCTGTTCAAAACACCACCTAATGCGCACGGGATGAGGACATCACATTCATGTATCAGCAGTTCATTAGGATCCAAGTGATCCGCACCATTAAAATTGGCCAGGCTGCCAGTCTCCTCTTTATGCTTCAGCAGCTCTGGTATATCAATTCCATTTAGGTTCCTAACTGCCCCAGTGATGTCACTGACGGCGATAACCTTACCACCTCTTTCATGTATAAGCCTTGAAGCCCAGGACCCCACATTTCCAAAGCCCTATAAAATTCAGCAAATAATAAAAAAAAATATTCCCAATAAAAACTTACAAAATATTACAGAATAGTTCTGTTTAAAGTGAGAAATAACATCAGCCTTACCTGAATTGCGAAAGTCAAACCCTTAATTGACTTCCCATATTCAGCAAGTAAAGCTTCAGTAGCAAAAACAACACCACGCCCAGTTGCAGCATCCCTACCTAGTGACCCTCCAAGATCCTAAAAAACAGATATATGTATGTGAGGCAGTGAGGTTGGCAGGTTGAATCTATTCAGAGTTAGGAGATTTATTTAATATCTAAATACATAAACTTGAAAATGTCTGTCCTTAATACTTACTATTGGCTTTCCCGTCACAACAGCTGGGGAATGACCATGAAATTTTGAGTACTCATCCAGAATCCATGCCATAGTCTGTTCATATAAGTCATCTCCATGATTAAGAATGTCTTTTTCCCACCAGGGAACAAGATATAGACCCCACCAAAAATAGAGGATGCAGTATATCAAAATAAAGAAGGGAAAAAAGATCAGTCAGTAGGAAGCATTAACCTGCGCATTAGTACCCATATCTGGTGCTGGAACATCTGCATGAGAGCCAATGAGGTCGTGGATCTTCTGAGTGAAGACACGGGTGAGACGTTCCAACTCACTCTTAGTTAGATCCCTTGGGGAGCATCCGATTCCACCCTTTGCTCCACCATATGGAATGTCCACTACAGCAGTCTTCCATGTCATTAGTTGAGCCAGGGCATTTACTTCATCCGGGTCAACCTATTAAAAACATATTACGGAATGAGCATTTCAGTAAATTGTATTTCAGTGTACCAATTCATCATCACATCCTTCTTCACCGTATTATTTCGACATGCGGATACCATATGAGCTGAATCTGTGAGGTAAATATGTACTAACTAGACAGATGCACTCAACTAGTTCACAAGGAACTTATTAATTTGGATAGAACTAACATTCACGATCGCATTAGTGAATTTAGATCTAAAACCTTAAAATCACATCAAATTGTCTGGTTTCCTGTGTTGCTCTGTACTCAAGCAAAGACCTCATCAAGTCAAAGAGTTTAGCTAGAACAAGACAACCCTCATCACAGACTGAAAAAACCCAATCCTAGAACGCATCAATCAAGAATTAAGTAATTTGACCATCAAATCATACAAAGTAAGAAAACCATTTTAAGTTTGATGATCATAGCAGATAAAAGTTAAATACAGTTTACTCCCTATGTCATCTAACAGAGACGACAATTCTTATTTAACTGAATAAATCCAAAGGAAGTAAGACTAAATTCCACAAAGTTGAATCCAAAATTAAAATCCCAATCTCAAAAGAAACAAAAGACAAAAACTGAAGCGGAGAGGGGAATGATCACCTCAGGATGGTATCTGATTCCACCTTTCATTGGCCCGCGTGCATTATCGTGCTGTACTCTGAATCCAACGTAAGACACCAAGCTCCCGTCGTCCTTGGGAATCGTGCACTCCACCTGATCAGACGGAAGCCCCACAGTATATATGAACAAGATCCAAGCGACAATCAAATGCAAATACAAGAAATGCTATTGAGAGAGGGAGAAGTTTCAGTACCTTGATCTCTCTGAAAGGAATCAAGAGACTCCTTTCAAGCTTAGAGTCCAACCCAAGAATTCGCGCAGCATGACGAAAATTGCGGTTTGTAGCTGCAAGAGCGTTCATGGCTACTACCTTAACACTACGATTGTAAGAAGCAAAACCGAGAAAACAAGGACGAGCAAAATGAAGGAAGAGTGATGTGATGTATGAGAAGACGGATAGGTGCGTGTGTAGTATTTATTTATGGGTCAGGTGACTGGGTGATCGATATTTTTATCACAAGAAATACTTGCAATTCAATACCGACGGGTTAAACCCACTCGCAAGTGTACGTGCCGACTGACAGTATAATAGTGAATGGGGTCGAATCCACGAGGACTGTATTAATTACCAACTATAACTACTAACAATAGTGTAAATTAAATTCAGATGCTTCTAATATTAACTAGCAATAAAATTTAGATAAATATCAATGGATGAAAGACTAGCTTGGGTTTGGCTTGCCAACTACCTCCACCTGTGCACACAGATTAATATGCAATCACACAATTTAAAAGTCTAACAATGTCAATTGAAAGGCCTTGGTCCAGCTGCAGTCAATTAGATTTCCCTAAACAACGATCCTGACTTTGGTCCAGTTGCAAGATCTTTTCTTATCAAAGGAGTCTTGGTTGGTCTATCCTAAGAGTTTCCTAAGACAAGCATAAGCACTAGGAAATCGACAGTTGCACAATCTAGGATAATGGTCTATTACCCAATCAATTATGTTCTATGTTCCCAAAACTTGGATCTTACGCAAGTTCTTGTTACTTCGTCAAACACCGGGTCATGGTCAGCCGAATATGTTTAACTAACAATTCCTAAAATTATGATGTTGATCAGGCATGCATAACAATAGGAAATAAGCAATCAATCCAGAGAACAAAGAATTAAACTTAGTCTGATTGTCAATCAAATCTGTGCACAAGGTTTATGGTAGAAGAATCACCAAACCCTAGCTAGAAAAGAGTTTAGCTACACATGCTCATAATAAAAACCATATAAATACTCATAGACAATGTTCAAATCAATGGAAGAGTAGAAATTTGCTGAAGAATTGATGTGCCCAGCTTTGATGTTGCTTCTCTTTCTTCCTGCCGACACCCTCTCTTCAATATCTGGTCTTCGGCTGCGCAAAAGTAAAGTCCCCCTTTTGTCTCAGCTTAACACTCTTTATATAGTCTTTAGCAAGCCCTAAACTGGCCCATCTATTCTTGCCACGTCAGCAACTCAATCACACAAGTCTGATTCCCGCGATCTGCAGCCGCACAGGTTGCGAACAGGTTACAAATTCTATCCAGTAATGAATTTATTCTCCAGCAGTACCTGTTCATAAAAATACCAATATGGGCAGTATTTTGCACTAATCAACATAGAAAAATAATACTTTTAAGCCCATAAAACTAGGTGTATTTTACACCTAACAAAATCCCCCAAACTTCAACCTTGCTTGTCCTCAAGCAAGCAATCAATCACGAGAAAGTTTAAATCATTTAAGCATCAGTTGAAAAACTTCAATCAAGAATTGGCACTACAAGTACTCTCTCATTATTGCAATGCAATATTGACATCCAGTAGAAAATTGCACAACCCTAACTCTGCTCACAACCACTTTAGTTTACACAATTATTCTCACACACCCTCACCAAGGTACACACATAATATGTAGAAGAAAATTTTCACTCTAGTGTATAAGGGTGGTGTTTACTCTCTTATGAATTCATACCCTGCAGCCATATGCTTGCATGTCCACCAACCTTACTTCACACTAAAATTCTCATTCATTGAATCAGAAAGACTTTATTGGGAGCACGAAACTTGGCTAAGGAAGGCTCAAAAATGCACAAAATCAACATAAATTGGATTCAAACTAAAGTCATCATAATCCAATCACAATTAAGTTTAATGCAACAAGGATAAGCTTCAAGGAATGGCATAGGCTAGATAAAGGTATAGTTCAAACAAAACATGTGATGATCATGCCATATATCACAAAGTCTCAAAAATAGGCATCCATCATAAGACTAATCCTAACTCCATCTACCCAACTCACATAATAGAATAACAAGAGCTTCCACTCCTCCAAACTAACAAGTCAAAGTATCACCACAACTAGTCAGATTATCATCATATCAACCAAATAAAATCAGGGCAAGGTCCCGTCACGAATCAAATTAAACATCTCCCTCTGTTGAGCCTCAAACCTCTGCATTGCCTCCTTCATCTCATGCATATGTGTTCCAATACTCATTTGAAGTGACTCAACTGTTGATTCAAGATGCTCCAACCGGGTTATAACCTGCCCCTGCAAACTCCCAACTTGCTCAACCTCGACACCCAAATCAGTCACTCTCTCCTCAACAGCTTCCAACCTTTCGTCCAAATTACCACAACCTGCACCAACAGTTCCTTCTTCAGTATTATGCACCCGAGACTCCTCAGCTGTCCCAGAAGTTTTCTGCTGCTGCCTAACAAGTTGCACCTCACTTCTATCAAACCAAAACCTGTTCAGAGGTGCTTTCCTTTTCTCCTGAACATCACCCAACTCCTTTTCCTCTTTGCACTTCTTGTAGCCATTAATGAACTCGGTATTGTTGCCAAAGTTGAGAGAATTAACCCAAGTTCTTTTTTTTTTTCTTTATAGAAAGGTAATCTCCCCTGTCTTTATGTGCAAGAGGTAGAAGAGAAAATTAGGGGCTGCGGCGGCTGTAGGGCCTGGCACCAACCCTACTCCATATATATATTTATCTTTTTTTTTTTTTTTTTTTTTTTTAACAGAGGTCCCCGCTTAATTGTATACACTTCAGGCCACACTTAGGCTACACACAGGCTACAAAGTCCCCAGCACTCTACTTATACACTTCTCTCCACTGTTCAGATTTCTCCATTCAACACCACACTTAGACTCCTCATAACCTTCAAAACACCTCGACCATAGCCTCATGATGGATACTATTTTATGACTTATGACACAGGCATAACACATCACATAGAATGGAAGGTTTATCGCAAGAGCAGACAAATTCAATGAAAGGATTGGAAGCAACAGCCGGGTTCAAGGTAGGCCAAAAATTAACAAAGAATGCCTTCATCACTTTCAAAGAACAAAAACATAGTATTTACTTCAGATGGTCTAATGCAAGTTCTAGCTATACAAAGTCATGAAATTCATAGCACACAAAATTTTCTGAAGGCTCCTCACAAGCTAATTGGTGTTGCAGATAATATGTAAACTCAGCAGACATTCATTGCAAAAGGTCATGCAAATAATCATACCATCAATCTCAAGAGCACTTCATAACAATTAAGCACAAGTATGCCAATTCTCTTCTCAAAACAATTTCAAAAACTTTTTCAAAAACTTTCGGAAAATTTTCGGCAAAAAACAAATTCCCTCTCCCCCAAACTTGAAATTGACATTGTCCTCAATGTTTAATAAGAAAGAACAAAAGAAAATTTGCAAGGACGAAAACAAATAACAAAAATAATGGAAAGAAAAGAAGAGATACTTAGCTGATTGAAGTTGTGTAAATTGTGCTCCTCTTCCACATGGGTTACCTCCCATGAAGTGCTAAATTTATTGTCTTCAGCCGGACATAGCCTTATACTCGGTCAGAGATCAGTTGAGTGGAGATATACCACTTCATCCACAGTAACTTGTACATTCTCCCAATAAGGCTTCACGCGATGGCCATTAACCTTAAATGTGTGATCAGAATCTTGATGTTTTAACTCTAATGCACCATGAGAGAACACAGCTTGTATCACATATGGCCCATGCCACTTTGATTTGAGTTTCCCCGGAAAAAGTTTCAAGCGAGAGTTATACACCAGCACCTTCTGTCCTACAGAAAAAGTCTTTCGTACAAGCTTCTTGTCATGGTACTGCTTGGCACGCTCCTTGTATAACTTAGCATTGTCATAAGCTTCATACCGTAATTCTTCAAGCTCGTTTAGTTGCAAGCGACGCCTATCTCCAGCTGCCTTCATGTCAAAATTTAGCTTTTTAATAGCCCAATAAGCTCGATGCTCTAATTCAACTGGCAAGTGACACTCTTTCCCATAAACCAACCGGAATGGAGACATCCCAATGGGTGTTTTGTATGCAGTCCGGTAGGCCCACAAAGCATCAGTCAAACGAAGAGACCAATCTTTTCTATTTGGATTCACCGTCTTCTCAAGAATGGCCTTGATCTCTCTATTGCTTATCTCCACTTGCCCACTTGTCTGAGGATGATATGGGGTTCCCACACGGTGAGTGATCCCATATTTCTTCATTAAGGCCGAACATGCATAATTATTGAAGTGACTTCCACCATCACTAATGATAGCTCGTGGCATTCCAAAACGAGAGAAAATATTATCCTGCAAAAACTTCACAACCACTCGATGATCATTAGTTCTGGAGGGGACAGCCTCGACCCACTTGGACACATAATCAACACCAACTATAATATATTCAAAGCCAAAAGAGTTAGGAAAAGGACCCATGAAGTCAATTCCCCATACATCAAAAAGTTCAATGACTTGAATATTTGTTAAAGGCATTTGATCTCTGGCAGCTATGTTACCGGTCCTTTGGCATCTGTCACAAGTCTTACAAAAAATCCAAGCATCTTTAAAAATAGTAGGCCAATAAAAACCAGCTTGAAATACCTTAATTGCAGTCTTTTTAGGCCCAAAGTGGCCTCCACATGCATAAGCATGACAATGAGTCAAGATCTCTTGTTGTTCACAGTGTGCTACACATCTACGAATAATTTGATCCGGGCATATCTTGAAAAGGTAAGGATCATCCCATATGTAATCTCTAGCCCGTGAAATTATCCGCTTCCTTTCCTGATAAGACAAATCAGTAGGAAAAGAATTAGTAACAAGATAATTCACAATGTCGGCATACCATGGCAGTGTGTTTATGGACAAGAGCTGTTCATCCGGGAAAGAGTCACCCAAAGGAAGTTCTTCATGTTCATTGTCAGGTAGCAGCCGAGAAAGATGATCAGCCACTACATTTTCGCTTCCCTTTTTATCTTTAATCTCCAAGTCGAACTCCTGCAAAAGTAGAACCCAACGTATTAGCCTTGGCTTTGCATCTTTTTTTGTCATTAAATACCTCAACGCAGCATGGTCTGTATACACAATAACTCGCGAGCCAATGAGGTAAGATCTGAATTTTTCCAATGCAAAAATCACTGCCAATAATTCTTTTTCCGTTGTTGAATAATTCAGCTGAGCATCATTCATGGTGCGAGAGGCATAATAAATGGCATAGGGTGTCTTATTTTTCCGCTGCCCCAGAACAGCCCCCAAGGAGTAATCGCTTGCATCGCACATTAACTCAAATGGCAACTCCCAATCAGGTACTTGCATAATAGGAGCTGAGGTGAGTGCTTCCTTTAATTTGTCAAAAGCTGTTCTGCACTCATTTGTCCATACAAAATCAGCATCCTTTGTCAGCAATACACACAAAGGTTGGGAAATCTTGGAAAAGTCTTTAATAAATCTCCGGTAGAATCCCGCATGACCAAGAAAACTCCGCACACCTTTTACTGTTGTAGGATGGGGCAGCTTTGAAATGACTTCGATTTTCGCCTTGTCCACTTCAATGCCACGGCTGGAAATCAAATGACCCAACACAATTCCCTCTTGCACCATGAAGTGACATTTTTCCCAATTCAAAACGAGGTTGGTTTCTTCACACCTCTCTAAAACTAGCCGCAAATGCTCAAGACATTCATCAAAATCAGTTCCAAATACACTAAAATCATCCATGAAAACTTCAATAAACTTCTCTACCATGTCAGAGAAAATACTCATCATACATCTTTGGAATGTAGCTGGTGCGTTGCATAACCCAAACGGCATCCTTCGGTATGCAAAAGTGCCATATGGACATGTGAACGTAGTCTTCTCTTGGTCCTCAGGTGCTATGGCAATCTGATTGTATCCACTATAGCCGTCAAGAAAGCAATAATGACTATGCCCAGCTAGTCTCTCCAACATCTGATCAATGAATGGTAGCGGAAAGTGGTCTTTTCGAGTTTCATTGTTCAACTTCCTATAATCAATACACACTCTCCATCCCGTGGTCATTCGTGTAGGTATCAATTCATTATTTGCATTCTTCACTACAGTAATGCCACTTTTCTTCGGTACTACATGAATTGGACTAACCCACTTACTGTCTGAAATCGGATAAATTACCCCCACATCAAGTAGCTTTAGAACTTCAGCTTTGACAACCTCCTTCATATGTGGGTTCAACCTCCTTTGTGCCTCTCGGGTAGGCTTTGCATTATTTTCCAGAAAAATCTGATGCATACATCTTGACGGGCTGATCCCTTTTATGTCCGCAATGGTCCAACCAAGAGCTGTTTTGTGCTGTCTCAAAATTCGGATCAACTTTGCCTCCTCCCCCAAACTCAGATTTGCAGCCACTATCACGGGTAAAGTGTTATGTTCACCCAAGTAGATGTATTTCAAGTGACTTGGCAGCTGCTTCAGCTCCAACTTGGGTGCTTTAACTGTGGAAGGAACAAGAGATGCATTAGTAGGCGTCAGTTGCTCAAATGGAGGAGTATTCTTACCACCATAAGGCCGGTCCAACTGGAATGCTTGGATGGCCTCCTCTATACGGTCATCCTCGAACTCTCCTTCCAAACTTGTCTTCTCGTTCAAACCATATGTCACCACTGCTTCGATTGGATCCACTCTAGTAACCTGAAAAACCTCACTCACAAGATCATGTGTAGTGTCAACATTAAAACAATCACTATGATCATCATGAGATTTAAGAGCATCAAACACACGAAATTCCAATTCTTTGTCATTTACTTGCATAGTTATTGTCCCCTTTCTCACATTAATATTCATGTCAGCGGTAACCATAAAAGGTCGTCCAAGTATGATAGGCAAAGATGCTGATCTAGGACTATCCTCCATATCCAACACAACAAAATCAGCAGGCAAGATCAAGTCATTTACAGTCACCAGAACATCCTCTAAAATTCCCTTGGGTCTTTTGACACTACGGTCAGCTAGTTGCAGTGTTATAGAAGTCTCTTGAAGCTCTCCTAACCCAAGTTTTTCATAAACAGAGTAAGGTAACAAATTAATGCTGGCCCCTAGGTCCAGCAATGCCTTTTCAAAAAATTGATTTCCCACTTTACATGGTATGGTAAAACTACCAGGATCCTTGAGCTTTGGTGGGAGTTTATTTAACAACACAACACTGACCTCTTCTTTCAAAGCAATTTTTTCATGAGCAGCAAATTTTCTCTTTTGAGTACAACATTCTTTAAGAAATTTAGCATAAGATGGAATTTGTTTAATAGCATCAAGCAATGGAATATTAATTTCAACCTTACGCAAATTCTCAAAAATATCTATTGCTTTAGAATCAGTTTTCTTTTTGGCAAACCTTTGCGGGAAAGGTGGAGGATCTCTTTCCCATTCCTGTGTCTCCACTGGTGCAGTTTTGCGGCCTGTTTGTACCCTGTCTGTAGCTTTACTGCCATTTGTGGACTCTGTTTGCAGCTGCTCTGTTTTGTTGATTTGCTTCCCACTTCGGAGAGTTGTTACAGCTTTCAATTGCTCTGGTTGCCCAGCTGGGTTATTCAAGGGCTGTGAAGGTAATTCTCCCTTCTTCCTCTCACTCATCTCCTTAGCCATTTGTCCCACTTGGGTCTCCAACTTTTGAATGGCTTGAGTCGTTTGCTGCATGAATTGCATCATTGTGGTCTCCAAGTCACTCCTCCTTGATGTTTGCTGTGCAGGAGCTGTTGTTTCAGCAGAATTCTGTTCATTCCTCCATGACAAATTTGGGTGATTTCGCCATGGGTGAGATTGATTTCTCATGTTGAAATTTCCTTGCCCCAAGTAATTGGCTTGTTCTTGGTCCGTCATAGAAGTCAATGGACAGGCTTCAGTCACGTGGTCATTATTTGAACAAATAGCACACACAATAACTGGTTTTGCTGGCACCGAAGTTTTCATATTCATTCCCTTCATGGCTTCCACAATCATGTCAATTTTTCGATTGATATTTCCCATCTCAGCTTGTACCATAGTGTCGGCACTTACTTCGTACATGCCTTGCTTCCTTGTTGAGCTTCTACCCCGTGTAGAAAACTGTTGAGAATCTTCACTCAATTCTTCGAATAGCTCCATCGCTTCCTCACTACTTTTTCGCATCAACACTCCATTACAAGCTGAATCAACCTTCATCCTATTAATCTCATTCAACCCTTCATAAAAGTGCAGCACAACATCATCCTTATGCAGATTATGAGTTGGGCAACGAGTTAAGCGGCTCTTAAAATCTTTCCAAGCCTCATAGAATAAATCACCATCTTTTTGCTGAAAATTCTGAATTTCTCGCACCAGCTGCTTAGTTCTATGGGCTGGGAAAAATTCCCTTAAAAACTTAGTTGCCATCTGCTCCCACGTGCCAATAGTACCTGCTTCAATAGAGTTGTACCACATCTTGGCTCCTCCTCTAAGAGTTAAGGGGAAGAGTACCAGTTTCAGATTGTCAGTAGACATCCCTGTCATGTGTTGAGTTCGACAAAGATCAGTAAAATCCTTCAGATGTTGGTGTGGATCTTCATCAAACCGCCCCTCATAATGTGGTACAGAATTCAGTAGTTGAGGCGACAGGCTGACATTGGCAGCTCCCGTAGGTTGATATGTAATACATGATGGCTGGGCAATGTTCTGCGGGATATATCTATTCATCATGGGTATACGTGCATTACCCCCAGCATTCCCAGCACCACCAGCAATTTGAATCTCTCTATTGTGTGGATTTTCAGCCATGTTTCTTTGCCTCAAAGCTCTAGCAGTTCTTTCAATTTCTGGGTCAAATTCTTCTAATGGTTGATGTTGAGAACGAGTATTGACCATGCAATGTAAGCAACAATTCTGGACCTGCACAAGAAATTTTTTTTTTTTTTTTTTAAAGTAAGTTTCAGTAGGATAAATCAACTAAATAAATAAGTAAATACACACTATTGCCGTAAGAAACAACCGATAATAAACTTAACAGTCCCCGGCAACGGCGCCAAAAACTTGATCGATACTTTTTATCACAAGAAATACTTGCAATTCAATACCGACGGGTTAAACCCACTCGCAAGTGTACGTGCCGACTGACAGTATAATAGTGAATGGGGTCGAATCCACGAGGACTGTATTAATTACCAACTATAACTACTAACAATAGTGTAAATTAAATTCAGATGCTTCTAATATTAACTAGCAATAAAATTTAGATAAATATCAATGGATGAAAGACTAGCTTGGGTTTGGCTTGCCAACTACCTCCACCTGTGCACACAGATTAATATGCAATCACACAATTTAAAAGTCTAACAATGTCAATTGAAAGGCCTTGGTCCAGCTGCAGTCAATTAGATTTCCCTAAACAACGATCCTGACTTTGGTCCAGTTGCAAGATCTTTTCTTATCAAAGGAGTCTTGGTTGGTCTATCCTAAGAGTTTCCTAAGACAAGCATAAGCACTAGGAAATCGACAGTTGCACAATCTAGGATAATGGTCTATTACCCAATCAATTATGTTCTATGTTCCCAAAACTTGGATCTTACGCAAGTTCTTGTTACTTCGTCAAACACCGGGTCATGGTCAGCCGAATATGTTTAACTAACAATTCCTAAAATTATGATGTTGATCAGGCATGCATAACAATAGGAAATAAGCAATCAATCCAGAGAACAAAGAATTAAACTTAGTCTGATTGTCAATCAAATCTGTGCACAAGGTTTATGGTAGAAGAATCACCAAACCCTAGCTAGAAAAGAGTTTAGCTACACATGCTCATAATAAAAACCATATAAATACTCATAGACAATGTTCAAATCAATGGAAGAGTAGAAATTTGCTGAAGAATTGATGTGCCCAGCTTTGATGTTGCTTCTCCTTCTTCCTGCCGACACCCTCTCTTCAATATCTGGTCTTCGGCTGCGCAAAAGTAAAGTCCCCCTTTTGTCTCAGCTTAACACTCTTTATATAGTCTTTAGCAAGCCCTAAACTGGCCCATCTATTCTTGCCACGTCAGCAACTCAATCACACAAGTCTGATTCCCGCGATCTGCAGCCGCACAGGTTGCGAACAGGTTACAAATTCTATCCAGTAATGAATTTATTCTCCAGCAGTACCTGTTCATAAAAATACCAATATGGGCAGTATTTTGCACTAATCAACATAGAAAAATAATACTTTTAAGCCCATAAAACTAGGTGTATTTTACACCTAACACTGGGGCTGCTATTCGTCGCCTTTGTTGATTTACTGGGCAAATCACAAAAATAATGGCAATTTGACAAATCAACGGGATTTGGAGATTTTTTGGTTTAATCTCCTCTCAGTCATTAAATTACAAAAAAAAATAAAATTGTTAGGTGTGTTGGTCACTTCGTTTGGACATGTTGAAAATTGAAATTACCACGTACATTCCAGTTGAAAAAAAAATTATCACGTAGGGTATTATAACTTTCAAAAACTGATTTCCCTTTCATCTCCATGAGGCAAACTTGTACGTCGGGTTCAATTTCCATTCCTCCTTTATTGGGATTGTCCTTATTCAATGTAAGGAATGATTATAGTGTCAAGACTAAAGATCGATATTAATATAGTTTGGTCAGTTTTTTTTTTAACTCATATACGAGAGCCAGGTCAATTAGAGAGCAATTTCATATCATTTTCCCTTTTCGCCCTTATAGCATCGAAAAGAACCGCAAAGCAAAATGGTAGACCCACGGACGAGAGCAAGCCTAAGCAAAATGTACTCCACGTGGCATTAAAACTGTGGGTAGGTAATGTACAAACGAGCTCATCCGTGAGCAACATCTTCATCAGAAGCAAACGAGAGAATAACATATTCATATTTAGACTATACCAAAAAAAAAAAACAAAAAAAGAAATAGATTTGGCAAAGAGCCTTCTGGGAGTTGCTGAACCTTTCCTATGCGGAAAACCGTCACAATATTCACTCAGGCACTCACACAGACCATCATTTGGCTTGAAAGTTTTGGGTAAACACATAATAACCATGCCCAATTAACTTGACTGCAGAGGGTATATAATTCCATTAATTGCAGAACTTGTATGCCCATAGATCTATGCACATGGACTTTCCAGAAGCTCTTCAAGCTTGAAGACATACACTACATAGGATTTTTACAATCACTAAAGAAAATGTCATGATATTAAAGAATGCGAAATCACTATCCACAAGCGAGAAGACCACATCTCTACTTTAACTACACCAAATCAACGAATATTCTACAATCATAGATAGTGAAGCTCAAAGCTTATGGTTATGGAAATGAGCTATTACAAAAGATATAGGGAGAGGGAGGGGGTGAAGTAAATTGAAGCTTGTGCGAAGGATTCTACGCTCATACAGTGGATGTACGTTGGATTAGCTAGACACTGTACAAACTCCAGTTCCAGCAGAAACCGTTGAAGCCCATCGTCCGGATCCTTGTACACGTTCTTGGGCCTAACATTTTGTAAAACCATAAACACTACTTAAAAAATCATCAATGAAGGAGCCACTACTTCATTCATAAATCATCAATGTAGGAATCAACGAAGAACAGGAGAGGCTTACGAGGATGGACTGCCAGATGTACTATCACCTTCTTTGGCGGGAGACATTGAGAACCCTTAGCTGCACAACAAATAATAAACAAAGTAAGTTCGAACCGAAGGAAATCATACGAAGGAAGGATCTGCAACCGACAAATGGAGGTGATTACTGGCTCGGAGAACGTCCGTCTGGGCTTGCCCTAGCGGGCCTTGATTTTTTTGGCGGTTTTATCGGTACTGATTAACTGACACACTGTGGTTATTGGGCCACTAAGATGATAAGGGCCCATAACTGGTGATCAAAAGCCTGAATCATGGGCCTTTTAGTGTGTTGACCTGTATGAGCTTGATCTTTAATATAAGCCCAAAGGTTTGGTCAGGCCTTTTTGACCTTTTCTACTTTAATTTATCAAAACCCAAGTGTTTAGGTTGATGTTCATCCACTTTTTCAGTTGTTATTTGCCGTTCAATTGTTTCTAGGTTTTTCTTCTGTCGACAACTCTAATCTCTTGTTAAAACCTCGAAATTTTAACTCCGTTACTGCTTTCGCTCAATATGTTCATGGCCTTCGGCGCTCTCTCTCCCTCCGATTCTCTCATATTCCTTTACCTCCTCGGAGAACACGATGCAGTTGTTCTCTCTACTCGTCCGCAACGAGAGGCCATAAGCGAAAAAATGGCTCCGTATTTCTTTGGTTGAAGTAGGATCTTCGAGTCCGAGTCGACGATCATCCGGGCCTTGTAGATGGTTCCTCCCTACGTCTTCGATCGAGGATTCTTTTTCGTGCGTATGCTTCGTCTGCTTGTCTTGTATTCCTCGTTTTCTTTTTGATGTGTTGTTAGGTTTTTCTTCGTCTTATATTCCAACTCTAATGTATTGTTAAAACCTAGAATCGGAACTCGATTTTTGCTTTCACGAGCTCGCTCTCCTTCAGATTTGTTTTTTCTCGTTGTGTTGTTAGGTTTTTCTTTGGTCGAGGTAGAATCTTCGAGTCCGAGTCGACGAACATCCGGGCCTTGTAGTCGAACCAGAGTATCGGATCGTGGTTCCTCCTCCCTACGTCTTCGGTCACGGATTCTTTTTCGTGCGTATGCTTCTTCTGCTTTTTCTTGTATTCCTCGTTTTCTTTCGATGTGTTGTTAGGTTTTTCTTCGTCTTATATTCCATCTCAAATATATTGTTAAAACCTAGAATCGGAACTCGATTTTTGCTTTCACGAGCTCGCTCCCCTTCAGGTTTTTCTCCAAGCAGGATCTTCGAGTCCGAGTATACGATCATCCGGACCGGAGTATCGGGCCGTGGTTCCTCCCTACGTCTTCGACCACGGATTTTTTTTCGTGCGTATGCTTCTTCTACTTTGTCTTCTATTCCTCATTTTCTTTCGTTGTGGTGTTAGTTTTTCTTTGTTTTATATTCCATCTCTAATGTATTGTTAAAACGTAGAATTGGAACTCGATTTTTGTTTTCACGAGCTCGTTCTCCTTCAGATATGTTAGGTTTTTCTTTGGTTAAGCAGGATCTTCGAGTCCGAGTCGATGATCATCCGGACCGGAGTATCAGGCCGTGGTTCCTCCCTAGGTCTTCGATCACGGATTCTTTTTCATGCGGATGCGTCTTCTGCTTTGTCTTGTATTCCTCGTTTTCTTTCGTTGTGTTGTTAGGTTATTCTTTCTCTCTTATTTTCTAACTCTAATGCATTGTTAAAACCTAGAAGCGGGAACTCCATTTTTGCTTTGCGAGCTCGTTTTTCCTCCTTGTGTTGGTTAGGTTTTTCTGTCTTATATTCCAACTCAAATGATTGTTAAAACCGAGAATCGGAACTCATTTTTGTTTCCACTAGCTTGCTCTCCTTTAGAGTTCAGATTATCTTATCTCCATCTTCTCCTCTAACTCACTAAGCACCTTCTCTGTTCGCCCATGCAAGGAGAGGCAATACGCTAAAGAATGGCTAAGGTAATTCTCTTGTTCGGCTAGGATCTCTAAGTCTTCTACGATCCTGGCCTTGTAGCTGGCAAGTAAATGTGCCTAGAGTTAGCTATGGAAGTTATCTTTTGGCACCTTCTGTGTGCATTTGGGAGGTATCAGTTATTTGTTAGCTTTAGTTATATGATTAGATCCTTACAATATTACCATTGTGAGATGATATTTTGATTAACTGCATAATTAAGTTTCTAGGTTCTATTTTTTATCTTTAAAATGTCCTTTAACATCTAGATGGAATAGTATACCACTCTTGGGGGACTCAGCGAATACTGCTGGAGCAGACCAAATCAGGTATATAGCTTCCAGAACGGCCATCCTGATTTATCTCTCCTCATTTCATTTTGCATTTTTTATGGCAACAACTTTGTCACTTTTGTTACTGTTCTTGTTTTTGCTCTTTCTTTCACAGGTTGGACAATATCTGTTGTCCTACTTTTCTTTAACTTCTTCCTTTAATGAAATTAACATTTTCTATCATAAAAACTGTGTTTGTTAACTAACTTGATTGTTCGCAGCCTACGCAACTTTATGTCTCCATTAATTGCGAAGTGGCAGCAAATCTCAAATTCAGACAAGAATCTCTTTCCGTCTTTCCTCTGTTCGGTTGTACAACTTTACATCCACAGAACTGGTGAGCATCATCATTTCATTTTGAGTTTGATATATTTATTGTATTCTCAATGGGATGATCTCAATTAGGTAATAAAAAGGTGTATCCTCAAAGCAACATCTTCAAATGTGTGTAGAAAAGAGTAGTGCAAGCAATGATTACCGAATTGAATCTCATTTTAAGTGATTTGGTGATTTAATGTTAAGGCATACACAAATGTCACAATAGGAAAATATAGCAAGCTAGTTCTTTAATGGAAATGAACCTGCTCATGGTGTCCCAATGGGGAGAGGGTTTGAGTTCTGAGGTCAACCGTAAACTCAGAGATGTGCACCTTATCTTTAAATGGTATTACTGGTTTGTGGCTGATAGCCAGAGGTACCAATCAAATAAGATGCAAGAAAAATATGCTAAGATAGCTTGGGCATTACAATGTAGAAGATATTATTGTGGTATTGCGGAGAGTTGAAAAGCATATAAGTAGGATGTACTGAAAAGTAAGAAAAGACATGAACTCTATAGAATAGATGAATTGTAGATCTTGATGAGAACAAATGGCAAAGGAAAACACATGGCATGGGTGGGTTCATGTAGTCTATCCTTAAGATATTGATTATTATAGTTTGGGATAAGATTTTGATGATGATATGAATGTGTTTGATGTTTGCAATGGAACTGACTTTGATGATTATCGATACCTTTTGCCTCATTTATCTTTCAAAATTGCGTTGCACTATGGTATCTTCTTTTGTAACATTCTGGTGGTAACAGAAAGGTTGCCATACATTAGTTTTGCAATGTTTGAGTTCCGCATTTTTTGGGTGTCTGAAATTCATTTTTGGTGGATATGTGCATTGCCTCGTGGAATGCACGTGTATTGTAAAAGTCGAAATGAGAAAGTGCTATGTTTTCAGTGTCTTGGAAAAAAGGTAAAAAAAAAAAGTATGGGTCTCTTGCTCTTTTTTTTGGAGTTGATTTTGATGTGTTAGATGCTATATTTGCACATTTAGCAAATCACGTTCATTCTAGTAAGATGCTATTTGTCTTCTAACAATTTTGCCTGCTTTTAAGTTTTAAGTTTAGCAACATCTTGTGTGGATGTATCATTGTGCATTTTGCTTCTGGCACTTCCCACTTAAAGACATTGGCTTAAAATTTAGGCAGGTTGATTCTGTTTCTTCAGGGTGATAAAGGGCACTCTTACATCTGCTCTTCTGGACTTGCTGAGGCAATGGGATAGAGAGGTTGGTGTATGAACAAGGTTGGTACTTCCCTAACTCTGAACATCATTTAATCAAGAAAATAGTATGAGATTAGGCATATTAGCTGGCAAAATTGGTTTATGTTAAGTTGGTAAAACTAAAGTAAAGCACGATATGTGAACAAGTGAGACCATGCCACGTGTTCAAAAGTTGTAAACAAAGTAACATCTAATATGAGTCCCCCTATCATGTTAAAATAACAATGGTAATATTACTGAGGTTTTCTAAGCGGAACTTGATGCAGTGACGGGATTGGTGTAAGCATCCCCCATAAGCAATCCCATGGATGTCACTCTTGATGAATATGGACCATCGATCCAGTGAAATTTGGGACTTCAGCCCAATTAAATATTGGCCCTCAGTCCCAATCAAACATTAGCCCTTTCGAATGTGGGCGAGAAGCAAAATCAGACTTTAGGACCTAAGGCCCAATAGGAAATGGGCCTTTTAGCCCAATCAAATATTAGAACATGTGGATATGGGCCTATGGCCCAATAACATTAACTCATTCTAATAGTTTTATATGGGCCTTGCGAATATTAGCCTATTAGGATATGGGCCTCAGGCCATTTACATAAATCCAATCTAAAATAGGCCTCAGGCCCAATCAAACATTAGCCTATTCTGTTATTGGATGCAGGCCCAATCAAACTCTAACCTATTCAAATATGGGCCTAAGATCCAATTAAATATCAGCCCATTCTAATATGGGCCTTAGGCCGAATGAGATATGGGCTTCAAGCCCAATCATATGTTAGTTCATTCGGATATGAGCCTAGGCCCAATCAAATAAGGGCGTCAAGCCCAATCAATATCAACAAATTAGATGGGTCAGCGGCCCAATTTAAACATGAGCCTCTTTGAATATGGGCTAAATTAATCCAATCTAATATGGACCCAAGGCCTAATCTAAAATGGGCCTCGAGCACAATAAAATTTTAACTCATTCTGACATGGGCCTAAGGCCCATTCAAACATTAGCTATTTTAAATTGGGCCATAGGCCCAATCAGATATTGGCACAATCAAACTTTAGCCGATTAGAACATGAGCATCAGGCCCAATCCCTAGGCCCAGTCAGTTATGGGCCTTAGGCCCAATTAAATATGGGCTTTAGGCCCAACGAGAGATGGGCTCAAGTCCAATCAAATATTAGCCCATTCGGATAAGATCCTCAGGCCCAATCAAAAATGGGCCTTAAGCCCTAACAACTGTTAGCAAATTCGGATATGGGCCTCAAACGTGATTAGTTATGGGAAAACTTTGGTCACACACCACCTTTTTCTAAAGAGACACCAATTTGAGTTGACCATCCCTTGTAAAACTCAATTGAGGGGTGTCTTTAATAAAAAGTGAGGTGTGACTAAAGTTTTCCTTAATTATGATAGTTAAGTCCAACAAATGTGTTCCTCACGCTGAATCAAATAAATCGTTAAGCCCAATAGAATCTCATGCCAAATCAGATATGGGCTAACATTTTTTGGCTTAGGGCCGGTTAAGTATCAGCCCATTCAAATATGTGCCTTAAATGTTAATCAAATGTGGGCTTCAAGCCCAATCAATATGATAGTAAAGCACAATGAACATTAGGCCCAATTAAATGTGTTACCAATTACGGCCTCTGGCCCAATTTAAAATTAGATAATCTCAATCAAACCCATTAGGCTCTCGTGCCATATATACAGGACCGTGGCCCAATGGAGAAGGGACTATTAAGGCAAAATACTAATTGAGAACCTGACCCAACAAAGTTATTCATAGCGTACTATATAACCAGGTTTGTTATTCCATTACGAAGCTCGTTGACCATATAAATAAAGGTTACCTTGACACAGGACGTTATTATGGAAACATTATGAAATGTGCAAACCTGCAGAATCTAAAGAACAGAACTTACCGTAACAACTCACAGCTTGAGTCAACATTTAGACATTATAATTGGTACATGCATTATATCCATGCCACTACACAGATGCAACTTTTAAAAATAGTTATCTAAAAAGACAGATTGATGCTGTGGGCAAAGTTCCAGATAACGTCTGGTATATGGTCACCGACTCGTTTAGTTACAGAATTCAACCTCATAAAGACGGCCAATTCTTGGACATTCATTACTTCTCTAACATGCACTACAACTAGAACGTGCATTTACTTTCGATGAATGCAATTAAAATAAAGGGCAAACACACCGAGACTCGTATCAGCAGCCCTTTTAACTGCTCATAATTGTAAATTTACAAAAAAATAATAAAAATTAAATTAAATAGCCTCATTCCATGGTTATCTTCCACAAGAAATAGGGAAAAGCATTAATCTTACCTTGTCAGATTGCTGATAGTCTGATAATTCAGAAATCAGTTCATCATCATAATTTCCCTGCAGCAGTGACGTTAGGCTGAAATGTACATCACCTTACAGACGACCTTCAATAGGTGTGTATAGAAGTTCCAAGTCATTTTTTACATTAAGTTAGTTACAAATTGCATTTGTGGAATGTAACTTATAATCTAGTAAAGGACATATGGATCGGCAAGAGTCTTTCGCTCGTAGAAAGCATGAACTCAAGAAGTAATATGGCTTAAAAGTGGTTAAAAATTCTTCAAAAGAGAGAGGGAGGTTATAAATTCTGGAAAACATGGGCAAAATGAACTCAAGATGAAGTAATTCTGTTCCCAGGAATGACATCGACTTAATGGATGAGTACATATCAAGAGTCACTTTGGAATGGAAAACATGGAGACAAGCTTTGAACTAAAAAGACTTTAAGATAGCTAGGACAAATACAAAAATTTGAAAATCAAAAGATTTTCCTGTGTTAATTGGTTCCCTCATCTTTCTCTCCCTCCATTCTAAGATGGGAAAGAAAATACTTAAATTCTGGAATTTCAAATATTTTTGGGTTTATAATTCAGAATGATGGAAAACAGGTGAGTAAAGATTGAGAAGGAATTAAGAATGCCTTCGCAATTGTAAAATAAATCAAACCAAATAATCTTGAATAACAGAAACAAGCTAGATTACCAGAAACAAATCCCAAAACATCGACCAAGGGAGCTAGAAAGAAACGCTAAAATTAATGAAACCAATTGATTAAGAATCGTAGACGAAAATACATTGAGATAGAGGACCGAAGAAGCTAGTGTAAGCTGGACAAAGAAAAGTTAACATTCATCCTAAAAAGAAACAATATGAATATTATATGCATATATATATATAAAGAACAAAGAAAAAAATAACTTGCCCTGGTTGGTGAATAAAAATCAACATTAAATCAGAATATAAAAATGAAAAAGAACAAGGAGATCAACGAACATCCCTTTTACATGTGAGATATTAAAGAACAAAGTATGTTGAAAAGTTACTTACAAACCTGACCAAATTCCAATGCACACAAAGTCTATACTTTGGAACTATGTAGCACAGATACGGACACGGGAAACGGATACGACACGATATGGATACGTGGATACGTGATTTTCAAAAAAGTAGGATACGGATACGTTGGGGACACGTTAACTAATTTTATATATATATATATATATATATAATATGTTTCTTTTCAATAAGATAGTCCTGTAGGAGTACACGTGTTAGACACACACAATAATGCTTTTAGAAAATGGTGAATCATCACCTATAACAACAGGTGGCATAGTTATATAGTAGCTGCAACAAAGGCATAGCAAAACCCTTTTTTCAATGTTTTTCAGTTTTTTGCTTGCTTTGAAGGTTCTCTGTGTCTCTGCTCTCGATGCAGAGAAGAAAAATGGAAAAGTGAAACAAGCGACAAAGCCATTATGGATTGGCAGAAGCCAGAGCTACAGAGACCCATAACCTGGTTAAGAACAACAGCCTTTGTCGTCGATCTCTATCGACAGTAGTGGTTTGGTCTTTGTCGATGATCTGTGTCGACTGTCGTAGTTTTTCGTCGATGTCGAAGACGAGAAGAGTGTAAAAGACGATGAAAGCTTGTCGTCTAATTGTTTTAAAAGTCTTACGAAAAACAAATATCCTATAAACCCTAGGGCAAAACAGGTCGCAGCATGTCCGATATGTATCTGGTACGTGTCAATCACGTATCCGGATACATATCGCAATTTTAAAAAAATAAAAAAAAAATTGTGATTTATTAAATATGTATTTCAGACGTATTTATGACGTATCTCAACGTATCTATATCCGATACATATCGGACACAGATACTCCAACATCTCTGCCGTATCCATGCTTTATAGCTTTGGAATATTAAGCTACTTAAAAATTGAACAGCGTATACTGATTAGGTGTGTTAGAAATATATTGGATAACTGAATTAGAATTAACGGAATTATATACTTACTTCCTGTGCAGCCAAAATACGGCCACATTAAACAGACGCACTTGATCAAGTTTCTCTAACAGCAGAAAAGGTAAAAAGGGATGCTTATTTTCTGAAAGATAGAAATGGTGCTATCATCCCTAAGGCCAAACAAAGTCATAATTAATGAGAGAAATACCAGTGCAAAGATTAACTTTACCCTTTTCAAAGTTGATGTGCAGAGAATGAGCAAACATATGAGCTTTATTAGAAAGACAATCACTATCTTGCATTCTTGCACTTCTCCAACTGAATTGTACAATGATACTGCACGTCAGCAGTAAAACATGCCAAAGTGATTCCAGAAAACTGGAAAACAGAGAAACTTGAATTGTCACGAGTTCTTCTTTCTGGGTACTTTTTGGAGAATCATCAATCAAACAAAAAATACGAGAAACGTATGTTATTAACATGCATAATAATCACATAAATCAAAACTTCTAAGAGTAATTCATCTGAAAATGAAGGGAAAAAAAACTAAAGTCTTTGGGAGAAATTAACTAGGAATTCAATCTTGCTTAAAACGTTTTCATAACTTGCTTCCAGCTACAAACTCAGCTATACAACTCACAGAAATCAGCGCATGGAATAAACGATCCAATTAGTATATGTAATTAGTTACCTTGTGCCATCTCAACTAAAGGCAATTAAATAAGTTTCAAGGAGGATGCTCAATCCCATATAGTTATTTGGTTTAGCATTTTCTTAGAGAAAAAGTGCAACGATTCAAGGATATTGAACTGTAGGACTCTACTAGTTATGCAATGACTGCCCACTGAAAAATTATGATTAAGTGACATTACAGTAAAGCCTCGCTTCAATAAAATCCATTCAGCGGTTCAGCCTTAGTTCAATGTAATTAAACTTTACATTTTGATCCTGATAAAGAAATCACAGGCATCAACACCTCACAGACGTCTTCTGCCAATTGCCAGGACAACAAAATCTCATGTGCCAATTACCCATGTAGATACATAGGAATGCACATTATATCGATCATAAGTAATAAGAAATATGTTTCATACTTTCTTGTCACACACAAAAAAGCACTTATTGAGGTCACGAGTACACAAAAAAGCTAAGACATTAGACTATTAGAGAAGTAGTCACTTAACAAGCAGATATTCATTTTCATGGACACTTTGCTAGCCTCCTTGACAAATCCCCTTGTACATAAACTAAAGCAGTATACTAATTCAGAAGATAATAACAGCAATAGTAATTGTTAATACGCGCCCACACACACATACATAACATTGAAAATGGAACTTATAAGCTAACTAAAACAACGTCAACCTATCAGGATTGAGGATTGATATGCTTACAAAATTCCACAGAATCCACAGTAGAACAGACCTACAAGACCAAAATTATCACTTCTCTAATTAGTGCAATTTAAATATAAATACCAAAAGAACAAAGAGTGTATAATCGTGAAGGGAGAACCTACCGCATCTGAATTTACCAGTTATGAAATAATCAGTTTGCCAGATTATTTGATGTAACCAGTCCACCAGATCTAAATAAATTTTACATTCAAGAAAAACAAATAAATTGAAACAAAAGAAAGCATCTATAAGAACCTGAGTTCCGTGTAGCTAACAAGAAATTCACTATAAGATACTGATTAAGCTGCTATAAGCATATTCAGTTCAGTTCAGTGGCGAAAAGTCGTCTAATGTTGAAGATCTTCAATTTCAAGGTATTTAATAAAGATTTAAGATACAGATGTGTTAGAACTCTTTTTCGTTTCTCAGTTACCAGTACCTTTCTATGTCTTCGTAGACGAAACGAAGCCCTTGGGAGTCTTCAGGCGGTGAAAGCCCGTAATAGATCCGTTCTGCAAGGCTCTGGCTCGAGAGTGAAATTGGCGGTCCCTGGATACATCCGAAACGAGATTTCTTACACAGAAGTTTGACTCGGCAGAAACACTTTGATTGCTAAGCGGGAGTGGCGATGGTCCGCTGAAGTATGTAAAGAGTGTTCGAAGGGAGCTTTAAGTTCTCCAGAACTGAAAGTATTGCCGTCTTTCACTTCTGAGGTAAGAAGATTTGAGGATGGTTCAGTTGAAGAGAGAATGGAGAGCGAGAAGGAGAGGAGATTCCAGAGTGAGAGAGAACTATACAAACCCTAGATTTGAGAGAAGACGACAAAGTGTAGAAACCCTAACATATCGGAAGGTCTTTCAGACATTGGAATGGAAAAATTAGACGAGATATCTAAAACGGATGTTAGAGGCGGTCCTGCGGATCACACTTTCCATTGCTCGGCGGCGGCAGCATCGATGGTCCGCTGAGGTATGAAGAGAGAGCTCGACAGAGACTTCCAGTTCTCCAGAACTGAAGGCGTCGTTGCCTTCAGTTCTGAGGTTAGGGGAGCAGAGGAAGGGAAAGGAGATCGTTTGATTGGAGGAGCGAAGAGAGAGGAGAGGAGATGCCAGATTTGATCAGGAGGTTCACATCTGAAGCGGGACTGGGAAGTGGGAAGTCCGTCGAGGATTGGGAACTAGGAAGGCAAGCGCCAAGCGGGCGGCATTCGTACCATAATTTTCGAAGTCCTTCGTAGGCCCAGAATTATTTAAAGCCCAGACATTGTAGTCGTGAGCTCAGCCCATCAGCGAATATTCATGAATCATAATGTACATAATAATAATTTGGATAATTACGGTCAAATTTACTGCAGATAAATTCAGTTGGGTAGTTTGATTGAAAGCCATTGTCTCTCTATATAAGTATATATATTGATCACTGAGTCACTGACTTTTAAGTTTTGTAATTTTTGTTTTTTGTACACTTGTCATGCTTTTTATTTTCATTTTCTAGGAACAAAACACACCAAAAAATAAGTTTGACCGTCATTTTATAAAACATGAAAAATAAAAAAAAATCACTTGAAATCAAAAAATAGAAGAAAAAAAAAATAAAAAACAGAAAACAAACCGGACCGAAAATTTTCACACACAAAAAAGTGAAACTATCTTTCATATCCCATTTGTTTAAACGTAGTAGTCAAAATATTAAGATTTGACATGTATGGTAATTATAAATTTTATAAAATATTATAAATGTCTTTTCCTCTCAAAAAGAAAATTTTGTAAATTTTATCGAGTAATAATAATATAATTATTAAAATAAAAAAATAAATATTATCATGTAATTGTAGTAATTAACTTATTACCATTACAAGATAACCAATCGATCCTAAAGCAGCGGTGGCTAGTAATTACAATTACACATTTACACCTTCACAAATCACCGAATAGCATAACAGATCAGCCCTCGTATCCCAATCCCATAGGACCAGCATCAATTTAGTCTTATAAATCTTCCCCTAAAACTCAAAACCTAAAAATCCAATTACTGTATCGAACACAGATACACAGAAAAATGGAGCAACACGAAGACCAGGACCAAGAGCACGAGGTTTATGGAGGTGAGATTCCCGACGAGGGAGAGATGGACGCGGATGTCGACATGTCATTTAGGTCGGAGGAGCACGAGGAACTCGAACCCAACTCTAAGGTTACTCTCTTGCTGTGTGTATGTTTTTTTCTACTTCCCCTTTGTTTTGTTTTGCTGATTTTGCTTACTTTGAGTGGGTTACAGGACCTGGAGGACATGAAGAAGAGGCTCAAGGAGATTGAGGACGAAGCCAGTGCTCTCCGCGAAATGCAGGCCAAGGTCGAGAAGGAGATGGGCGCTGTTCAAGGTGGACTGTGTTGCATATGTCCCTGATGTTTGTCTTCTTGAATTTATATTAGTAATGGAATTGAAATAGTTTAAGAAAGAACTGCAACATGAATCTTATCTACTGGAACTTCACGTTTAATAATTTTAATTTAGTGATTAAGTTTTATTTTGTGGGAAAGGCTATAGAGGGTCTTATGCACCTAGTATATCCATTTGTGTTTTTAAAACTTGGATTTGGATCACTTCTGCATCAGTGAGTCAAAATCTTAAATGGGAAAGAGTGTTATTTCTATCAATAGTGATGTTGATAATTTATTGGCCTATGCAGTTTTTTTTTTTAAAGCTTTGCTTTTTGTGACAATTTCTGTTCGGTGTTGACTTAAATATTTTGATGTCTTTGACTCTCAATATTTCTCGAGCTATTTTGCTTCGTAACTTATATAAATTCCTCCCATTCAATTTGTATGAAGATTCCTCAAGTACTTCTGCTACTCAGGCTGAAAAAGAGGAGGTGGATGCCCGATCAGTTTATGTTGGCAATGTAAGGTTAACCTTACTTTTCTTGCTGCATTTACTTTGTTCAGCTTTATGCTAATATTAGCTCAATGGCATGGTTATTGGTGCTTATGATTTATTTCACCTCTCTAGGCTGAATCTTATGGCTAGGCATGTATATTTAATTGTGAATGAACACGCATACATTTAAGTCTTTTTTTTCCATTTCTTTGTTTGAGGGTTGAGGTGGTTTGCCATTAGGCTGCCTCTTCCATAGAGCAGGTGTGCCCTTTAAACACATGGGCTACAGCTTGCTAACTTTGGTTGATTATTCAGTTGTAATGGCACATGATCATTTGTCTACACAGAGCCAGAGGATCTCATTTATAGATTCTTACTATGTTTGGTTTGCATAGAACTTAGGGAACGGAATTGTTTAACCCATAAGGCCAAAATGCATTCCTTTTTCTGGGTTGAGAGAGAATTACAGGGAATGGTTCATTGGTTTAAGAAGATTACCTTCTTGACTGAAGGAGAGAAATGATGTGTTCTGGCTTTTTATTGTACTCCTATAGTCGAGCATAAATAATTTCAGATTTCGCCCTGTATGAAATCATCTATTTCTTAGTGGCTTTGCCCCTTTGCCCCCTTTTCCTGGCAATTTAATTTGTTCTAAAGCTACAGTTTTCATAACAAATTGTGTAGTGAGGTAATTTTCCGAAAGCTAATGATTTATGCGTAACGAGTGTAGTAGATGATGTACGTCTTGTTATTGCAATCTTTGGATCTAACTCAGTTGTTCTCTTTTGAAATTTTAATGCTTCTGTTCTGTTTTCGTGACATCTTGAACATTGTTGTTTTGAATTTCAGGTAGACTATGCGTGCACTCCCGAGGAAGTGCAGCAGCATTTTCAATCCTGTGGAACAGTGAACAGGGTGACAATTTTGACTGACAAATTTGGACAGCCAAAGGGATTTGCATATGTTGAATTTGTAGAGATTGAAGCGGTCCAGAATGCTGTTATGTTAAATGAAACAGAACTGCATGGTCGTCAGTTAAAGGTCTTTTCGTTGAACTTGCATACATCCAAATGTTTTTGACATTCACTTATTTATTATAAATTTTTTTCTCGTTCTTAAGGTTTCGGCTAAGCGGACAAATGTACCTGGCATGAAACAGTATCGGGGAAGGCGACCCAACCCATATTCTGGGTTCCGGTCTCGTCGTCCCTTCATTCCGGGTTCCCCAATTTACCCATCTTATGGTTACGGGTATGCGTTTATACTTGCTCTTCTTTTTGGTTTCCTGGATGACAATTATTGGAACTTGACGTAATTTGGCTCTGTGATACTTGATAGGCAACATGATGTGCTTATTGATGCCTGTGTGAATTGTTCAGTTAGGCTTTTGCATTTAATGGATTTAAGTTCTTCTTGAGAGTAAACTCAACTCTTCTGGAGGTGTCGTTTTTTCAATTAGTAGACACCTCAAACAGACCCTTGTAAATTTGTAATGGTTGAGGAGTCAAAGACACTTGATTTTGCAGACACGTGAATATTTCAATGTTTGTTCTACAGCAGAATGGCCAGTTCTTATCAAAAATAGAAAGATCTACAGACTATATTTCTCAATTTTCATATAAAGGGGGAAAATAAGTATAGCAAACCATCTCGTAAGTTCCTGAAATATGGTAACGAACCAGATTTCTAAAGCTGTTTTGCTACGTAAGCATGATACTGATGATTATATTGATAATATTTCTCAGCATTGAGAAGGTATTCTGACAAGCCATATTTTATTTGGAGAGTACAAGTGACATTGGACTTGAATATGATATCAAAGGCTGTATCAACTTTGTTTAGTGTTAACCGCCCATCTTCTAGTAGAGTACTGAAAGACAGATTTTGGAATTCTCTACTGTTTGATTGTGTTATCAGGTGTATTAAACTGTGTTTTATGTGCTCCACATTGCTATGGTTGCCATGCCTGTTATTTTTCAGAGGCATCTGTTTTACTAAGTTATATGTTGAATGTATATATTTACCATTCAAGGCTCCTCACATTAGTACAAAAGGCTATGTATTAGAAACTTTGGTGAAATTACGTTTGTGTTCTTCAGATCGTTGACCTACAGTTGAAATATACTGTTTCTTGGAATGAGCCTGGATCAACAAGTGGGCGTTGCTTGTTGATGTTTGATTGCTAAAGAAATGCTCTCATGATGTTTATTGTCTTTGTTTCCGGCGCATCATTTTCATGTCGACTAATCCCCTCTAACTGCTAATTCTTTTTTGCATTCAGAAAAATTCACCTCTAACTGTGCATTTTAACGTCCTTGGATGACTGATTAGAATCTAGTTAGATGCATGCTACTTTTTTTTTCTCGCTGTACTGGAAGTATTTACGTTACTTACTGCGTCATGTGCAGAAGGGTTCCAAGGTTCAGGCGGCCAATGCGGTTCAGGCCATACTAGAGATGTATGGGTGGTGTGTATTGGCCTCAATAGCGAGATGACCATTGCTGATGATTTACAATGCTGTTATCATTATATTTCAGTAATCAAATCGGAGGAAGACTCGTGTCGCTGACGACCATCTTGATTTTTCTAGAACCACCTAGCCTGCTGGATAGGAATCGTGGTTGTTATGCCATTATTGAAATTGCTTCATATGGTTAAAAGGAGGCAAATGTGGAAGTAGAAATATACTATTGGACATTTTAATTTTCTCAATCTGGGTTCTTTACAAAAATTGGGGAATTCATCATATGTAATGTTTTTGTAGCTTATGACTAGAAAATATTTGCTTTATAAATTAGAAAGTGATGATTTGTTGGAAATTTCACATAAATCATAGTATTTTGATTGGTAACAGAGATTGTTTTGTGAAATAAGCTTGTGGCTTTTAGTTGGTTAATCTTTATTCTTTAGTGCACTATGCAATGATTCCTCGATCCCGATTGGTGCACAATTTTTTTCTGAAAAAATCATAAATATGTAATATTTCGAATAACCAATGTTAAAACAAAAGTTAATTTATTATGATTAGAAAGATCAAAACCAATCTTTAAGTCAATGCGGTCCGAACATTGAACTTTTGAATTTATATTTGATGGTCTAAAATCTTTCATTTTTAATCGTGATTAATTGATTTTTATTTCGAATAAATATATACCATTTGGATTTATTATACAAAATATGACATGGTTATTGTTTTTTCTAAAAAAAATTCAAAATTGTTTTGTGCATCGATTGGAGAACCAGTGCAGTATGCAGTGGTTGTCCCCGGATTCGCAGTACGATTAGACCAAGTGTCATGCTTATCTGCCATTTTATCCATCCCTTTCCTTTCTTGTGCCAGCCACAAGCGATAGTACTATTACTACACACTTCGTTTATTCTGTAGCATTTGTAGTACGTCTGTACTACTGGTAGTACGGTACTACACTCGTGCCTCATCTTTGCCACCTCAGCAACCACCTACCAACACGACGTGGCTGATTCTCCTGCGTCAGATTTGTTTGCTGACGTGGTGTGATCTAGGGTATACAAAAGTTGACGCTAATCCGCTTAAGCAGTGGCCAAAAAATGGTAATGCTAGTACGTACTTCTAACTTGACTCACTGCGTTAGTACGTTGTGAGAGGTTTTTTAAAGCTTGGAAAAATGGCTGCACGAGCTACTATCGCTCCTCCTTCAACGACCACGCTTTTCCTGTGCCAAGGTCTCCATTCTTGCACACTCTCTTTCACTATCAATGTTTCTTCCGCTAATACTGGTTTCATGGCTGTGTGGCAGGGGTTCGTGTTTCGACAGGCGTGCAGAGGGCGATAAAACAGGTCTGCACGCATTTTGTTTGATGAAATTCCTCACTGACTAACGCCATTGAACATATAGTTTTGTGCGAACATTTCAGTCTTAATATCTTCTGATGGTGTTGAAGTAGTTGATTAGTTGATTGAAGCATTTTCATAACGTTCTGTTCCCTTTTGTATTCTTTTATGTGGTGTAGAGACGGTGCGTTAGGATGGCTGCTGCTACCAAAATTGTCGCACAGTTTGAGCTTAAGCCTCCACCATATCCACTGGTAAATATTTTCAGAATTCTCTATTTCATCTGGGAGATTTGAGCAATTGATGAGTAATTTTAATTGTTGGATGATTGCAAAAGGTCCTGAAAACTTGTTTACACCCAGGATTCACCTGGTCTACGAGAGGGTAGACATTAGCGGATACATTCATTGTTTGCGTATCAAGATTCGTTTACTGTAGTGAGTAAATTATTTTGTATCTTACATGTTCTTCTAATCTATGTATGGAAGACTGCATTGGAGCCACATATGAGCAAACAGACATTTGAGTATCATTGGGGAAAGCACCATAGAGCTTATGTGGATAACCTGAACAAGCAGATTGCCGGAACGCAGCTAAATGGATTGTCTTTAGAAGATGTCATAGTTACGACCTATAACAAGGGTGATTTTCTTCCACCTTTCAACAATGCTGCGCAGGTAAGCTTTGCTACGTTGTCATTATGTTGATACACTAGATATTGAGTTTATGCTTTTTCTAGGTTAATAATCAAAGCGTCAAGCCGATTGTGGAAATTTTTAGATATTTCGTTCATTGAAGTTTCGCATTATAACTAATTCTTTCCCTTGGTATATGACACTTTCAATTTTGAAATATACATTAATGATTTGTGTGATAACAAATGTGATGAGCAGCTTGAACAATTATTAAGCTTTTGTGTGATAACAAATGTAATAAGCAGCATGAACAATTTTTAAGCTTTCGTGTGATTGTTTCAAGAATTATGGTAATACCAATTTGACTGTATCTGTGCCGGGGGTGACCGTGTGAGTGCAAAGCATTGCTTTTCTTAACTATAAACGCTCATTTTTAGGTGTGGAACCATGATTTCTTCTGGGAATCTATGAAACCAAATGGTGGAGGAAAGCCATCTGGAGAGCTTCTAGAAATGATTGAACGGGATTTTGGTTCTTTTGAAAACTTTGCAGCAGAGTTTAGATCAGCTGCAGCAACAACATTTGGTTCCGGATGGGCGTGGCTTGTTTGTGAGTGTTCTTCCCCTCCAGTTGACAAGCCATTTCTCTCTCAAGTATGAAATTTCAATGATGCAACTTACCTTATTGTTTGTTTTGCCTAGACAAATCAAATCAACTCGATGTTGGAAATGCTGTGAATCCTAGACCTTCGGAGGATGACAAAAGACTTGCGGTGGTCAAGAGTCCCAATGCTGTAAACCCACTTGTTTGGAATGATGTCGTGAGTATTATCTTCTTCCACTCCTGTGTGTGTGCGTTTTGTTGCATCAATACATCAAATGATATTCATTTCGTTTTCTTGCAGCCACTTCTTACTATTGATGTTTGGGAGGTAAGTTAAATTGCAAAGTTGTTTCCTATATGTTTGTTATTGATATTGACTGAAGTCTGAAGGTTCTCACCAATTCTTCCATCTGATCAACAGCATGCTTACTACCTTGATTATCAGGTGAGGCCTTTTAAAGTTGTATGACCACTGTTTGTTTTCCATCTTATGTACAGTCTACTGTCTCTCTCACGCTCTTACAATTGCATTACTGTTTCTTCTTGTAGAATCGGCGTCCCGATTATATATCAATTTTCATGGAGCACCTTGTTTCATGGGAATCAGTTAACCGGAGACTTGAAACTGCAAAGGCTCAAGCTGCAGAAAGAGAGATAGAAGCGAAGAAGAAAGCAGAGGAATGAGACGAGAATGTGGCAGAATAAAAGGTTTTCATACAACCTCTATTGCATGAACTTGTTTATCACATAGATCACTAGATCAGTGTGTGCGGCTTGGGCAAAACTTTTTTGTTGTATCCAGATTTCTTACTGTGGCTGTCTGTCGTGTCTGTGTTTGGCATGTCCTGTTTTTCCGTAAAGTATTGAATAAAGAAGCGTGGATTTGAACTCTAAAGCTTAGACTCTGAATATGAACGACTAATAGCCTACAATGCCAGAATAATTAACCAAGAGACTTGTTTTAGACTTTTAGTAGCCATCATCGTAGAGGAAAAGTCTTCAAGGACAAATGGCCTTCTAGATCTGAGGGACTTTCAGCATGAGGTGGTCCAAAAATCTCCCAAAATCTAAGTGTCTCGTCTGCCCCAGCTGATACAGTTGTTAATCCATCAGGGCTCTGCCACAAAAATTCATAAAAATGAGTCCATGAACTAAGCTTTTCAACACTTGGAAGAATTGAGAACGCCACTTCAAATGGTAAAAACCTGGGAAAGATGGAGGACCCTTGATAAATGACGCTTTATCTCTCCCACTTTAGTCATTGAAGGATACCTCCACAAACATAGTTGGTTTTCAGTGTAGCCATGTCCACTTAGTATTTCCTTGTGATGCCTGTTCCACTCCAGTCCACATATCTGGACATTTCAACATGAAATTATAGTAAAAAAAAGCATTGGGCTTTAGATAAAAATAACTTTTAAGCGGGCAATGAGAGTCTCTCACTTGCCTGAGATTTGGTGTTTATACTTTCTATGCAAGTCCCATTCTGCGTATTCCACATCTTAATACATCCATCATTTGAGCCTCCTCCAGAGGCAAGTACGTTGAACTGATAGGGGCACCATGCAAGGGCCTTGACAGCAGCACGATGGCCACTGAATCTGTGCAAAAACTTGGAAGAACTCATCTGGGAAGCTTCCCATATGTGGATGAGATTTTCATTGCCACCGCTAGCCAACAGATTGCCTCCACTAGACCATTTCAAACCACAGATCTCTTCTGAGTGTGCTTTTAGACAGGAAGTCACATTGTTTGCGGCTCTAACTGCAAAACAAGGATAATGCATGATGCGAAGGGCAAAAAAAAGCATAGCTTGCAGTAACAAATCAATTACCATCGTGATTAATAATATCTTTGTCTTGGCCTCCTGATGTTAGAGCCCGATCGTTCCATGTTAGTGCAGTTACTTTGTGCTTATGACCATCTAGGGTTGAAGTCTACACAAAACACAACCAATTTAAAGGGCTAGAACAGAATGTTTTCTTAGAGAAATCACATAAATTCACAGGAGAGAGAGAGAGAGAGAGCAAAGAACGGACTAGTTTGGAAGTCTCAACGTCCCAGAGCTCAAGTTTGGACTGCATATATCCAACTGCCAAGATTCTAGCATCCACAGACCAGGCTACACTAGTAGGGTAGTCATTCCGATTTCCGGCTTGCAACAACTTGTGTACACTTGAACTCTCTGAGTTCCATAGGAACAATTCTGAGCCCAAAGCAACAGCAAGAACATTGTTCTTCCCCCAATCCACGACGTTCAAGTAGAAGTCATTTCTAAGTTTCGGCGCGTCCAAAATCCTCGATTCTCTCTGCGCATGACCTTGACTTGTGTCAAGATGAATGATGTAAAATTCATGTATTCACAAGCTAATTACATGCTAACATTAAGATTAATACCTTAGGCAAGCATCGAGCTTGAGATTGCTTGATGAATGTATTGAATCCCTCTTCTTCGCTCTTTCGCATCTCGTCAATAAGCCGGATAGATTTTCTTGTTGATTTTGGACTTCCCCTGAAAACCAGCATCCTAAATGGTTTCCCTTCTGAATCCAAAGCCAGATTATCCTGCAACTTCTGTCGGTACGACTCCTGCTCACCAACAAAGATAATGGATTACTGTCACTTTGTAAATACCAATCCTGTTCATCATTCCTCAGTTAATCCTATCTATAAATTTGAACGTATTATCTTTTGTTCAAGAAATGGACGAACTATCCAAGCTAAAGGAAAGAATGCCAATGTATTCCAGAATTCAATATGTTTTTTAAAGTCTCAGCCAAAAGAGTGAAAACTGAAAAGAAACAACAGTCAATGATAAAGATTGACAAATGCAGGGAGACGAAAAAAACCCCCCAAAAAGAAGTTCAATAATCAATAAAGAACAAAGAGCCCAACCCTGTATTGAAACCCTAAAACTCAAAAGACTCCACATGCAAGTTATTCTAAAATCCAACGAAAAAAATCTCTGAAATATACAGTGAAATTGGGATTGTAGCCTTCTTTTCCCCTGATCGTTAACAAAGTGCGGGCTTGATCAAGATCCATCAAACTCCTGTTTGGTATAAAACGATCTCCCTTCATAACCAAAGAACAAACCAAAAGCAGTTATTTGCTTTCCAGAAACGTACATAAATCACGAACATTAACAATGAAAATGTAGAGATTCTTGAGAAGAGTAAACATGGAAACGAAGGGTTTGATTGGAATTACAGGAAAGTCATATTGAACAGGGCTGCCATGGAGTCGCGTTGGAGAGTACCAATCCGATTGAACAGGTCCCCATTCTGTGCTTTGATCCATTCAATTTGAGAGAAATCCAAATCTCTTGTTACGAAGAGAAGAAGATTTGAATGGACTCAGAGGGGTCAGACTTTGGCTTCACTCTCCCGCCAAAGTGGTTGAACAATTGTGATTGTTCGGGTTTTAACGTTCTCGTAAATCGTAATTGCATTAAACGGGTTTGAGAGTGGCCACGGGTCGGGTCTGATTGAGCAGCAATAGTAACGAACTAACAAATAGCCCAAGAAAACTCGACCCGTTTCAAAGAAGCCCAAAACGAATAGCCCAAGAGAACTCAGTTGTAATTTGTAAAGCAAGTTTGGTCCTCCGCAGTCAACAAAGTAGCCTCCCAACAACAGGCCTTTCTAGGCCCACCAAATCGGCCCAATATTTATGAGGCCCGTCGCACAAAAGGCCTACCCACAAAACACGCTCTTCTCCATCTCCCAGTTCCACGCTCCCAACCTTTTTTTGTCTTTATCTCCAGATCATTTATTTAAGCTTTTGCATTCAAGAGACAAGGATATAAAAAAAAATTTCAATCCAACACCTCATAAAAGAGATACATTCCCCCATTGATAATTTCTCTCAACAGAAGTATGTTTTACCACTAATTTCAAGATGGGTTTATTGATATGTTTCATAAGGTAAAAACAATGAGATTGCTAACCAAGGAGGAATGGCATCAGCATTACCTTCGAAAAAATGCCTTCATAAGCACAAAATAATTCAGCTGACAAAGGCACAACTAAATCTCGCACCAGAATATCCTTCCAACGCTACCAAAGCTTGCCAATGGATTCATTGGCTGGAAACCGGGTGCTTTGTTTCAAGCTAGGATTCCTCATCTCCTCTAAGCATGATATATATAGATGCATGTCAAAGCTAGGAAGGCCACACCAATCAGTTCCAACTGATTCAGTGCATGTATGACCGATGTTGAGTAGGCACGACAGGTTGCAAAGGGCCAGACTGATGGGAACTGTTGTTATCTACAACATCAGCAAAAGAATACAGATCAGATGATAAACTCTGGTTAGCAGTGCCAGGAGTGGGGGAATAAAGAATGCCGGCAAAGCCTTCTGATGCCCTGGAAAAAACCGCAGGATGTGCAGCAACGCTCTGTCCTACTGATCTGTGGCTGTCACCAAATGCTGTTTCCCCGACACCATGCCATCCATATGATGTACCATTATTGTTCATCATCTGTCCAGATCTATCAACAACCCCATGACTGTTGTTGTCTGAATATAAACCAGAAGAAAGCAGACAGTATCTAGATGAAATGCCAGATCTGACACCATCTGCATGCAAGCCACCACCGTGAACACTCTCAGGCAAAGGTACTGCACCATATCCATATGCAATAGATGAGGCGGAGGACGGATAACTGTTGACACGACCAGACAATTCACAGTCGAACGAACTTCTTGGTAACAAAGCATCATATGAGCTCTGGCTATCCAGATGACTGGCAGCCCTTAGCTCATGCACCCCACCTAATAAGGGAGATATCATGGGTGAACCTCTGGCTGTCAGTCCCAGTGAGCATTTTGTTTCTCGACTCTTTTTACTCAAGGAATCATTCATATCAGCTTTTCGCTTTGCATTCACACGTTCTTCCACCTTTTTATTTAGATCGGCAGTCTCCTTTTCTAGGTTGCTTATCTTTTCTTTAATTTGCCATCCTGGAAGAATCTCAACCGGATCAATCTTGTGACCTTCCAAACACTTCATTACTGATTTAAGAGCATCTAATTGTTTTTCATTTGCATATTTCTGCAAAAGATTTCCATAAACTGCAATTAAAACCAAAAAAAGGGAGATGACAACTAATATGACAGAATATGGCAAGGATGGAAGCAGCTCATACCAATAAGTGAGGGGAACCTCTTGCATCTTGTCTGTTTCTCTTATATAATTCTTTAGACTCGTGTAAGAAAGAATTCAAAATTTTCTGAAGAGGGAACTTGTCGTCTATCCCAAGAAGAGAAGTAACTTCGACAGCTTCAAAAGCCATTCCATTCTTCATCATGCCTTCGATGATCACTGTGATACACAAAGACAATGTCATACAAAATCGCAGAAATTCAGTAAGTGAAAAAGGAATCTCATTAACATGACCCAAATGATGACAGGATAACAAATGGCAAACCAAACTAACCAACCAAATTTGATTTGCCATTGTTATTCTCCAAATGCAGAATTCATTAACTCCAAATTGGAAAAGAAACACCGACAAAAGAACACATTTAATGAATTGCACTATTGAGATACAAATGCTATGAAATGCCTCCCCAATTCCTAATGGGGAAAGAATAAATAAAAAATCTGAAAGAAGGTCCATATAAAAACACCACGCCACAATAAAAATTTGAACATAAGAAGAAGAGGATACCACACTGTATCCCTCTCCCTCTCATCCTCTTTTGGCAGTTTACGGGTGGGGGAATCCCTTAAAACAAAAATGAATGAAGCAAAAAAAAGAAAGAAAATAAATGCTATCTGTTTTCTTGGATAAGTCATATTTGTTATTATTACTATTCAAACCTTGACCTGGTTCAAGTCCTAAGAAAACTGTCCTCGTAGAGTTCACGATCTCTTCATTTTGATTTCATACTTTCTGCAGTAACAAAGACTTACAATATGTACATTTAGAAGTATAATTTCTTTCATGTAGCAAAGACTCATAAAGCAGTCAGTATCAAAGTCTTCATAACAAGAAATTTGGTGTTAGCTACACGAATCTAAAAGCACAATTACTTGTAATCCAGTATCATTCTTTCTGATCTAAAATTGCACCTCAAGTAATTATAAAGAGTCTAAATTCTTTATTTTTAGTACCATATCTATAAAGCAACCCCACACAGACCCTCTATGCCAAAAGCATATATTTGAACATAGGAAACTCCACATTCTGTTGACACCAAACATATAAAAACATTGGTGCCTCCTCTAAAAAACGAACAAAAAAATCCAGACATATTAAACACTGCAATTATCAAAGAACGACACACTGCCCTCTATAAAAACAACTTCAAATTTGTCCAACACTCTACTACTAGTGCCAGCCTTGCCGCATCAATATGAATGAATTTTGTTTCCCAAATCAAACACAGCTGATAAACTTTTCCTTTGAATGCAAAAGAAGAGAACTTAAGTAGTATCACAAGACCAAACATCAAATTAGCCCTCAACATTTTTCCATGTTTGCATGATACTGACAATTCCTTGAGCTTTCACAAATAAATTTTAGAACAGAGCGGATGCAATGCGAACTGACATCTAATTATCTTATCTTACTGGCCACAAAACAAAATTGCTAATTTTCCTAGTTGATTGGCCTGCCGCAGTGAATATGCTAAACCAAATCATCAACTTAGGTTGCCAGAAAGTGATAAGGACAAGCAAGATATGTCAGGATTTGCATTGCTCCAAAAAACTTAAAACGCTTGAGTCTACTCTACGAAAAATATACTGTCTATTCTCAAGACCTTGCTTATATTTGAGCACGATTTTCACTGACATCAGCACTTAACATCATGTCGCTGAGTAAGAACATCTAATATACATGAAGAAAATTCTAGGACAATTTACCATCCACCTGGAAAAAATAACAACTGAATCACAGAAAAGTAGTAGCATTTTTTTTTTTGGGGGGGGGGGTGTCAGCAAGCACTATTACTGTACCTGAAACCCTCGCAACAAGAGCAGGGGATCGACGGAGGACATCAGCAATCCTTCTCAAATTACTCAACTGTATCAAATTCCAAACATCCTCGTTCTTAAACACAGCGGGGATTCCATAACAAGCCACAAAAAGAAGCAAACCCCTTGCATCAATCTCAGCAGCCCGAGAAAGGCCCCCCTCACTAATAAGCCTATTCCTCCACAAAACAGCCCCAGTCTCAGCCTCCTTCTTCACCTCTGCCTTGATTTCAACCTGGTTGTCCATCATGAGAAGAAAATACTCCATGGTCAAAATGGCTGCTTTCCTCGCAGGAATCATGGGAGAGTCCGTGATATATGCTTTGGTACCTTGCAGATAAAACCGCCCAATACAATTCAACACGAGCTTGGCTGGATTGGGGGCGCACTTGAGTGCCGCTGGAACTTCTTCTCGAAGCTTGGTGGCGTTATGGAGGCGGGTGACGATGTACTTACGTAAGTCGCGGCTGCACATAGTTTCACATAGAAGTTGAACTTCAGATTTTGAAGACTCCTTCGTTCCCGGGGCCGTTGCTTCTGTCTCAGCTTCCCCTTCGGTTTTTCCTTTATTTTGAGCTGTAGCTTTTGTTTCGGGTGGTTGTTTTGAAGAGGGAATTGATTCTAGACGATGTTGATTTTGATTTTGATTTTGAATTTGAATTTGTTGTTGTTCTGGTTGTGATAAAGGTTGATGAGGTGAGGGGGGGACTTCATTGGAATGTGTATCAAGCGCATTTTGGATGAAATCAAGGTGCTTTTTCAGTTCATCAAATCGAACTTTGAAGGTTTGGATGAGAGTAGAGAGAGAACTGAGTTCTTTGATGGATTCAAAAAATTGAGGAGGTAGATGCACAATTGGGAGGCCTTGCGTATCTCCGACCACAACGGCTTCGTCTTTGTGTTTCAGTTCCGGTTCCGCTTCAGTTTCCAATTGTGGCTGTGGCATTGGCGGTGAAGGCGGCTCATGTTTAACGGAGGCGATAAGGGGAACGTCAATGCTGAGATTGGAGTTTGTGGCCATGGAGAAGAGCGAAGGAAATTACGGTAACGCAATTCCAATCAGATTGCCCAAGAACAAAACCCTAATTTATTCTTGCAGAGAAGACGATCACGAATACACGCCGTCTGCAACAAAGAAATTCATCATATAAGATATTAAGAATAAAACCAACCTTTATTATGAAATCCTTTTCCTCTTCCTCCTGTAATCTAATTTCAGTCCCTTCTTCAAATTACGATTTAGGTCACCGTGATTTGGTAAGAAAGTGAAGTAGGAATACGGGGACGGCCCAATGGACCTAAGGTCCATTTAGCTAGGCTATGGCAAAGCCCATTAGATGATTTGTCCATTGTAGACTTGTAGTCCATCGCTTAATACTAGAAAGGCACTTTTGAGTACTCTCAAGTCTCGACCCCGGCCTGGAATTTCCCATAGGGCGCTAAGCAATATCTTAAAAAAATGACCATATGTTTTAACTTATTCACAATTGAAAGAATAAGCTCATGGTACACCAAAGGGAACTACAGATTATGTACACGAGTACTGATAGCACACACCGAGCCGCTACAAGCAGGACGTAACATCAGACAAGGAGTTAATCCCATCTGAGCGATTTTTCAAGAATGGTTTGCCGGAGCCATCCAAGTCAATGATGGCAGTGTCTCCGGGCTTGTAATCTCCAGCAAGCAGTGATTCACTCATCATATTTTCAATTGTTAGGGTAACTGCCCTCCTCAGATTTCTGGCACCATAAATGCGGTCAAAACCTTGCTCACAAATGAGTTCTTTAACAGAATCAGTCACCTCCAAACCAACTCCTAAAGATATGAGTCTCTCTTTCACCTCTTGCAGCATCAGATTTAGAATCTCAAGCATCTGAAATAAACAAAACAAACATGAGAGAGATGTCGCTGGAAAGCAGGATTCATTTGGAGACTTCTAGGTTCGTAAAATATAATCATTCATTATAGTGGAATTTTGATCCTGTACATCTAAAAGGAAAGCAACAGCCTCCCCAATCCTAATCTCTCTGGAGAAAACAATTGATGGATGATTACAAACCTGAGCCTTCTCAAGAGGACGGAACACTACCACTTCATCTATTCTGTTTAGTAACTCTGGACGAAAATATGCCTTGAGTTCTTCCATTACGAGTGATTTCATGCCAGTATATGAAGCTGACTCTTCATCTGCAACCAAGAAACCAATGGAGTTGCGTCCTCCTTTGGCAATGGCAGAAGAACCAACATTTGATGTCATCACTATCAATGCATTCTTAAATGATACTCTCCTTCCCTGTTAAACCAGTTTTCAAAAAATTCCTGTTAAACCCAGTTTTTAAAAATAAGAGGCTGTTTAGTAAAAAAAAAAGCATCCTGTTTTAGCGAATCAGTGCTTAAATACGTTCGTAACTAGATTTTTTTGTCATGAGCTTAAACCATCGCCCACTATTCTGTCAATGCAAGTTTCCAGCATTAATGTGGCACAAACCTGGGAGTCTGTCAGGTGACCATCTTCAAACAGTTGAAGAAGGATATTAAATATATCTGGATGGGCTTTCTCTATTTCGTCAAGTAATACCAATGTGAAAGGTTGTCTTCTTATAGCTTCTGTTATTGTGCCTCCGTCACCATACCCAATATAACCCGGTGGTGATCCAATTAATTTGCTCACACTGTGTCGCTCCATATATTCACTCATGTCCAATCTCAGCATGGCTGATTCCTGCAGTAATAAGGAGGAGCAAAAGCAGTGAGACTTTCAAATTGGAAGGGGAAGGTATACGGAAATAACTATGAAGGGTATGTGAACCACATGAGCCCTATGTAGAACAGAGAATATCAAAGAATTCCCAACAGACATCCAAAAAATGAATCTCACATATAACTACCACTCTAAATACTACTATAAAAAATATTTTAGTTTCCCTTTTAATTTCTCTTAGTGGCATAGACGATCTAACAGAAATTGATAAATGTACTAACATGTGATAGACTAATAACTGCTTTTTTCTGAATTAACATTCTTTTAATGTAAACTAAAGTAAGTTCAGACATGTTTAATAGCTTAAGTAAAGAAAATCACAAGAGTTAAAAACTTAGCCAAAAATTCGCTTGCGTACACGCACTACCTTTTAATTGCAGATCGTTAAGAAAAAAGTGCCTAATTTTAGGGGAAAGACTTAAGTAAAGAAAGAAAATCCACAATAGCTAAAAACTTTGCCAAAAATCTGCTATTGTACACCAACAACCTTTTAATTGCAGATCATTAAGAAAAAAGTGCCTAATTTTAGGGGAAGGACTTACTGATCCAAAATAGCAAGCTGCCAAAGCTTTTGCTAGTTCAGTTTTGCCAACTCCAGTGGGGCCACAAAAAAGCATTGTCGCCATTGGCCGGTCTGGATCCTTCAGGCCAACCCGTGATCTCTTAACAGCACGGGAAATGGCAGCAACAGCCTCGTCCTGACCAACAACCCGTTTTCTAAGCTGCTCATCAAGACCAACTATAAGTATTCTTTCATCAGCAGTAAGCTGCTCAACTGGGATGCCTGACCAGAGTGAAGCAACTATTGCTATATCATCAGGTCCCACCACTGAAGGTCTGCAAAGGTTAACAATATTTACAAAAATTCATCAAATTCAAAGAGGAATGCAGGCCTGTAGCGCTTATTCTTCAAACAAAATAAATAAGCTCAAAAGTCGTACTCATCATTTTCTGATGTGGAAGGTGTAAAATCATCTGCCATTGGAGCAACATCGTCATTATTTAACCTACTTGACAAGACCTACATATAATTAAAAGCGTCAACAGAGATTCATCAGTGGATAATGAAATCATAAAAGCATAACAAAATCAGTCTAACTACCACTTCATGCATGGCCTGAACAGTTTGAATTTCTTGCCAGTAGTCGCTTGGTGACTTCGTAAGTATATAAGCTTGCTCTTCCTTTTTCCTCTTATATGCTTCAGTACGAGCTCTACTTCCTGCCTCATCAATGAGATCAATAGCTTTGTCAGGAAGATACCTATCAGAAATATATCTTGCTGACAGGTGCACAGCAGCATTAATGGCTTCCAGAGTGAATTTGCAGTTGTGATGGGCCTCGTATTTCTCACGTAGTCCCAACAGTATTTTAATTGCATCCTCCTGCCAAATTGTACACAATGTCCAAGACGAGAGAAAAAGAGTGACCGGCAAGCTCACTACATGCATGTAAATGAGATGAAACTACAGATGAATATACACAGCATTACCAACCTGACTGGGCTCATTAATAAACACAGGCTGGAATCGCCGTGCTAATGCTTTATCATTTTCAAAATGAGTTCTGTATTCATCCATAGTTGTCGAGGCAATGCACTGCAAGTAATGGATTCTTAATTCCCTTTGTTTATAACTTTTAACCAGAATACGTTAACTGGATAAAATGTCAGAAGATGCATTAACTGGGAGAAGCACATATAAATGGAAAAAATAATAGAGGTTGATCATATTAGAAGCAGTAAAATCAGATTCAAACTTCTTGTTGTAATTCTTGAAGAATTTTCTCACTCCAAAAGATTTTTTTTTCCTCATCAGCCATTAAAGTGATGATATTAAAGCAAAGAATGAGGAAAATGACCTGTAATCCACCTCTCCCAAGAGAGGGCTTTAATAAATTAGCAAGGTCAAGACCAGAACCCTTGTCTCCCCGTCCTACTGTGCCAGATCCCACAAGTGTATGGACTTCATCAATGAAAAGAATGATATTACCTGCAGTGGCAGCATGTCATGAATCAGCAACAATGAAAACATTTTGTTTCTAAATACAACTCAGAGGCATCCACCTGCTTTCTGTATCTCTCTTAGTAATGCAGTAACACGTGCCTCTAGTTCCCCCCTTTCCTTTGCACCAGCCATCAGTAGTCCTATATCCAAGGACATTATTTGTTTTGTCTGTGCATAATAATCAAATTTGTAAGATATAGCTTTTTCAACAGAAATATTATAAGCTACTTGTAGTGTATAAGAATGACGAATGAGAAGAACCACGAGTTCACTAATTGGTTGTAAATCAACATACCAAGAGATCTACAGGAACCTCAGCTTGTGCAATACTAATTGCCAGTCCTTCAGCAATGGCCGTTTTTCCAACACCACTTTGCCCAAGAAGAATGGGATTATTTTTGGTTCTGCGACAAAGTATTTGAACAATTCTTCGAATTTCAGTTTCTCTCCCAATCACAGGATCAACGAGTCCTTCACTAGCACGGGCAGTAAGATCCACGCAGTATTTGGCCAGAGCACTTTTCTCTGACAAGCCGTTGTATCATAAAATGTAATTTCTGCTTTTGTAATTATGTAAAAAAGAACACAAACAAAACTAGCTTCCTACCTCTTGCCTTCCCAGAGGATCTAAAAGCAGAGAGTTTCTGATTAGAGGATTTTTCACGTGCTCCTTTGGGTATTGCAGATGGTTCTCTTCCATCTTTGACAAGCTCGCCTTGAAGTCTGGTGAGTGCCATCCCTGCCAAGTGGCCCTCATCCACCCCCAGCCTGAATTTGTGCAATGCAGCCAGTAGCCACATTCAAAAAATGGTTTTTATAAGGATAACAGAGACCATCATGAATAACTAGTTGATTCACAGAGAAAGAAATGACCAACAATGCGGATGGTTTTCATGATTTAAAAAAAACTCGCTATAAATATCTTCGTCAAAAACCAAAGTTCAGCGAGTAATTTGAATAAGATGGCATAACTTTTACATCAACAAACCCTTAAATAAGCTTCCTTGCAAACTCGGTACTTTCTCATTCCAATTAACTCCTAGCGTAGACATTTTTTTGCTTTCAGAGAGACACTCATACAAATTTTTATCATACCACAATACCCTACCAAGCACAACTGTCACTCTACCCCTCTTCTACAATTCCTCCCTCAACCACGCCAGAGAAGGGAGAGAATTTACAGAATACTCATACAATATAGAACATAACATACCAACAAAGGATAGCTAATACAAATGAAGGACAGCAACAAATAACCTACTAGCAACATTAGTAAACCCAATGTATAATTTATGAAAAATTGGTTCACCAAATTCAAGAAATGACAACAAATATTAGAAGGTTTTCTAACTTAGTAACATCTTCAACAGTAGAAATGAAACTAATTCTGCATGGGAGCTGTTTGCGAGCGAAAGCAATTACCTCTGGAGTACCTGACCTGCGCTGCCATCGTCAACAGTGATGAGACCGATCACTATATGCTCAGGTGAAATGAAATTATGTCCCATAGTCCTTGAGTACTCCACTGCGGCTTCAAAAACCCGCTTTGTACTAATTGAGAACGGTACGTTCGTAGCTGAAGAACTGACAGAACTTTCTTGAGGAACGGAAGTATCATCAGAGTGCCAAATACTGCGAACCGTTTTACGTGCCTCGCCAATTTTTACGCCAGAGCCAAGAAACCCTTCGGGATCGCGATCCTCAGCGATCAAGCCCAACAAGAGGTGCTGCGTGAAGACCATGTCCTTGCCCAAGGCTCTAGCTTCTCTTTGAGAAAATATCACAACCTTAATAGCTCTCTCCGTGAATCGCTCGAAAGCTGCAGAGACGGAAGTAGTGATCCTCCGATTCCCTCTTCGCCGGTCAGAATTACTTGGAGACAATAAAGAAACGCCGAAAGAATAAGAACTCGAATACAAGAAGGTACTTTGCGGACTAGCATGAAGAGGGGATAATAAGTAAACTGGATAAAGACGGCGACCGTGGCAGTCAGTGATTGATTGGCTTCCGCGGTAGCTTGGACGCAGTAGTCGAGGGAGAAGAGAAGAAAACTCCGATCTTACGTGGACCGAAAGAGGCGAGGAGGATGAAAGCTGCATTTTTAGAGAGAGAATTGCGCAGCTAAGTTAGTGGAACCAGTAGTTTTCGTAGATATGAATGAAGGAAGAAGAAGAGTAAGATTGCCGAGTAGAGGAAGGAATTGTAGGGAGAGATGGGAAGGGAAAGAAAGGAATTTTAATAAGAGCCACGAAGGAAGAATAGAAGAACACGTAAAGGCACGTTTCGTTGGCTGCCAAAAAGTCTACTTTTCATTGCAGACACAAGAGTTTGGGACTGTCGATTTCTACCTTTTGGAAGCACATTGTGGAAGAGTACGTTTTGAGTTTGCTGTGCGACCAAGGCAGTACCAGTGTTTTAGGAATTGGACCATCACACATCAAGTACAAGGCCGTTACGCTACCAAAACTGACTATTATGGTGGTAAAAAAAAAACACAGTAGTCTTTGCAAGAACAATTACCATGTTGACAGTGATGGAACTGATTTGCATCTCTGACAATAATCTTCCGTCCATAGATTTGGGAAATGAATTTGAAAGCAGATTCAATGATTGCAAATTCGCATGTTCTTGGTCACCTAAATTGCCTATCCTTGGTCAATCTTCATACTTCCAAAAGCCACAGCCAATTTCTCATTGTCATCGTTCAAAATGTGTTCTTTGTCTTCATCTTCGACATCGTGCAACACACACGAACCTTCTGGCACATACCCTGCCATCTTCATCTCTACTGCCAAATTCTCAACCTTTTCATAGACTTCTCAGTTCTCGCCAGTACCGATTTTCTTGGTCAGCTGTGGCCTCTGTGAAACCCATGAAACTCTTTACCATATTCAACCACACTGAAGGCTGCAGATTTCTTCAATCCCCTGTATTTCATATTTTCTCTGAGTCTTCCAACTTCTTGCCATTTGTTTGAGGCTGGATAAATATTTGACATCAGCACATAGTTGTCCACTGTGCTCTGGTTCAAGCTGGAAAAGATTAGCAGCTGCAATTTCCCCCAGTTCATTATTCCTGTGGATTCTGCAAGCCAAAAGCAAAGCACCTCATACTGCACCGTTTGGGGGAAATGGAATCTTTTTTATCAGATCATACGCTTCATGTAAAAGCCCAGCTCGTCCAAGCATATGACCATTGAAGCATAGTGTTTCACCTCAGGCTTCTTCACAGAGGACTTTTTCATATCAGCAAAACATTTTCTACCTTCATCAATAAGGCCTCCATGGCTACGAGCAGCAAGAATCGATGTGAAACTGATGTAGTCTGGCTCAACGCCTTCCCTTAACATTTCCCAGAAGACTTTTAGTGCTTCTTTCCCACGTCCATGGATGTCATACCCTGAAATTAATAAATTCCAAGAAGTGACATTCTGTTGAATTGAATGGATAGCCTTGAACATAGCCACAGCTTTCTCTAGATCTCCAGACTTGGCATACATGTCCATCAAAGCATTGCAAAGAGACTCAACAATTTTGATTTTGTTGCCACTAATATAACTATGAAGTTTCCTTTCCATGTGGCAGCAACCCAGGTAAGCACATGCTGAAAGCCTTAAACCATGATAAGTAGTCACTGAAGTTGGCTTACACTCAGGATCCTGTGTCTGATCAAAAAGCAACGGGGCTTCACTAGCTTGTCCATTCTTAGAGTAACCCGACAACAGAGAAATTCCATGAGATACCATCTCTCTCCTCCATCTTATCAAAACTAAACGAGCCTTTTCTACATTCCCACATTTCCCATACATGGCTATGATGTAATTCCCATCGCAAAGTCCTCAAGAAACACATTAGTAATGGCATATGCATGAACTATTAGAGCCTTCCTAGTATCTCCCAGCTGACCAACTGTGGAGGCGATGCTAACTACAACAACTAAATCTGAAAAAACACCTTAACACCCTCATCTTGCATCTTGCGGAACAAGAGTAATTACTCTAAGGGTTGGATGGCCTGTTCATAGGCTGTAATCATTGTAGTCCAGCAAACAACATCTCTTGTCGCCATTTTGTCAAACACCTTGAGAGCATTAGCAATTTCCTCCATAAATGCCTAATTGATCAGAGAACAAGCGAGCGAACGAAAGAGTTCGGGACCTTAGGGTTGCACCTGCTTTACGTCTCCAAGAAGTTGGGGCGGGAGGCTGCACAAATCCAAAACAAAACAGAGCAACACCATTTCTCCTTCTCTTCAATGCGTATTCTGCCGAAGCTTTTGGCGCGGAACAGTTGCTGCTGCTGCTCTGGGGCGGATATTTCCAATTCTGTTGGGCTACCTCATGAGTGGCCAGGCCTATTGGGCTATCTCGTGAGTAAGCCAATTTACGGAATGTTCTGTAACTGCATCTGTCCACCTATCAACCCAGCCAGGCCCACTATTGGATTTTCTTCCCTGTTCAAAGGGGGATTTCTTCACTCTTGAAGTTGTTCTTCAATCGATTAAAGCTGGAATTTAGAGTAATTTACGGGATAAAATAATCACTATATTTGCTCTTCAAGATCAGGTCACTGTGAACTGTAACATTAAAGCACTCCTTTTTTTTTCAAACCGAGAAGGATCCAGCCCACGTGTCATTTGAAGGAGCCTAAATTTTCAAATCCATGCGCGTAAGCCTCATGGGTACCATTTGAAAAAAACAAACCCATAGGGTTTTGAACGTGCACATACTGTAAGAAAACAAGAAGCGTAAAGACTTTCAGAGAAAGTTACTCAAGAACAGAGATGACTCGTTCAGTATATTCAGCTTCCTCTACTACAAGTGCAATACAGCTCAAACCTTGATAAACCAAAAAGCTAAAGAATAGAATAATATAAAACTGTACTATACAAAGTCAAAAAGAGCTCCAAGACTAACTCACTAAAGAAAAGAATCCCGCCTAAAATATCATGGACAATGATCCTATACAATTGGTCTATACTATGTATCCTGTACTCGTAATACCCCCCCACAAGGTGAACGATGGGGATCAACAACGTTCAACTTGCGCAACAGGTGATGAAGTTGATGGACGGGAATAGGTTTTGTTAAGAAATCACTTGGCTGGTCAGTAGAGGCAATGTGTAGAAGCCGAAGAAAACCAAGCTGAACCTTTTCACGAACGAAATGACAATCGATTTCAATGTGCTTGGTGCGTTCATGAAATACAGGATTATTAGCAATATGAACAGCAGCTTGTGAGTCGCAGTATAATGAAATAGGATGAGAATGAACCACATTGAAGTCTCGAAGAAGAGCAGACAACCAAAGAAGTTCACTGCAAGTATTGGCCATGGCACGATACTCGGCTTCAGCGGAGGAACGTGAAACTGTAGATTGCTTTTTAGATTTCCAGGAAACCAGAGAGTCACCGAGCATGATGCAAAAACCAGTGACAGAACGACGAGAGTCCCGACAAGAGGCCCAATCAGAATCACAATAAGCACGAATAGTAGAACTCCAATCTGTGTCACAATAGGCACGCAAGGCAGAAGAGTGTGTTGAAGGAAAGAAAATGCCCTGACCTGGACAACTCTTGATGTAACGCAGAACACGATAGGCAGCGTTCAAATGTTGATCAGTGGGAGCATGTAAAAATTGACTTAAATGATGAACAGCGTAGCTCACATCTGGGCGGGTTAAAGTAAGATAAGTCAAACGACCAATAAGGCGGCGATAAAGACCAACATCAGGCAGAAGAGTGCCCGATTGAATGGAGAGATGAGTATTGAGTTCAGTGGGTGATGCGAGGGGCTTGGCATCGAGGAAATTTGAATCATGAAGTAAATCCAAGGCATATTTACGTTGAGTGACCATCAGACCTGAATTAGAGCGAGTGATTTCAAGACCAAGAAAGTATTTTAATGAGCCCAAGTCTTTGATCTTGAAACAAGAGTGGAGATGATCTTTAATAGACTGGATGAGGGTATTGCTAGTGCCTCCAAGAACCATGTCGTCAACGTAAAGAAGAAGAGCAACAAAATCAGCGCCTCACTTGAGGGTGAACAAGGAATAATCTGACTTGGACTGCCGAAACCCATAAGCAACAAGAACTGCACAAAATTTTTCATTCCACTGGCGAGAAGCCTGCTTGAGGCCATAAAGAGAACGCCGTAACTTGCATACAAGATCCGGTTGTGAAGATAGGTAACCAGGAGGTTGCTTCATATAGACTTCCTCATTTAAATCTCCATTGAGAAAAGCATTGTGAACATCAAGTTGATGTAAATGCCAATTGCACATAGATGCCAATGCCAAAAAAACTCGTACAGTGACCATTTTTACAACAGGGGAGAATGTCTCAGTGTAATCAAAACCAGGTTTTTGATTAAAACCCTGGGCAACTAGTCGAGCTTTATGGCGTTCAACAGTGCCATCCGCATGGAATTTGGTCTTGTACACCCATTTAGAACCAATGGCGCGGCGGCCATGCAGAAGTGGCATTAAATCCCATGTGTGATTGTCCTGCAAAGCCTGCATTTCCAAATCCATGGCTTGACGCCAAGCTAAAATACGAACTGCCTCACTAAAGTTAGAAGGTTCACGATGAACAGAAAGAGCACATAAATAAGAAGCATGAGAGGAAGAGAAATTATGATAATGAAGATGCTTACCAATAGGATAGTGCAAGGATGACTCAGCAGCATGAATAGGCTGAAATGGAGGCATGCATGAGGCTTGGTTACAGTGATAGTCTTGAAGATATGAAGGAGGCTGCCGGAAGCGCAAAGACTGTCGTACAGGAGGGGAAGGAGAAAAAGAAGAGGGGGCAGGATTCTCGGGAGGAACTAAAGAGTGGGAGTTTGGTGAAGAATCATTAGGAAGAGAAGAAGAAAGAGGAGGATCAAATAATAAAGGGGAAGGTAGGTCAGTAGGAGAAAAAAGAGGTACAGAAGATTCAGTAGAGGAAGTGAGGGAAGGAGTAGAAGATTGAAAAGGAAAAATGGTTTCATGGAAAGTAACATCACGAGAGAAAAAAATTTCATGGGATTCAAGATCAAACAAACGATAGCCTTTAGTACCAAAAGGATAACCAAGGAATAAGGAAGGACGAGCACGTGCTTGAAATTTGGTACGAGCATGGGGATGAATAGAGGCATAACAAAGACAACCGAAGACTCGAAGATCATCATATTGAGGAGGTTTATTGAAAAGTATTTGGTAAGGGCTATACTTATCCAACTGACGTGAAGGAAGACGGTTGATAAGATGCACAGCCGTAAGAACACAGTAACTCCAAAAAATTTCAGGCAAATGTGCATGAAAACGAACAGCACGGGCTGTATTTAAGATATGCTGATGTTTACGCTCAACAACCCCATTTTGTTGGGGTGTATAGACACATGTGGTTTGATGAAGGATACCTTTACTAAAGAAAAAATCAGTCATCTTGAATTCAGCCCCATTATCTGAACGTATGGTTTTGATTTTGCAATGAAAGTGTGTTTCAACATAGTGATAAAATTGGACAAGGAATGATCGGGTTTCACCTTTGGAAGAGAGCAAATGGACCCATGTTGCTCTACTATAATCATCAACAATAGTCAAAAAATATTTATAACCATCTATAGAAGTAGTAGAATGAGGACCCCATATGTCAACATGAACAAGATCAAAAGGGGATACAGATTTAGTTACACTAACCCCAAAGGGTTTTCGTTTCATCTTGGCTAAAGGACACACCGAACAAAAATCAAAAGCTTGACATTGAGGGGAAGGCAAAAGGGTAGTGGCAGAAAGGGAAGGATGCCCTAATCTTTGATGCCACAGCATGGAACGTGGAGAGACGGTTGAAGAAGCCACGGCAGAATTGATTTGTGGAGAGGAAGTGCGCAAAAAATAAAGTCCTTTATGCATGCTCCCCATTCCAATCCTCTTCAATGTGCCCGAGTCCTGCAAGGTACAAGTAGTGGAATTAAATTTCAATTCAAGCCTAGGAGTGGCAGTTAATTTGCTGACAGAAATTAGATTAAGTTTGAAAGTAGGAACACAAAGTACTTTGTGAAGAACAATGTCACCAGGAAGGAAAACAGAACCTTCATGTGTGACCACATGACGCTCACCATTTGGTAAAGTAACAAAGGAATCAATGAGAGGTTGAGGATGATTTAAAAAGATAAGTGAACAAACAATGTGGTCACTGGCCCCACTATCAATCAACCAAGAAATTGAGGAAGTGGAATTAAAAACGGATGTATTTGAGTGAAAAATATTACCTGCCACTGCAGACACAGAGGAGATATTGGGATGTGTATGACTACCTGTACTTGAAAAAGTTGAAGAACCTTCACTAGGTGAAACAGTTTGAGTATTTAGCTTGAGAAAATCCATGAGCTGATTGCATAGCTCTGGACTCATCACCAAAGGTGATGGAGAAGCATCTGTTGCAGAAGCCAAATTGGCATAGTGACTACGATCATTTCTATTATTGCCCCCAGAACGTTGTTGCCTTTTTGGTTGACCAGGCGGATAACCGTTAAGCTTGTAACACTTATCAATAGTGTGGCCTTGTTTATGACAATAATTGCAGGACAAAGTTTCACGGCGGCTTGATGAAGAAAAGAATCTTGCCTTTCCAGATTCAGTAAGGGGGCTGGCTCTGACGGCCATTGCTGAGGAATCAAGTGATACACCAAAAAGGAACCGAAGAAGATGATCCCTTTTGTGTAATCATCTGCTGCCTCTCCTGATGCTGTATCATAGAGAAAGCTTTGTTGATTCCAGGAAGTGGTTCCATGGATAAGATTTGACTACGTATGACTGAGAAAGAATCATTTAATCCCATTAAAAACAACATAAGATACTCCTTTTGCTGATGTTGTTCAAGAGCAGATTTTGAGCCACAAGTACAGACAGGAATGTTGGTATAGTATGATAGTTCATCCCAGAGAACCTTTTGCTTTGTATAATATTCTGTGACACTAAAAGTGCCTTGACGAGTGTTACCCATGGCCTGGCGAATTTCATAGACTCGAGTATCATTGGAGGCCGCATATCTAGCTTTCAAATCCAACCAGAGCTCACGAGCCGTGGATGAGCTGGACAGACTTACTGCAATTTCTTTAGAAATGCAGTTCAACAACCAAGTCACTACAAGACTATTACAACGTTTCCATGAAGCAAACCGGGAGTCCGTTTCAGAAATCGCTATCAAAGCACCATCAACAAAACCTTGCTTGTTACGAGCTTCAAGAGCGGTGATCATGGTCCGACTCCAAGTATGAAAATTATCCTCACCCGTGAGGGGAAGAGAAATAAGCTTATTCACTGCATAGTCAGCTGCAGTAAGATTGAAAGGATCATCAAAGGGATTTGGATGTGTGGTTCCAATAGTGGTTACCACGGTGGCTCCACCAGCTACTTCAGAAGGAGTAGACATTAGAAGAAAAACGAAAAACGGAAGAAAATCAATTGACTGAGCGATCGCGAGATGGCTCCGATACCATGTAAGAAAACAAGAAGCGTAAAGACTTTCAGAGAAAGCTACTCAAGAACAGAGATGACTCGTTCAGTATATTCAGCTTCCTCTACTACAAGTGCAATACAGCTCAAACCTTGATAAACCAAAAAGCTAAAGAATAGAATAATATAAAACTGTACTATACAAAGTCAAAAAGAGCTCCAAGACTAACTCACTAAAGAAAAGAATCTCGCCTAAAATATCATGGATAATGATCCTATACAATTGGTCTATACTATGTATCTTGTACTCGTAATACATACCGAACCCCTAAAAATGAGATAACCAATTAGGTTAAAACTCTCTCGCAAGAGAATTGAATCTAAATCTAAATTTCACTCTATTATAGCTGCAGATTTTTATAATGTACAAATTTTCAATTGACATTCAAACCAGAGAAAGCAATACATAAAAAAAAATGCAGAATTTCTGCTTCCCATATAATGCAAAGCCTGTCCAAACCCCAAAAGACAAACATAACAAGCTGCTCTTACTGTTATCATAGCTCACTGTTAAAATTTGGGATAGTATCACGAGTCACATCTTCACCACGATCAATTCTTGACGCAGAAAGAGATTTAATTCGCTCTATCATTTTCTTTACATTATCTTCTTCGGGTTCAAACATGGCACCAGCGATGGCCACCACGCCTGGATTCTGGCTATTAAGCACTGAGAATATAACAGCAGGCTCATAACCAGCATTAAGGCAAAAATGGAGCAGGCCATGGGGAAAAATAAACGCATCACCCTCTTGAAGGCTTCTTTGGAAAAGTTGGTTTTGGGTGTCAAGGAAACCAGCAGTTATCACACCTTTGAAAACAAACAACACTTCTGAGGCCCTGGGGTGGGAATGAAGCAATATTAGGCCGTCCACGTCGAGGTCAGTCCTGGCAATTGAGAGGCCGAGAGTGTTCAGTCCAGGAAAATCCGCGGCAGTAACAATGTTCATTGAGGAACGGAGGAAGTTGTCTGTGTCGCCAGGGTGGTTCACTTGGGAAGTTTTGAAATCTGAGGCAGAGATGGTGGATGGAGTCTTGCAGGGGTACCCGTTGATGAATATGGTTTCCTTAGCCTCCATATCGGTAGGACAGACGTCCTGGAGGTTATCGTGATCTGCTAAGCAGATTTTGATGCATAGAAATAACAGAAAGCAAAAAGGAAGAGAAGGATTCATCTGGGTTCTGGTTGGAAGTAATCATATGTGTGGTTAGTTTTTGAATAAATTTATTTGTCAATGTGATCTGTTATGTGTTGAGATATATATGCAGACAGTTCCTAAGAGGTTGGAAGAAACTGAAGTCATTTTGGAGGCTTGGAGTTTACTACTGGATATCACGTCAAATGGATTATATTGTAAGAAGTGCTTTGCTTAAAAGGAATATTATTCCAAGAATACATGTGGTCATGTTGCTCTGAATGTTTCTCTATCTCCAAGAGAAATTCTATCAGTTAATTTGCGACCTTCCTTGCCATTGCAGGAAAGTGACTTGACTGTTACATATGTGAATAAGGGATACTAAGGAAAAGATGAGCGGTCAATTATTAGGTATTTTGCTTATGCTTAAAAATTAGATTATGTGAAATTTTGATATGAAAACTAAGACTAAGTTGGAGAGGGAGGTTCGCGATGGCTAAAGAAAGGAGGGTTGGAGAAGGTTCCCATAGAAAAATACATAAATTTCTACGGGAACTCACCCCAACCACCGGCAACCTTCCCTCCAAGTTTAGCCTTAAGCAAAACCACAGCACCCACTTTATGTGTTCTTCCAAGTCCACTATTAGACGGGTTGTGAATTTCCAGCGGTCACTCAACTGACACAGAGGGGCTCAGGTTTGAATTATTCTTGTTGATGTTATGGTTTTAGGGTTCTGATTGCCGTTGAAGCATGAAGCTGCCGCCAGTAGGATTGCTACCGTGGGCTATAGTGAACTATTTGCATTTGCAGTTACGGGGTCTCTCTTCATACAAAGATGGAACACTAAGGCAAAACTCATAACTGACCAGAAAGTGAGAATAGTTCCCAAAATGATGTATTTATTAAATGAAAGAGTCTACAAATAAAATTAAATGGAGTTCATGCCTAACCACCACCATTTAAAGCTCAAAAAGAAACTCAGCCCAGCCTGCTTGGACTCTGTTCATTCTCCAATGCTATTGCCAGTAGAAATGCCATTATTCTCAGAACCCTCAGTAAGAATATCAGAGATGAACTTTATCAAAGAGCAGAGCCCACCCAAGAAATTATGGTCAATAACTCCTCTACCTTCCACTACATGCGCAAAATCAATAAGCTTAATTTCAGCGCCTGAATTCCCTCCCTTCAACACAGAATCCCTGTCGTAAAACATGAGAACTGAACAAGAATTGAAATGGTAAAGGGTTTGGTCCTCAAACCATTCCTTCAGCTCCAACAACTGTGACAAAATCCCAGAAGAACCGCCATAGACACTTGATGCAAAAGAACAATCAGGGTCCAAATCTGAATTGGCAGACGAGTTAGAAGGGACAAACTTCCTGATAACTAATTTAACATCATCTACATTATAACCCTGGACAACTTTTTTCGCTGGCTTCCACAACTCCGATTCCTTGCTAGCGGGCAGTTGCAGCCCAGAGATCCTGAAGCCCAGTGGCAAGCTAGTAGTTTGTTTATCCTTCTGAAGACATCTTTTGATATAATCCTCAGACGATTGTGGGTACCATGTTCTGGAACCAATCTTAATATCCATGATGGCTGGTTTGCGCCTACTTGAGACAAGATCCTGCAAGACAAGGTGTAGGAGCAGACCAGAACCATCGGATGCCTCCAAAAGTTTAGTGCCATAGAAGACAGGATAGAACCTTCGGATCTGACTTGGAACCTTTGTAGTGGAAGAGAACGACGTATAGAAGGCCAACTCCCTGGAGCCACGCTCAACATCTTGGAGGGGCTTATAAAAGTGACCTGAATCATCTACGAGAGGGCCAAGCTTTCCCTCATGAGCCTTGTGACCTGCAACCTGATGATTCGGGGCCTTAAGCATGGTCTTCAAACTATCAGACTTCCTAAATAAATTTGATTCCGGCACAAACTTGATCTATTAAGCTCAGAAAGATCAGAAAATTTTGTATCCCTTGCTGAACCACGCTTGTGATGGACTCCTACAGTATAGCATGCTCAATTTAAAACCAAATGAAAAAATTATCAAAGCTGCATATTGAAGAAAAGTTTGCTCTCCAATAAAATCGGAATTTTTTTTAAAAAGAATCTCCATAATTTATTGACAACCAAAAAACAACTAATAACAATGGCAAGAGCATCACATCTGTAAAAAGATTTCAAAGAACAAAAATATCAAAAATAAAAGTAAGGTCTTTCAAACAACTACACTCCTCAGTCCTCACCCAAACCCAACAAACACTCATATGCCCATTCCAATAATCATCATCCAAAGCTCCAATAGGTATACCCTTACCAGCATTACACTCCTGGTAAGAGGTGCACATCATCTAAGTTTCTCACAAAGCAGTCGAGAAAAGTAAAGGAATTTGTTTCTAAGGATCCAAACCCCTTTTTCCCTCACATATCACAGGTATTAAGATCCAACTATAAACTCTTGGCATCAGATTCTTCCATAATCCCACAATCAGTTCCTAGTGCGAAGCGTAGTATTAGACATCAGAGATTCAGAGTCATTCATACAATATACGCAATCAAATCGCATCTACATCTCAAATTCAGATCGAACCCACACGGACCAGACTACAAATCTAAAATCGACTTTAGCCCAAAACCAGCCCCAGAAGCGAAGAACATCACAACACAAACTGAGAACCATGAGCCCCACAATTACAATGCAAATAGAGAATCATACTTACAGGAAGAGATGGAAAACCAGAGAAAAAAGAGAATTATAAGAGAGTTACCCGAATTGGCCGTAAGTCAGTTTTGAATCATCTTGCCTATAGAGTCTAACTAATTATGTATTTGGGTCTGTCTTTGGGCCATCCGTTGATAATTATAGGCCTCTCAAGATTGGGCCCTCTGTCGTTTCAGTATTCCACGGTGTTTCTCTGGATGATCATGACTGTCCTTTGCACCACTTTTATAGATGAGCTTTAGATCTAAAAGATAAAAATACTGATTATCCAATTCACAGTGTGAGAAATCAACCTAATTGTTTAGTGGTTGATAAAAAAATTCACAGTGATCAATGGTCATTCAGACGCTAAATTATCAAACATTATATTAGTATTTATTCACAAAATAAATGTTTGGTGGTCATTCACACTGCTATAGAAATAGAAAACGACAACGTCTTATTCTGTTATTAACATTTTGAATTTTAAACCAAAATTTAAGGATTACAACAACGTCATCTTGATTTCAATTTTGGGAATCAATCATCATCAATCTATATATATATAACTGAAGATCCACAAGGCTTCTCCTTAATTCATGGTGCCACGTGGACGTCTTTAACAAAAAGCCTACATAGACAAAAGAAAATTTTAAAATATATTAAAAAACTTTAAGACCCACAACCACACACATAAATATATTGCAAAACTTTAATACCCACAACCACATTCATACACTTTAAGACCCACAATCACACTCATACAATTAATAGTATTCAAATAATTTTAAAATTATATTGAATTGTATGGGAATTTAATGTTTCATAGGAGTGGTTTGATGTTGTTTTGGTTTCTCAAAGGTCATGTATTGCTAATTATGAGAGTCTTTTGATATTACTCAATTAATGAAATTCATTTGTAGTATTTAGTTTGAAAACATTTTGTGTGTTTTTGGCATTAATTACCATCATTTTGTCGGAATTTTTGTGTGTTTTTATCATTTAGTGTGTTTTTGATGTATTTTATGTGTTTTTGTAGTATTTAGTTGATGTATTGTGCATGTTTAGAGTTTGGTCAGGTTTAGTAGTCTGTTTGGATTGCAACATACACAACATGAGAGGCTTTTCTCATGCTATATTGTTCTAATGTGTAAGTAAATTCGGCCCATTTGGTATTGAAACATGTAAGTGGTGACAAGAAAGCAAGATAGAATTCAATGAGTTGTTGAAGGTCAAAGTGATTATAGGCATAAATCTACCAGTCATACATAACATTTCAAAAATATAAATTCAAAAATCTTATTCTAAAAATATTAAGAATTTTATTCCAAAAATATCATTTCAAAAATACTACTTATGCTATATTGTACTTCTCGATATTAAATGTCACTTTGTAGAAATTATTGTACTAACCATACAATATTGTCTCATAAACATGTCTTTGGTGACCTATAACATTTTGTAGATACTAGCGACGCAAATAAAAATTGATAAACTCTTAGCACACTTATTCCTTACGCATCAAATTTCTTACACCCTATTAGAAAAATTTTTTCTTAACAAATTAAAAAACAAGTATTGTACATATTTTATCTTTATCTCACAATCATCTATATTTTCTACAATTAAAGCTCTACTGCTCTTCATGTTAACAAAGTATCGAAAAACTTTCACACATCTATTTTCCAATCAAAATATGTACCGCACGAAGCGCGGGCATACAACTAGTATTATCATTATCATCGAGAATTTAAGCACTGTATACGTCATTAGTCGATCCTTTGTATGAATTACACGTAATAACGAACTTGCAAAATATTACCGATTGTGAAATTACTACGCAGTCCATGCATGCCAGCCAACAACAATTATATATGAGTGGAAAAAATGGTAAACATAACCGCAAATAAAGTCATTGCCTCATTCGACGTAGTCCCCAAACGGTAAAATACGAGGGAAAGAATCTCCCCTAACACTTTCAACATTAACTCTGCTAAAAAAAGAATTATTTAATTTTCAAATAATTTCAATTTTTATTCCTAATCATTTTCCGCGAAAGTAAAGGTCAACTTATCCAGATTACTGTTCAAAGCATAAGATAAAAGGTCCTCATACAAATCTAGAATCGTAGATTACCAAAGCCGGAAAAGAATTGACGTGTATGTTCAAGGGATTTTGTGGATTGACTAGCCGACGTCTATCCATGGTATTTTTAGTAATTTTATATTAAAAGAAGGGGTGTATATTCACATCTACTTCCCATGTATATATAACTCCTTTAAGCTGATTCTGCAAACGCTCTCACGTCTCCGATCAGCCCTCACTACGCCGTCCCTAGCCAAACAGTCTCAGTTTTGCTTTTTTCAATCAACACAGGTAGATAGATACATCTTTATCTGTTCGAAAAATGGATTGCATTATCTGGATCACTGAATTTGTGTTTTCGTCAGTCTTTCTTGATATTCTTGACTTATTTGGCTTTAGCAAATCGCAGATCGAGGTGGTATTTTCATTTGTAGTGATTGATTATGTTGTTTTGTATTGATGCATGCGGTGATTTTATTTTCTTGATCGCATCCGATGATTTTGATGGAGCGGATTAACGGTTTGAAGATTTTCTTATGTTGCTGATCTCAATTTTGCGTTCTCTCATCCTTTTACGCTGCCATCGTTTTGTGTTGTTTGGTTTACTTGATTCTATGGCATGTTTGATTCGAATAAATCTATGGAGATAGTCATTGCATGTTGGTGTTTGCTTCGGATTATATTTTATTGACATCTTTTATATCTTTGCATAGAAAACCTGTCCGGATAGGCAGAAGATTTAAAGATTATACACAAGTTGTACTGAGCTGAATTTTCTATCATCTTGCATATAATGTATGAACTTAATATGTCTTCTTAGTTTTATCTTCGTTTTTTTGTTAACCTTGCAGATCTTTGCTGGTAGGATGGCAACATCAACAGCTGGTAGCACAGGAATGCTCAGAGGAAGGGTGAAGGCTGTTCCTTCGGGAGACAGCTTGTTGATAATGGCTTTGACCAGCAAAACACCTGGACCTCCGCCTGAGAAGACAATCACTTTGTCATCTCTAATTGCTCCAAGACTGGTAAACCTATTGTTTTTTGCTTCTTTTTTTTTTTGGAGGGGATGTATGCCGGAAGAAAGAACTGATAAATCCGTTATATGCTCTTCCTTGAGAAATTATATGGGGCTTGAATCACATGTGTTCCTTGGAGATCTATTTATATGGTATCTGGCTTTCATTCATCAGTGTTAACATCACATGAATCACCACTTTATTTATTTTCCACATCTGGTCGGCTTTCTAGCATTGGACGATGAGGATCGGTTACCAACTTGTTTGTATTTGATTTAGTTTTGTTGTGAATAAGGTAGAGCAGTTTGCTTGCGTTGTATGGATGGCTTTGACTACAGGCTGATGATGTTACATTCTTGTTTTCTGTCATTCCTAGGCTCGTAGAGGGGGTGTTGACGAACCATTTGCTTGGGACAGCAGGGAGTATTTGAGGAAGCTTTGCATTGGAAAGGTGCCAATTTTAATATATTTATTTAACAGCGATGGCTGTGACTTTATCATGTTACATCTGAACAGAAATATTCATTTAACAGGAGGTCACTTTCAAAGTGGAATATACTGTTCCATCCATAAACCGGGAATTTGGATCCGTTTATCTTGGTGACAAAAATGTTTCAGTGTTGGTTGTTTCAGAAGGCTGGGCAAAGGTTTTATCTCTATAGAGTGCTTAGGTTTCTTGCTTGTTGTTTTCATTTTCCCCGGCATTAGCTGAACCGGTAGATGCAGGTCAGGGAGCAAGGTCAGCAGAAGGGTGAAGCAAGTCCAGTCCTTGCAGATCTGCTACGCCTTGAAGAGCAAGCTAAGCAGCAGGGTCTTGGTCGTTGGAGCAAGGTTGTTGTTTTTTCTCTGCTCGGATATGTTTTCATGCATTGTAATTAAATTGTCTGGCTTAAATTTGTGCAAAACACTCTTGAGGTTTTTTGTGTGTAATTAGTTTTAACTTTTAAGTAGTCTTCTATCCCTTATTAATTCATTTTAGTCCTGTTTCTTTTACTTTAATTGATAAGGCAATGTGATCAAGGGTGACCATAAAAGAACAAAAACTTAAAGTTGAGGAAAAACCATTTTAGCACATTTATGAAGATAGATGTCACTCTTCACTGTCCTTGTATTTGTTGTCATACCCTCTGCATTCTGTTGTATCACATCTGTAATCGTCATTTTGTTAAATTAAGCATGTTCTCTTATCTTGTGCCTCAACTTCAATTATTGAAAGCTTCATAGTATTGTTGATTGGCTGTTGTTTAACTTTGCTGACATAGAATTGACACTCGTGAACTATTGTTTTACTAATTGTTCTCCTAAACCTGAAACTTTTTTCTGGTATCTCATCATTCTTATAGACCGTTTTCGAGTCCTTCCTCAGGGCAATGATGCTTCTTAGTTTCTTCTTCCTTTCCTTTACCAGTCAACTTGAATTTTATTCATATTCTCACCGCACTGATTGTATAAAAGAGAAAAATCAAGGGGAAATACCTAATGCAGAAATTTTAGGTCAAGATAGTGAGGAGATCACGGGAGTGACTATTCCTTGGCATAAGAAGTCTTTGACAGGGATATGACATGTCCCTTTCCTGCAAAATGGCCATATTTTACTACTATTTAATGGAATAGGGACACACTTATTCTGTTCTTTTCCTTATTTTTAGTAAGCATTATCTGAGGGAAGAACTATTTCATAATCATTTCCATCATGTGTAGGTTCATTAACCGATACCTTTACTGTAAGTTTGTCTTGTGATTTTTTTTTAATGCTGTTGTGGTAGTAGATTCTAGAGGGGCATGAAATTAGTTCAGGCCATTTGAAGTTTCAGTTCTGGGTCCTTCAGATTGGCTTGTGTTTTGTGTGTATGTGGACAGTTTATAGTCCTGCTTATTTTATTTCTTACTAGGAACAGAACCAGACCAAGTAATTAGAAAAATCAAACAGTGGGTCCTGTTACATTTATTGCAAAGTTGATTTGTGTTCTGAGGCCCAGTACAGTTAGGGCCTGTGCGAAATTCTAAGCTTGTCAATCATGGCACAGCCAAACTGTTGGATTTTTACCTTAATTAGGGCCATCCTATTTAGTGCACTCTGCTACTGACCAAGTGAAATTTTTTGAAGAATGAGCATCTAAACCAGCTCTTTCAGTTTCCTCATGTTAATTAAAATCTTTAGCATAACTCTTTTATGAAATCATCATAATTTGGCTAAATGCTTTCAAGTATGTGGTAGTTGCAAGGTGCTCTAATGACAATGTAATTCATGCGTTCATTTCTTTATTTCTGATTGCAGGCTCCAGGTGCTGCTGAAGCAGCCATCAGGAATCTACCTCCTTCTGCCATTGGAGATCCTGGTAACTTGGATGCCATGGGCTTGCTAGCGGCAAACAAGGGGACACCCATGCAAGGTATTGTTGAGCAGGTTCGTGATGGCAGTACCATCAGGGTCTATTTGCTTCCGGACTTTCAGTTTGTCCAAGTGTTTGTTGCTGGGATACAGGTGTGTTTTAAAGAGCAAATTTTATTTCTTGTTCTAAAATCATTCTTTTTTTAATGTATACATGTTTTTGTGTGCATCGATGCTGATCCTTTATCCTGCAGGCCCCATCAATGGGTAGAAGAGCAACACCTGAAACTGTTGCTGGATCAGATATGTCTTCTGATGAACCAAACGGAAATGTTTCTGGTGAACCTCGAGTTCCTTTAACTTCAGCTCAGAGGCTTGCCATCTCAGCAGCATCGTCTAATGAAGTTGCTCCTGATCCATTTGGACTAGAAGCCAAACATTTTACTGAGATTCGTGTTTTAAATAGAGATGTGAGTAAAATGCCACCATGATTTAATATTATCTTCCCATCATTTTTTTTTCCCTTTTGCATTAAACTGAATGTGGATTTTTACAGGTACGGATTGTCCTAGAAGGTGTTGACAAATTCAGCAATTTGATTGGTTCTGTCTATTATCCTGATGGGAAAACAGCAAAGGACTTAGCATTAGAGCTTGTGGAAAATGTATGTACAGTTCTATTGACTATATAACACTCACATGGGTGCAAGGTACTAGGAATTGTCATATGGGTCGTTCTCGTGTTCAGTGTTAGGATTCTAGATTTAGTTTGTTTTCTCTTTAAATGTCAAGAAATTGGTTCTTAATGCCTGCATATGCAAGTGATTTGAAACGGCTGCTTGTAATTTTGCAGCCTCATATCTGACAGTAAGTCAAGCTATAGGAAAACTTCATAATCTGTTTGTGTGTCGAGGAATAACAGGTTCATAAACTTCATAATTTGTTTCAGGTAGTAAAGGAATAACAGGTTCCTTTTTTGTTTGTGTTATGCTAATTTCTGCTAGAAATTTGTACCTTCCTGTCTATTTTTGGTTGTGTATTACGTCATTCTGAATTTATATGTTAATCTTATTTATCTGCACCCGACTTATTTTGTTTTTCTGCTCTTTGCTTCTTGTATGTTTTTCTTTGGAGAGCTTCCATGTTATATGAGAATTACTGTGATAAATTGCGTTCTCTCTATTACTATATATTTGTAAATGGTAAAAATTTTTGGTACTGTAAAGATTTGGTTCGTGGTTACATAGGTTGTCCAGGGTTCTTAAACTTGTTTAACGAGATTACTTGAGTGTTCCAAATTTAATGTTACCCAGAACCTAGTGATTTTTAAGTAACTGCCAAGTTACCTAAAATTTCCGGAGTTACTTAACAAGCTTACCATCATCGTCTTCATCATCTAAAAGCCTTAAGTAATCCAGATTTTAAGTGCCGTTCAATCTTGTAATAATGTCTGTTATATATGATATGCTTAATTGCTCTAATACATATGGGTGTTCTGATTAAATCTCTATGGTTTTTTTCATCCCTTCATTTAGGGTTTGGCTAAATATGTCGAATGGAGTGCTAACATGATGGAAGATGATGCCAAGCGACGGCTTAAGAATGCAGAGCTCCAAGCAAAGAAAACCCGGTTGAGGTTTTGGACAAACTACGTACCTCCACCTACAAATTCAAAAGCAATTCATGACCAGAATTTCACCGGGAAGGTAGTAATTGGTCAGTTCCTCATTGTAATCTAGCTAAATATTTATCTTATTTCTTACCTGTCTATTTGTTGTATCTGGTTTTCCCCAGGTAGTGGAGGTTGTAAGTGGGGACTGCATCATTGTGGCTGACGATTCTGTACCATATGGCAGTCCATTAGCAGAGCGACGAGTCAACCTTTCAAGTATTAGGTGTCCGAAAATTGGCAACCCTCGCAGAGATGAAAAGCCAGCTCCTTATGCCCGTGAAGCTAAAGAGTTGTTAAGAACACGCCTTATTGGAAGACAGGTAGGACTACTTAAAAGTTTGAAGTAATGTAATTGGTTTTCAGTATGGTATAAAATTAATTGTACTAATGATCAAATGGCTTTCCAGGTGAATGTGCAAATGGAATATTCTAGGAAGGTCTCCATGGCTGATGGACCTACAGCTGGCGCTGCAGATTCAAGAGTAATGGATTTTGGTTCAGTTTTCCTCTTGTCTCCTGTCAAGAATGAGGGTGATGAAGCTGCTCCGCCAACTGCTAGCAACCAGCAAGCTGGGATGAATGTTGCTGAGCTGGTGGTTGCCCGTGGCTTGGGAAATGTGATTCGACATAGAGATTTCGAGGAACGATCAAACTATTACGATGCCCTTCTAGCTGCCGAGTCTCGTGCTATTTCTGGGAAGAAAGGGGTCCATTCTGCCAAGGATCCTCCAGTCATGCATATAACAGACTTGACAACGGTGAGACATGATTCTAGAATGGAAATTGTATACAACTTTGATGTCCTGAAAATTGTCCTCTTTTTATGTCTCCCTCAGGCATCAGTCAAGAAAGCTAGAGACTTCTTGCCATTTCTGCACCGTAGTAGGAGGACCCCTGCTGTTGTTGAATATGTCCTGAGTGGTCATCGTTTCAAACTGTTGATCCCGAAGGAAACATGCAGCATTGCCTTCTCGTTCTCCGGTGTTAGATGTCCTGGGCGTAACGAGCCATACTCAGAAGAAGCAATTGCATTAATGAGACGAAAGATCATGCAGAGAGATGTTGAGGTACTAGCCTCTTTTTATCAAATGATAATTTTTGACATGGCGGCTTTCTTATCTTCAGTTTGTGCCAGATTGAAGTAGAGACTGTTGATAGAACTGGAACATTTTTGGGATCTCTCTGGGAATCAAGGACCAATGTGGCAATTACTCTTCTTGAGGCTGGCTTGGCAAAGCTACAAACTTCCTTTGGAAGTGACAGGATTCCTGATGCCCATCTTCTCGAACAGGCTGAGCTGTCCGCCAAAAGACAGAAACTGAAGGTAAGAAGCAAAGTGTTTAGTCCTGTTAAATATTTTAAAAAAGGTAAACTAATGCACAAGACTCGTGTTACCAAGGTTTGCTGGGAGGACAAAGCTTCCCTGCATTGTGGAAAAGCTATTTGCCCAGTTTGAATTCATGAGACTGTCATAATAGAAGAACCATATTGTTGTTTTGGATGCAGATATGGGAGAATTACGTTGAAGGGGAGGAAGTCTCCAATGGTTCTGCTGCCGTTGAAAGCAAACAGAAAGAAGTGCTAAAGGTGCTTATTACATAATAACTTCAAGTCTTCATGTGTCACAGTGAAGGATAACTCTTCCTACTTGCTGCTTTCAGGTGGTTGTCACCGAAGTTCTGGGTGGTGCAAAATTTTATGCCCAGACAGTTGGGGATCAGAAAGTGGCTTCCATTCAGAAACAACTTGCATCCTTGAGCCTCCAGGAACTTCCTGTTATAGGAGCTTTCAATCCTAAAAAGGGTGACATTGTCTTGGCTCAATTTAGTGCAGATAATTCATGGAACCGAGCAATGGTGAGTGAAAGTCTAGTTCATTTCCCTTAATATTGGCACGCTGTTTTTTGGTTGCTTAAGCGATGTACTTCATTTACATTAAGTGATCATTTTATTTTTGCAAGTTTGTTTTTATGTTAGTAGAACTTTACTTCTGCTGAAATACTTGAACGGATAGCCTTTTTTGTAAAATCTGAAGTTTATCTAAAAACAATTTTAACATCTGAACTTATTTGCATTATACACGTGCTTGTCTTTTTGTACTGAAGTTATCTATTTTGACATGTTAAAGATTGTCAATGCACCCCGTGGAGTCGTCGAATCCTCAAAAGACAAGTTTGAAGTGTTCTACATAGATTACGGAAATCAGGAGGTTGTTCCCTACAGTCATTTACGTCCTCTCGATGCCTCAGTATCCTCCACACCTGGTCTTGCTCAGCTGTGCAGCCTTGCATATATTAAGGTTCCTAACTTGGAAGATGATCATGATACTGAAGCAGCTCAGTATCTGAGTGATCACACATTAAACAGTGGAAAAGAGTTCCGGGCCAAGATAGAGGAAAGGGACATATCAGGAGGGAAAGTTAAAGGACAGGGAACCGGACCAGTTCTTCTTGTAACTCTGGTAGCTGTGGATGCTGAAATTAGCATGAATGCTGCCATGCTGCAGGTTTGAATAGTAGCTTTCTTTTTCTTTTCTTTTTTCTGGTTCATTTATTCACTAATGTCATTTCTTAGCTTGAACGTTGCTACCGGGAAGTCTTTGCCTGTAGCCTGCCATTAGGTGGTTGTTTAGCTGAAATTCATAATAACGCACCTCAATTCCCTTAGCTATAACTTCATCTCATAGTAAAGGATACAGTCATTATCATTTTGAAATTAATTAATATAGAAAATATTATTAAAAAAACAACTTCCGTAGTGAGTGGGGTCAAGGACAGGTTGAACCAGGTTACACCCCTGCAACTCTACCACTGGGCACATGCTCGCATGAAGTTAAATATATAAAATATGCTTATTAAAATTGGAATTTAGAAGTATGTAGTCGGGGAAATGTATATCTAGTACTGGTTACACTATGGTGTTGTATTTCATCTCATTGATTGGATGTGGACTTTTCACTTAGATTGGATAGTGAGTATACAACATGATGATACATGTACTTGCATGAATTTTGTTGTGTGAATATTTTCTTTGCCATGTATAGGATTGTTATACCACCAGTGTCTGACAGAACTGTTTATTTCCGTTCTTTGAATTCTATTCACATAACCTTGAAATGTTCAAAAGTGGTGTAGGCTCTTCTTTTTTTGGCTGACCAGTGTCCTTAAATTTTTTGGTTAGGCTTGCTCCCTGTTTTCCCAAGAATTAGAGAACTTCCCTTTGCTTCATGGGGCTTCCCAGCGTCCTTAATTGGCAGTTTAGTTTATCATTTTCATTAGCAATATTCCTATTTTCAGTTGACATATCTTTCTAACCACATAAGCACAAAATGTTCATAAGTGGGGGTTCAGCTTATCTTCTGATCAACTTTTTTCCCGACTTGGTCACAATATTTTCAGGAAGGATTGGCAAGGGTTGAGAAAGGGAGGAGATGGGATTCTAAGGAAAGGCAGGTTGCCCTCGAGAATTTGGAGAAATTCCAGGAAGAAGCTCGGACTGGTAGGCATGGTATTTGGGAGTATGGAGACGTGCAGTCAGATGATGAGGATACAGCTCCACCTGTTAGGAAGACTGGTGGCCGGCGATAACTATAAAGCTAAATAGTTATCTAAAACGACGAGGTAAAAGATAAAAACAAAACTTGAAGTGGCGAAGATGAGTTGCCTATAGTCATCCTCTTATAGAGCAACAGATCAAGGAAATATTGCAGCATAATTTTGTTTGTAAAACTTTTTGAATTTTGGTTTTTGCCAGTTTTCCTTTTAGGAGAGCCATAATTTATCAGACTGCCGTAATAACGAACTGTAACATATCTTTGCTTTCTCCACGGGGGACATTGTAAACAGTTTTGCTGTTGAGTGGATGTTTGTTTCCTGTGAGGTGGTCTTGACTACTTGACTTCATTATGGTTTATGGGCTTGGACAACTGTTTTGAGCCAACTCCAGTTCCAGTCCAACACCCCCTTGTACTGTAGTGATGGTGTTGTACGTTATCATTTAGTACAAGAGAGGAAAAACAGGAAAATAGAACCATCTCAGAGTATGTTTAGACGTATGTCATTGGCGTAACTTTCTTGTATCCAGCATTCGATGCCGTAGACCATAGATCTTTTTGCTACTGATCCGCATATTTTATAACATCGCTATAATTTCTGGCATATATGTTTAGAAATATTCCCAGAGTTAATAAAGCACCATCTCCCTTCTAGCGCGATTTCACTTCGTTCTGTGTTTCTCAAAAACAGTATTTATATACCAAAACAGTATTCATATCCCATCACTTACAGTCCAAAATTTGCAACACACACCCATCTAACGAATCTGTGCTTATCCTAAAATCAGGGCTTTGATTACCTTAAAAAATCCACAGGCACAAAAGAAAACAATTCAAGTGTTGTTCATTATCCTTAAAATCCTCAATGCACCAACTTCGAGGCACAAAAAGAAACTACGAGGGCCTTATGAAGGCCTGATGGATTGTCGCATTTACACTCTTCATACATCATTAGGTTTCAAAACAAAGCAAAAAATTACCAACATCCAAGAATCTAACTACGAAACGACTATAAACCTTGATTCTCCCGTAAGTGAAATGCCATAGCCACTAGTCCTCAGTTTCATATCCTAGTTATCACGTCTTCTACGGCGTGGAGCAGCAGCAGTATCTTCCTTCTCATTCTCATTCTCATTCTCCTCTTCACTGCTTCCTTCTTTGTTTGAAGTCTCAGCAGCGACACTGCTTTTTGGCTCCACCTTTGCCTGCAAATTGTGTACCAACACGATAAGATTAGTCTGTCAATGTAACATTGGAGCTTCCTAATTAAGAATGCAACATACACATCCAATACTCACAGGCTTCTTTCCTCCAAAGATGATCTTAAATAAAACGGTCGTGATAACCACAACAATAGAGACGAGGACCCCAATGGTAAGATTTGGTTGCTTCTCTCCCTTTTCAATTATATCCTGCAAGTCAAAGCTGTATATCAAGCCATATCCCTCTAATAGGTATATAATTTGCACCACGTACAAACAGCTACATCATGACTTACAAGAATTTTAAGCTTGTGCGAACTCAAGAATGGAATATCAGCAATCTTGTATAGGAGATCGAACACCTTCTTCTGCATATGAAATGAAGTAGAGGGTGAGAGATAATACAGCAAACATGAAAAGAGAAGACTGCTCCGCCTCTAACAACCATGATTTGCAAGGAAAGAATGCCCAATTCATTACCTGGAAGCCTGCAAGAGCACCATCTGAACCTGCAGCTTCATCCTCCACCTTCTGTTTCTCCTTCTCCGCTGTAAATTTTGGCTTCCAAGTGGTTTCCCTAAAGGACTCTGCCACCTTTTCATCCTTTGTAATCAAAATATTGTCAAACAGTATACCATCTTGCATGGTCCAAATCTCAATACCAATGGCAGCAATACGCTCAAAGTCAGGCTTGTCAAGCTCAAAGTAATTTGGGTTTGGAATCTCCTGGGGTTTCCAGATGCCCTTATAGTTGGGGTTATCAATGAGTGGGGTATGCCATTTTCCCTTGTAAGCCGGATTCCTCTTCGTTGGCCTCTTCCATTCACCACACCCTGGGGCTGTATCACACTTTGGGTTATCAACCTTAGGTGCCTCCCATTCACCATCCTCATCATCATCCCAATCTTCAGGTTTTATTGCCTCAGGATCATCTACCTCCAGAGGTTCATCATCTAGCCAACCTTCAGGTTTCTCCACATCCTCATCTTCGATTTCCATGGGTGCATCCTCATCCCAATCATCCGGCTTCACGGCATCAGGGTCGGGAATTTTTGCTCTCTCGTCCCAGTCCTCAGGTTTCTTGTCATCTGGATCAGGGATTGTTTTGGCAGGAATTAGTGGTGGTTCAAAATCTTCAGCAGAGAGGAAATTTGCCTTCTTCTTCTCCTCCCCATCAATGAGAATACGTAGCTCATTGTCAGGCTTTATAATGGCTGTGTAAACATGCGGCAGCTTGTCAGATGGAACTGAGGGTGGGAACTTGAGATGATGTTCAACGAACTCCCCACTCTTTGGGTTCTTGTGGTTCAGTATAAAGTGCACCTTGTTTGTGGCACCACATTTGTCAGGACCAAACATAATAGAATAAGGTGATTCATTGTCAAATCCTTTAGCCGTCCACCCAGCCTCCTGGGGCCGAAGATATTTTATATATGCACCTCCACATTCTAGCCCATTTTGTAGGAAGGTCTCATATTGGAGGACAACAGTACCATCCTTAAGACTCACAGGCTTGTCGAGCTCTTTGACAATTGCATACTTTTTGGCCATCTCACTCACAAGAAGTCCATAATCATCATGCCCCTCACTCGTTGAGTGCTTCCAAACACCTACAACCAACACAAAACGAAGATGAAACACCATCTTTAAAATCAAAAAAGAAAAACAAGAAAAGTTCAGACAGAAGAACGTGTTCATGCAAAAGTAACTCTAGAAAGAATATACTTGCTGACACACTTAGATAGGATCACAAATTAATGCCAATAAACACCTTAACATCACACATGAACTAACCCCAACAACAATTTCAAATACCAAAACCACAGACAAGTAATTCCAACCCAAAGTGCACCAGAACAAGTATAATGAAGTAACAAAACTGAATCTAAGTTTAAATAATACAATTATTGTCAATGCTATCATTATTACATATAGGCATCTAGTCGAGTAACAGGGTGCATTGTATTACGTGGAAGCCAAACACAAAATCTGCCATAGATAGAACAAAATTGCATACATGGTCAACAAAATCTGGGGAGATCATTTCAGATTGGAGCCTAAGGCTATAGATGATTGACAACTTCCAACATACCACAAGATCGCCAATATATGTGAACACATACATAGCAAGCAGTATGATATGTTTGGACAGGAATGATCTAAATGGATAGGCTTGAGCCGAAAAAAGACTACATCAAAGTTTCTAATTACCTGGAAACTATAGAATCTGAGATAAGTTACTTCTTAATATACTTATATACCAAATATAAGTAGAAAGTTGATGATTTCTTTATGTGCTCTAAGAATTGTAAGAAGAACAAACTTGGGGCCTGACACACTAAGAACATGATTTCTTCATGGTGTATTTGAGCTCCTGAGAAGAGTTGTTCTTGAAAACGGTTTACCAAGGTATAGATTGCACCACCTAAACCCCAAGTGGTCTAGGCATTCTATATTCTTCTGTGCTCAAAATTTTCCAAGACAAACCATCATCATTATGATTTTACTCATGGAATTGGAGAGAAAAAACTATGTCTATCACAAATCTTTTACTCCCTCATAGTTTCCATAAATATTATGTACAATCATCATCTTATGCCATTCACTAAAACTTATTTCTCAGAACACACTGCATTTGTATGGATCTGACTAATTTAACATCGTACCCTCATAAATGCCCCTTTGTCAACATTACCATAAAAAAAAAATAGTCATTTTCTAATTTCAATCAAAAGGAAAACACTGTTTTTAGAAAACGATAATACTGATAATAATGATAGTAGTAAGGACAAGGTCACAAACATGGTAACATAGACGAAACTTCACAGAACTTCACCTAGAATATCATTCGAATAAGATCTTAAGTTAAACAGCAGAAAATGGACATGGCACATACAGAAAAAGAAGAAAAAAGATCCAGAACATTTACCTTTATAGTCATCTTTATCGGAAACGATCCATCGCCCTTCGAAGGTCTCATCGAAGGATTCGTAAAAGATCTGAACCAAAAAAAACAGATAAATATAAGAAATTAATACAAATATGCACACTCGGGACGTATAAAATACAAAGTTGAGAAGCTGCCATTACCGTATCATCATCCGATGCGCTGAGTTGCTGAAACGAAACAAAAGCTACGAAGAACAGCAGAGCTAATCGCAGAGAGAGCCCCATCTCTCACCCGCAAAAACCCTAAATGAACTGATGAGAATGGTGCGTTTGATCTGAATCTAATCAAAGGATGTAGACTTAGAATTCTCTTCTATACTATATAGAACTTTGGTTGCTGATAAGTTGCTGGTCTAACCAATGACAAAAGTTGCCACGTGAAATCATCCAATCATAGTCTTCCACGTAAGCATTTATGGTATGTCGATGTAATGTGGTTTATATTTTATTGAAGTATTTCATACGCACTCTTTGAAACTGCCGTACCATGATCGCTGAGCCTGGGCCCATGTCATGAGAATTTGTCAAGAGATAAAGATGAAATTATGGCCCAAGTAACCTCAATTTGAACTAATTACTCGATAATTTAGAGACTAAAATGGTATATATTTTATTTGTTGGAACTTTATTTTCAAAGACCATTTTTAGCTTGAAATGAATGGGCCTAGTAAATTGTTATATAAATATCTACCTTAATAGAGGCTTGTTCATTTGTTATATATACCCGTAGGACCAAATACGTAGGCTTTTTATAGTAAAATTCTTATGGCTTTTGTCATTTCTGAACAATTTTATGAATATTTTCCCCCAATCTTTATCTCCTCAGCAATCAACGTTATAGCATCACTAGCAATGAGCCCGCGCTTTGCGCTGGGCTATTGTTCATCGATGTAACCCAAGAACAATTTATTGGTAAGGTAATTATTTGGTTTAGAGGATTTTGAATCTCATGATCCGCAACAACAAAAGGCATTAAACATTTATGCTTTGAATGGGTAAATCAATCATTTGTCCTTGTGGATCCGACATTAATCCTCTCATACCTACTAATTGGTGTACTTGAGATGCATTTCCTCTAGCTCCCGAAAAAGACATTATATGGACTGGATTACCAGGTTCAGTCATTCTAAAATTAGGATTCATTTCTTGGCGCAAATATTCGCTTGTAGCATACCATATCTCAATGGATTGACGTAATTTTTCTACCGCGTGTACATTCCCATAATGATGCTGTTTTTCCAAAAGAAAACTTTGTTGTTCAGCGTCTTGGATGGCTACCGTAGTAGGTAAACTTGAGGGTGAAAGAGATATCACTTTAGGCTTTGTTGATTTACTACGTGATGATTTTATTGAAAAAGACCGAAGCCGCTAAGAAAACAGAACAACAATATGAAGATAAAAGAAAATAAAATAAAGAGGATGAAGCCACCTCCGAGTGAACCACGCCCCTTCCGAAACAGATCATTCCACATGATAATCCATATGCCAATTTAAGTTTTGCTAATCCATTTGTTTACCTAGAGTAAGTTATGATTGTGCTTGGTCGACACAGGAAGGCAAATAGCGTGAGTACTCCGCGATTCACTCAACATAGGATCATACATACTGCAATCACCATGTCCATGGAGTTGCTTCTCTCAAATACTCTTTTTCATGACTTTTAAGAATGATGCAGGGGCCTATATTATTGAAAACAAAAATTAGCCAAGGAGAACATTAAAGAGAATGATCATAAAAACTTGAAAGAATACATAAAATTGGTCCGAATGACAACATATGCAGTAAATTGGACATGCCCAATCTTAATAAATCTTTCTGCACTCCAACATCAAGACACTTACATTTTTAATAAAATTCAACCTGAAAGTGGAAAATATTGTATGAATTTCCCATTATACACAAATTCTCTGCATTAAAAGGAACTTCGCCAATCATGAAACAATTAGGCCAAAAGTGTCCTCATAGCATCACTGCGTTGAGGTCATATTTACATATCACCGAGTGAAAGCTGTCAATCAGAGATCTAAGAAACTGCACACATGAACATGAAGAATAAACAACCGATTCAGAAATGGCCAGAAAATAGGATACATTTGTTTCGTTTAAATGAGTTCACCACTTACACAAATATATTCCCAAAACCTTCATTAATAAAGATCAGGAAATGACTTTTGCATCATCAGTTCAAGAAACAAAAGGCAAATAAAAGATCTTGCTATAGAAACATCCCATAGAATCCACAAATATCATGGTAAATAACACAGGAAACAATAGCGTCACCCAATTTAAATCAGCCAAAAACCGTCCACGTCTACAAATTCCTGAGGAGAAAAAAGGATAGTCACCAGAGCAAGGCTAAGATTCCCCGAGAAACACCCAAAAACAACAGTAGAAGGGATGACCTTCTCCAAACTATTCCCATCAATCTCCTTCTGATCCATAATCTACTGGCAATTTGAACCTCCTCCTGTGCCACCCTCCGCAGACGATCTTCTTCCTCTTTTCCAGCTCCAGTCTATGGAGTTCAACAAAAAGCAATTATCACTAATTTTAACAACAATTAGGCATCCAACAACTATAGATCATCAGACCTGCAGGCTGAACTACTTGGACTCATGTACTTCTCAAGATCCTCAACATGCAAACATCAACAAATAGCAGCCATGACAATATAGAATTTCAATTAAGTTAATTTTCAGATCAAAACCACAAATAACCAAACAAAAAGGCCTTCAAAACTGTGAGGCTTACCAGGATTAGAAAATTTAAACAAAAGCATCTGAGACACATACTGGTCCCGTAGACTGACTGAGCTGCGTAGATTCATGTACTTCCCCAACATCCTCAACATGCAAACAGAAACAAACAATACCCATGACGATACTTCACTCTCTTTCGATTAAAGTCTACCCACAACCAGAGTAGGAGAGGAGAGGAGCTCCACAGAAGCAAAAGTGAACATTGTTTTTGGCAGGGAAACCAGAGCCGGCCGCGGAGTAGGGTGGAGGTAGAGAAGAGAGAGGAAAGCTTTTTGTGTTCCATCGAAGATTGCAGAGAGACAAACGTAAAAGCTTCGTGAAGAAGTTGTCAAAGACACGTGTCAAAATCTTCTCTACAAGTGTCGTACTCCTATTTCTCAAAATACAGGTGAGTGATTAAACTGGGACCCACAGAAAACATACAAAAACAAAACCACATCAAAATCTGACGCGGGTCCCACAAAAAGAAAACAAAACCAAAGGCACACGCGAGAGTATAGAAAAACCAAGAAACTCGCCCGCGATTGTACTGACTTGCCTTCCCTATTAGTATTTTCCATAGATAGATAGGAATTTATTGGATACCATTGCAAGCATTGCATATCTATCAAAATTTTGCAAATTATAGGATGGATATATACTGTTCATGTAAATTCTACGTGAACTAACTGCCAACAGTTGAGATTCAGGCTGTGGCGTTGATGACGAACCTCTCGAATCCTGCTGGAATAAATGAAGAATGATTCTTGGTGGCCTGTTGACACTCCGATGCTCAAATCAGTATCTTTCTTAGGAGTAAATCAAGACTGTGAATTCTCAATTCAAACTACATACCTGGGATGAGTCGAAACATTCATTTTATAACGATGAGTCATGGGCATTGTGATTCAATTCCAACAAACTCCCCGCCATATATGTGAGGACTGTGAATTCTCAATTCAAAGTACATACCTGGGATGAGTCGAAACATTCCTTTTATAACGATGAGTCATGGGCATTGTGATTCAATTCCAGCAAAATCCCCGTCATATATGTGAGATCTCATGACCGTTAGGATTCGAGTGTTGTTTGGATTCGTCGGATTCTCTATCGTTCCCTTATATATCCTTGCCTTGATTTGCAATTTGAAAAGAGTCAAATTTGTATAAACTCCCTTCCGTCAACGGCTGCTCTGTATAAAAACTGAGATTAGCCGTTGAGGGAGAGAGAGTTCAGACAAAAGTTTGGACTCCTAATTCCAAAGAGAAGACCTTCCAGCCGGTGATGAATTAGCCACAGTTATCAACCGTCAAAGAGAAACACTCCAATGAGTTCAAGAAGAAAATACATTATACATGGGAGCACACTGCACACTATTTCAAAAACTTAAGAGAGAGAGAGAAATATATACACACACATATATATATATATGTTTGTATATATATATATAGGTCAGGGAGCTCAATGACTGCAAAACCACACAATTTGCCACATACATGTAGGTGGATGACCTTTTGAATATTTCTAGGGTTGCATGATACCAGTTATTGATTTATTAATTTAAAACTTGGCAAATATGTTAATTTTTGACGAGAAAAACAAAGTGGATGTCTAGGTTTGCTTAATTAGTAATAGTAGTTCTTCGACGTTTCCACAACATTTTATGAAAAAGTATTAGGACAAGTACAAACTTGGTTTTATTAGGGTTTCTTCGTCGTCGTTTCTCCTGAACTAAAATATATATTAAAAAACCCAATTAATTATCCTCTCTCACAATGCACAAAATTAATTAACAAGAAACTTGTGCTTTAGTGATAATTAACTCTTTACAACTACACAAGATGCAATGCTATTGGCTTGCCTATATATTAATTAATAATGTGGAGAATAAATGTCTCCCCATGGACTTATTCCATGCTACAAGGGTCAATATAATATAAATGTGTGTGCATGATATTATGGTGGATTGTGGATTCTCCCGATTTTCCTTTTCCGTGAGCCAAAGAATTTGCAGATATATGTATTTTTTTAGGTGATAAATGGGCCTATATGGCTGCATTAACAGGCCCTTCTGCTATTTGGATGGGCCTGAGCCCTGCATTCGACGGGCTTTTAATTTTCCCATATGGACCTAAGCTTTACGACCGTAAGTGCAGCCGGTCCTTTTCAACAGTTGGTACTCCTCCACGGAATCAGCAATTTGTGAGGACGTCTCTTACCAACCATGGACATTCACAATCACAGGGTCATGCAATCCAAAGGATTTGACCCAAATGTCTTGGATCACAAACAATGGTGAGAAAACTTTTCATCCATTTGAAGCTTTGACGACCCACAAACCTGCAAGTATTTATAAAACCTTATACTGGAAGTTCTGGTATTTACAATCATATCACAGGGGAGTATCTAGAAAGGTATCCAGCATCAGTATTAGTTACCCAAAAAACAAGAGAGAAGCCGTTAACATAACATACGCAGAAAGAGCAGAGATTGTCATGAAGCGAAGCAAAAGCAGTTCAATAGTAATGGAGCGTAGGATCAATCCCAAGGTCCTTGAGAATCTCTGCTCGAGGCTTGTAAGCAAGCACATCTTTATGAATAGGATCAGGCATCGCATAATCCAAGCCATGAAACTCCTGGACATGAGCCACCTTCCTGAAGAGCGACTTGGTCAAGAACTTCTCCGACCAAAGAATCACCGTTTCAGGCTCCTCTATCTCCACCAGCCTCTCCCGTGTCTTCTTCCTCACTCGCACAGTCGGCGAGTACGCCAGTTGCTGCTTCGCCGTGTGAAGGCCGAGCAAAGTGGACAGTACTATCATCCCGAGCGCCACGTACACAGGAACAAAGTCTCCCTTCAATGGGAGCGTGCTTCCCTGTGTGGATGTAGAATTTATCGGCGGTCGGTGCGTATGCCTTCATCGTCGGTGTTGTTGACGTGGCGTACGTAGCGCCGCCTCTTAACTTAGTAATCATTTGCCTCCAGTAGTTCTGCACAACAAGTCAAACAGAGTAATTTGAGATTTTGATCAGTTCCAAGCGAGAAGATAGGTTGTGAGTGAAACGACATCGTATACGGAAGTATGAAGAGGAGACAATACCGTTGATCTGAAAGCCATAATCGGAACAGTAGACAGTGAGATCGATTAGTATCACAAGACTTCAAAACAGTAGCAAGAGATTCGTAGCTTCGTCTATGAAGTGAAGTTGCAAGAAGATTCTTGATCAGTGTATATATATAGTGGAAAGAAGAGAAGGCGGGGTTCTGGAGGCCCGTAGCTTGATGTAGGAGTGGAATGACATGTGTCGGCTGGTATATTTTACAGCATTGACAAGAAGACTCATGAAGCGCCACGTTGTTTCCGAGTACTCAGTCTCGAGATACCCTTTCAGCCTTTCAGGAGCACAGCCTTGCGCAAGCAATAGGTTGTTAAGTTTGCACAGAAGAAAAGCCCACTTCAAAGGAACCAATGGGCTTTTAAAGAGAGCCCACTAATGATCAGTGGCCCAGTGGGTCCAAAGTCCAAGCCATAGACTGAGATGCCAACTATGATGGACTCTTTCGTTATCCAACTCCTAATAGATTGTGGCCCAATCGATAGAAAGGTCTGGGCCCTATGGGCTAACAGGCTATCGTAAAGTTTGTTAAGTTGGAGTTTTCTCTTCTAATAAAGAAAAAATAAATAAATATCCTCTCCTATTCTCCTCCCACATCCAAGGTTCTTAAAACCGGACCGGTCATCAAATCGGAAAAGTCTTCGATTCACGGTTCAAAGGTTCAACCGGGGTTTAAACCGGGTTTGAACCGGTTTTAATGTAATGAATTATTTATATATATATTTATATTATATGCATATAATATGTAAGAAAACTTCATAAAAATATAATATATTCAAATAAAGTACCATTTTAAATAAAGAAAATCTTATAGCCTAGTGGTTAAAACCTTTTTTAATGAACAAAAGGTCATGAGTTCAAACCCTACAAATAACAAAATTTCAAAAATATTTTATTAACATTAATAAATGACCGAACCGGTCAAAACCGGTCCGGTTCTGACCGGTTCAACTGAAGAACCGGCCGGTTCAACCGAAAATATCCCGGTTCACCAATCACCGGTTCTGGCACCTCAACCGGACCGGACAAGTGGCCGGTCACCGGTTGGACCGGTCCGACCGGCCGGTCCGGTCCGGTTTTCAAAACACTGCCCACATCCCAGCCCCGGATCACCAAAAAAAACAAATATCTTCTAGAAAAATATAATTGAGAAGTGCAAAGCCACGCAACCACAGACTGCCACTCTCTTCCACACGCAATTGAGAGACACATTTGGACCAGGTGTGATTGGAGTTGATATCGCTATCTCATTAATCTCAGGTCCACGCCTTCCTCTCCGTCGTCTCTGTGACCACCGACCATACCCAATTTCCACACGTGCTAAAATTCCATATCATAACGAACCCCGCAAAAAACCTTCGGAGCCTTCTTTCCACCACCTGAGATCGGCCATTGATTCCCGCAATTACAAATTTACAACCACAAGGTACTCCTCCTTTTTCTTTCTTTCTGTTTTCTTTTTCTTTCGATTTTCGCAGTATCCAAACGTGGTTCTATCAAATCAATGCTTTGAATTTGACTATGGGTTTTTCCCTTTTTTTTTTACCCCATCAAAAACTTAGTCCTCTTCTCTCACTATTTCCAGTCAAATATTTGGATCTTTCTTCTTCTTCTTCTTCGGTTGTTGAATTTGATTGGGCTGGCGTTTCTGAATCGATTGACAATGCACTATAAATAAACCTGACGCTCTTTTATGCTTGCTAAGATCTAGACAAGAGGAAAAGATGTCGTATCCCATATTCAGAGCTGGGAAGTGGTAAAATTGGGTGGTTTTTGAAATTGCATGTCGGGAGCAGGGCACGCAGTGGAGCACGTCGGGGTTCCGAAGATGGAGGCGGGCAGTTCCGGTCGTTGCAATCCGGTTAGGAAACCGGGTCCGGTTTCCATGGATCACGTGCTTCTTGCCCTGCGCGAGACAAAGGAGGAGAGAGATGTCAGGATTCGGAGTTTGTTCAATTTCTTTGATGCGGCGAACGTTGGGTACCTGGATTACGCGCAGATCGAAGCTGGGTTGTCAGCGCTGCAGATTCCCGCGGAGTACAAGTATGCCAAGGATTTGTTCAAGGTTTGTGATGCCAACAGGGATGGGCGTGTTGATTACCAGGAATTTCGCCGGTACATGGACGCTAAGGAGCTCGAGCTGTATCGGATATTTCAGGCCATCGATGTTGAACACAATGGATGCATTTTACCTGAGGAGCTTTGGGATGCGCTAGTTAAGGCTGGTATACCATGCATTTCTTGTCTTTGCCTTTTGTGATTGGGTTGCATTGATTACCGATTATGTTTGATAGAGAAATTCTGTGTTTAGAGATTTGGAAACAAGTACCTGTTTCCGGTAAGCTAGCAGTTTTGACTTTTAGTTTTATAATTACAGTTGGGGGATTGCCATTCATTTTGTTTGCGGTTTTGCCCCTCTTTATCTTTCATCACTAAACTGGAAGACTTCATACCAGATTGGATATTAGAAAATGTTATTTTGTTATGACTGTCGTCATAAGTGTGATGGTGGTTGAAGAAATTATTGCTAGGGGATCTTATGTACTCTTGTATATAGTGAGGATCAGGGATAGTGCCTGTTAACGCTCGTAAAAAAGAGAGGATGATGACCATAGTAAACAGCATTCACCAATTCGCAATGAATATATTCTAAAGCCTTAAAATTTATCCACAGGCATTTTCCATGGAGACTTCATTTAGCTCCGGGTATGGATACATGTGGTGCTTTTAATGTATTGCCATGAATAAGATTGTACTGGATCTTGAGTTTGATCGGATTGCTGGTTGCCTGCCCTTGTTTGGTTTTCCTAGTGCTTTTGGGGCAGAGAATTTATGTTTGGCGTGTCCTAGAATATGCTTTAAGAGAAATATAAAATGTCTTTTTTTCACTTTTAACCCTCAGAAAATTGTTAGTTCTGCATCAATAGTTTTTCTTGCTCATTTATAATTGGGGCAATGACTATAGCAGTGCTACATTGTCTGGGACAGTAATTTCTTCCTTGCAGTTTTGGGTTTGGCTAATCTAACTGGCAAAGTGTTCTAATTTTCGGTAACATTGTTGTCCATCGTCTTGCTTCCTCTGCTCTGTGAACCTGTCTTCCAGGGTCAAGGTGGATGTTTTGAATCTTGATCTTTTATGAATGTCAGTATATGTCACTAGTGTTGTAAAGCTGGGTTGGTTTTGCTACTTTGAAAATTGTAATTACATTTTTGCATATTCTAGGCTTGATATATGAGCTGTATTTTGTGCCATCTGCAATTGTTCCTTCTTCTTAAATTGCCTTGCTTAGTTTTGTTGCATGTGGTGTTATTTTCTTATGCTGTCCATTCTTTGTATGCGCTTCCTTTTGTTTTCATCTTATAAGCCCCGGCAGTTTCTCTTTTGCAGGGATTGAAATTGATGATGAGGAGCTTGCCCATTTTGTGGAGCATGTTGATAAGGATAATAATGGAATAATAACTTTTGAAGAATGGAGAGATTTTCTTTTACTCTATCCGCATGAAGCTACTATTGAGAATATCTATCATCACTGGGAAAGGGTATGCCATGTGGACATTGGTGAACATGCTGTTATTCCTGGAGGCATCAGCAAGCATGTTCACAGAATTAGGTATTTTATTGCAGGAGGAATAGCAGGAGCGGCTTCTCGTACTGCAACTGCTCCTCTTGATCGCCTGAAAGTGGTTTTGCAAGTTCAGACAGGACGTGCTGACATTGCTCCTGCTATAAAGAAGATATGGAAGGAAGATGGTTTATTGGGTTTCTTTCGGGGTAACGGGTTAAATGTTGTGAAGGTTGCCCCTGAAAGTGCCATCAAGTTTTATGCCTATGAAATGTTAAAGAATGTCATTGCAGAGAGCAGTGGAGGTGATATAGGAGCAGCAGGGAGACTTTTCGCTGGGGGTATCGCTGGTGCGATAGCACAAACTGCTATTTATCCCTTAGATCTTGTGAAAACTCGCTTACAGATTTGTTCTAATGAAGGTGGGAAAGCTCCCAAGTTGGGAACACTAACAAGGGATATATTGGTTCAGGAGGGTCCTCGAGCCTTCTATAAAGGTCTTCTACCTTCGCTTCTTGGAATTGTCCCATATGCTGGCATTGATCTTGCTGCCTATGAGACCTTAAAAGACATGTCAAAGACATATATTCTACATGATAGTGGTACTGACTTCCTAGTGTGTTTTTATTTTTTTTGTTTCTTTAAAAAACAAATTCAGCTTTGCATCATATTAATATCTCTTCTTAAATATTTTCTCTGTAGAGCCTGGCCCTCTTGTTCAACTGGGTTGTGGAACCATTTCTGGAGCTCTTGGAGCAACTTGTGTTTATCCATTGCAGGTTATTAGGACCAGGTAAGATGTTATGCATCAAAATTGATCAGCTATCTTTTCTTCTCATTAAATTGTTTCTTGGTCTCAGTCTCTCTTTGGTTATTTTGAACTTTCACCTAGTTATATTTGTCACGATCCTATTTAGGCTAATTTATTGTTGTTTTTCAGAATGCAAGCTCAACGTTCTAATGATGATGCTGCTTATAAGGGAATGTCTGATGTATTCAGGAGAACACTTGAGAATGAAGGTTATAGGGGTTTTTACAAAGGACTTTTCCCAAATCTTCTTAAGGTAGTGCCAGCTGCAAGCATTACTTATATGGTTTATGAAAGTATGAAAAAGCGTTTAGATCTTGATTAGGGAATGCTAGAGCCAAACTGGGTGGCATCGTGCTGATTTTTGAGATGCCAATGATTTTTGTTATTGAATGACGAAAATAAAATTAATTAGGTGACATGATTGTTTGAGTCATAGATGCCAGTTCCCTCTGGGGATTGTGCACATAATTTTTCCGGTGTTTATTTAAACTAGATGATGAGAGGAAAGTTTATATATGACATTTATGTCTGACTTCGGATTAATAGGCTTGTCCCAATTCCCTCGAGTCTAAAACCCCCTTACTTTTTTGGGTTAGATTGATGTTTACAATACTGAATGAACACAAACTTGCAAAGATCTTATTACACTGCAGAGAATAATGTGGCGTTTAAAGATTTTGCACGACGAGTTTTTCTCTTTGTACTGTATGCAGATTCTTACTTCTAAGTTCTAAGTATACACTTTGTTGATTATGCTGCATACATCAAACAAGTTCTACAGAGTTTTGTTGAAAGAGATGCTATGTTTGTTTCTTCAATTTCCATAGAAATTCCTCTGGATTTTCATGCTAATTCTTGTACCTGGGCTAATGCTGTCTCCTTGCCAATATGAAGCGGGATTACCCGTTACCACAACATGAAATAAGCTGTTAAGGATATCCTAATTCAACTCATTGTGTATAACATTCCAAAGAACCTCCTTATTTCATTCCAAATAAATTGTATCTGATGATGTATTGGATTTTTTTTTTATTAAGCTTGCTTTGTGGGAGCATGTCTCGCTTATTGGAGTTTCTTCTTACTAGTAGTGGTTCTCCTTTCCAAAAATTGCGTTTGCTTGGTTTGGAGAATGATACAGATCAAAATGGTTTCTCCTCGATAGGGATGTACTTGGTTACTTACTATTAATAGCTATACTCGGCTAAAAGAAGCTCTGCTAATTTAGAACAACTCAGCCCAAACTCTGGCCGGGCTAGGCACGTGGAAACCCGCCCGACAGGTTAGTTGGGTCGAGGTTTAGCGCAAACGACTTGGAAATAGTGACACCAGCTTATAATCGAACTTTTGATCTCTGATGAGATTCTTTACGTCCCAAATCCGGAGAAATAGCTAGCTATACTATTGTCAAGTGGTTACGAATAGTGATTTTATAGATGGAAAATAGATACATAGCTAGCCCTCAGTCAGTTCAGTTTCATCATATTACGATACAAGAAAGAACAAGCAGCCAAGCAGGCACGGCCAAAAGTAGTAGCAAAGTAGGAATGATATCTCAATGAGCATTACACTCTGTTGAAACACTACTCTGGTTCAGGCAATGTGAAGCCTACCCGTGATGCCCTCTTTCTCAGTTTACTTTCTGCCTCAAATCCTGCATGGTTGCCGTTGATGGGCTGAGATTTGAGAAGCCATTCAAAGGTAAAAAGCTCAAGATGCATGCAGAGAGAGTATGATTCATCGAAAAACAAAGTTATAAACAAACATTGAGAAGTAGCTGAAAGAAAACTGCAGAATATAGCCTTATTTATTTGGACTTGGGAGTAGAGAATGACTAGGCTGTAGCTTCAAACTATAACCACATACATAATATACTTGTAAACACAATCCAGTTTGTGCCTACAACTATAAGTGAAAACCCGGAAGAAAGGCGTTGCCTTCCCTTTGCCTTTGTGACTTGCCTTGTGAACCCTGCGCATACGATGGAGGAAGAAGAAAGATACCCACCCTCCGTCATCCTGCGCAAGCCACTCTCATCTCCTTCTTCTTCTTCTTTCTTCTCCACATCTCCAGTCAGCTGAGAGTCCAAAAAACTGGAACTTACTCTTGTCTTGCCATTGCTTTTCCAATATTCCAAGTATATAATGACACTCAGTAGTGAAAAAACAAATTTTTTTTTAAAAAGTATTTAAATGGACAAAAGAACACAGATCAGCATAGAATTAGTAGTCATATTTCAAACTGGTCCCCGTTAGCATTTATTCCCTCATTGAGTCATGCTTATCCCACTAAGGATTTTATTATTCCTCATTGAGCGTAGTCAATATTCCATGAGGGGGAAAAAGGGCTACGGGAAACTTGATAAAAGAAATATGAAAGGATAGACACATCCGAGTAAATCGAATTATAAGGAATTGGAAAGTTGGTTAAAGCAGTTATATGCCTGCAAAAAACAGGTACAATCGCTTTGCGCCGTCCACCTAATCCCCCATTTGAATGGGTGCAAGATTCCGTGCCTGGCACTAATACCTTTTTTAAGTGGAGATTAGAGTGTTAAGGAGCTATATGTGGACGGACATGATTAAATGGTTCAACTTTTTCTCCTCTAAAAAAGGAACTCATATGCTACTTTTTTGGCCTCTATTACTATTAGTAGTGTATTGTTGTTCTCGTCCAACGCCTTCCAATAATTTGAGGTTCATGTTCCTTTTCTTTGTTTCTTAATTCGGAAGGTGAAAGAACACTACAGTGAAACTTGACATATTGGTTAAATCCATCAAGTCAATGCATGCTCTTCAGTTTAATACTACATCCACTATAGTATCTGGCTCGAGTGAACAGGGCTATAAGTCTCTGTAATGACAAATTTGGTGGTTATCAAGTGACAAAGGGGTTTAGTGCTCTAAATCTCATATCGCTCATGAGAAGAACTAAAGTGTAAATATAATAGACCAAACTTTTTAACTAGTAACAAGTATTTTTCTTGATTTTAAATTAGTATGGACTGATACTGGCCTAAGAAGACAAAGTCGTAAAGGGCAAGTATGGATTGATTCAAAAAGGATAAAATATTACTAGTGCCGAGAGGTGGAGTTGTTGTTTTTACTACCACTTATGACCATAGATTTTAAGTTTGATGACATCACATGTCATCTATCTTAATATCAACGATATTCATTGGGTGGGATCCGAAAATTTTCCCTCAACTTCAGCCCTTTTATTTCAATGGACTGTGTTGTCCACCTATGGGCTTCTTCAATAATAAAAAAACCCAATCTATAATCCGGTTTGGACAAATTTGATCATTTGACCAGATAGAGTTTTGTTAAGCGAGTGGGTTGGGCTGACAATATTTCGGCTGAGCATGGTGCTGACAATGGATTGTGGCTTGCCCGGCTTCCAGACCTTACAGTTTCGGGAAAATCTTTTTGCAGAGCGACGTGAGGTAGGTGATGCGACTAGGAGGAAAGGAGGGGTTGATATCAAATTATCAATGCTGATTCTCTGTCAGGCATCCCGTTCCCTGCATTGTCTTAAGAAACACATTCCCTGATGGATTTTACTGACTAATGAGATCACCAAGGGTCACTGCTGGGGTGGGAAAAATACTCAGTTAATCATGAGTAGAATTGACCGGACAGCTTGTCCTCTAGTACACTCATGCTCCGAACAACAGGCTGAAATCGAGGAATAAATTTGAATTTTTGACAACGTATTTATGGAAGACAAAGAATGCAGTGGAAAACAAGATGTTCTACATATGTAAAAGAGATTACAAGAACAATTGTCAACAAAATCACAGAATGCTAAGTGCTGCAGTTCGAATCATAATGTCAATCACCCAGGAAATGAATTGTTGAGGTAGAAGTATAGACCAACCAAGGCTGCAATCCCAACCACAACAGCAATAGGCAATGCTCGCCTGCCCCAGATCAGATGAAATCACAGGTACGAAAGTTTAAATTAAAACATTCAACGTTTACATGTTAAATGAAGGAAAAATGAACCAATTCTAAGAATTATGCATACCCAATTGCTTCATCTCTTTTAATCTGTGCCTTACGAGTCTTCCTTACATCTTGGTCATTAGCATTCTTGGTGACAGCAGGTGCATATGCTCTAAACCTTCTTTTAGGAGCTCCACAAACTGCAACCCAAATTTAAAGCAATCGGTCACAAGAACTCATCTAGTGTCATAATTCAAAGAAATTTTGAAGAAGTAGAAGGAGACGAAAGAAAGTTTTTGGCGCAAATCACTTGAGGTATTGTCCATACTTTGAGCTCAAGGCTCGTGTGGCTTTGTCCTTCTAAAAGGCGCCTCAAGGGTTATGGGTCATGTGTTTATAAACCACGTTGCTTAAGACTTCACCAAACGACCCTGCACTTGTATGCTTGGTTATGCGAGGTTCAACATGTGAACTATACGGGTTAGGGTCATTGTGATAACTGGTAACTCACCTTGTGTGTGGTCTATCCATAACAACATCTGAAAGACCCAACAGATGACCCGAACGGGTGGAGGTCTTTTCAAGCAGCGAAGATTGACCAATGCTTAATGCATCTTATTTGATATGATAAACCCACATTGACCAACATAAACATAATTGCGTTTAAACTTGTGAATTAACTTTTGCACAATCCATCAAATTAAAATCTAAGTAGTTCATAGTAAGCATTCAAAAACAAAAGGACGATATGAAATTAGCTTACCAAGACAGAAATAGTTATCAGGCAATTTCTCAAAAGGAGTCCTTTCATTGTAGATGTACCTGCAGAAACAAGCCCGGTAGAATCAATCATATGTAAATTCATGATTTAAAACCCCAATTCAACGAAGAGAAAGAAAAGAAGAGAACCCGCAATCTCGACATATATAGGCTTGCTTGGAGGCGACACGCATGGAGATCCTCGGTGCAGTAGCAGCGGCAGCTCTAGTCTTTTGATGACGAGGAAGCAATAGGTGAAGTGAATAAGAAGAAGAGAAGAAAGACGATTTCAATGCGAAACGATCGGACAGTCGCCGGAGGCCAACATTACCGGTTGGAACAAGAGGAGAAGGAATTGGTGATGACTTCGTGGTGGTGATGGGCACATGGAGGGCCATTTTCTAGTACCTTCCCTTCCTTTCCCCTTCTGAGTTTCACATATTGGAAACAGAGTGGAAGTATAGAAAGAGATGAGAAGATAAGAGAGACTGGTGATGTGGAAGCGTGGCTTTCATGCGCATGCCATCTTTTTTTTCTTTGTATTTTTTTAGTGGTTAAAGAAATTTTAGTGGCCCTGAAAATTCTTTTTCTTTTGGGAAAATCATGGGCCGGTACCAGTTTAGAAACTTATGGACAAATAAGTCCAGCCCAAAACAGCTTATTCCTCTAAGGTCCACTTCTTGCTTAAGTACAATTTTACCCTTGATTTTACTCCAAAACCACGAAAGGGCAAGTTTTCAGCCCAAACTCATTTTAATGCCAGGCTTCAGTTGGTTCCCCTCCAAACTCTGCAATACTTATGCTCGACCCCAACAATAACGCACAGAGCAAGTGCCTTGCAACAAGAGCAAATATGTCCAAACAATAAACTCAAAAACAAAAACGTCTGTGTTCCCCTTTCGCATTCCCCATTACTTGCCTATAAAAAGAAAACTCAGCTCCAATGAACTAGTCATACTTTCTGTCCTTGAGAACCAATCATTTTCTACCTATCCACCAATGACTTTGAAAGGGTCGTGTGGGTACTGATCATTGACAAAAGGCCCATCTCAAGTTCTCAACTACTGGACAACAATAATGACCTCAATAAGAAATCAGGCACAAAATTATAGTAGTATATACAGCAGCAACAGTATTAGAAGTGCCATCTATCTTGAGTCAATCTGGCTTAGAAAAAGAACTTACATGGCACAAGAATTGTACTTCACGTCCACTGGAACCTCGGCAGCAAAGACATGCACCATCCTTCAATTGGTCGGTCAATGTTACTGTTTCAAAACAGTAACATTGGTCGGTCAGTATTATTATTTGGAAAAAATTTCAGATCCGATCAATTTTGGTGGTTGTTCGTCATACCACCATCACAGTTGGACTCCCCTTACTGATACACACAATGCCCAACCAGGTACGGCCCAAAACGGCCACCGGATATGGCCGTTTTAAAACAGTAACATTGGTTAATGTTACTATTTCAAAACAGTAATATTGGTCAGCCAGTGTCATTATTTGGAAAAAACTTCAGATTCGGTAGATTTCGGTGGCGGTTCGTCATACCACCACTACCGTTGGACTCCCCTCACTGAGACCCACAATACCCAGCCAGTTGCCGCCCAAAAATGGCCACCGGATATGACCGTTTTAAAACAGTAACATTGGTCAATGTTACTATTTCAAAACAGTAACATTGGTCGCCCAGTGTTACAAATGTTACTGTTTCAAAACAGTAACATTAGTCGGCCAGTGTTATAATTTGGAAAAAAAACTTCAAATCCGATCGATTTAGACGACAATTTGCAATACCATCATCACCATTAGACTCCCCTCATAGAGACACATAATGCCCAGTCATATTTGGACCAAAACGACAGCCATAAAAATATGAGAGAGAGAGAGAGAAAGACGTAGTAAAGAGAGATGTAGTAGAGAGATAGAGAGAGATTCAACAAGAGAGAGAACGTTTTTGTGATGAGAGAGAGATGTAATAGGAGAGATAAAATTATTGTGATAAGAGAGAGATGTAGTAGAGAGAGAAGATATAGTGAGATAAGAGAGATATAACATATAACAAGAGAAAAAATCATATTAGATCTAATCCTCTTTGAAAAAGGGCAAAAAAGGAATAAAATAAAATTTAAATGATTTAAATATTATTAAAAATAAAAATGGACTTATGAGGAATAAAGTTTTTTAGAGTGGACTTAGATGTCCAACAGTTTTGAAAGTAGTATTAATATGTCATTTTCCATTTTCTTTTTCCTAGAATTGGGTAAAACTGCACTTTTCAGATAGTTGGGAATGAGGCTGGTCCACTGGGCCTCCACGGCCCAGTAGCTGATGGAGCTTCTGGGCTTCCTAACAATCAAAGCTCGAGAGGCCCACCTGAATAGCGAATAGTATACTATCGAATATCGATCATACCAATTGGCCATTTGAAGACGATCCTTGATTGCAGCGACCATCCTTTCAGAGTCCTCTCCAACAAGGAGTGCACTAAACGGCCTGAACCCTAGTTTCTTTCACAGCAAGCTGCGCCGCCATAGTTTTCTACAATGATGCAGTAAGCCAAATGAGTTGAAACACAGAATCAGTACACTTCAACGGTAAGACCTCAGCTGAGGTGAAGTGCAACAAATAGCTCACAAACCTACTGTAAAAGCAAGTGTATTGAATTAAAAGGTTGATGGACAAATCAATGGCTTAAATAAATCCCTCTCAATAGCCCTCTCTTCCAGTGAGAATGTTTGCGGATAAAGAACCACCCAGTCAGAGCTCAAGAACAGTAAGCACTTAACGAGAATCAAACAAATTAATGATGATACATATTAATATTCAGCTGAACTAAGAAAAATTCAAAACCTAGTAACACCATAAAACAAGTCAACAAGTTTATTTGCAGAAATTAGGGAGTTAACATGGAAACACAAAGTTACTTACTTGATAACGGAAGCAAGCACCAAAGTGATGGGGAACCACAAAAAGGTGATCAGCCCCTTCTGTGCGATTCCAATAAGACCAGTTTGAAGAGATAAGCTGAATTGCACTTCTCATCATTCTAGGTGATTTAAAAGGTAAAGGGAGGCCATTTGGTGTCAGGTCACAAGTACTGTATACAGGGGTATAAAACCAATCAGTTTCCTCAGGATTGAGGGTTCAACAAGACTATACAAGAGAAATCAATGCATAAAGACTCGGGAGCAAACATCTGGGTGAGGCATCTCGAGTCCTTTTGCAGGATCTTCTTGTTCAATTTGCTAGGCAATTAGAACATAGAAACTCTCAGCCTTCCCACTGGATCATTTTCCAAGACCATCTCAGTACTTACTACATTTCACATGAAACTGTTTGTTCTCTCCAGAAAATCCATAAGCTTTTTTCAATGAGCAGTTAAAGTTAAAATGAGCATAATATGAAGAACGAGTAAATGCTGGATATATTTAGGCCACAGGGACCACAAAAGAATCTAGGTCTTATTTTACAATTATTTTTTTGCCGAATAGAAAAATTTTATTCATATGGCACCAAGGAGGTGCACTAAAGGTTACAACGAGGCAATACAGATAGACTCAAGAAGATTGCTACAAGAACATTAAAGCTTTAGAGTGGAACAAGTATTATCAGTAAGAACAACTAAAGAAGATTGATTACTTATTGCCATAGGTTTTCCTATTCCTTCCTTTCATAAACCTTTCCAGGGAAGCAACAATAAGACTATCCAGGGAAGCAAGGTTCTGTAATGTGGATATCTCTCAATCAGATCATACAAGAATATCAGGCCTACAACACGGCAAAGTCAGTGGCTCCAAATCGAAGCCAGCAGGGTATATGCACCCGCTGGTACGGAGATTTGGTAGTTAAAATCTTAATACAGAATAAATGGAGTGGAGACTGGATCCGGGATCCCTATAAATTAAAGGTACAATATAAGGAGCTTGAAAAGGGAGTAGCAATTAAAGTATACATTCTCTTTCATGGATGTAAAACAGGAAAAGCACTCCCCAAGTTATAATGGAGCTAGGTTAATTGAGCTTCTACTTCAAGCCATACAAGGCATCACGATATCAGAGAACAACAAAGCAATAACAATATAAGAAAACAAACAAGCCATAACAATCCACAAAGCACGAGTCCCAGGCATACTTAAGCGGTTAAGCTCATAAGAAAGTTCAATCATATAGGTCTGCAGTCCATATACATTACTAAAATAAATGCAGAGGCAAAAAGGTATTAAAATCTGAAGATGTGAAAGGACATGAAATATACCTTTACATCCAATCAGTCATCACTTTGTCAATCAATAGTCAATACATTCTGGACTCTTGTCCTTCAACCGCTCCACAATATGCACATAGGGACACAGGGAAGACATTGCTCAGCAGATCAATCCTTCCACCTTCAATTCTATCAGCAATTCAACTATCATAGTCTGAGAAAGCATGTGCTCATTGAGAATTACAGCGATGATTACCAATAATCAGCACAAGAACAGAAACCACCTTCAAACCGGTGAAATCGTATTCTGTCCCTCACGATAACCACCCTGCTTAAGAGTTTTGAAACCATTTTCATCCAACAGTGACAGTCATGGCATATTCGAAGGTTACTTGAAACCCTAACTTCTGTTCCAGGGCTAGTTTTAAGAATCCCATAAGCCAAAGCCAATTTTTCGCAGTGATGGAATAAATTTCCTTCTTTTTCCTCTTCAGAGACATCCATCATAACCAACTCTGTTGCAGGTGTGAATCCCTCCAACCTTGTCCGTTGGATCAGACCTTCCAAGACTTTGTATAAGGCTTCTGTTTCAGGATGAGATCTGTCACCCGACTTAAATTGGTGAATGACTCCCCCAATTTCAAACCAACTTTTTGCCCGAAGTTTACGAACTCTTGATTTTTTCATCATTTCTCTCACTCTTTCGGCACTATTCCACCTCTTTAAAGAGCAGTACATGTTTGATAGTAACACATAATCTCCACTCTTGGGATGAGAAATATTTTCAATTGCAGCTTCACCCAACTTTGGCTTTTTGTGGATTCTACAAGCACTGAGAATTGTCCTCCATATGACATTATCTGGCTCCATTGGCATAGCTTCAACCATGAGATATGCCTCGTCCAGAAGGCCAGCTCGACTGAAGAGATCAACCATGGCTCCATAATGCTCGAGTCGCGGCTGAATAGAGTAACGACTTGTCATTAAATCAAAATACTTTTGACCTTCCTCAACCAAACCACAGTGGCTACATGCTGTTAGGAGTCCAATAAAAGTAATATAATCAGGAAAAATATTTTCCACCTCCATCTTTGAGAATACCAAGATGGCATCTAAACCAAACCCATGAATGGCTAGCCCATTAATCATAGCGTTCCATATACACACATCATTGCGTGGAACACTTTCGAAAATGTCTTTTGCTGTTTGAATTCTACCGCATTTTGAGTACATGTCAATAACTGCTGAAATTAATATGGCATTCAGTTCAATTCTTTTCTCTATCATTAAACCATACACCCACAAAGCACGATCAAGAGCTCCAAGTCGAGCACACCCACTAATAATGGATGCAAATGTAAATTTATCAGGTTCAATATTTGAGCTAAGCATCTTTTGAAATAACCTAAATGCCTCCTCAAATTGTCCATTTTTAACGTATCCTCCGACCATTGAGTTCCATGTTACAATATCTCGGACATGCATGCTATGAAATACCTTCTTCGCAATATCGCATTCTCCCTTTGTCATTAAACTCTCAATCACTAAGTTCAGAGTCACAATATGAAAATCCCTAACAGAAATTTGATCAAGAAGTCGACGAGCAAGATAGAGGCTATCACAACACACATATGTTGATAATAAAGAAGCTATTACCGATGGGTAAGTTCCATACCCAAATACAATGGCTCTTGTGTGGGTTTGTAGTACCGCTTGGAAATTCATGGAGAGTTTGCAGGTTTCAAGAGTGCGACAAAGTGTTTGAGGATCTGAAAAGAAAAAATAAAAATGGTTGATGAATTCTTCGATAAAAAGAAAGACCTTCTATGGAGAATGTTTTCTGAAAAATCTAAAACAGAAACACAGAATCTAACTTAGAAAGAAAACATATTAGATGACCCAAGCAATCAAAAAGAAGAATTGGAAGGGTGGGTAAGTACCCCTTATATCGCCTGAATTCGCAGGAGACGTGAGTAAATTGTGGGAACCGGTGCATCTGATGATTGAGACGGCGGGTTTTGAAGAAATCAGCCTCTTCGCCGCAAGTCTTTGCATTATTTTGCTCCTTTCTTCGCGGTTTTCACTAGTACTGTCTGTCTTCTCTGAACTTCTGTCCTTCCAGAGAATGAAAATCGCGGCAACCTTTAGTGGGCTGGGCTACAAATTGGACTCAGCTTGTAAACTGCAAATCATCTCAGTTTCGGGCTAGATATGGGCTTAGCACTGTTGTCACTTCGTTTTAAGGCCTTGAGGCCCAACCATATTTTTTCCAGGCCTCTCTTTTTTCGTTTTACCGTTTGTATCTAAAGGCTAAAGCTGAAGCCAAGCCGATAGGCGTCTAGGAGCACTCAGTAAAAGACAAGTCGGGTAAAGGGAAAGTACTGTTCATGGCGGGGCTGAAACAGTAACTTTGCAGCATAGACATGACGTGTCATCATCCAATTGGTTCTTGAGAGCTCCGTTGACGGAACTACCTAAAGCGGATATCTCTCACCACAGGAATTTTTTTTCAAGAACTCTGATCTCTTTTTTAAAATCGGGAAATTACAGTTTCAGTCTTTCAGATCCTCTGGGAGATTCGCGAAATCAAGACGTTGATTATGAGGCCCTCTTATTTTGAGACACGCGTCATGAAGTTAGGCAGATGATTGAGCAGGAAACACTGGATTGTTGTACCACAATCTAAGAAGGTCGTGAGATGTTATTGTTTCAAGTACAAAGAGACAGGTTTTGTTCAGGATTTGGCATTGCCGACGAACAGTATTACTTTAATGATTTTCCATCTTGACAAGCCATACTTGACTGAGTTTACTGGATCACCCCTTCAAAGCTTGCCTTTAATGAAAGTGTACAGATTTTCGGTCATTGTGGCCTGTGTTCAGTTCCGTTTTGAGGGCATCCCAGCTGCTGCTAATTCACCCTGCCAAGTTGTACGTATAAAATTTGCATCAGTGTTCACGAATACACACAATATTTTTGTCATGTATAACTTACGAATTCATTTAAATCCTGTGAATCAAACCCAACATAAGAGATTAACTGGAATACCCATTATTGGGATCTCTAGTTATTTAATGGCCATAACACTTGTCTCTATATTAGGACTTGAGTTATATAGTAAACAGTTTGTCATCCCACAGGCCACAACTACAAGCAGCGCAAAAGAGGGGTAAATTAAGAGATGGATCCTGAAGCATTTACAGCAAGCTTGTTCAAATGGGACCCACGAGGAGTGGTTCAACCGGTCAACCGCCTAATGGAAGCCGTGGCACCACCACCAGCGCTTCAGGTAGCGACGGAGTACGGTGTGCGGTCATGGGAGTTGGGTGGTCTGGAGGACCTGTTTCAGGCGTACGGGGTCAGACACTACACGGCAGCGAAGATTGCCGAGCTAGGGTTCACAGTGAGCACGCTTTTGAACATGAGGGACGAGGAGCTCGACGAGATGATGAACAGCCTATCACATATTGCCAGGTGGGACCTTCTCGTTGGCGAGAGGTACGGTATCAAAGCCGCAGTGAGAGCTGAAAGAAGAATACTCTATGAAGAAGATTGTCGAAGACGTCACTTGCTTACCTCTAACATTACCAATAACCTCGACGCGCTCTCTCAAGAAGGTTTCTAAAACAAAACTTCATAATTGTTGTCCAACGACATCGTATTGCTGACTCGTTATTTTTTCACAGGCTTGTCAGAGGAGACGGTGCAGCAAGACAAAGAGGCCGCGAGGAGGGGTGGAGTGTGGACATGGGAAATGGCAGTGGCGGTGGGGGAGGGGAAGAAGCAGCTGCGGAGACGAAAAGGCCAAAAGAAGGTGGTTAATGTCGATGACGACAACGACGAGGATAACGAAAACAGTGTTTTGTCCGAGCGACAGAGGGAGCATCCTTTCATTGTGACGGAGCCTGGTGAAGTAGCACGTGGCAAGAAGAATGGCCTCGATTACCTCTTCCATCTATACGAACAGTGCCGGGATTTCTTGATTCAGGTCCAGAACATCGCCAAGGATCGCGGCGAAAAATGCCCCACCAAGGTAACATAACCAACAAATCTCCACCGTCCATCTAATCAACCACTCAATTGGACTCATCAATTATCTCGGCCCATCTTAACTTGATTGGGCTTGTATTGGGCCTTTTTACAGGTGACGAACGAGGTTTTCAGGTATGCGAATAAGGCCGGAGCAAACTACATTAACAAGCCCAAAATGCGACACTACGTGCACTGCTACGCACTTCACTGCCTGGACAAGGAAGCATCGAATGCGCTGAGGAGAGAATTCAAGGAGAGAGGAGAGAATGTTGGGGCATGGAGACAGGCCTGCTATAATCCTCTTGTGGGTATAGCTGCGACTCAAGGTTGGGACATTGATGCCCTTTTCAACGGACATCCTCGTCTTTCGATTTGGTACGTTCCGACGAAGCTCCGTCAACTTTGCCATGCCGAACGCAACTGTGCCTCGGCTTCTACCTCTATATATGGCGGTGGCGATCCCCTGCAGCATTATTAGGGCTTACTTGCTCTCCCTCTAGTTTTCCCTCTAGACATAATAATGCAATGTTTTGTATTAGGATACGTTATTATTCGAATTAGATTTTAGTGAGTTGTGATGCAGTATATGTATCTAAAGCATGCATGTTATAAGTTTTTTTCCCCTTTTACCTTGACGGTCAGTGAAATCACACCAATATTTAAAAATTGAAACAAAAACAGGGCTCACTTGGCCATTCAAAAAAGCCTTGGACTTCTGTACAACAATGGTTACTCAGACTACCCAAAATTTTGATACTGTCAGGCAATTCATTGTACTCATAGTTGGCCATGTCACAAAATTTTATGGAAACAATGAAGATTCTGAGGCTACCCAGCTTGGTTTTGGTTAAGTTCAGAACAATGCTCTATACAGTGAAAAAAGTCATCAGGCCACCCCCGGCATACAGTATAAGGGTGGATATACACCTCGCACTCTCATTCAAGGTCATGGTTAGTGCCTGCTATAAGGCAGATACTCAATTCGAGATCTCTGAAGAACCCGATGAAGATTCCACTGCTTTGGAAGAGCCCTCTCCATCAGCATAATTTTGAGGGCTCCCTTGCTTGTGATTTTCATCAGTACCCCCAGTTCGAGGTTTGCCTGGTCTTGACAGAATATTGGTGCCCATAGGAAAGGGCTCCTACAGAGAGAAAATTCGTCAGTCATCCCTTGAGACAATATGGGAAGAACAGAGAAATTTTGGTCCAAAATATACATAATCTTTACAAAGCATATTATTCAAATTTTCAGGATTTTTCATTTCAATGCAGTATGAAGAGTTGGAGATTGAATGTCAAAAGAAAACAAATAGCATTTATCAAGGGAAGGATTAGGATCTTCATTCTTCACAAGTCAACTTTCAATCATAAATACTTTTACCTGATCACCAGCATTAGGACCATCAGTATGAAAGAGAATAGGTCGACAACGCTTATCCTCATTCATCAAGCTCGAGTTCTGAAAATGTGCAACCAATGCACCTTTGCCCTGAATCCGAGCATATGCAAGAGATGCCACCTTTTCACTGTTGAACTTCTCCCATTTTTTTCCGTTGAATGCCTGCATAGAGATGTTTCCTCATCCTTTTAACTTCTATTATTCCACACAGGTGGGTGTGTAAGCACAAAGAAAATAAAATATCAAGAGTACATCCACAATTCCATTTATGTATATTAAAACTAAGACCAGCAGACCTGGAAGAATGGAATAATCTGTTGTGGGTCGATCATGTTTATGAACGCATAGCCGACATTGCATTTGTTCTGTCCAAATCATTCGTAAAGATGAATTAGAAATGCAATTTTTTCCCAGTAGATATGTTACATATAAAAATGAGGTTCACCCCTCGATCTTGTGGACCAAATGAAAATTCTACTTGCCTTGAAGTCAATTGGAAGATAAAGAAAATCATAAGTTCCTCGACAATGCTCATCAATGGCAGTCAGAAGCATCTTTGAGGTGTACCTAGAAAACCCCACCAATCAAAACAAAAGAGAAACTAGTAGCACGCACGAGTGCATGGAATAAGCACCTACCAGATACTCAGAAAACCAAGACAAAAACAGCATGTATACAAACACGAGTAGCACAAGAACCTAAGCATTAGTCAATACCAAGAAAACTAAAATACAGAAGAACCAGTACTTGCGTGATCAATGGTGAAACTATTACATCATGAAATGTTGATGAACATGCTTCAAACTTAGTATAGTAAAACCTATACTGTCTAGATTGCCACAAATATATAATACATCAAGATAGGATTTAATCGTGTTCAATCACAGTGATAATAATGGTTTGAGAAATAAATTAAAGAAATTGAATTTACATAAGAGCAGGAAAGGATAGAAGAGTATCACATACTTGTTTGGAATGTTCTTTATCATCAGTGTAGTTCGGCAATCGTCCCCATGCAGTATGCGATCGACATTGAGCTCGTATTGCTTCTTATCGGCATGATTAGAATTCAATTCATTTCTACGGTGTGAAAAGTTTCTTGCACGTTCATTAGATGGATCAAAAGAGGCTGGTCCTGAAATCATTGGGTTCCTCCTAGGGAAAATGTGGAGCATCTGCTGAGGAGAGTGTAATGCACCATTATTATTCAACTCCATATAATTTCCACCAACATGAGAAAAAATGTTGTGAGATGCAATTTCCGCTGGATGTGAAGGAGAACCAATAGGAAAACCCCCATTCCTAAGGGAGCCCAATTGGAAACCAGATGCTTCAGGAGACTCTGCAATATAGCCATGTTGCCTCTCCAAGAAGGAGGGATTAACAGCAGGGGCAGATCCAATATGGTGATGAATAGGTGATGCTGTGTTCAGCATTAGGGGAGGTGCTCTATGAAAACCAGGCACATGTGGAAAATGATGTGATTGAACACCATTAACAAATGATGGTGAATTCGACCGTGAATTCGACCAAATCATTGGGCTTGAAGGATGTTGCTGAGGGGAGCTGGAGCCATTCCACATAAAGTGATGTCCATGCGTTGTACAGGATCCCTTTCCAGAAGATCCAAAAACTAGAAAGAGATATTTCAGCAATAGAATCATCAAAATGTTTAACATTAAAGTTAGTGAGCAGCAAAGACCTAAAAAATCAATTTAAAGAAGAAGTACTTGCTATGAAACATGCTCTAGAGACCGACTATGTATCACACAACTGAATGACTAATACCCTTGGGGACTCCAGAATCCGTTTACTTAAATGTTAGTATGGAAGACATGGACAACAAAGATAGAAGTTTTTGAAGATGTGCCCATAGAACTTTCCTCTTTAATGATATGGGCGAGGATGACATGAAACCAGTGAGCCTAGGGGGCCAAATTCAAGCCTAGAAGAGAAACAAATTGTAGACAGTAGCTCAAGAGTTTTCTCTGTGTTACAGTACAGATAGCCCAGGGAGCAAAATGAGGTTCCATACCGATTAGAAATCAGAAAATAATTTCTTTAAACTAATCACAATTCCAAGAATCTCCATCCTTTGTAATTAATATCCTATTCTAAGAAGCTCCCAACAGAATCCTAAATGCAAGTACCATGTAGAACTTCTGAAAACTAATTTATATGTATGTAATAATAGTTTCTATTCATTTATCGCCAGAATTTGATGAAGCAGTACTGTGGAAACTATACCTGAGTTTTCAGTATATAATAATACCCATTCAGTAAAAAGAATGAACGAACTCAAATGAGAATTCATCTAATTTTGCAAAGTAAAATTAATCAAACACCTTACTTTCATATTCGCAAGTTTTTTTCCTGTCTTTTTCTTAAAATCATACGAATTATGGTCACATGGTTTTCCTATTTGCTACCAATATATGCTTTTCCACTAATGCTGACAATTACAGCGAAAACTGGAAATCATTTCTGCAAGCACACTACAGTTAACTGCAAAGGAGACTCACTACGTTCTTAGTAATATTTCATACTGCAAATTACTAGAATCACCAGCATTTTAAGCTTCAATTCAATAAAAGTCAATGACAAGGACAACATTTATTTGTAATAATAAAAGCTAAAGAATGCATTCTTCAACTCCAATCCTTAAGAGGGGAAAGGCAAATTTGGGCATATTTTTCAGTTCCGGATGGAAGTGTAACTTCAACTTTGCAGCATGAGACACAGATAGCAAGAGCAGCTCAACTCACCCAAATTATTAAATTAAAGACTGAAAAGTTGGATGTCCATGCATGGTTTCTAGAACAAAATTGTGTCGTTTGTCATGCAGGCACCAACCCGATTCATTATCATCTCATATAACATAACATAAATAATGCGGATAAAGGAAAACAACTGCAGAGCACAAGGCTCCTGAAGTTGGTCAAGGACGAGAAAATGTACACACACCAAGCAATTCTGACATGTTTCCAATTCTTACATGATTAAAAAAGTGCCCTTGGTCGTCTCAGGCTTGGATGTTATATCTTCTCTTCGTAATGCTAATAGTTAGGTTACTAATTCCCATTCTAGCAGGGAATGAAATTGAATAGCCATCAAATGAAATAAACTCACCTCCGCCATTAAATTCCATGAGCTGTCCATTTAAGTTCACACCATTAATGCACTTATTGCCAAAACCTTCTGTCACTCTAGGATCACCACTGCTACCCATGTCTCTGATACTGCTTAAAGAACCGTATGAACTACCATTGGCCAGAGTATCATGATAAACAGGGAGAGAATGTGGATAGAGACTTGGAACATATTGACTACCAAACTTCACGTCATTGACAGAATGGTGGGGCTCATGAAGTCCAGCTTGTTTGCTAATGGATGACACAGTCAACGGAGAGGACAGGCTTTTGGGCACACTTGAACTGAGATGTGGATTGGTTACTACACTTAAACGCGATGGATCAGCAGAAGGTAAAACCCGAATAGGGCCGTCATCCATGAAGCTAGATACATTTAAGCAAGGTGGAAACATTGCTGTAGAAGATTTGTATTAGAACCCAAAAATTAATAATAGTATATAATAATAACACCCAATCTGATCCTATAGTCCGAATTTTCATAGCAGGAAGATTCCTACCAACGTGATCTGATTGAAGTTTTTCAAAAGGCCATTGAAGTTCATCTCGCTCTGGCTCAGTTTGTTGGATCGGACTGAAAATGAAATATTATAATTGTTATTCACAGACTTTGCTACATATTACTTCAGAAAGATAAAGAGAACAACAAAACCCAGAACTGCATTATGTGTCATAACAGCAATTTAAATAAAAATCTGTAGGTTGAATGTTTTTTTATTTGAAAACGGGCGAACATGTGACCCAGTGGTAAAGTTGTAGGGGTGCAACCTAGAGGTCACATGTTCAATTCCTAGAAACAACCTCTCCACATATATGTTGGAGTAAGGTTTGTATACATCTTATATGTCCCCAACCCTATCCACTACAGGAACCTTGTGCATGGGTGTTGCTTAGCTTTTATCCTTTTTTATTTGAACAGAAAAACTGAAGGTTCAATGAACAACAAATGAACCATAAACTGCAGTAAGATTACATAACAAACAATTCTGCTGTGCCTTTCTTAATCTCAAGACTGGCAAAGATAGAAAAAAAAATTTGGTAAGTAAGCGGGGTACCACCAAGTGGGGTATATGCCTTAATCACCTCGGCTGAGGGGTTGTTGGCTAAGATTGAAAAAAGGTGAGTACTAAGACACCATCAGAAGGGAAAATTGTAACAACGAAAAAGAAAGTAATGAGTGAAAATTGATGATACCTCCATTTTGTACACCAGAGATTTCTGGGTTCGAGCTTGATCTGCTTCCCAGCAATGTCACTCCCATTTAAAGAATTAAAAGCAGCCCCTACAGCTCGAATATCATAATACTCTATGAACTTGTCATGAAACCTGTGTGGAGTCTCTCTGATCTGCAAATATGATAATCAACAACATAAATACATATGGTTTACAATGGTAGAAGTGAAGCAAAACAAAACAATATGGTAGTAGATTACTTCTTTGATATCTCCATAAACACCAAATATCTGGAGAAGCTGGTCATCAGAAACAGAGGAATCGAGGTTGGATACCACCAGAACCCCCTGGTTAACATTTTTTTCTGATGGAGTGTCCTATTATTTTAGCAAGCCAGAAATTCAAAAGCAGCAATTTCCATTAGCAAATACGAAAGCAGACTAAGTAGCAAAGGATCAAAAGTTCAAAAAAGCTAGGCTAGTAGGCTCATTGAAACTAAAGGAGCAATACACCATAAAAAAACATTGTGTTAACCAGTTTGAAGTAACGAATATAACATGATAACAGCCTCAGCAGTGACCTGCACACCTTTGGAATTGAATAATGTATGTCAAGTTTCCTACACATCAGCAGCTTATTTTGAAGTGCCTTCATTGCATTTCGAGCAGCTCTAATATCATAATAAGAAATCATGACAAATCCACGATGTTTGCTGGCTGTATAGAGTGTTCTTATATCTCCATATTGCTGAGAGAACAAAACAAAAATGTCAACTAAATTGAATATTTTAAGTTAAATGACTTGCTTGCATGGAACCCTGACAAACCACTCCAGAGAAACAAGTAACATGCACCTCAAAAAGAGCCTTTAGTTCGGAATCTTCAACATTGCTATTGATGTTTCTCACAAAAAGTGTTCTTGAGGGGCGCTCTCCAACAACTGAACCATTAAAATGCCCCTGAGCATTAAAAACACCCCCAATAAATTGCCCTGCACTTACATCTTCATCCACATCTAATTGCATGCCCCCTCCACTGCTAAACAGGTCAATATCTTCTAAGTCATCCCCAGAATTCACTTGTGGATTGTGTCCCAATGGATCAATCACTCCTGAAAATAAATCATCTTCATCAGGGAGGATATGCCCAATAGTATGTGCCTCAATTTCATCAAGAAGTTCACACGGTTCTTCTTCTTCATGGTAGGAAGTAACAGCTTTAACAGGTTGATGGGACAAAACCTCCTTCCCGAATAACCTCACTGCATTAAAATGATCATATTAGTGGAATACGTTCAGAATGATATATTAGTAGTCTGGAAATAATGCCAAAACAAAAGGTGATTTAGAACTCAGAATGAGTAGTAATAGACACAGAATATGAAAATAGATGGCTTCAAAAATGGAATAATCTGGCAATAATGCAAAAGCACTCAGTAATTTTAAGTTGACATATCATTAGTTGAATATCAAGAACAAAATTTTACACCGCTTGTTTTTCAGTATAGCCTTTAGATGCATATAATCACTATAATAGTAGACATATTGGTACAAAAAGTCGTGTTTGGGAGTGAGACACTCTATTTAAACCACTTAGATGTGATTTTGGAGGTAGGGTTTTTACTTGGATCTTGATGGTAGACAAACAACGGTCACCAAATAGTGAAAGAGAGATGGATGGGTACGAGGCAATTTAGCAAGCAGTGAATAAAGTAATGAGGCCAAAAAGATAAGGAAAGCAAGTTCTGAGGGAAGAGACAGAGACCCTCAACTGGCAGTACAAAAAAGAACCACCCATTCATGGAGTTATACTACTACCTCTCTATTGTTTGATTTTGATATTTCTCCTCTTTTGCTCTTATTGTAGTAAAGGAATGTACTGCAGAGAATCTTTCCTTATTAGTTGACTTAACAGAAGACTCCATGAAATAAATAAATAGAACTGATACTCCCTTGTCTCCATACCACTCATCTCCTTTCACTGGTCAAGAGGGTGGTGTGTCATTTTTATCAAATGTGAGAGCTGGCAGCCCTAAGTAGAAAATTGAACATGAAAAATTGATTGCTTCAAAAAGTATTTTGTTTAAAAAGGAAGTATTAGAAAGATTTGGATTCACTCTATCAACGTGATAAAAAATCCTTGCTTTGAGCATTGCATGCAAATTTCCTCACATGTATGTTTCAAATGCCATAATCGCAAGTCAATGCAGCCTTACATTTCAAGCTAATCATCTGATACTTTTTCCAAAAACACAACTAATGTTGAACGCAAAAAATATGTTTTCATTGCTCAAAAGAACATGAAAATATAAGAATTAAATAGATTTTGAATTGAAATGTGAAAAAAATCCCTTGAGGAAGTGAAGCATGTGTCTTCCATTACATATTATTTTGATATGACTTCCCTAATATATTTTGTGCGACATAATTGTCAATCAATGTGGGCTCATAAAGCTAACCATAATATCACTCTTCCAAAAAAAAAACTCAAAGTACTAACTTACAAATAAAAAAATAAGCAGTTTAATAACCATGAAAAAGAAACTTACGCTTCCGACTAAATATTTCAGACAACGAGCTTGAGAACAAACTACTTTCAAACTGTGTCCCATTAGTACCAGCCCTTGGTCCATCCAAACCATAAGATGCCGGATATGCACTTAAATTTAACCGTGATCGTGGATGATTGTTGTTAGAATTCCATGAAGTCTCAGAAATACTGGCACTTCCTCCATCTCCACCAATTTGAAGCTTGTCTTTATGGTCTCTCGCTATAGTTGACGGTAGAGATAGCAAGCAATCAGCTGAAGGTACCCCTCTTTGTGAAAGTCTTTCCAGGGTCGATGAAGCAGCAAAGTTGCTCCCAGGCATTGGTATGATTCCATCTGTTAACAGAAGGAAAACAATGACAAAATCAGTACAAAAAACTTTTCGATCAACCATCTAAGTAAAACAGCGACTTTCAAATAATCTATAAAATGAGACAGTTTTTGAACATATTCAAGCTTGACAAATAAGTAACGGGTTAGGATTATACTCTCCATCAATCTGCACATCACAAAACATGGCAACTGAAAAGTTGCTTCATATGTCGTTGATGGAATTAATGTAAGACTTAGATAAGCTACAACTAATTAGGATTATACTCTCCATCAATCTGCACATCACAAAACTTAGATAAGCTCCCATTTGTTCACAGGTTTCGGCATTAAATCACTCTCGTGATTACCAAGTCCAGTGACCACATTTCCAAAGATGTCACATGATTGTTCAAATATTCCAGTTAGTAAAGGTAAATTCCAAGGGATTTCTCAATATTGTTCAATCAAGTCCTGGTAGTGCAAGTAAAAGTTAATTTGAGCTTCTAACAGATCCAACCTTCCCCTAAATCTTGAAAGAAACAGTTGGATATGAGAGTGAATAGAAACAAGACTAGTTGAGGGTGCTAACCTTGCTGTGTGGACATAGTATTTGACTTCCAACATCCAATTTGTCTCTGCCGACAAAAAAAAATAAAATTAAAACAACCATTAACGTTTCATTTTTGTCCAGGAATATAGAAAAGGTTGAGGGAAGAAACGAGAAAGGGGGCAAAAAATGATAAATCACAGTAAGTATATAGTATATACAAACAAAACTCAGTTAGTTCACATGCAAGAAACGGAATAAAAAAACTCATAAAAGTTTACATGAACCAACTACCTCAACCAGAAGAGAATCGTCTTCAAAAAAGTGTGACGGCAGTGATCCACCCCTTTGATCCGCAATTTCAAAAGGCATTTTGAAACTTCAAAATTAGACAACCTCAAGTATGAAATGAAGCCTCAAAATTTTCTCAATTGTTTTGCCCATACAGGCTTCATGGTTCACCTGCTGACAGGAAGTCAAAGGTCAGTTGCTTCAGTGACCATGAACCACTAAACTAGGCATCCTCCTTCTACCTCAAAAATATTCATACTTCAATAGACAAAGCTCTAAATCTCTTGAACATTCTAGAAAAAAGACAACACATGCACGCAACAAAATGCAAAACAGACTAAATCTATCAGACTCCACTGCTTTAGTTACACCCAGGCAGATAGATATCTTGTTAAATCGGAACCTCAAGAGGTTAGGAAAAACAAACGAAAGGCAATTTCTGATCACACAACTAGAAAGATCATGAAAAGGATGATAGTGTGATAACAAGAACCACTTCCTTACCTACCAATTACCAAACATAAATGTCCAGAAACCTGTTTGGTAGCCCAGAAAGAGAAATAAAACAGAATTATCAAACCCCAAACTAATCACACTAGGGAATTCCAAACAAATTAAAAACTGCACTCCACAATTCGATGACTCACTCGGAAAGAATTCCAAAAATAAAAAATAAAACATAAATGGAAGTAACATTAAAATCCAAGTTCTCTTGGTAAACAACTATTTTCCCTACGTAATTCAGCTAACTCCCGCACCAGATATCATCTAATCAGCATTCCTAATCCGATCCCGAAAATAAATCAAAATACTACCGAAAATTTCCACGCACTTCTAAGCTCGATCCGCGCAATTGATATAAAGAGCAGCAACTAACAACACAGAAAGCACGGCAGAAAAAGAACACAAAAAAATCTTCTGGAATATAATTCAAACTAATAGAACAGAACGCACCTTTCGAAAATCGTACCTTCAATTACGTGCGTTCTCCCGCTCCAATCCAACACAGATTTCTCGATCAAAGAGAGAGAACGCAGTGTTGGCATTTAACAGGAGCGATCCAGTAGAGAAAGGTAAACGTTGAAAGAATTCAAGGAATGAGGAACCAAGCTAGAACAAAGGATCTCGGAATTCAAGCCTCACATGAACGTCTCTTTCCCTGCACTGAATGCTATCGCACTCGCCGCGCAAGAGCGTATATTTTCTTTGTCGTTTGCTTCTATAAAATCATAATTACCTAAAATCCAGAAGAAAAAAGAGAGAGAGAAGCAAAATTATAAGAAATTAGCGTTTTCTTGCATAATTCAACTAAGTCCAGGGCAATAAGGAACTCGCATCGGAAAATTGGATTCCCGTTGGCGGTGAGCGAAATTCCGGCGAGATTTCGCTCGCCGGTATCTCGCTGTGTGAGGAGGAGAGGGATATAGAGCGCTTTGTAGAGAGAGAAAGTGCAGTTTGCTATGAAAAGACGACGAGAGAAGAAATAGGCGGGCGTGAATTGTGTGTTTGTTAAGAATAAGTGGAAGAAATCAAGACCGTCGCTGAAAACACGAACGCTTCTGATTCGGCTTTTCGTAGTGCGCCTAGGAAAACGGGGTTATTGGGTTTGACGGACACAGAGATATTTGTCTTGAGTGACGTGTTGGCTTGGTCGAGTCAAGCCGAGCCGAGCCGAGCCAGATAGATTTTGATGCCTTATTTGGGATAACTAAATAGGTTTTCAAGATCTTCATAGTCTTCAATTTTTTCCCAATTTTAATCTCAATCTATATGGTACGTCGGATATTCATTGATTATGAATACAGACGTAGGATCCCTTAAACGTCCAACACTTCAGGTTGATAGGATTTAAAATGAGGGTAAGAAATGGGAGATGAAACATTTTTCTTTCAAAAATTAAGAGCAAATATTGCATTTTTTTTCCTTTTTGACATAATATTATATTTGGTTTATTGTCATGATGTAACTAATGAAATTGGATCATGAATCTAGACAAATGTTGCAAGGATAATGAAGTGTTACTTTTATTTGTGAAGCTCAAAAGATGTAAAGCACCCATATGGAAAGCAAATTATATCTTAAATGACATGTTGTAAAACACTATCTTCGATTTTACACTGCTTTAATTAAATCCGTTTGGACTGATATTGATCTCCTTTATTATATATTTATTTTCTTACTTTATTATTTATCCTACTCAATCGCAATAATCATTATACATATTCCCTAACATTTCAAAAAAAATCATTGAACATGTGAGTGTCGTAAAGAAAATTGTATACATGGCATCGTGAATCAAGAAACATTACAAGCTGTCCTATTTAATACACCGGATATATCTTGTCTACTCCAAGAATATAAATTATATTATTAAATAATTAATAATAAGTCCAATTTATTAATGGGAATGACACTTTGGTTCTCCTTTTGTCTTCGCTGGCAACTTTTTGGTAGGAAAGCAAGTTGGATGCTCAATCATTTCATCCTGACTTATTTGTCCTTTTATTATATTTTTAATTAGAGTAATAATATTCTTTATAATTAATTATCCTCTTTTTTTTGTTTGTTGCCTATTTTGTATACTACAAAAATTGGCATATTAAAAACACTCATTAAACATAATTGGATATTTTTAATTGGGTGAATTGGAGTATACGGGAATCTTCAAAATACATAGTTGTCATATTGGCAAACACATTTGTAAATTATAAGGCGTTAATATTCTTAATTGACCCTAAAATTTATGAGTAGTTCTATATACCCAAAATAAGATTTTCATTATATCTCGATCACTTACACTATTAATTTCAGTTGAGATCTCCAAAATAAGATCTCAATTTTTCCCCCGATCACTTATAGGGAATCTTATATCTATGTTCATAATCAATTAATATCTCAAATGTCACATAGATTGGCAATTAAAATGGAGGTGATGATGTAAATATTTTGAGTTTTGGATGGTGGTTGGCACAAAATATACAGCTTGAAGCCGTTAAGCCGAGCCAAAGAGGGAGCCGGTAAGAAACTGTCAGAACGGTAACAGAATTCGAATACTGGGCGCTGCGTAAAAGGATCGGAAAAGCATTTATTCCGTTACTGTTCAATTACTACCCACACGTCCTTCTCTTATTTGTCAACTCATTAAAGACGGCTTAAGACATTTTAGAGTTGTGGTAACACGTGTCTCGGCACACCGTAACCATTTGTTTCATTTCTCATTTTGGTCCAAATTGCTAAAGATCGAAAATATATATATATATATATATATATAAATTTGACATTCACTTTTTTTTTAGCTTTCCATGACTACTAATTGGAGCAACAAAATTGTATTTATGCCTATTTATTACTGACAATCCTAGTCAGTCTTTCTTCTTCTCTCCAAAACTCATATGATTGATATTCAAATTGTCAACTATGTAAATACATATTTGAAACTTATCACCAATTAGCCTTTGTATAATTAAAAATTGAAAAATAATAGGAAGGACTGAATTGGCTAGGCATGAATTATTATACATAGAGGATGTAAATTATGTTTTGTTATAATTTGAAGAAAGTAAGAAGATACGGTAGAAGAAGAAGATGATGAGAAAAAAGTTTGGAGGTAGATCATTTGAGATATTGTTCACACTTTCGATCCATGGCTCGTGTGGGTTTGTCATTTTACAAGGTACCTCAATGGTTATTATATTGGGTTATATTTATAAATCATATTGCTTGGCCTTAAAGGAAGTGATATGATACGAGACTTTTTAACATATTTAGTTAGTAGATTGTGTAACTTGAATGGCAGTTTCCGAGTGAGAGTCAAATTGTTATTCTTGGACGTAATGTGGGGAAAGAGATCACGTGGTAACGGTGGGCAGATGGGGCATTAGATGTACATGTGTTGTTTATATCACATGAAAGGGACAACCGGAATGGGCTGTCATTTTCAGCTCCTACGCAACACACTTGTCATCGTTTTGAAGGCATGGGCTTCCATAGTCAAAATTATTTGTTAGGAAACAAGAAGAAGAAGAAGAAGAAAGAATAGCATAGAAATTGTAAACTAGCGGTGCAGCAACTCAATAGAGTGAATAGACTATAAAAAGAATATTAACTGTTTTGAATTTTTTTTCTTCCCTTTTTTGTGGTGAAAAAGGATGAACGGCTTCTGGATTGAATAGAAAACTTGTCGAGTTTTATGAGTCAGGCCATAGTACAGAGTCTCAAGGACAATGTCAGGAGGAACCTTTTGTTTCTTCATGTGCAAATGTTGTACTTTGCAGATAAAAGCTGCCACGCCTTTGGAGACAAAACAGCTTCAATAATAACAAAACGATTTTTATGCATCAATTTCATTCTCACTTCTTCAATTGCTTCCTTTTATAAGCAGTAAGGTTAACTATAATAAGTACATATATTATATCTATAGATATATCCACACACACACATATAGTTATGTATGTATGTATGTATGAAGTCCGAGTTTAATTATTTGGGGGGGGGGGGTTAGGGTTCAAATCAAGGGAGTTAGTGATTGGGCCAACATGATGTGTGATATCTCACCTAAAATGGTATATAGATCGGACAATATGGTGTACGTACGAGCACCTCTACTCTACGTACTCGCCTCTCTCTCCCTAGATCCATGTTATGTATTCATGAAATTTGGGACCCACGAAGCACAACACGACAAAAGGATTCAACCGTTTCCAACGTTTGAGCGTAAAGGACTGATGAAGGAGCAGAAAACATCAACGGCTGGCTGAGTGGGTGGGTAAAGAAGGTGACCAAGACAAACCCCACACAGTGTCGGTGCGCGTGTGGATGAAGCTTCTTCTTCTTCGTCAGAAACTACAAGAGCTTTTGTTTTGTTGGCGCGTAGCATCAGTCTTTTTGAAAGTTAAACAGGGTTTTTGAGGAGTGTAAAGTGTGAAGCTTTCCATAGATTCTGACAAAAAGTAGTTTAGAGCAACTCCAGTGATAAAAACTATATCAAGCACTTCAAAATCATTCCTCTCTTCTACTCTTTCCTAGGTGACATAACTTAATTAGGTGAGTGGATCCCACAATATACACTATTCATCAACACTTTATACTTTTCAACACTTTATACTAATCTTCTTTATTTTCTCTTTCTTACTTTTCATCGTCTCTCTCTTCCTTTTCATCATCTCTCTTCACTATTCATCAACTATATACATACTTCATATTTCAATTGTCATTTTTAACAACAACCTATATTTCAAGTGTCATTATCAAGAAAGTGTGTTTTCAAGAGTTCATTTTCTTTCATTGTAGAACTCTAACACTCTAAATTTTCCATAAAGTTCACTTTTCAACACTTGAAAATGTGTTATCAAGTGTCCATTAGACATGCTCTCAAGATCTTCATATTGAACTCAACCTAGTCGAAGCTCCTTCCCGCCCTTGAAAACAGTGAATTTTTTTTTATTAACATGTCTCATACTAAGTTCTCTTATAGTATTTTTTTTCTGTAACATACGTCTGAAAATCACATCACACTAGTTTGGTTCTTGCCTTTTGTGTTTCAAGAAGTAAATTGATGGACTTTTCTAAAAGTTAGCTGGATTGCTTCTGTCAATAATGCTATCTATTTCATCTGTTATGATTCCTCATAGCATTTCACTAAAAGGTAACAAGAAAAGAACCCTACAATATGTCTCTATTTATGTTATCTGCAAAACTAACAGGTCTCTCTATTTACTTGCTTTTCAAAGAACATTTCATATATTTACCAACCCATCTTTATGATATCTTCATCTGCTTCCATTATCAACAGCTTCAACAAGCTCTACCAAATTGGTATCCTTTACTCTTGAAAATAAAAATCTGACCAAAAAAACCAAAAAAATTTATAAGAGCTGCAGAGAAGTGAGGAGCGATCATGGGTCAAGTTTACGGCCCAAGCTCGAGCTCATTTAACTGCAGGCTTCAGGTCGATCCACTCAAAAGTCAGTGATACTTAAGCTCAATCCCAACAATAACGCATAGAGCAGCTGAGCAGGAGCTTTGCAATAAGAACAGGTGTGTCCAAACAATAAACTCAAAAACAAAAGCCTATGTGTTCCCTTTCAGATTCCGTGTTACTTGCTTATAAATATAGAAAACTCAGCACCAATGAACTAGTCATACTTTCTGTCCTTGAGAACCAGTCATTTTCCATCTACCCACCCATGACTTTGAATGGGCCATGTGGTCTGAGTCAAGGAACTGAATCAACTGATCATTGACAAAAGGCTCACATCTAAAGTTCTCAACTACTAGCCAACATTAATGACTTCAGTAAAAAGTCCTATACAAAATTAGAATAATATATAAAGCAGCAATAGAATCAGAAGTGACATCTATCTCGGACCGATCTTGATTATGTAATCTGGATTAGAAAAAGAACTTACATGGCACAGGAGCTGTACTTCATATCCCCTGGAACCTCGGTAGCTCAAAGACAGATGCACCGTCCTTCAATGGGATGCTATTAATTAACATAGAAACAGGACTCTATGTCAACTTGATGTGCGGTTGATTATAGTTCTATGGCTGCCTTTTAAAAATCTGGAATATGCACCACGCCATCAGCATTTTCATCCTTTTTCGATGATTTCTTCCGCTTTCTCTCATGTTGTGGTTCTTTTGCTTTCAGATCGTCACAAAAGGATCTCAATATGGTAGTTAGGTGTTCATTTCTACGGGCTGAAATACAAGAGAACCAATGCTAATGCATCAAAAAGAACTAAAGCAGGAATGTTGTTTAATTTAAAAGTAAAGGTTATCTATCATTCTATCCCTCTCCATTTCAGGATATGGGAAAGACCCATTAATAATGCAATCAACAAAAACAGAGAACTAGACATCAAACTCAAACTTAGTGCGCCTAAAAAGAAAAAACTAAAGAACTCAAAAACACTTACCTGTAAGAATGACATCTTCCATGTTCACAGTCTTACGACCACCATGCTGCGCAAAAAGTTCAAGGTCCTTAGCCAACAGTTCTGTATTCAGAAATGGAATCCATTTCATTAACTCAAATTTTATCTTTCTAATTTAAACTTCAAATTGACAAACTAGCTTTGCAGCGACTACATCCAACACTGTGGCAGTGACTAAACTCCAAAACTTAGGTGAAGAGCATAACAATGATTCAACCAAACGATATGCCAATTAGTTAGGTGGCTCATGTATACAGTTAAGGCATCAGTCTGAAGCTTTAGTTAGTGGTTCAACATAGTCAAATCCTACATACCAAATACAGAATCTCATCATCAAGAAAGCACTGAATCAGGTTATTATCAATCCAATTCATAAGTCGTAGTGCAAAGGGAATGCAATTGTGAAACAACACCCAAAGACAAAATCCTATTGGTTTAGAACCCAATAGAGAATTGAGCTTTTAATTTTCTACCTGAATACTTAAAGGCCAAATCGGAAATGCAAGCCACTATTGGTTCAGATATCTCCATTCCGTTTTTCTTTGCTGCTCAGGGAATCAGAAACAGAGAAAATTACCGATAAAATCTAAGATAATCGAATAAAGAATCTTACAATTGAACATTAATCATAAACGAAAGAGAGAGATTCGTGGAGTATAAAGGAACGAACCTTCATCTTCAGCGATGGAGACTGCTGAGAGCCTGAATCGATCCCGTAGAATTTCGCTCACCGAGTCATCTTCGTCTCTCTCCATGTCGCTTCCGCGGTCCATTCTAGTCCGAGATTTCTTTCTCGTATCAGATTCACAGAATTTGTGTTTTCCCCCTTTTTCCCGGCAGCGCGATTTCAGTTATCTAAAAGAAAGAGGCGCGGCTACCGATAAAACGCGTAGACTCGACGCTGTTTCCAACAGTTGGGCCTTTTGTAATGGGCTGTAGCATTCTCTTGGTGGTTACTGCCGATGTCCTTATCAAGAGAATGCTAGAGCCCATTTTAGGCCCATTACCCAACATAGCATAGAAGATAGAACTTCAAAGTCAAAGCATAAAACCTAGAGAAATTGCCCATCATAGTGAGATCTAAAATTCCCAAAATAACACATAGGGAGCACTTCAATCTCTGAACCAGGATTGGGCGAGTAAATATCTTAACTGGTTGGTTCGAACTTCGATCACATACACCGTAAACTCCAAGTCAGGAAAGATAACTAACTACGCTTATCGCCAAATGGTCATGAACAACATGTCGCCAGCAAACTACAAATATAAAAGCCTCATAATCTACAGCAAAATTAGAGTACTCTCAAACACAACTAGAAAAGTGACAAGCTGCCTGCTCTAAGGTTTGAACACTGCAAATATCAACAATTCTTCTCCATTGCTATTTTAAATCCAAATATGTGTTTATCTGTGGTGGATATCCGAACACCCTCTACCTACGACAGCGAAAAAAATAGGAAATTTCTCAAAGCAAAGAATAGTTACATCATTGCATGTTACAGTTACCTTTACAAGTGTTGGATCAACCGTTGTGGCTAAATCTCCCATAATTAATTAGAAAGAAGCCACGCTTGCGCAAACCAGCAGCCCGACTACCAGGCGTCCAATTTTTTTGCACGGCATGGATTCTCTGAAACAACCTGCTCAAGCCACCAGCCCACCATTGTATAAATGATCCGTGGAGTGCAGGTAGAAACCATTTCAGAGGAGCTGAAATTCCAGTTTTCGCGTCCAGCAATATGAACTACGCCAGATGAGCATCTCTTAATACTACTTGCTTCAGAAAACTGGTGGTATTCTCAGAGTTCGCATCATCTTTGCCTTGAACAATCAAGTCATTTAAACAAGTAGAGTCTGGAAGCCATTTAGATTTAACCACGCGTTTCAATACCACTTCTGCTTTGTCTATACTTCCTGCTTTATGAAAACCACAGACTAGAGTCTTACACATAGCAAAACTCAGCTTATTTCCCTGCTCTTCTACTTCATCAAGTAACTTTAGCACCTCAGAAAATTCCTCTTTGCCGCTCAGGACATCTATTAGTGCATCACACACACTTCTGTCCACGTTCACGCCCTTCCCTAACGTCTCATCCATCAGCTTCAAGGTTTTCATCAAATTACCATCTTTAAGGTAAGCATTGAAAATTATTCCAAAAGTCACGTTATCAGGCTCAATACCCCTTGCCACCATCTCCTCAAAAAGAGTAAACATCTCAGAACTACATCCTTTTCTGTCATAACCATGTAAAAGTGAAGCGTATGTTGAAGTATTTGGCAACAGATTCCTCCTTTGCATCTCCAAAAGGAGCTGCTCTGCTTCTTTCATTCTTCCAGCCTTGCAGTGATAATTGATTAGAATTGTGTAGGTATTGTGATCTGGTGTGAAATGTTCATCTATAACACTTTCAAAGAACTCGTTAGCTATAGTTAGCATCCCTGACTTGCAAATGCCATCAATCAATGCATTAAAGGAGGCAGTTGATGCCAGGCCTTTTCGCACCATTTCACTAAACAAGAACACAGCCTTCTCCATATTTTCTGTTTTGCAGCAACCATTAACGAGGATACAGTAAATGCAACTATCTGGTGCAACACCTTTCAATGCCATGTCATCAAACAACTGAAATGCCTCAGTTAAATTTCCAGATTTGCAATAGCCATCAATAATTGCAGCATATGTGAATTCGTTAGGAAACAATCCCTTGGCCATGATTCCATCAAACATTTCCCTGGCCCTCCCTAGCTCATCTGACTTGCAAAGTCCATCTATCAATGCATTATAAGTAACAATGTTTGGATCAATTCCTTTCTTACACATCTCTTCATGCAGCTGGAAAGCCTCTTTTAGATCACCTTGCTTACAGAAACCAGAAATGAGAGAGGTGTAAGTAAATACATCAGGCAACAGACCCTTCTCGAGAAGTTCAGTAAAAACCCCCATGGCTTCCTGAAGCTTTCCATTCCTTGATAGCCCATGGATAAGCACGCTGTAAGTTTGAACATCTGGAAGTGCACCTCGCCCAAGTAAGCATCTAAATGTTGAGAAGGCTTCTGTAGTATTACCCTGTCTACAGTGCCCCTCTATTAGGGCTGAGAAGATGAAATCAGTCGGCGCAACCCCACTACCCAGCATCTCTCTGAAGTACTTGTCAGCAACTTGCATTTTCCCGTCCTTACAATAGACCTGGATGAAAGCCCCATAGGTATAATCATTTGGCTTAAGTTCCCTCTCAACCATTTCAATTAAGTAAGCCCTTGCTTCTTCCATCTTTCTTGCCTTGCATAGGCCAATTATAAGAGAATTGTAGCAAACCACATCAGGCGAAACCCCACTGTCTTTCATTGTCTGAAAAAACCTCACTGCATCTTCAAGCCTATTTTCTTGGATATGGCAATTGATTAGATTTGTGCATAGAACAGCATTAGGTCTTAAACCCCCAGCTATCAATTCCTTGTAAATTCTATTAGCTTCGTGAAGGTCTCCACAACGGCGTAGGCCATCAATTATCACACCAAATGTGTGCACATTTGGTACCAGGTTCCGCTGCTTCATTTCAACAAGCAACTCATAAGCCTTTTCCTTATTCTTTCCACGATAACACCTTTCAATCAATAAATTATAAGTCCGAGTATCAGGCTTTGTGCCTTTCTCAATCATCTCTCGCAAGAGAGCTTCTGCCTTCTCAGTCTCACCAACCCTGCACAATCCACCAATCAGTGAATTATATGTATGAACATTCAACTTGATTCTGCGATTAATCATCTCGTCCTTGATTTGAAAAGCCTCCTCTACATCTCCCTCCTTCATGAACCCATCAATAAGAGCAGTATAGGTAATATAGTCAGGATTTAAACCCACCGCATGCATTTTCTCTAGTATCAATTTTGCCTCTGCTGATCTCTTTTTCTTGCAAAACCCATCTACAAGTGTGTTATAAGTATAATTATCTGGAACCAGGCCCTTGTCAAGCATCAAATCCTTTACCCCAACAGCTTCATGAACAGCTCCAGCTTTGCACAACCCTCCAATTACCACATTATAGGTAATTACACTGGGGCTGCACCCCTTCTCTGTCATCTCAAGAAGAACCAGTTTGGCCTCTTTAAAATTCCCAACTCTACAATATGCACCAATCAAACTGGTATAAGTATAATCATCAGGAGTCACATTAGCCTCTAACATCCCTTCATATACCTTCCAAAAAAGATTCATTTCTTTAGCCCTATACAAATCTTTCAACAAAGAATTACAAGACATCAAGCTGGGCAAAAATCCTTCATCCTTGGCGCTCAAAAACACAAAACTAGCTTCACCCAAAAATCCCTTTTTCCTCAATGAATCAACCAAAATGTCAAACATCATTCCATCAGGCGCTTTGTACTCACTACAATACCTAACAAATGAATCTGAAATCTTTAAAGGCGGTATACGGGCTTCTATCATGCGCTCTACTACAACCCTGGCGAGCGGGAAAAGACGAGAATTACATAGAATCACTGCGAGAATCGAAGAGGGTTGTAAACTTGGACGGATACCCACATGAGAATGGACCCATTCGAAGAATCGAAGGAGGCGTTTGGGATCGCTTACCTTGTTTTCATGGATGATGGTGCAAAACACGTTTGCGTTTAGCTTATTGCGAAAATTAGAAGATCCCAAAAGGGACTTCCAATTGGTTGTCTGGTTGAGGATATCAGTGATTTCTTTCACACTGTTGCTGTCGTTTTGAGAAGAGGTTTGCGAGGTGCAAAAGCGCAATGATCTGAGACGGATTAGTGTTGATTTGCTCATCCTACTTGGGTTCCGATTCGTGAAGAAATGGAGATTTTGGTTACGAATCAGACCCATTTTTTTTTTTCAGTGGTCGGAGTTTCTGGAGAGATACCCGAGTAGCTGCGACGGCTGGGTCCTGGGTTTCACTCTCGTACTAGCATGCACAGGCAGGCTTCGAGCAAGGAGAAATTCCAGTTTGATGGTAGACTGTAGATGAAACGGCGCCGTTGAGCATTTGTCGATAAGAGCCCAATTGAACGTTTGTCGCCGACCCAGAATCAAAGCCCAACCTTTTCTCTTCTTTTTTTCCTGCGTCTTTTAAACTTTCTAATGGGCTTGTACATTCTTTACTGGGCTATGTTAGCACTGTCAGTGTCAGGCCCAACAAATCGATGAGGTTTGGTGGCAACAACGGTGCTTAATTTATAAAGTTTGAGATAGGCTTTGATGGTAGATTTTATGTTGGGAAAAATAAGTTTATAACGTTTTAAAAATAAACTAGTTTATAAGGTATCAAATTAATTGTCTGGTGTTAGCAAGTATCTTTAAAACAAACACTAGTTTATACTTGATAATTTTAGCAGCATACGTACGCTAGCCTATTTTTGATATAAACTCGTCGGTGTTTTTTAGTGTTAGATGTTATCGTAAATAAGATATTCGGTATATGTTAACGTATACGCTTTAACAAACATACCATCTATCTATTTACACCTCTTCTTCTAGCTCCCCAAATATCATTATATATACTGTTTAAGCCACCTTTATATGTATTTGCAAACAGGATTCAGTCAAGAGAAGCAACTCAACACTTGATCTAATTCCTTGCATGAGACACTTGCTTTGGAAAACGAAGAAACAAACATCCACTAACAAAGGTTTCATAAGAAACATAAATATATATATATATATATATGTCCTAATTTGGACCTTAGAAGCTTAGTTTGAAGTGCTGTAGGGTATGATGATGATACATAAACAGGTGTTTAGAAGTACCTTCAAACCTAATTTGGTCGAACAAAGTAGGGCATAATTTGGTCAACAGTCAACTGATCAGCATATTCTTCAGAAGAAATAAAGCAAATTAAATATCATTAATACTTTTCAATCTGCCAACTTGACCAAATAGACATACCTAACAAGCAAGTGCTGCAAAAAGGGGAAGCATGCATCTGCTTGTCATTAGTTTAAAATTAACCAGGAAACTGATAGGTCCTTTTGCCAGGGTTGGGTTGGTCTAAAGCAACTAATCACTGGCGAGGAAAGTCTCGAGCCGGCGTCAAACCAAAATATAAACTTTAAATAGTACAATTAATTTAACGCACGACATGTATATATATATATATATGTATATATTGGGATTCTCCTATGCGGATCAAAAAGTGTGGATCAACTTTGGTGGACTAAAATCCAATGGTTATAATAAAACACAACATAAGTGGAGACCACACATTTATTATGGAACCCACCACATCCATGGTTAAAAAACAAGTCCACAAAATTATTCCACACTTTTGATCCACATAGGAAAATATATATATATGTATATGTATATGTATATGTATATGTATATGTATGTATGAATTTTGGTATGTGGATGTAAAACGTGGACCACTCTTTCACCGTTGATTTAGAATATGTAGTTTCTGAAGTAGTGAGTTTCACTTATCATTTCATTTATCCATAACTTTAAAAAGTGATCCGTATTTTACGTCCGCATATGATAATATACACACACAATTAACATAGGGATTTGGGCGGTTTAATGTCATGTTTCAATAGCAATAGCATGTATAAGTTTTGGTGATTAAGACAGGTTGGTGATAGAGTGATAAAGCTCGTGAGCTAAACAGCATTTCGTGTTATTGACACTTGTAGACAATCATTAATTTTAAATCAATGTCGGTGGTATAATTAGTTTTGTAATCCCAAATTAAAGGGGTGTTTAAGGTAACCGATTAATCACAAGCCTTTAGACACGTGGAGATGTTAAATTGTAATTAAGTTGGAATGACATACTTATATGTATATATTATTTTATCATATCTTTTACCATGATGTCCTTCATGGCCTCTGACTGTTTTTTTTCTTTATTGTACGTAAGGCCCACAAGGGCAATACCTATACACCCAAACCTCAATTTTTTTTTTTTTTTTTAAAAGATGACAACATTACACCAGACAAATTTGTTGTAATTTGAATGTTTGATATGCATTAAAACTCGAGTCGTCAAATTCGCGGACAGAACAATTTTCACCTTATAATAAATTAAGTTTGGTAAAATTCCATCAAGTGACCACATAAGTATCCAAACCTCGAAGCTCCTAACCTATAATTCCTTGAATTGGCTTTTGATTAGTTTCGTGGGGGGGTTTTTTTTTATTGAAACAGTGCACACAGATTCACAGAAGCATGAACCATTCCTAGAGCAGGTGAGGTTCGTCAACAACTAAACCCTAAATTGTTCACAACATGATAAAAAACTGGGACATGTGGAAAATGTGATCACATTATTTGCAGGAAATTGTAGTGTGGACATGCATGTGAAATTGATGGAAATGAAGGACAAATGCATAGGAGTTCATGTCATCGTCTCCCTCAGATAGAAACAAACACCTACAAGATAAGGTACTCATACTATTGTTCTGCTGTTGACATGTGTAATTAACGTGGTACAACCATGGTGTATAATAATGGTCCCTGCAACCCACACAATTAAAGTCGCAAGATGTTCCAAAATATGTCTTTGTCCCTTCTTTTTCTTTTTTTTCTTTGTATTTTTTTATGGTAAAAGGATGTCACAAATAATATTCATTTGTTTAAAATTAAAGAAGATTTAATATTTTTGGAAATTGAGTAAAAGACACATATGTCCCCATCCAAGAGTATTGTGGTCTTCCATTGAAGCTTTGGTTTGGTATATACCTAAGCATCCACGCTTGAGATCCTCCAGTTGGACCACAGGAGGTAATGAAAGAGACTGCATTAATATTTGGTTACTATGTTGCATAAACATCAATGGTTGTTTGATTTTTAATGTAAGAAAACTATTAAAAGGCTATCTGTTTCCAAGAGATTGGGACGCTTGATTGACCAGAATACGCGTGGAAACTCTTATTATTGAAAACAACCTTGTTTGGTAGCCAACAATTTCGTGGACTATCCAACATCGAATTGTATAATTATCTCTAGTTTAAAAAAAAAAATTGACGGATAACGACAACATACAAACTCATTCGTTGGACATTCGATATGAACATAAACTCAGGGTTGTCAGACCCGCGTGCAAAAAAGATTCTCTATTGATGAGATGATAAATTGAGTCAAATCCCAACATGTGGCCACAATAATATTACTTTCAGTGAGAATCGAACCTAGAACCTTCCGTATTCATACTGTTTGATCTCGGAGAAATTAGCCATTAAACTATTACTGAAGTGAGTCGATTCCTACTTTCTCATATCCCTAAAAAACGATTAAGTCATTGATTGAAAAATTGTAAACTCAATTGATTCATGATCATTGCCATCCATCCTTATCTTATCTAAAGTTCATACTCATACCCCCAACAAAACAAGAAAACAAAAAAAAAAGAAAACAAATTTAATTTCGGTGGTGGTTGTTAAGCCACTAGACGTAACTAGCGTTATTACTCGAGCACCAATTAATCTTTTGTTTAAGGTATACGTGTTGGCAATTAAATTGACAAAGGCTCTTACAAGCTATTTTACCTAATCAATTTAAGCTCTAATCACGTATTAGTAGGCAATCCCTGATCGTCCTTGCTTGGCTGTTGATCTATAATACAAATTTTGTTTCATCAGAGTCAATGTCGCTATTCAAACAGTGGAAATATTCTCTCTTAAATATGTGGTTAAATTTAATCTCGATCTGACAATGTTGCAATACTTATATTTTTACAATACATATGATGTATGCACAATAAATTTGTGATCACGCGTAGGATTTTTATCAACTTAATCTGTCATCAAATAAAAAATTTATGTGTGTACATATGTGACTGTCCGCGTTTAAGCCAATTTAGAATGTTCAAAGAATAAATTTGTTCGATATTGTTCTCGTTTTTAAATATATATATATATATATATATATGCAACTTCAATATTTCCGGTAGTCAATCCATATAATTTTCTTTCTTTCACGTATAGTATATATTCTAGGTCAAAATTTTGACTGAAACCATTTGAAGTTGTCTTAACGTGCAACAACTGGCGTGGGTCTTTCCCATCCATGTATGAATATGCACTATTCGGTCTCATTTCATTATCCTATAGTACAAACCAGACATGCAAGCCTCCATAACCGCAATTGTTTAATTAATTAAGGATTAAGTCGGATAATGATAGTTAATTAACATCATATGATTTAAGATTTTATTTGTCCTGTCCTGTAATTTTGAAACATCATTCCCTATGCACCCCCGGTCGCCCTCACGCCTGACACCCCCCAATGGCCCACCTCCTCACTTTCTCTCACACCAATGAGGATTACCTCCATTTTATATTTTGAAAATGATACGTCACCATCTATTTTATAGTTTATTCCATTGATTTAATCAGTAAAATTAGTTTTATTTACATTATTTTATCTCATAATTCTCGTTGTTCAAAATTTATTGTTTTAATATAGATCCTCTGTCTATTTGTCAGGGCGGCGGCCACAGTGGATCCGCTAAGCGATCCGCTGGAGCCCAATGCACTGCCAAACGGCACATTTTCGCTAGCGGATAAAATGCTGCAGCTTTTTGGCGTGGGTCCCACGACAAAAAGTTGCAGCTGGTATTTTTTAAAATTTTAAATGTGTGGGTCCCACACTTTAATATAAAGTATTACTATTTAATGATTTAAATATTATGAATTAATTATATTTATATTTATGTATTCTAATAAAAATATTTGTATTTATGTTTATGTTTATGTATTCTAATAAAAATTATGAATTTATTATATTTATGCAGTTATAATTATTATAACAGTAAATTTAATATTGAAATAAATTAATTAAAATTTAAAAATACAAATAAAATATTTATATTTAAGACTTTTAATTTTATAGGTGTTTAATTTTAATACATAATGCTAAATTAAAAAATACAATAAATGTAAGAAAATTAATTTTATTAATTAAATGTAAATTAAAAATACAATAAATATAAGAAAATTAAGTTGATTAATTAAAAAAATACTTCAAATTAATTTTAAATATAAATTATATTTGATTAATTAAATTAATACTTAGAATTAATTTTAATAAGAATTATATTTATTAGATTACTTTTAATATAAATATAAAAAAAAACTAATATTATAATACTTTATTTCAACCATTTTTCAGCTAGCGTCAGTTTTTAGTTCACCAAACACCTCACAGCATATTTCACAGCTTTAAGCTCAGCATATTTTTCACAGCATTTCCGCTAGCATTGAAAATCAATTTTTCCGCTGTGCCAAACGGAGCCTCTATTATTTTTTAAAATACAGTTTAGAATTAATTGTTTTAATTCTGAATTCATTTGTTTTTGAAATTTCATTGAAAAAAATAATGGAATTAAGATTTACCCAATAAAACTCATCGATAATGGATATTATTAGAAAGTGTTTTATCCGTTTATTATGAATATGTAATTTCTTTTAAATTTAATATATATTTTGAGAGTTAAAACGTTTTAAAATTTCATTTAAGAGACTTGAGCTCTCATAGACTACCTAACACTACTGTTTATATATTATTAAAAATAATTAGTAATGTGTAATTGCTTTGTATTATTATTTGAATTTTAATATTTCAATGACTAAAAACATATATGAGGTAATCGACACGATAATTGACGTCAGCTCCCGTAACGCTTCATCCTTATCTAACTAAGGTCACGCAACTAACATGATAAAACGTAACCAATTCTGAATGAACGGAACCCGTCCAAAGCTCTCCCTCTGGCTCCTATCGACACCCACGCGTCCAACTCGGACATACCTCCACGTGACAGTTACAAAGTCCAGTTCTTACTAAGCTTTGTTAACTCAAAAACAAATATCTTTTTTTTTTTGAAGAGCAAAAAAATATCTAACGGCGCCCAAATAATTCATAAAAAATAATTAAATTAAATTAAACTAAACGAGTGCCGCAAGTAATGCAGCTAGACATGGGTGTTGTGGTCCTGTGGCTTAGGAGTCAAATACAGGAGGATTGTCCAAATTGTTTAGGAGAGAGGAGGCAGAGATGGCCCCCCACGACCCGGATTTTTACTGTAAACCAGATTGGGGACACTTAATGGGACCCACTTCCCTTCTAATTATTGTTTTAGTCTTTTAGATTCGGCCTTTTTTAAATAAGATTACAAAGCTCTAATATTGTCAAAATACAAGATCTTTTTGTCCAAAAGTATTTGCTAAATTGCCCACTAAAATAGTACATAATTTTTTTTTGAAAATTGGGATGGGATTTGAACCCTACCCATCAAGATGAAAATTACATCTTTACCATTCCAACTAATGACTCGATGTAACATTATACATAATTAGTACTCTTCACAAGTTCCTTTTTTTCTTTCTTTTACTAGGTAACTAAATTAGTAAATATTGTTCGGTAGCTAGTAGCTTGCAACTAATGTAAAAAACTTTAGCATGCTTGTGGACAAAAGAGGACGAATGGACTACATCAAGATTTGTCTAAGAAGCCCCACGATTATATTAAGATGTGTTCATATCAATATTACAGCATTTCTTTGTTGTGCTATAATATCGTGGAAGCAAAGTGGGGTTTTTTTTGTAAATAGTGTTAGCTAGATAGTAAGAAGCATGTTAGTTATGCTCTCCTATCATGCTTCAATTATTTTCGTATGCATGAGTTCAAACATCCATTTTCTATGAGTTTGTCTGACATGCGTACATGATTTGTGAGTTAGGTTTATCCAGTGCACACCTAACGGATAGCGACGATGATTTTCCACCAAAAAAAATCGTTTTCTTTTAACAATAGGGAATATCTATCACCTAGTTGTCTAAATTTGGTACGGAGATTAATTGTTTTTTAAAATAATTGAATTACACTACTATAAATATAAAAAGGAGATCATGAAAGGTGGTTTCAGTCTCTCACTTTGTCCGTATACCTTGTATCCAACTATCCATCAAAATCTTTGCATCACATGATTCATCTTTATTTCTCTTGTTTTGTCACTTAACTTTTTTTTTTTTTACGAATATTGTTTATGCTAAGCTCAACTTCTTTAATTTTTTTTATTGAATTAAGTGTATATATGCATGTGTTCTGTTTTGTTCCATGTATATTTCTATATATTTAAAATCGTTTTACTTATTCAAATATATTGATAAATTGGGAACTGTCATTCTGTCAATATAATAAAAGGGGACAAAATTGAGGAGAAAGGAACATAAATGGTAGTAGAAATGACAAGGAAATAGGCATCTTAGGTTGGCCCGAGAATAGCTTCCCTTGTGTGTTTCTATGGACCCAAGACTTGACATTTTGTTCACTCTTTTTTTTCTGAATCTTTCTTTTGAATCTTCGACTAGTCATAGCTTTTACCAACCTACCAAGTATCAAGTCGTGGCTACTCTTGATAACATAACCATGTTCATGCCAAACAACCAAAGACTTTCCAACTATGTGTAGCACATGTAGTGTATTTTTCCTTGGAATTCAATGCTTAATTTGAATCATGGATAGTACTAACTTGTCAAACGTTGAATTGCGATTAACCGACGATATTATTACTCCTTAATTAAGTCCTTAGTTTTGAACTTGTTTGAAGCGTAAATAGATATTGTCCATGCAAATCATGTAGATATTCAACGAAGAATAGCGACTATTACAGTGACACAGAGACGCAGAAGAACCATGGCCACCACATTAAAGTCTTCCCACTAGAGTATCTTGTTAGAAATGCCAGATGATTCTCTTCTCCAAATCTGATTATCATTGTAAAATACGTACTCACCCATCATAGGGGCTTTAAAATGCGTTTTACTAAACTAATGAAACTCATGAGTTTACATATTGTCCATTACATCTTCTTAACGATGTGAGACTTTTCTCAACATCTCTAACAAAGACTATATGAGTGGAGTAACAAGTCCCCACACAATGCCACAAAGAAATTTTTTATATAAAATCACAAGAAAACAAAAAAATATAAAGGAATCTTCTTTAATTGAATTGGACGATTGAGTTCATTTTTGGGCCACCCGTGTGTTGGATCGATTAAATTTATATTTTGACATTGAATGGTCCATAACTGCCAACATGTTCTACTAATGTAAACAACCCCCAATGAGATGGAATCTTACAATTTTTACCATCAAAGGCAGCAACAATTGGATGGAATCTTGAAGTTTTGTTGGGCAAAAAATTAACAGATATTTTGTTACCCAAAAAGTGACTCTGGAGATCAACAATCCAACCTCCCAATTCTTCTAACCTCCCCCCCCTATCCACTCTTCTACTGTGAGGTGTGAAGATCCATGAATGAATTGTGGGCGTTGTTTGTTTATTGGTTTTGGTTTCACGTTAGGGAGAAAGTTTTTCTGGATAGGGGTTGGAATTATTCTAACAATTCCACATGATCCTCACAATCCAATGCAACAATATATTAGATTTGACAACACCACACCCAATGCATTCAATTGTGCAGATAATGTGAGATTACTGAAATCATTAATCCAACAAATCATTTTTAAAGTTTTCTAGGGTTTTGATAAGAACCAGAACCAATATCAAATATTAGGGGGTCGGAATTTTGTGCGGGAGTTCAGGAGCATCACCACTATATTTTTTGCCTTCTATATGTATCAATTGTCAATAATATTTTTTTGTTCTACCATTCAGGCGTAAGAAAGCTCTTTGAGTAATGGGTTCAGAAAAAAAGAAAAAAATATATAATATTTGATCTCTCAATTATACCATAATTTTATTTTTTGTTCTTAAATTATTTTTTTCCTCGTAAAATTTTTCTTAAACTATTTAAAGGTACCAATGAAGCCAGAGTGATCGTTGAGGGACCAACTACTATTATATTTGTCCGAGAAAAAAGTACTAATAATCATGGTTAACATGCGCCGAGGGTGGGTTTAGAACCCCCTCTCACATCCATCCAAACCTGCCCGTTAATAGCACGACAAAACCACTTCCCCATAAAAACAGAACAACTTTCCCACTAACGCTAGGACAAACGTCGTTACATGCCAACCCAATTACATCTCGACACCTTCGTTACGACGTCATCAAGGCCGTTTGTTCATTCTCTCTCCAAAGCTGCCTTTATTTATTAACCTGAGATTGTGGTCGCTTTTATCTGGTCCTCATGGGTCCACCGGCTATTCCCGGTAGAAATAGGAAGAAAAAGGCCGCCCCAAAGGGTGTGTGCCGGTTGCTGGAATGGTTAGAAATTGACCACGGTTGAAATGATTGCACGCTGTTTTGACCACTCTGGTTAAGTCTCAATAGATGGACAGAGAGAGACGAAGAAAGAGAGAGAGAGAAACAGAGAGGACTGTACCAACTCTGGCGCTTGCAAGCTGCAATTGTTGGCTGAAGAAAGACAGAGTCTGTGGTGCTTGCAGAGGAAGTGTACGGAGACACTAGAGAGACAGAGAGCACCAGATTGATGGTTAAATGGAAAAAAATTGGTGTTGAATTCAGATTTCAGAGAGATATTGCTACTGTTGTGAGTTGTAGGGGTTTGGATCGATTTCAGAGAGACCTGAAAGGGTAGAGTGAGAGTTGGTGAGATTTGTGGCTGATTTGAGTTTTTTTGCTTGCTTTTGATTAAGTTTCGAGAGAGAGAGACAGGGAAATTGTGAAATTGGCAGTGTTATGGTGGATTGAAGAGTTGAATTCGGGGTTTGTTGTGTGTGAGAGTGATAGAACACTTGTAGAGGTGTAGTCAATGAGAGATCTGAATTGAAAGTTGAGAGAGAATGCCATCTTCAGAGATTTCGACCAAGGGAAGGGCAGAGAGCTTCTCTTCCGGATACAGCGAGCCCAACGCTATGGAAGGGCAGAAAATTCATTCGACGCATTCTGGCGCCAGTAAAGGTAAATTCCGGCGGACATTATTCCGTTTCTTATGTCTTCTAGACGGACGATATGTGCCACGATTTCTTCCCGGCATTTTCTTAGTTAAGGTTTTTTGTTTTGTGCTAGCAGTTGCAGACCCCGAGACCGCGTTGTACAGGGAGCTATGGCATGCTTGTGCGGGTCCTTTGGTCACCGTTCCTCGTGAGGGAGAGCGTGTCTTCTACTTCCCTCAAGGCCACATCGAGCAGGTTTTGTTGTTACTAGTTACTATATACGTCTTGTGTCTCTTTTAATGGGGTTTGCTCAACATTGCTAGAACTTTTCCACTTTTAGTCTTCGTACAAAGCGCGGTTGCATCGTGTTTATGATGCACAGCTAGTTCGAATATTGTGGATGTTCTTTAATATAGGGTTTATGCCTTCTGCCGCTTACTGTTTCTGGATTTGGTATAATTGGATCGTTCTTGGTGCATCAGGTGGAGGCATCCACGAATCAGGTCGCGGACCAGCAGATGCCTCGCTATAATCTTCCATCGAAGATCCTTTGTCGAGTGATCAACGTTCAGTTGAAGGTATGATGTAGTTCCTAATTGTCCTTTTCGGAATTTGGGGTTTTAAACTTTTATTGATTCTTAGTTAGCTGTAAGGTGGTTTTGAAGCATGACTGTTCTTTCTCAATGGCATTTGTTGTCTATTGCAGGCTGAACAAGAAACAGACGAGGTGTATGCCCAAGTGACTTTGCTTCCTGAGCCTAACGTATGTCTTCGTGTTCTGTGTTATTGAATGTGTGCGTGTTATGCGAGCCTTTTGCGTTGGTATTTCAATAGTGATGGTCTTTTTTCATTTTCTGATAATGCCAGCAAGACGAGAATACTGTTGAGAAAGAGCCACCACCACCTTCGCCACCAAGATTTAATGTTCATTCATTCTGTAAAACTCTGACAGCTTCGGATACCAGCACACATGGTGGATTTTCTGTGCTTAGGCGACATGCTGATGAATGCCTGCCCCCTCTGGTTAGTTTGTAATTTGCCTATCTTGTCAATAGTCTTTTTCATGGACAGAAGCTGAAACGTTTTTTCGCCCTTGTTAATGGACAGGACATGTCACGGCAACCTCCAACCCAAGAATTGGTTGCCGAGGATTTGCATGGAAATGAATGGCGTTTTCGGCACATATTTCGTGGTAAGTATCATATGCTGGAAAGATGAACTTGATGTGCATTTTGTGTTGTCTATTAGAGGCCTTTATGTTGCCTTCCCCGTTCTTCTGGGGGAAAATGTCTCTTCTGCTGCCGTGGTTATGATCTTTGGTCTTTGCTAGCTTGAATCAGATAATGTGCTCAATTTTGTAGATTTTGTTTGTCTTCATTGGTTGTGTAAAGATCCGGTTTCTCGTGCTATACATACCTCCTGTGTTTAATCTACATGATATTCCTCCTGTTTTTAATCTACATGATGATGCAAACGCCAGGTCAACCACGGCGGCACCTGCTTCAAAGTGGCTGGAGTGTATTTGTTAGCTCCAAAAGGCTTGTTGCTGGAGATGCCTTCATATTTCTAAGGTATGTTACCTTCTTACAACTTAAGAAATGAATTTAATCTGCATCTGAAATGAGATTATGATATGGAACTGATATCTGACTGGATTTTTAGAGGAGAGAATGGAGAGGTTCGTGTTGGTGTTAGACGAGCAATGAGACATCAGGGCAATGTTCCATCGTCCGTTATATCCAGTCATAGCATGCATCTTGGTGTTCTTGCTACTGCATGGCATGCTGTCTCAACAGGAACCATTTTTAATGTTTATTACAAACCAAGGTTTGTGGTCTTGTGCTTTTAATCAATCTTTATGTTTATTTTTTGTTCAGTGTTGCTGTCTTTATTGGTGATAACTGAGTTTTACTTCAGGATGTTCTAGCTTTTTGTAGAGGGAATATTGTGAATTTTGTCTTTATTGGAAAGTTTCTTAAAGCTGATACAAAGTCTGGGAACGTCTTGGCTACACCTGCAAAGGAATAAAACAGAAGGACCACTCACTCATTGAAGGAAGTAAAGATTTTGGACCTCACTGATGCTGTGATTGTTTTGTTGCAGAACAAGTCCAGCAGAGTTCATTGTTCCATTTGATGAGTACATGGAGTCTGTCAAGAGCAATTATTCCATTGGGATGAGGTTTAAAATGAGGTTTGAAGGAGAGGAAGCTCCAGAGCAGAGGTATGACTTGTGGGTAACAGTTATCCATCCTGTTCCATGTCATTTTTTAATCATGATTCAGAAATTTTCAGTAGATGTTTGTTAACTATATTTGTTTCAATTTCTATATTTATCTTTCATGTGCTACCATGCTTTGCCAAATTTCTAACCGAGCATGCCTATTGTTGCAATGGCAGTTCTTTTACATTAGACATATTTCGATTTATTTTGTTGCTTAATTTTATGTTCTTTAGGTTTACTGGCACCGTAGTTGGAACTGAAGATGCCGATTCCAAAAGATGGCAGGACTCCAAGTGGAGATGCCTCAAGGTAGTATTGTAGCCTTTATGGCATTGGGTAATATTACTTGTATAATTATCCTTAAAGAGTGCTTTGATTGCCTCTAGGTGAGGTGGGATGAGACTTCGACCATACCTCGGCCAGAGAGAGTCTCACCTTGGAAAATAGAACCTGCTTTAGCTCCTCCTGCACTGAATCCTCTCCCAATGCCAAGGCAAAAAAGGTCTCGACTGAATATGGTGCCATCATTGCCCGACTCCTCTGTTCTTACTAGGGAAGGTAGTCATGTGAAATGTAATTCTTATAATATGTTTGGTTTATCTTTGTCTAGATTTCTATTCATTTATTGAGGTCTAATGACGTCCTAAATGTTCTTGTTCTTTGTAAATGGGTTAGGTTCCTCTAAAGTGACCATAGACCCTTCACCAGCAAATGGGCTTTCAAGGGCCTTGCAAGTTAAAGAATTCTCGACCTTGAGATACAATTTTGCAGAGGGCCATGAATCTGATACTGCTGATACATCAATTATGTGGCCGCATTCACTAGATGATGAGAAGATTGATGTGGCTTCCACTGCCAGAAGATGTGGACCAGAAAGCTGGATGCCCTCAGCGCGGCATGAGCCTACTTGTACAGACATGCTTTCGGGCTTTGGTGCAAATGCCGATTCCTCTCATGGGTTATGTGCTCCCTCTGTTGATCGAAATTCTGGAGCTAGTAATGCAATGAGAAAACACACTCAGGATAGCAAGTTTAATTTGATTGCTGGACCAAGGTCTTTAATGTCCACTGGTCTCTCACTTAAGTTGGCAGACTCCAACCATAAGGCTCCTGCACGAGTTGCCGATGTACCATATCAAGCGCAAGGAGGTGTAAGATATGGTGGATTGAGCGAGTATCCCATGCTTCAGGGTCACAGAGTGGAACATTCCAATGGAAACTGGTTGATGCCGCCTCCTCTGACATCTCAGCTTGAGAATCTTGGTCCTCCGAAAGAGCTAATGCCAAAACACACGTTTCCACTAGAAAATGTGCCTGTGAAATCCAAAGATGGAAATTGCAAGCTTTTTGGTATTCCCCTAATCAGCAATCCTGTCACACCGGATTCGGTAGTCTCGCAAAGGAAAATAGTGAATGAGCATGTTAATCACCAGCTTTGTGCGTCTGAATCTGATCAGAAGTCTGAACAGTCAAAGAGTTCAAAAGTGGCTGATGATAATGAGCAGGAAAAGCCATTCCAGACTTCCCATGCACATACGAGGGATATTCAAAGCAAATCACAATGTGGTTCAACCAGGAGTTGTACAAAGGTTTTTTGCTAGTGTACACATTTGTTAACTTTTTAGATATCAGTCACTTGAGAAAATATAACCACTTATGATGATTTCAGGTTCACAAACAGGGGATTGCACTTGGTAGGTCTGTGGATCTTACTAAGTTTAACAGCTATGATGAACTGATAGCAGAATTGGACCAGTTGTTTGAGTTTGGTGGTGAATTGATGGATTCCAAGAAGAATTGGTTGATTGTGTATACAGACGATGAGGGTGATATGATGCTTGTTGGAGATGATCCGTGGCAGTAAGAATTTTTGAGTGGATTGATTTGAGTGTCTTTTTATTGCATTCAGGCATATGTTTGTTCCGCTTATTGGATGAATCCCGTAATAATATAAATTCCTTTCTTGTGTTTGGATCAGAGAGTTTTGTGCCATGGTTCGCAAGATTTTCATCTACACCAGGGAGGAGGTCCAGAAGATGAATCCAGGGACCTTGAATTCAAAGGTTGAGGAGAGTCTATCACCCATGGAGGGCAGGGATGGGAAAGGCACGACACATGTGGCCATTTCAGCATCGAGCCCCAACAATCATTAAATTTGGTTAGGGTTTAGGCACGTCAGTCGCAATTCTCCTGTATATCAGAGGATAATACGATTGCTTTTCTTTATGCTAAGCTTTTTGTGGAGGCTTCAAGGCAGATCGTCCGCTGTGAAATATCAAATAAATGGTGAAGACTCTTGTTTAGATGGCTTTGTTTTGTTGTCTTTGGAGACCAGATATTAGATAGCACGGATCATATATCCAATCATTTACGCCCTGTACATAGCTAGACCCCCCATTCTCCAAGCTTCTAATGTAAGTAATTTTATACATTATCTAATGGCTTCTCACCTGAAGAGGTTCAATTTAATTTTGTTGTTTTCCCACAGTTTCATCTTCCTTTTCATGTTCTTATATCTCAATATACTATCAACATTTTTTTTTCAAAAATGGGGAGGGGATTCGAATCCGCGATACACATTATTCTCACCATTCCAATTAGTGGTTCAGGTGTAGTATATTATCAACCTTATGGTCATCTGTTAGGTAGATGCGGATTAAATTGTGGTCTAAATGGCAGCCGAGATAAAGATTCATGAACTTTTATAGTTTGTTCGCAGAAAACAACAAAGCACAAGAAAAAAAAATGGTCATATTTTCATCAAGGACATTGGCTGCAGACCCACAAAATATACTTCAGCTCTTCAAAAAAATTTGTTTAAAAATTGCATTGAAGATCTAACAAACAACAGTTTTCAAGAAGCTGGTTAAGAACTACATCATTCCATGGATGCCAGCTGAATCCATAAGAACCGCTCTGATTTGCTCCGGAAGGACTTCCTGACCCTCTCTACATTGCTGAAATTGCAAGAAACATCATCAGTACCCACATATATATAACTGTCATTACTCATCACACAAATCATACAATTCCTTCAACATATAACCAAGTTCATTACAATGTCAAAGATTATATACAGTACAAATTTCCCTGTCCTGGTTACACATTAGATTTAACAGATCCATTGGGTTAGCATATGAAAATATATGAGCTGGTTGGTTGCAGTCCAGACATTTATAATTACTGATTAGATAACCGTAAGAGAAGTTCGAAAATTCAACGATGGAGAACCAAAAAAAACTTGTACCTCAGCGCGGAAGATGTCCATCACAAAGCCATTGAAACAGCTGATCACGGCTTGCTGGATGTCCAGCCCCATGTCATCCAAAGCCCTCATTGTGGAGAGCAACAGACCTGGTCTTCGCCCACAAAACATATGGATGTTTACAGTTCTTCCCTCCCTTGCTCTTACTTCAACCTATTTATAAAGGAAAGAAAAACTAAAGTTGTATCAGAGTTGTTCTTTTGAATTCTTAACTAGGGCTATCGCGAAACCATTCATAATATATCTCAATTTGCAGATCAATCCATCCCATTGACATATTTAAGCAAATATCACTAGCCTATGCGGGTCTGGGACAATTACCCTACTGGATTGATGCATACTAAGCACTAAAATGGAGGATGATATACTAGAACAATCAAAATACACAGAAGATTCAACAAATAATGTAGGACTCAAAAAGGAGTAAAGGAATCTTTGTTCGCAAAGAGATGATATTACCCTTGCAGCTTGACCATTCGGACTTGGCAATGAGGTTGGGCAAAGTTCATTCTCGATACGGCCAGGCAGGGTTGCTTGAGTGGGTGTCAAAGGGTGAAAGCTTGTGGTAGTTGTCATTGAAGAGCCAGGAGGAGTTGACTCAAGTTCTTTATTGAGTTCATCGATTCTCTTCAGTAGTTCCTTCAAGTAGTAAATTGCATCTCCAAGAATTGATGCCCTGTCCATCTGACAGAACCGAACCAGATGAGGAGATGAAAAATCACATAATCTTCATCAACAATGGGAAACAAGTTTTAAAGCTCCAAAATAAACTCTACTTGGCCTACTATATGCTAAATTCAAACACTGAAACATAGGTAAGTCATACTTTTAAATCACGAGAAAATGGTGGGAGAGAAATTCTTACTTTGCTAATATTCGGTACAATGGATCGCAGTAGGTAAAGCCTATCATTGAGCTTCTTCCGGCGGCGTCTCTCTGCCATCAAATTCTTGGCGGGAAGACCCTTCTTCTTCTTCCCCTTCTGATCAGCACCAGTCCCACCACCTGTAATCGTACTATTTGCATTCGAGCAATTCCCACCATTCTTTCCCATCTCCTCCAGCCTATTATTCTCTGTTAAATCATCTGAATCATAATTTAAACCCGACCCATCAATGCTCACATTCTCGAAATCATCTCCACTACTCAACTTTCTCTTATTCTCACTGTCTTCACTCATTTCCTTCTTCCCCTTATCTCCCTCAACCCCACCTAAAACCCCCTTACTGCCCCCAGTATCCACCAAGTTCTTCCTTAGAGCCGCTCTTTTCTGAAATAGAGTGGGTTGTGCACCCACTGAAGGGAAAGTTTCAAGGGGTCTCAACAACTTAGACCTATTAAGAAACAGAGTGTTATTACCAGGGCTCTCATCAAAACCCCGAAACCCAGCTCCGTTTCCTGCCGATTGAAGCATACGAATAGAAGTAAATTGAGGATCAGAGCATAAATTGGGATTGATGATCTGATTATTGTTGGTGCTCAAATCATTGTAGTTCCCCGAAATCCCATTTTCCCTGCTTAGAAAAGCAGGGTTGTTTGTTGTTACTTGGTTTTCAAGAAAACCAGTTTCACCGAAATCAAATCCGCTCTCAACCTGGTTGTCAGGCGCTCCGTTCAGTAGCGAAGATAGGGAGGTTTTTTGGGGCAGAAAGTAAGATAACTGAGACGGGGCTAAGGTACGGAAGACCGGGTTAGTTGACGGCGAACACGAAGACGAAGAGGAAATAGGAGGTAGGAATAAATTCTCCGGCTCACCAAGATTTGATGGAAATGTGATCTCTCTAATATATTGATGGTTCTGAATATCAGTGTTACCATTCATAAACCACTCGTGATCTTGGACTTCCATCATAGATTTGAAATTAGCAAGAGAACCCATCTCGTCCCTGCTCTCTGTCACACCATAGTTGTTGTTAACAGTCGAAGAATGGTTTCTACTCCATGATGCTGCCTCTTGGTTACCTTCATTTCCATCCAACCAAGCAGTAGCATTCAACCTATTCAACATCTCGGTTTCCCACTCCCTTTTCTGGTGGGTTTTCTCAGGAAAGTGATGGAAAATGAGGGAAGCAACAACAACAACAACAACAAGAAGAAATTGCAGCTGGAATCGGGGTAGTAGGCGTTAATGAAAGCGGAGCAAGAGAGTGGAGAAGAAGACGTCGCAGAAGAAAAAGGGCAGTGGCTTTTTGCGCATTTTATTGAATCAGCGAAGAAAAAGATATGGAGTTTAATTTTCGACAGTGATATGACGCGCAACCCTTTGAACGTTACAGATAATCACTCCTCCTTGGCTTTATATAAAGCTTTCCTTCATACAAGGTTTACCCACAAGTGAACCATAATTTGGTGCCTCCTACTCACAATTTCTACACGTGGATGTGGGGTAGGTGGATGGAGGGAATTTCAAATTTGGGCTCCCATTGAATTTGGATATATTTAAGGATGAATAATGCTTGAGACTATCAAAAAGTGACCCCAAAAGACCTCCATTTAATGTGGAGTGTTGGATGTGAAGTGGACCCTACATATGTGTTTTTAATCAATGGCTATTTCAATGCCACATTGATTTGGAAGACTTTTGGGGGTGATATTTTGGGGGTCTCTAGTATTATCCTAATATCCTTTAAGGATTATAAATGTGAGTTGTCTATATAGAGAATTGATTTCTTGTTGTTTTCTAATATTGATTTATTTGTTTTCCTTTTAATAATTTCGTGGTTTTGTATCTTTCACAAATTTCAAATATCTTAGCTGTATATAGTCAAGACGGTTACGGCATAGTTGTTTTTGTGTGTACATATATATATTTATAGATTTATTGTTGGTGTGGCATTTATATATGTACAAACTACAAAGGTAGATATAGATGTAGGTAGGTAGATATATCATAGATGATGTATATGATAAGAGGTTCTCAGGTATCTCGTGATGACTTTTAGTTCACCGCACCTACTACCCAATCAACTCTTTAACTTCACTCTCCACACTCTTCAGGATTTGCTTTCCTCAACTGCTATCATTGTCTCTTATTTCTTCTTTCCGTTACATTCATGGCTACTGAAACACAAATTTTCTTTCTGTTTAATTTTCAAGTATTTTTGTGTTTCCAAAATACGATTTGATGACCATTTGCATGAGTGAACTTGGTTGGATACACGATTTTTTTTTGAGTTTACATGTGTTAGGAACATGGGTCCTATTATCTAGATTGTTAATCAACAGGGCCGACCTATATATAAACAGTAAGAACAACTCCAAAGGGAGATATGCTCAAACTTAAAAACACTTCAAATAGGGTGCTAAAAGTCTTTTTCGGACCAAACCCATTTAAAACTCAGTATCTCCACTCCGATTGTCTTTCCCTCCATTCATGCCTCCCCTTTCATTCTCCTCAAAAGTACAATTTTGACACTCCCCGCCCTAAGACGATTGCATATATGGACTCAAGTGAGGGATGCATGTATGTACTAAAATTTTAGAATTCAAACCCTAAAACAGAGAGATTGTGACAAGAAGCTTAAATAAGTAGCAGTTGGGGCCTGCTGCTTTGGCTATACAAGGAAAACTGCCTTTAATATTTCTTGTGTTGCCCCATGAGAGACAGCCAACTGATCAGGCATTATATGGCAAGGATATGATTGGTCAGTTTTGAACTTAAGACCCTACTATTAACAACACCCTTCACTACTACTTTACACTCAAACCAACCTAGCATTCAATTTTACTCCATGGCTAAAGAAGACTGCTGCTCTGACGTTCCTTGGGGCTAACACTCCCACCTCTGCTCATTTTCAGTGCATCCAAAGCCTTCTGAATCTCCATAGTCATAGCACTATCCACACTTCCTGATGATAGTTTTTTATGCGCCTTTTGCAAATGAAGCTTGAGAGAACTGCTGCTCAAACCAGCATTCTTCCCACAGATGGGACAGACCTTCATCACTGGCTTCCGCTGTTGCCACTCCATGGACACCTTCCCATGTAGCTTCTTGTCAAGATCCAACAGTATCCTTGCAAATCCATCGTTAGGCTGTGCTCGGCGGTGTAATCTTTTCAGTCTATTCCATGCTTCTAATAGTGTGAAGTTCCTACACCATAAACCGGCTTTAATAACAAACACCAAGCATCACATACTTCTGTAATCATTTTCAGAAGCAGAAAGTTAAATGTTTAGTGTAGCTGATATTATGATGCGAGCAACTTCTATTCACCATGTAGCTATTTTAATGAATGTGGTGCGAGCTAGTTTTATTCACATTTTGTAATTTATAATTCACACTTACTTCCTTAGCATTAAGTACGCAAGAACTACCGTTGCACTTCTACTCTTTCCCTCAAAGCAATGAACCAGAACTCTACCATCTATCTGTTCAACATGATCTATAAAATCCGAAGCTTCTTCAAAGATGCTGCTGATGTTAGCGTCTTCACTGTCGCATATCTGTTCAAAAAGAACAAATCCGCAGAGTAAACAAAAATAACAAAATCCAACTTTTTTCAATTGTGTCTAGTTATCGAATGCTTGGCAAAATGAGCATGAAAAAGTGGTAAAAAACAATAATGAACAGATATATCCCATATCTAGTCATCAAATGTATGGGCCTCAAGTGTCTCCAAAACACGTTATGCATGGTCTTGAACATTTCAACAATCCACCCCCTCGACAACAAGAAAGAAAGCAAAAGTATCTCCTAATGGTCAATGTGTAAAACCAAGATCATTCGTCACAAAAGTGTACGACTGAACCATCAAAGTTGAGGATTAAAGCACTTACAGAAAAATTTTTGTACTCAAATAGATGAGGGAACTGAGAATCTGACTGTCCGATTTCATTGGAGCATAAACATAGTATATGGGTAATTCCTAAATGTTGCAGTGTGTAAACAGATCTTGCAGCCAGATTCCCACCAATGAAGAGGCTACTTGTGATGCAACATGGCTTCTCTGTGTTTGCAGCATCAGAAATTAGTGTTATCCTCTGTAGAATATGCTCTAGCCTTAGCTGTAAGTTCAACGGAAAATTAAACAATTTTAATGATAAAATTGGGACAAAAATATCTTCTTGTGTTTAGGCACAACTGGATGTAAAGAAAACACAAATATCTCATCCAAACATGGACACAGCTTGGCAATCGAGCAATCAGAATTACCTTCAATTCATAAGCATCAACGATACTATTATTATCACTGCCCTCAAAAAATCCAGTATTAAAATTGTTCTCCTGACACAATTTCACAGCATCGTTTCTCAGCATCTCATTCCACTGCTCCAATTCTTTATTAGATTCAGCATCAACCTAAATAGAACCATCATAGTGTCAAGCAACAAACATCTTCACCAGGTATGAACAGTTTACTTCACAGAGTATAATCCCTGCACCATTTTCTATAATAGACAGACTTACAGAAGCAATCAATGAGAATTAGCCTGTGAACCCCAGGTCAAAATATTTTGAGGGAAGAGATGCCATCAGGGTGACAGGGTTCAAGCATTCGGATCAATATTCATGTATTTTCAAATTTCTCTATGCACATGGTGGAGTTCTTTTATAATTTCTCACAACCACAGAGTCCAATAAAGCAGTATGACAACTATCTAAGCATGCACCCTATAGTACTTAGTTCTTACAGTGTTCACTTCTGCTTAGTGATTAAGAAATTGCATAATTTTACTAAGTTTCCAAATATGGCAAGAAAATGTGTGCTGCAACCATATAGCTAAAGAATAGCACACAGCCACATATTTCTTAGACGAAAAAAAATCCCACTAGTTTTACCCATGAGCTATCATATCCCCTAAGCAGCAGAATGAGCAGGCACTACTTGACAGATGATTTAATATGAAAGTAAAACTGTACGCCTATCTGCGCAAGATTAAATTCTCCTAAAAAGTATTAGCAATCCTAAGAATGAAACTATCATTGGGCACCTTCATCACCAATGACAGTTTAGATTACCAACTTCAATGGCAAAATGGTCACACTGATAATTGAAATTTAACCTAACCTTAAACATGAGAGAGCAATAACTGTTTTTTACCTATACAAGAGCACATAACTTGCATGATAACAGCATTTTGTCCATGCATAACAAACCTTGGCAACTTTATGAAAATCACGTAGTTTTGATGTCAAACGCAGATTGCGTAGGGGCTCACTGCTCCCTTTGCAGGACTTCCCATCCCAGCCTTCTCGTGACATGGGAGAACTAGAGTCTGAGCTATCTTTATTTCCAGAAGAAACAAACTTAGGAGCTGTTCTCTGTAAGTCTGTATCACAATAATCTGGATGGTTATCATTAGTGGACCGTTCTTTACTTGGAGAGGGAAAATGAGTAACTCCAGAACCACGTGAAGGTGAATCAGGAACCATGAAATCTTCCTTGTCAAAATCCCCTGATGTTGTTCTATCTATAAAATTTAAACATACTCGTAACAAGCCATCCAGTTTCTGGTGAAGTGTCAGTAACAATATATGGAAACCTTGCAGATCCCTAAGAGCAGCACGAAACCCACTACGAAATTCCTGAATAATTGAAGTCATTTCTTCTGCCCTTTTATCAGTCATGCCATTATCCTCTAGTGGAGGAGATCCTAACTTCCCTCCTGTAATATCGTATAGCAAATTTGAGGAGTACTCAGAACTGTTGAGAACCAACTCAACCAACCTAGGATAAGTGGTCTGGTCATTTGCACGTTTTCCAGCAGGAGGTCGACGGGGAACGCCAGAGTCAATTGCCACAATGCGAAAACCAGGGGATGATTCATCTGGCGTGTAGCTTCTTAGGCCCATCTCGATTGATTTTGGAGAATCTGTAATATCAGAAAGTTCGGAGCTTGGTGATGCCAATCCTGGACTATGAGGGTTCAGTCTGCTATCTACTGAAGTTGCTCTCCTCTCTTTTTGGAGAGCTTTAAACACTCTTGGTCTGTACCGCTTAATTGAATCAAAAGGATCCTCCAGATCACTGATATTGACGGAGGCCATTTTGTCTGCCAATAATAAGTTTGAGGGATTCCCACGCCATCCAAGCTCACGACAAGGGAGCCTGTCCTCATTTCTGATGACAAGGTCCAACACCAAGACCCTACCAAGAGCTGCTGCCGTTTTTTCTGCAATGTCACCTGACTCAAAGGCATTTGAGCTTTCCAATAAAAGAGATCCATGAACATAGCTGCCAAAAAACAGATTTGTCCTATGAAAACTGAATACAAACTTCAGGTTCTTTGTTATTAATTTAACTTTCTAAGCATCAATCTCCCGTCAATAGCAGTGGATTCATTTTTTAGTTAAAATATTTTCCCCTTATCCAAGACAGACTACAAAAAACCCCTGGCCTGGACAGACAAATCTAAAACACCAAATTTCAATAATGAAGAGTTGATATAGGCTAATTTAAATGTCACAACTCACAATACCCCCAACACCACTCAGTCTATCGGCCAAATAGACACCAAGTGAAGAACAAAGACATTTCGTACTGCCATATAAGAGATAGAAATACAGCAACACACTACACACAAAAGCATGCAAACATACATCATGGAAACCACCAAGCTTCTCATTTCACCTCATAAAAAAGAGGCACCGGCTAAGTTCCAGAGCTTCCAGAAGTTCTGAACAAGTCATTTCACTGGCTTCATCTCCTTCTGAAGCTGCTAAAGTTCTTGCTTTCTCTGCAGCTTCCTTGATCTGGAGCCACTCGGGGCTACAATTATGAATGACTCTAGCCTGCAAAATAACCCAATATCCTGTCAGCTAACTGAAGGTTAGGTGGTTGGGGGGGGGGGGTGGAGCAAAATGTTGTAGAATAGTTGTGGTCCATGGTAGTAGAAATCACACAACTACAGGTGTGTACATGTACAAGTACAACCTGTGGAGTTTGGACTCCCAGCCACTTTGCAAATTCGTACCCAAATCGTTCTGATTGTGTAGCCATCCTAGAAGATGAAAACTTTATGACAGCTGCAGCTTCTTTTGGTAAGGAATCATCAAGTCCAGGCTGATTGAATAGTGCAAAGAAAACAACTCCCCCAGAATTGATGGTAACCTGTAGGAATAGAACCAAATATAATTTAAGGGAGTGGAAGAGAACATAAACAATTACAGGGGTAGTTATTCCAAGAGAAACCAGAAACCAGTCCTCTTGAGAAAACAAAATGGCACAAGGTTTTACTATAAGCTGAAAAAAACTAATAGCAGTGGATTGGCATTTTCTTCTTTTACATAGTTCCAATGACCCTGTGTTATTAATAACCTCAAAATCCCCTCATATGATTGTACATGATAACCTAGGTTAAAAGCTTCAAAAGAATTTCTGTTATCGTATGGTATCCCAAGTCAGGAGAAGAACAACAATGTTACACAATGATATTCATATTAGTATATTACGATTAGTTAGAACTTCTCCCCTGTTTTCATACTTCTACATTCAAATCCATGAAGACATATGGTGCACTATGTTCAACGTCAAATTGAAATACATACCTCAAGGGCTTTATTCATATCATCCTCAGAATGTTCGGTGCTGCTACTATGCTCAGTATGGTGAAGTGAAGAAAGCGAGTCCCAAGAAAAAGAGACCGACTCTATGTCCAACATAGCGGCTTTACCAAGTCTTTCCCACAAACTGATCTCTGGAGTTTGCTCAGGAGGTGGAGGACTTTCGTGATCAACCAATAACTCTCCTGCACTGAAAAAAGCACTCACGTTGACAACCACTTAACAAGAACAATGTCATTTCATTTGTGGATTACTGCAATATTGCAGTTAGCACAAGCCATGGCAAACAAGAACTAACCATTTTCTTGGTTCAACACTAGACAACACATCATTTGTTGAGAAAATCCCTTTCAACAACATTTTTTGATGATCTTTCATGGGGTCAAGTGTATCATAATCAGAAAATGGGAATGGCCTGAAATCTAATAATACCACATAACTGATATGTACATACTTATACATATGTATATATATATTTCATAAGCAGATTCTTGCTTTTCTTCCGTCTCACTTGCGTTGCAAAAATCAAGTTACGTGGTTGAACTTGAAAAAATTAATCGTTAGAGGGTGAAAATGAAAGACCTATATGGCATAGTGACGACCCCGTGGGGGCGATGTGGGAAGCCAGAGGACCGATATTTGCCACTGCGTTTACGAACCAACTCCAGCCATTTTGTGAACCGATAAGCTGGGCCTGCCGTAATATCTCCCAACATATACAACACCTGCATATACGTATACAGACACATTACACAAATAACAACAAATAGTCTCACATTTTCTCATTTAATTCAAGAATTGAAACATAGGCAAAGAATTCGATACCCTAGAAGTAACGGTCAGCGGCAAGGGAGGCTCAGGCTCATCGGATCCGAGATAGATCTCCTTCTCTTCCTCTTTCTCCTGCATATGTAAGAGAGAAACCTAGATCTAGAATCAGATCTGCATTGTATGTGTATGTTCATATACCTAAAGGTGTATGTAATAATGCCTGAGTGAGTGAGGAAAAAAGGTTTGATAGAGACCTGGAGATTGCTAATGATTGCTGCAGGTGCAGGGTCCTCCTTTTGATCTGTTGTCGACATTTTTGTGCGTAATTTTCCTTTTCCTAAACTTTATTTTGAGGTAAAATTAGAGAGAAAAATGCAGGAATCACTAAAAAGATTGGGGTAGAGAGAGAAGGAAAATGGCACACAGTTTGCTTTTTTTGGAGGGTAAACAAGTTTGAAAAGGGAAAATAATTGCCGCTTTTTGAGGCCGTTGAGGAAACTGAGGACCTGTGCGAGGTCAGAGGTGGAACAAAAACACAGAGTTCTTGAAGATTGATGGTGGGACCTCCAATTATTTGATATAACTGGGCCTAATGTTTCTTAATTGTTGTCTTATTGGACTGGACTGGGCTTGGTATGGGCCTCAATGACTACGCCATAAGCACTCAGATTGTTGGGGTCTGCTGTAATTAAGATTTCGAGAAAAAAAATTATGAATGTGTTTCGATTCGATCAGGTTTACAAGTCCAACCATATCAGATTATGGCACTACTGTCTCGGCCAAAGCATTGTGAATCATCTTCTCGATATGACTGATTGGTGAGTTGTAGTTTGGCGAACGAAGCTCACGCGCGACTCAGATGGAGGATAGCCTTGGGGTCAAGAGTAGACTCTACGGGTTGAAAACGGGTGAGACTTTAAAACGACAACGTTTGTCTAAAGGTCGATCGGTGTTGCGGGCTTCGCGGGAGATTACAATGTAGTTGTAAACGACTAAACGTCAACTCTGGGTATCAAGGCCCATCTTGGGATTGGACAGGGCTCTGTTCTACGCGGGCCTAACATAGTGCAACTTGGATCTCGTGTGCCAAGCCTTTTCAACAGCCATGTCAATATGTCCTGTTTGTTTAGAACAAATTGAGGCAAAAACCGACAGTTTAGAACAAGTTGAGGCAAAAACCAACTTGAAGACTGCTATATGAAAAATAAGAATATAACTCGAAAGGCCAAATTGTTCGTGGTCTTTACCTCTTCCATGACCAATGAGATGCCATAATTGGTCAAAAAGAGCCCAAAAGTGAAGGGTATTTGAATTGTATTTTCGTGGAATATGTACCTTACCATGTTGACCTCCAATTTATGGTGTTATCGTTCACCTTAAATATTGTAATGCACAAATTTTCCTTAAATGACAAATGGCAATGCCAAGTCTTTTGGAGATTACAATGTAGTTGCATGATAAATATGGAATATGACGGATATAGAAATGTTGCTCAAATGGAGTAAGCATATTGTTACCTACCCTAATGCCTAATATGTGTCAATATGCGTACAAATTTTCCTTAAAAAATACTTGAGACGCTTAATTTATAATCCTTATTTTATTCTATCAATACGGGGTGTTATATATTAGATGTGTTCCACGTGTATCACACGTATCAAATTAAATTTGGGATAAAATGAAAATCATACATAAATTGGAGTACGTAGCATTGCTCAATACAATAACCAGAAAGGAATTTACCATGCTTAAATTGGAGTATATAGACGCGGTTTTTCGTGTTTATACCGTTTTCTTAATATTTAGCCCTAATTTGCCACCATTGACCACCTGCCATTTATCCGCGAGACCTTTCTTCCGCTTTTTCTCGTCATAAAACGCAGATATTTTCGACTACTTCTTCTCGCGCTCCATACACTCCCCAGATCCACCACAAACCTTCCATTTTCCTCGTTCTCTCTCCTCTCGAGAGGGGACTAAAGTTCATAAACAAACCCAAAGCTGAACTGTAACCCCGGGAATCTCCTATTCTCTCTGATGGCTTTTCCCGAGAACGCACGCCAGTCGCTCATCCCGAGCTTCCTATACTCGTCGACGTCGGGATCGAAGAGAATTGCCGGTTTGGAATCCTTTGCGAATGCGAGTCATGGATCACATCAATCGCCGTATTTTTCATCGTCAAGGGCCGGTAGTGTTGGTGAGGCCAGCAACTTCGTTATTCCGGCACCAAATGAGAAAATCGAGATGTACTCTCCTAGTTTCTACGCTGCGTGTACTGCTGGAGGGATCTTGAGCTGTGGCCTCACTCACATGACCGTCACTCCTCTCGATCTCGTCAAGTGTAATATGCAGGTATATTCTCTTGATCTTCGTTCTATTTTACAGATTTTTTTGTTTCGACTATTTCCATGTTGATTCGATTTTATTTCGCGCACCGAGAATTGTGTTAGGATGTTTTGAATCTTGAATATTATTGACTGCTCTTGATTAGAGATTCGAAATGGAAATCGGACTGTCAATGATAGAACTCCTTTTTTATTATTTTATTTTGCAAGTTTTGTTTTATTATTGATGTCAGATGTCTTACCCGGAAGTTGAGAATCTTTTGTTTGATTCATTCTTTTTCCCCTTTATTTGGAACGGGATTGTAGAGAAGGTGATGATTGGTGCTTTAAAATTTGTCTCAGTAAGTTTGCCGTATGGATGAACGAAGGGACAAAAAAATTAAAATAATTGAACATTCTCATTATATGGGGGAAAAAGTGATATTGATCCTTGATTCTCATATGAAAGTGTTAGAATTTCTAGCAAGAAAACATTGACTTCTCTGATCGGAAAATGTTTTACCTGTGAAACCTTTAGATTGACCCAGCAAAGTACAAGAGCATCACATCAGGATTTGGAGTCTTGCTCAAGGAGCAGGGAGTTAAAGGTTTCTTTAGGGGTTGGGTGCCCACGTTGCTTGGCTACAGTGCTCAGGGTGCCTGCAAATTTGGATTCTATGAGTTCTTCAAGAAGTACTACTCAGACCTTGCTGGGCCCGAGAATGCTGCCAAGTACAAGACACTGATATATCTTGCAGGTTCAGCATCTGCTGAACTGATTGCAGATGTTGCCCTTTGCCCGATGGAGGCAGTCAAGGTTCGTGTCCAAACTCAGCCTGGTTTTGCCCGCGGTTTGAGTGATGGCTTGCCTAAGTTTATCAAGTCTGAAGGTGCTCTAGGGTAAGAAACTCATAGTACTGCTTCAGCTTATCCTAAATTGTTGGGTTTGGTACATATCTCAGAAATTGTAAATGTTTGCAGGTTGTATAAGGGGATTGTTCCTCTTTGGGGCCGTCAAATTCCATGTAAGGCAAAACAGCTTCAGTTTATACACACATTGTTTCTTTTTAAATGTTTTGAGGTGATACATCTTGTAACTGCTTCATTTCTGTGTATTATCACATGCAATGCTACCGGTAACATTCAATGTTTCAATCCACAGATATTTTCTCTATTTTGACATCATATATTCTTTTGCTCTCTGCATTCTTTGGGGTGGTTAAATGGTTTCATCAATGAACTAGTAGAATTGCAGGAGTTGTATGGAGTGTCTTCTTATCAGAGCATGGCTTGTGAGAGTCAACCTATGTATAGATTCTAATATGCATCTCTCTTCATTTTGTTGCTGGGATTTTGAACTTGTGAATCTCTTATCTATCACTGTGTGCGTGGTAGTAAAATATTTCGAATTACTGCATTGGTTTCCAACTTTTCCATGAGATTTTTTTGACAGGATATCTGCTGTTAACAAAATTTTGATCCCAGTGTGTTGCCTTTGATGCATAATAACACAGTGACGAAGGATATTATTGACAATAATCCATTTGTTGTGTTAATGCTTATGCTACTATTTAGTTTTGGAAGTATTCCATTTTCTATTACGTCTATTTTTTAAAATGGAAATGGGTATTCTGCAGATACAATGATGAAGTTTGCATCTTTTGAGACTATTGTGGAGATGATTTATAAGCATGCTATCCCTACCCCAAAAGATCAGTGCACTAAGGGTCTTCAGCTTGGAGTGAGTTTTGCCGGTGGATATGTTGCTGGAGTATTGTGTGCTATTGTCTCACACCCTGCTGATAATCTTGTGTCTTTCCTCAACAATGCCAAAGGGGCAACTGTTGGTGATGTGAGTGCTTGTTTCGTATTCCTGTGCGCCATATATACTTATTAGTATGGATGTATGTATGATTCATGTTCCTATGATTTGAACTCCACTATTTTCTTGGGCATTGCCTGCTGCAGGCTGTGAAGAAGCTTGGGTTGTGGGGTCTTTTTACTCGTGGCCTTCCTCTTCGTATTGTTATGATTGGAACCCTTACTGGAGCCCAATGGGGTATCTATGATGCCTTCAAAGTCTTTGTTGGGCTGTAAGTTCTTATCTTCATTTGTGTAGTTTGCTTTGTGTTCGTCCTTCCAACACCTTTCCTCATACATGCTTGAATAATTATTTTCCTCTTCATATTGTTATGTTCGTCTATTCAACTTGAAATAATATGAGGGTTGTCTATCACAGGCCAACCACTGGTGGCGTCACTCCGGCTCCTGCTGTTGCGAAGGCATAAGCTTTGAGATGGGCAGATATGAACAGAATATTATTTCTCTGCAAACTCCCACTCTTTTGATAGATTAATAACGGCAGGCTAGCTGATGCTTGCTACTGGTGCATGCATTATACTGTTTTGAGCTCATTTTTTATTTCCATCGTTCTTCTTTTGTCGTTCTACATAGATTTTTTGGAGGATGGTTTTGATTTCATCCTCTCTTATTTCAGACTATGAAATGAGGAAGTTATCCTTGATATAATTAGTTACCATAGTTGATCTTGCTGCCTTGCCTGATAAAATCTCTTTCCTACATCATCTCGCAAGCAGTCAAAAATTCTGCTAGTCCTTGAATACAAGGGCATGGAGATAAATGCAGGTATTAGCAGTTAGAAAGTCTTTATGAACTGCGAGTAGTGTGTAATCAGAATTATGATACTGACCAAAATTTATGGTATTTTTAGCATTTTGCGTGAGAAATTGGAGGCAAACTGGCTTCAAGTAGCTCGGCCTGTTGACCAAGGTCAACGTTCTAGGCCTGGCTCAGCACCTTTTCATGGGCTGGGCTGGGGTTTCTCGCACCGCCCATTGATGGAATGGCCCTCTGCTGTCTGATTTTAAAATTGTTTAAATATTTAACTAGGTGAATAAACAACTTCAATGAAATTGTGACATATAACTCTTTCATTACTTTGATGTAAGGTGTTAAAACACTTAACAGCAATGACAATGGTGATTTCTTTTTGTTGGGGCGTAGATAATATAAGAGATTTATGTTTTATTGATGTGATTGTATTGAGAAATTTGTTTTGTTGATGTGGCGTAACAAAATGTATTGATATGATATTATAAATTTGTTAGTTTGAATAACACGCGTCAATTTTGACACACTTTACTCCACCTCTCTCTCTTCGGTCTCTTCACTCCTGCGTCATACTCCTCTTCACCCTCTCTTCCTTTCAGCGAACCTAAACCGACAACAACACTCTCTCGTGTTCACCGATCGATTCTCTGGTTCTATACAGCATACAGAAAGCGTAGAGGTAGAAAATCTGAATGCTAAAGAGACGGAGAGCATACAAAAGGCTTAGATGTAGAACTTCTGAATGCTAAAGAGACGGAGTTAGCAAGTTTCTTCGAGCTCTCTGCTTCTCTCTTCAAAAAATGGCGGATATACAGCAACCGGAGGCGCAACTAAACGGTGTCGGAGGAGCGCAACTGGCGATAACGATATCTGAACCTGTTGGATCAAAACGGCAGCGAAGGCCAAGCGTCCGATTAGGCGAAATCGGGGGCGACCAGCCCTATGACTCTCACGGGCGAAGATCTTCCGCTTTCATCAAGCAATTTAAGCAACACCTCCCTCTCGACCACAGAAAGGACCCGAAATCGTCCAAAACCCGCCCTCTAACGAACCTAACGGAATTCCAGAACGAAACCCTAGACGAGGATATAGAGGTCAATTTGGACACCGTTGCCATTGGGAGTTGGCGAGTCAAGGATTCGAAAAAACGAGGCTCGAATGCCACCACGAAACGCGTTAGGTCCAATTGGATTTCCAGAGTCGCCGATAGTGGAGGAGGCGGTGAAGACATGAATGAGGACGGTACATATCGTGATTTTGAGAGGGAGAACTCTGAGAGTCCGATTCTTTCGAATGAGAATTTAGCAGATGCGAGATATAGGAGGCCAGTTAGGGCACGAGACCATCAAGATGGGGTTGATTTTTCGGGTCCATCAGATGCAGATGATAGGAATAACAATAACAATAATGGGAGTCACGGAGAGGATGGAGTGAAGGTTTGGTTAAACAGTCTAGGGCTAGGGCTGTATGCACCAGTTTTCGAGATTCATGAGGTGGATGACGAGGTATTGCCCTTGCTGACAATGGAGGATTTGAAGGATATGGGGATAAATGCAGTTGGCTCGAGGAGAAAAATGTATTGTGCCATCCAAAAGCTAGGGAAAGGCTTTTCATAAACTTCTTCTAATTTTGCTCAGTCTCAGCTGTGGCAAGGTAAGGTGCACCTTGTCTGATCCTATTTGATAAGCTTTTCTTCTATTTACTTCGTTTTCAATAGAGTTATAGTAGTTTTAGAGCGGATAGGGTGTTTTTGACAGAGTTTCTTGTTGCAATACTAACTTCCTAATCTCGTACAGTTTTCAACTGCATCATAATCTAATGATTTTGAAGTGCTTTTATTCTCTGTCAACTAAATGAGAAATCATTTAGTTGGTTTCTTGAGCTGACGGACGATGTGGAAATGATATGGTAATGCTTGTTTATGAGTTGAGTGGAATCCAACCGGCTTTTTCTGTAATCTATACTTTCCTATTACCTTTTCAAGTGTGTGATAAAAAAAGCCTAAAATTAGATAACAAAAACTATATTGTGATCTTCAGTGCAAAAATATCTTCAATAGATTCCAAAGTCCTTGTTGTTTAACTCACTTTTGAAGGAGTTATTTTGTATCTAAAGAGTTTGTACACTAGATGCACTTTTCACTTTGCGGCTTGCGCTTCTTTGATGTGGTTGTGCTTTATGGTTAATGCACTCATGTCGAGAGTCATGTACCTGATGGTCTGGTTGACTGGCCGTTCTCTAAGATGAGAGGTGGAAGGAGTTATTTTTGCATCATGTGTTTCACATTAAGAATTTGAATTGGATGGTTCATTCTTAAGAGTTAAGAACATTGTAGGTCAAATCCATTTCATCTTTTCTCACCTCGCTTTGCTCGAATATTTGTGGTTGGTGATATATATTTATAGTAGCTTCTAACCATTATGGTTCTTTTACTGTATCATAGTTTTAATAAAGTTGTGTGCATGCGCAAGTGTGGAACTGAAGCTTAAGCTATCTGATCAGTCATGTCTTGACTTCATGTTTAGCAATCAGTGTTGAGAATTTTGAGTTTATTTGTTTTCATGGGTGACTATTGGCTGCGTTTATGGTTTCACATGTGTGGACTGTGGATTATATGATAATTTCCATTTGGTTTTGAGTTATATTGGGGATTCGAGTTTAGTGGTTAATCCTAAGTTCTTCTGTTAGGGCTTTTGTATCAAGAGGGAGGATCTCTTGGTTGGTATTTTTTTGTCAAAGTACCATGGTTGGAGGGTTTGCAGTTCTTCCACAATCAATGAATTGTGGGTGCGACTGAAACCTCCCATGGCAAATTATTTTCAAGTTCCATTAAAGCCAAAGATGGGATGCTGGTTTGAAATGTCTTTTTTTTGTTTTGTTCGCTGGGCGTAAATCCTGGTTTATGTCGTCGTCGTCGTCGTCGTCCGACCTTTTATCTCAAAAGTTTGAGGTCGACTACATGAGTTTATGAGAAAATCAAAGGGAATCTAGTACTTGTATTTGTTTTAGCCATTCATTTCTATTTAAAATCATACTTTCATCAACTGTTATTGAATCCATATCCTTTCTTACTACTTCAAGCAATTTATTTTTAGATCTTCCTCTTCGCTTCCTACTCTCTCATTTACAAATTCTCCATTGCTATGTTTATGTTGTACATGTTCATATTATCTTAAACTGTTTTCTCGCAAATCCCGGTTTATGTGAAACCTTACAAGGATGGCAAAGCTGATGGGCCTAGACAGTTTTGTTAGTGTTTTTTTTTTCCTTAAAAATTTGAAACTGACAGTAAAAGACTCTTGCTGCCAGGAAAATCATACTTCAGATTAACGTGAACTTTAGGCCACTGCCTGTGAGTGGCTGACTGTCCTGGAGATTATGAACTACAGTAAGAGCTCCAACTTTTCTTTTGATAAGTTATTTTAGTTTATTATTAGTATTAGCATGAGAAGGCATACTTCAGAATAACATGAACTTTAGGCCTGTGTGTGGCGGACTGGCGTGGAGATTATGAACTACAGTAAGAACTCCAAAAAAAAGTTGACAAGTTATTTGAGTTTATTATTAGTAGTAGCATTTTGAAGGAGAAGGGACTTGAACGGTGGCTTCAAGTCCTTGGGAGTAGGATCCATCTAGGTCAAGAGCTCCCACTGTTATCCAAGTGGACGAAGACCGTAACAAGCTTGTGGACAGTCTAACATTTATCCTTGGTCTTGCCTTAAACATAACTTTGCAGTTGTTTCAGGGCCTTGCAATTGCTAAGATTTAATGTTGTGCTCGCATTCTACCCTCTCCTGCGGTTTGGATAGTTGTTCTGTAATCTCTGTCAAGTCTGACTTTAGTTTTAAGAGACTCGGAGCTTTCATAACTTATTCCTCTATATTACACCATTGCATAATTAATTGGATCAGTAATTTGGAACTTTTTTGTCTTGAAGGTTTTGCTTGTGCTTGTAAACATAGGATGTTTTTTGAGCAGTCTATCTCTTAGAAAGCACTGGTGCATTAGTAAGTACTTTACTAAAAGCATTGCTAATGTGCACACATTCTGGCTTTTCTGCATGTTAATTATGTTATTCATGTGGTCAAGATGATTCTTTGATGATTAGGCTATCTACCAATTAAGGCTCCGTTTGGATGGGAGGATAAAACTCCGTATAGTATAAAATTATCCTTTAATGAAATTATCGGGTGTTTGGATGATTTTTAAAATACTCTGGATAGTATAACTTTATACAAAAATGATTCTTATACGATGCCGACAGTATAATATTAAAACGCCTCTAACTCGTTTTTATTTTATACGGAGCACTTAGTATAAGAAATAACATGTCAAATGACGAAAAAACCCTCACTCTCACTTTAATTGTGGGTAATCCAGGCATATTACCACAAATCTTATACTATATAAGCCTAATATTAGATTTTTTCCAAACACTAGATTAGATTAAATTATACATCAACTTATACGAGGATTAAATTATACATTGGATGGTAATATTATATTATCCTATACGGAGTACCAAACGGAGCCTAAAGGTTTTGCTTTGAGGAAAGAGGATGGATGTGTAAGTTGCAACCCAATTTTCCAATTTTAGATTTTTAGGGGTGTTTGTGGTTACCCTTGATGTGCCTGTTTGATTAATTCTTCTTGTAATTGCTATTCTCTCATTATGTAGAGACCCTCCCAATCGGGTAGCAATGCGTAGTTACTGGTACATTCTCTATATCGTGTGACAATGGAATTTGGAGGTTGCGGCAATATTACTGCAGTCCTGCACGAATTTTGTAGTGAAAAATGCGGAGAAATAATTTTTAAAAGTCATGAGGTACTGAGAAATAGAGATCCTACCGAAGTGTAAAGGGACCCAAGCCTTAGTGGGCCGGCCCATATAGCCAGAGTTTGCGGGTTGGTCCGGCCCATAATCTTAAATTGCTTGGTCCGGCATGTTAGAGCCCAAGGGCAGGGGTAGGGGCGGACCAAGCCCTCGTGGGATGGGCCAATCCATCTCGTCAGTGTTTGTGGGCTGGGCCGACCCATGAATCTCAAGTCCCTTGGCCCGTCATGTTACAGCCCGGCCTTTTTTTTTTATCGGGGAAGGGGTTAGAACCCTCGACCACGTTGTACCAAGCCACAAGATTACTTGTGATTGCTTCTCAAAAAAAAAAAAGATTACTTGGGATTATCGTTCCCCTACTTGCTGAAAATTTTTAAAGTTTTAAATTGAGAGAAGCTAGGAGAGGCCGGGCCGGATCTGGGGCCTGGAACCCCAGCCTAGCCAGCGAAGAGTTACTGGGCCGGGCTTGAGGCCCGTTTGCCAACTGTAGTCCCCTTGTCCCAATGTTAATTTCCACTTGTCGTTTTGTCCCTCTGGTAAGAGAATGACAACATCAAAATCAAAGATTATAGAGGCCAAGAAACGTGCAAAATATCTACTAATGATACTGAGCTTTCGCCGAAACCTTCTGTGCCTTGTCGTGTTGCCATCCGTACCAACTAACTGAACTGAACAATGCAAAATGCAGAAAGGCTAGCTTTTGCCATCAAATTGACTAGAGAGGAGGTGCCCGCGGTGGCATGAAACCTAAATTGCTGTAGCGAAGAGGGCTAGGAACATTTTCCCTCGCTATATAATACAAGCGTCCTTGAACATTGATGCAGCAATTGTCCTAATGTTCTGTTTTCATAGAATAAAATGAAAGAACATTGGAATATCACGTGGACAGTGGACTTACTATATAAATCATAAATATGTGTATACCACGTTGACAACATCCTCCACCACAGCGAGCAAGAGAGCAATTTCATAATAAGGGAGATTATGTGATAGTTAAGAAACAAGCAAACAATTCATACTCAACAATAAAATCTAATCATTGGCTCATGGCCACTCAATATGTTATTGCTAATTGCTTTCATTCAACCACTACCTAAGATTACAAATTAAAACAAAACACACTTCTGGTTATCTATCTCAAAAAAACAGCAAGGGAATACAATTCTATGACATTAAAAAGAGGAACGGGTCTAGAGAGGCAAACACATTACTATGAATGGCCCTCAATATCTCCAGCTACTTCCAAGTTTCAACTTTCTATTTCAATGAAGTTAATGCCATTAAACCTATTACTACAGGGAAGTCTTGCATATAACATATAATTCTCACCCAAAATTTAGGGTATCTTGATTGTATCACATTTCACATCTTACAAGTTCTTGCAGATTGGGTTGAAACCTAAAATACCACTAGATGTCGTGCTATAAAAACCAGGGCAGCAGAATTTAAGTTTTCCACCTAAAAATAGTTTGGATAACCAAGGAATCATCTAATCATATTTGTAGTAAACACGCGACCTGAATTCTTGTGGAAAGATAAAACTGGCTCGGAGAAAGATAAATTAGCAGGTTACTATGGAGTAAAATGGGAAGGGAATTGGCATAACGGAAATATAAAAAGAAGGGTTAGAAAATTCGTATGAACATCAAGAATTAAAAATACTCCAGAGGTGTTCAGAAGTAAGAGGCGATTCCTGCGACAAAACAATAAAACTAATAATCTGAAACTCCGCACCTGTAATGCTCAACGCAGCTTTTTGCTTCCCTTGGTAGCTTTTGATTTTGAAGGGATGACAATCAAGTAAGCAAACAGAACAATAATGGTTATGAAAGAAATATGGGATCCATACTTGGTCAACAACCTCTGCACAAAAAAGGAAAAGAAATGTTGTCAACCACAAAGAGTGAAGTTTTAGATAAAAAAAAGTACTGAATAAGGAGCACGCCTCATTATTAGCACATGAGCAAGCCATACAAGAATAGAAGCATTCAGCCATTCTTTTTAACCCCAAGTTTAATGGACTTTGTAATCCTCAATGGTCCCCTTGTCAACAGAGAATATTTACAGGAGGTCAAACTCAAATAAATGACAGAAAACCAAATGAGACACCAATACAAACAGACATATTCACCTTACATTTTACATTCAGGTCCCAGGTTACCCCCATTGGTGAATCTACAATTCATTCAAAGATTAATCTGCCTATATAATTCCCAATTCCTTCAACTTTCGTCTATAAAACTCCATTTAAAACTTAAGATAGAGAGTATATCTTTGAACATAACTCATACAAAGATTAATCTGCCTATAATTCACAATTCCTTCAATTTTCCTCTATAAAACTCCTTTTGAAACTTAAGATAGAAAGAGAGTGCAACTTTGAACTCACAGGCTGCAAAAATAATCCTTACATTAACCTGAAATGTTGAGCTACTAGAAGTAGTTTAGGAAAACACAGCAAATTTGTTCATCCAGCACGTCAGACGCATTAAGAATACCATTTTATTTTTTTATTATGTAAAGAACATGCCACAATTGTACATTTCTTTCGCAATAAGAGACTACCGAGGCACGCTTCTTATCAGGAACTCTATCTGAAAGGATGTCCAATGGCAGAACTGGAGTTGAGTACACCTAGCAACAGCATATTCACCAGTCATTGCCCAGAAATTTGTCATTTCAAACAGAAACAAAATAACAAATCTCAACCTGCAGTTCGGTCTTTGTTGGGATCCCAAATGTGATGACGGCATGGGCGCCATAGAACACGCCCTTTACTTCTGACTCCAACGCAAAAGAATGAGAGACAACTGAACCACTGCAGATCACAAGTATTAGCCACATCTACAAAGCAAAAGACTAATCAAAGAAGTTCAACTTGGTCTAGGATGAGTTATAAAGAAATGGAGTAGCTTACGCGTCAAGTCGTTCCCATTACTTCAAAGTGTTGCCACAGACAGAATCAAAGACATCTGAAGCCAACTATCATCGCTAATGCTCACATCATATGCATCTCTGTGAAAACAAAAGTTATCCAAACTTCAGGTTGCTCCCTGAAAATAAACAAACAGAAAAACCTTGTGTTCCCAGCAACAGAGAATCAGATGGAACAACAATTCATGTAACCATATGCTGTTCTTCACAAAATTACAATGTAAGGGCGAGTTTACAATCCTAACCGCAACTCTACACAAATTAATTTCATTCGCAATTCCAGATTGAACAGTGATTGATGAAAGGAAATCAACGGTTGAAGATTCAAAAACCGAGACACAATGGCCACAAACATAGATCTCAAAGTTCAATACAGAATCCGCATACAAGTCCAAATTCAGGAAAAAAAAAAAAAGACGCCATAACTAAAGACGAGCAAACCGAGATCGGGAACTGAAACTAATTGACATTTGAAATCGAAAAAAGAATAAGCTATATTAGGGAGGAGGAGATACGTACACAGATCGACAGTTATAGATGTCAAAGGAGACAGAAACATGTTCCGATTATCCAAATTTTGAGGCCGGTAAGACTGACCTTCTTGTGAGCTACTACGAACAGAGTATCTGAGACGGCAAGTGCCGATGAAATTAACGGAAAAATCGCAACGACAGCAATCGCTCCCGCGCTCGTCTTCATCGTCGTTTCAGTTGTTGTTCAGTTCAGCTTTTGGACTCCAGAAGAGTGAATGACTGAATGATAGCGTCCCGCGGCTTTTCACAACGGAGCTATCCCCTGAAGAGAGACGATGTCGTACAGTGGTAGTGCTTATTGATGATGCTTGGCAATGGGTAATTGGTTATGACACCGCAGACGGCCGAGCTGTTCATTTTTTGTTATCATTTAGTTCAGCATTGACTTTTTGGGTGGTAATTTTTTTTAACCAATAATTCCTCAACCTAATATGCGCCCATCAAATTGTGACAGTTCTCAATTAAGATCGCTAACTCAATCCACTCCATATTGACGATAAGTAAGGTCAGACCGAAATCTCTCATAGGCTTTTGGGTTATCTAAAAACATAACGTGAAACTGTTGATGAATATGTGAGTTGAATTTACGACCAGCATTTATAAAAATTATCACAGTCAATATACCTTAAAACAGCTGAATATGAGTTTTCCAATAACTTGAGCATCCTCTACTGGTATTATTGCAATAATCATGGTGGTTGTGATCTTCTGATGGAGGAGATATAAGTGGTAGGTCTTCCTCTTGCCTATACATGAAAAGTAGCAAGTCAGGATAGCCATGGGTGACTGCCTAGAAACCACGAAAAATAATATGTTAGTATTTCTTCGCCCCAACAATTGCCTACTCGGCATTGGTGGATTTAGGCAAGTCATCCTTGGCTACCAAAGTCACGACTTAGCTTCACACAAGGCCCTCTCTCTCTTCATCTGAATCTACTTTTTGATAAATGTAGGAGCTTCGTAACCTCTATTTATATCATTAACAAATAGCCACCATGCATATAAATATTATATGGAGCATGTGTGAGTGTGACACAAATTGCAGTGATTCTATTCAGTTCAATCGACCTTTAATTTCCCACTTGAAAAGAATCAATGCATGATGGACCGTGCATGTAATGAATGGGATTCTTTAAACGTATTGGGGTTTTGCTAATCAAAACTGAAGTGTCGAACAAAGTTAGCATCCCTAAAGAGAAATCCGTACGGGGATTCTCAAGACTAATATCGCATATGGAATTGACAAAACTCAACCGAGTAGAGAGTAGTGTATAAATAAAGGTTTTACATCTCTCAATTATGACGCATTTTCTTGACTTAAGAATTAATAGTGACGCTCATGAAGAGTAAATCCATACAGACACGTAGCTCATAACGGACAATATGTTTGGATTTAGTAATGATTTGTGACCACTTCACTATCAATTCAAAATGCTAAGTATCAACAAATGTCTCCTGCCTGCCACTTGATGCCATCTAATGAACACTTTTATTTAGGATTTGTTCTATTTTGACTTGCCAATTATCACACCCAACTACACCTTTTTGATGAACTTTTTTGGGTCAACCAATTCTTAGCCATGATTCCACGATTCTTCATGTAAGAAAAGTACTTCACTGCTCTACTTGTCGCGAGATCATGTATTGGGCCCGAGATTGCTACTTGGTCGACATCAGCCCAAAAGGTGGACCAAGAGCACCATTAGTGTCAGTGAGGGCCTGCACTGCAAATCACTAGCTTTGTCATCTTAATAGTTAAGTAGGATTGTCAAAAAAAAAATCGTGTCAAACCAAACAAATCGTTTGGTCGGTTATTGTCAAATAGACTGAGGAGGTGTCGCTTAAGGACCTTAAGGACTCTTGAAGGGGAGACTTCGAATGCTAGGTTTAAGCCTTCTTCTCAAGACTTGTAACTGGATCTATATTAGTGAGGATCGACTGAAAAAAACCGATTAAATCGTCAATAACCAATTGAACGTGAGTTAAATTTATGTTAAAAAATCGGTCGTAAACGCCTAGTAATTAGAAATTAGAATTGTCAAGTGGGTCACTAAGAATCATCCTTTGGGCCCAATTCATTTTGGCCTTCCCTGTGGCCAACCAATTGCGGTCAAGCCCATGATTAGAATCCACTTACGGTCAAACGAGTACTATTCCATCAATCCATACCAGTGGGTAGTATTTAGAGAATTATTATTTTCTCAAGATTGTAAAAATCCGAATATTTTAGGTTAAAAAGAAAAATATTGTCAAAGACAAAAAAATTTACATCGATCCGCCAGTGATTCAGCTCTTCTCATACAGACAATGTGTTTTATGGGTCTAAGTATCAACGACGACAACACATGAAGAACAAATTTGTACAGACCCATGGCCCAAAGCGAACAATATCTTCAATGTATTTGGATTGAGAATTTCATCATGGTATCCGAACAAAATCTCGGTTCAATTAGACGAGCCTTTATATATAAATTAGGTAGGTCTGACATAATCCAATCAATAAGTGCGGAAAATGCAGACTAAAAATTCACGTGTGGTGCATTGGTTAACACGTCAAGCAAATCTCAAGATCCAATTCCTTCATAAATCATGACTCATTATCATAACCAACTCATTCTGTAGTTAATGGGTTTTGGTTTTAGCCAAATATGGGGGATACATGAGAAAGGAGATCACAAAGCTGGTCTGGCTTCAATCAACCAAAGACGCAGCCATAAGAATTACACAAATATACCCAATTTCATCACTTACTACTTACTACCATTAACAACATCGATCATGACAAATTTACAACCCTGCTTTCTTCTCACCCACCAATGGAAACAGTGTAGATTCTTATTTTCTAAACCTGAATATGCCTAGACCTGACTGCCGACATGATAGTAAGCGAGAGGAGGAACAGAACGGAGACGAAAGAGAGCGCAATAGAGCAAATCAGTTTGTGACAGAATTTGCCGAAGTGATCGCATATTGGCAACCATCCAATGTGACTATTCCCATACTGCCCCACGTACCCTATCGCCGTCGCCGCCGCACATCCCGCCAGCACCAACGCCATCATCAACTGCTCATCAAAATCAAAAACCCACATCAAAATCAAAATCCCACATAAAAAAAACTACTCACCGACTTGCTCCCAGGAAAAAATTAATTAATAAATTACTAATTGTACCAGATCATGGAGGAACAAGAAGAAATGTGAGTTGGGTTTTGATCCTTGACGGCAAATAACGAAAAACGTCAACAAGGACAGAGCAGAAAACCCACATGCAATAACGTTTGCAAAAGCGAAGAACCTGCAACAATAATTACATATATCAAAATGTCGATAAATCTGATTTAAAATGATTAATATTGTTAATCTGGCATCTTACTTGAAAGCAGGGGAGTAGCTGTATCGAGCGTCGATTTTTATGCCAAATATTTCAATGGTTTGCTTATCAGTAAGAACCAACCATGTTGCAGCCAATGTAGTCGCGATCGTCAAAATTGTAAGGCAAACTTGAGCTCCAGTTTGTAGCATTTGTGTCTTCATAGGTGGGTTTCCAGGGAATTTGTCTACAATGCTTGGCATTACTGTCGGAAAACAGAGGTCATGAAACAGAGAGATTTAATACAGAGAAGTTGAGATGGGTGAGAATAGGAAGTGCAGTTGTGGCGGATGAAGAGAGTATTTATAGGAGGAGAAAAGTGAGGAATCTTTCAAGGACAACAATGGTGATTTGAGTGATCTATTCAAGCGCAAAAATTGATGGGTACCTCATCTACTAGTACTCTATCTGTCGCCCTTCAATCTTATTGACTGGCAGATTAGACACGCGTGGATTAATGTAGGCCGTCTGATGATTTTCTTGATTTATTGCGATTGTATTGGAGATAGGCTCAAGTGCTTGACACACGGATGGTCGTGGACTAAGTTTTATTTTCTCCAATTAATTAATTTTCTTGGCCTGAGACTAGGTTAGCTAGCTGACCAGGGCCCCTGCCATGGCCATCGAGACGTCCATTATATTTACCAAATTTAAAATATTGTATGGACCCCATTGATAAACAGACTTAAGGTATGTGATTAGAACTATTGAAAAATTGCATTGACCTCTATTGCAAAGCTCTTCACATGTTATCTAGCTAGTAATTGTAAAACCCCATACAATATGCTTAGATATAGTAAAATATGATATTGTAATTTTTTGACTGCTCAAGTATGGAGAGGAGACATAGATTTGACAAAATTGAATTCCAAGAAAAAAGAAAGAAAGTAGATTGCATATAAGCCTTATTAAACCGATAAAACGAAATGTACTAGTTATTTGGTTGAGAAGTGGACTTAGTAGTCTAGTGCCGCAATAAGATCCTCACAAGTCACAACAATAGACTTATACACTATCCTTAGAGATCACGTCATATTAATTTGTGTGTGTGAATTTCTCGCATGTGGATGTTGTTTACGGACCTTTTCACATAAATCAAGGGCTACCACTTTAGTACAAGACCGAAACCATTGTCTTTGCTCATTTTCACGGCTATTGGATGGGAAAGTCTATATACGAACGTCCGCATTTGAGAATTTCATATATAATATTCGGTTATAGATGTTGTTAGAGTCTCACAATATCAGTTAAGAATCCATAGTCGAAAGAGTTTAAATGCTTTTAGTTTATGTAGATATGAACGCTCAACCTATCACATATTTTTTCTTCTCTTCTTTTTTTCTTTCTCCCAATATCAATGAGATTCATTTGACCTAGTGTTGTGAATTCCGTAAATCCTTAATTAGTTTGTCTGTTAATGACTGTCATTGTATTGCAGGCATCTTTAACTGTCAATAAAATGACGTTCACCTACAACAACAACAACAACTAAGAAGATCCAAAACGACTTTCATTTTAAGGGAATATGCAAGGACTAGTGCACAACCCATATATAAGGCTCTTCATAGAAGGCCATGCATGCACGTACGTGCCCATATCAAAATTGTTATGTTACCAAAATCGTTTATTTTACTTGGACAAGCCAACTATACAATCATAGTAGTTTTTAAATGAGTCCTGTGTACTTGAAAATTCAATCTACGTAATTGATTTTTTTTAGATAAATGGAAATTTGCTTTCTTCACCAATTATTGTAAATGGAAAATGGGTGTGTAAGGACGCTTAAGTAACCAAACCGACACGTATTTGAGATGTGCATGTGATGATTGATAGATATCTTAGTGACGATCGACATTTTGTTTTTTTTGTTTTTTTTTTAACCGAGAACGACACCATACTCATATGATATGGTCTTAAATTCGGAATATATATTAGAATTTTGCTTGCAGAAGTTTTTCGTCTGATAACATGATAAGTTGGATCACATATCATCACGCTGCTATATGACTATTGTTCCTAGTGAAAATCGAACTCATAACCTCCAAGTCCATAAGGTTTGAACTTAGATATATTCACCTATTAGACTATCACCCATATGATTGTTAAACGGCACACACTCTTTCGTACGTTACTCTCTTTCATCATCAATATGATGACTCTTATTTGCACCCCATTTTTTGCTAAGTACACCCCAATCTAGTGTATTTTCAAAGGGTGAATGGGGTGTACTTAGCAAAAAATGGGGTGCAAATAAGATTCATCCATCAATATTTCTCAAGCAATCTCTTTTTATTCATCTCCATCACTTATCACTATTGACAGTGTCCTCCACTCTTCTCTTGTTGGACACCCAGTAACTATAGTTTATTTATTTATTCTTAATTTTTTTTGTGTGTGTTGGAGCCATTTTGGGTGGCACTTTCCATAGATTAATTTTTAGGAAGGAAAACGTCGAATTTCCCTGGAAAATTCAACATTTTGGTTGTGCCTGTAATTGCTAATATTGTTGAGACTGTTAACAGTAGACGACGTTTTTTATGGCCTAGTTAGGCACCAACCTTTCTACAAGATATTAATTATGACCGTTTTCCCCCCATCATAACTATACTGTCTGTATCTGAGAGTTTCCTCTGTTAGTTGTTGTTATGAATGATGATATTACTATAATTTCTCTAATACTAGTGTAAAGTCTAGTAAACTTGGTCTGAGACTCTAATGATACTGTTTTAGAAGTTGTTCTTTCTTCTAGAACAAATTAATTTCTTCATCTTGGTTCTTCTTTACTGTATAAAAGTCATTATGGTTTTTTTTTTATGGCTATAAAGAGAGGAGAAAACAAACTGAAGAGCCCTGGGCCTAAGCTTAAAAGGATGGTCAGTCAGGGTGCAAACTGCGAAACCCGCGGTCTAGCCAACCATAATTTAGAGCAGAAGATTTGGTTAAAGAACAACTCAAAGCCATCCGTTTGTCGACTTTCAGCTTTCAGGCCTATGATCAAGTGACAAGTGTACAGTCACACTGGTCCAACAAATCAGATTTGGGCTAAAGTATCTTTTGAGAGGCCCATTAAGTGGAGCCCAAGAGTCCTAGAAAGAAGCCTAGAACGCAGAAGACTGCTCAGCGGGCTTACAGTTGGTCCGCTTGCAAAGTTCACGAAAGACAAAACTTGAGAGTTGTGACGAGCGTTGGGCCTAATGGGCCGCTTCTGAAAATTTACGGTAAATCAAATCAGATAAAAGGTCTTCTATTCTCCTAATATAAAATTATAAATGAGGGGAAAAAGAAAAGGAAATAGCAAAGCAAGCAACGGTGGGGCATGGTGCTTCGATTTTGTTTATAGGCCAGGTTGTGGTATTTGCTTCTCTCCTCCTCGGATGTATACTTGTAAATAATCTACGATCTCTGTTCTGTGTACTAAATAATATAATTCCACATTTATATGTCGTGGATTCTTCATACACGGATTTTATTGATGTTTTCCAACGACATATATTTAGTGCACATTGATGAGACTTCTAGATTTGATAGAGCTTTCCTGATGAAGTGAAAACAAAAAATATTGATCAAATCAATGTGTTTTGTTTTTGCTTTATGTTTTTCTTTAGTCCATTTGAATTTATCTTGGGACAGAGTTATTCGGATATATTTCAATGTTGTCTGATGTTGGTTCGCCGTTTGTTCTTTGATTTTGTAATTCTTCTACTATTTGTTGTTATGGAATGAAGTGTGGGTTTATACCTTAAAAAAAATGTACTTCTCTCCTCGGTTGTGTTTGTTTTTTAATATAATCCATGATATGAGAATGAGAGATAGCCTGGTTGATCAGGTTGTCTGCTCAAGACCTTGAAGTTCAGGGTTCCATTCTCATTGGTTTAACGTGTGTGGCATGTGGGCTTTTAAAAAACAAAAAAAAAAGATCCATGACATTATCTATAAATACATAAAATAGAAAAGGCTACAAAAAATTTTCCTCCAAAAAACAAGAAAAAGAAAAGAAAAGGCTACAAAAAATAGAAAATTATTTATTTAGCTCTCAAGTGTTTCCTCTGCCGTGCTGGCTACGGCCTACGTGCTCTCTTCTTCTCTCTCTTCAAAAGGCGGGGAGGAATACAGGGAGGCGTCAATCGGTGAGAGAGAGAAAGAGAGTGACGAGTTGGGAGTCTTCTCGTTCTCCTCTCTGATACTAGGGTTTTCGCTCACTTTTTTATAATCCAATTAGGGTTTCTGTTAATTCCGTCTCAGGTGAAGATGATAGACTTCGCTCGCGTTCAAAAAGAGCTTCAAGAGTGTAGCAGGGACATTGCGGCCTCTGGTATCAGTGTGAGCCCTAAAAGTGACAATCTTGCTCGTTTGACTGGGACTATCCCCGGCCCTATTGGTACTCCGTACGAAGGCGGCACTTTTCAAATCGATATTACATTGCCAGGTCTATAGATATACGAATGTGTGCTTATATTTGTTGTTATGTTGTAGAATCTGTTGTCCTTGTTCTCTGCTGATAGCTATCAGCAGGATCGTATTTGATTGTATGCTTTGATTAGTTTTTTTTTAATATCAAAGAACAATGTTTACCCTGATTTGTCTGTCCGAGGAAATCAAATTGGGATCACCTGTGCTTGCTACTAATTTCTTAATGTCACTGATGTGTCTGCCTAGAAACAGTCTCTCTTTATAGTTTCCATTCCCCGAACCTGCCGCTGCTGTGGGAGCTTTTGTTGACCTCGATTCCGCTGATAATTTGTCTTTTCTTCCTTCCGACTATTTAATTATTTGTTTGCTGAACTTATAAACGAAGAAGGATGGGAAGTCCCTTTGACTTGCAGTTTGGATGTTTGTTTTCTTTTGCAGATGGGTATCCATTTGAGCCTCCCAAAATGCAGTTTGCGACTAAAGTCTGGTAGGAAGTAGTTTGTCTATTCCTCTTCTTATCTGCATGGTTTTCATTGGCTTATTCTCTGTAAATGAACCCTTTTATGCTATGTTATGTAAAACTTGGGCCTGCGGCTAGTCAAATAAAATAGGGATAATTGGATGACTGTCATGCAACTATTGAGTTTAGCGTGATTGCTCAAATGTTATCTCGTGTATTATGATAATTAGTTTTGCCATAGGAGAAAATAAACAGTATACTTTGTAGGTGTCTATCTTAATTTGAAGTTTTGAACCAGCTTGTATGAACCATGTATTTGTTTTCTATTGGGCTCCAAAACTTTGGATGATCTGTGGCTTTGTCTTTTTGTCTCGCACTCAAGCTGCATTGTTTGCTTGTTATTGTGGTGCTTGCACTTGGAGTCTTGGACAAATGGGTTTGCTGAGAGTTTCAGTTGGCTTTGAACATGTCATGGTCCAGATTTCTGAGCATTGGCGTTTGTTTTGGTCTTGTTCTGCTGCTTGGTCCTCATATGACTTTGGATTTGCGGAACATAAATTATGCCTTTTGGTCTTCATTTGTGCTTCTTCTTTTTTGACCTAAGGAGGCATTCCATACCATTCAATTCGATTAAAAGTATTTTGTAATTACTTTTAGATGGTCATGGGATGCCCTTTGTAACAGAGTTTTATGTCGTTGATAGACATTCCATACCATCCTTATCCTCTGAGGCTCTTGGACACACCTTTTTTTTTTCAGCCAGTGATTTCATCATAATATTGCAGGTTCTGTAAATGACATTCTTGTATTGGTGTTTTGACTTTATTTATTATTGTCAAGCAACAAACTTGAAAAAATATGTGATGTAAAATTTGTCATTCTGAGCAAAATTCTAGAGAATGAACTGGTTTGGGTTTTTGAGTTGCTCAGCTTGTCTTAGGCTTTTCTATATACTGCTGCAAACTCTATATTTCATAGATTTATGTCAATATGTAGTGTATCATCAATTAAGCTTTGAGATGATTAACCTTTTGAGGGTTCATGTCTCTATTATCTGTGAAAGGCACCCCAATATTAGCAGTCAAAGTGGGGCAATTTGCCTGGATATCTTGAAGGACCAATGGAGTCCAGCTCTTACATTGAAGACAGCACTTCTCTCTGTCCAAGCATTGCTCTCTGCCCCTCAACCTGATGATCCTCAAGATGCTGTAGTAGCACAACAGGTCCCTTCTGCTGCTATTTTCCCCTGAGTGTCTACTTCTTTCTTTTTTTTCTTTTCTTTTTTTTTTTAATTTTTATCAGCTATTTGTTTCAATTTTTCTAATTTCTGCTTAAGGGTCTCATACTAATTGTCTTGGAGACTCTTAAGTCTTTCTGTTGTCACGGCATCTTTTTCAACGATGACATTTCCCCCTTTCTTTCATTTTTTCCTTTTTTGTGCTTACTAGTTTTTGTTAGCGGACATTGCAGTATCTTAAAGAATATCAAACCTTTATTGGCACAGCTCGGTATTGGACAGAAACCTTTGCTAAGGCCTCATCTCTTGGGGTAGAGGAAAAGGTACATAGAGTGTTTGGCGTTTTTGGAGAATTTTCTTGGGAAAATCTTTATGTTTTGTTTGTCAATGTATCCTTCAAGACTAATGTACTATCCAACAAGATCGATCTGGAAGCTTGTTTGAATTATTACAGGTACAGAAATTTGTGGAGATGGGTTTCCCTGAGGCGTTGGCAAGAAGTACCTTGGAAGCTGTTGGCAGTGATGAGAATATGGCCCTTGAGAAGCTCTGCTCCGGTTAAGATTTGCATCATCTGCTAATTATTTCTCCATGAATTTCTGATTGCGGTGCTGCCATATGTAGTATAATAGCCCTCCAAAGTGCACTTGAAGTCCGCCTAAATTATGACAGTTTTTTTTGGCCTTTGCTTGTTTTGATCTCTTCATCAAATTACAAAACTAAATTTAACAAATCACAATTGAACTGGTTTATGCTTATTGACCATTTTATTTGCATCTACAATCGAGTGGAGGATGCTATTTGTGAGCTCAGCTAGCCTTTTTATAAGCTATCCTTCCTTTGATTTTTCTTTGAGCTTAGGATTATGATCATGGCTCGGATGGTGTTGATGATTATCACTATGAAAGATATCCTGCAAATAGGTATTAATTAAAGGGGCGAAAGAACACTGTCCCGTAAAGCGATCAAGAATAATGGTAGATCGTTGCTCTTCTTGTTGGTCACAGAATAAAGAGATCAAAACCAAGCAGATTATCATGTAGATTCTGACTTCTCAGTAGCATTTTCCTGTTTTCACTGACTGCCCATCTTCCTGATTCAATGTTTGAGGCTTTATGTCCTTAATCAGTGCACCATAACAAAACTACCAAAACCTGTAATCGACTCCGATCCACAGCTTCAAAGCAGGCTTATTCGGTTCTTAGGTGCTTGATGCCCGTGGGCATTGTCGGCCTGCAATTACATTAAAGCCCAATTTCTGTGGGCCTGAGCTGAAGCACAAACTTGGTGGGCCGGGCCCATTGCGGGAGTGTGGTAGTTGGGTGAGATTCTCCAACTAATTGAACTGATGAGTGATGAAAGTATACACGCTGTTTTGACTAGGTTGAAGAAAAAACCGCGGCTAGTGGCTATTACCACTCCGCCTCCTCCACCACCTATATTGACCCCTTGATTTATGTTCACAGTTGTCCAATTCTACGGTGCAACTTCTGTCTGTCCCCGGTCGACCATGGTGCGAAACCTAGCATCATCCACTGTTGTTGCAGGTAAAGTAGTAGCACTAGCAACCTTGGGAATTTTTTTTTGCTTATTTAATCGGCAGGTTTTCTCTTTTCTTGGATTTTCTGTTATTTCTATTGTGTTCTAAGTTTATTTGTTTTATATGGGTGGGATCAGTTTGTTTTCTTCGTAGATTTGGATGCTTGGATTGTTTCTATATATTTAGATATTTGATTTAATTTATCCGGAATCGCTCCTTGTTGTTTCAGAAGTTTCAGTACTTCTTGCGCGGTGTAAGGAATGAGAAATGTTGGCAGAGTGACAGTTCCCCTTACTGATGAAGCATGAAATTTTCGTTGATTAAAGGCATTATAACCCTCATTTTTCTATTTAAAAAGTGTGGCTATTATGCAAGAGCAGTTCTGTTTTAACAGGTTTTTTATTATATCTCCTATTCATTTGTGAGATTTTGAAGAAGTCGAAGCCAAATTTATTTGAGTTTCTTTTATTTCTTCCTTAAAATGCTTTATCCCTTTTGGAGGAGTACTGTTCTCAATTGAATTTTTATACCACCTGGAAGGAACAAGGCTCATTCCAAAATGCATAATGTATAGTATAGATGGAGCTGATTGATTATGTTTGAAATAAAGGTTCATGGTGATATCATGATGGACTTGTTCACTAGGCTGTTTGAATTGGATTTTTCGAGGATTATGAGATCATCTTAACAATGCATTATGTTTTAGTTCTTTAATTTGTTCGATAAAAAGTCCCATAAACGAGTTGGGGAACCCATATTTAAGTTATACATAAAAAGTTGTATTGATGACTAATTTATTGAGGTATGATTTAGTTTACAGGGTTGAACAAATAGGTAAACCACAATGATTTAATTCTCCTGTATACGCATTAAGTTCATCCAATGGCGAACCCCAGCCCTAACAGTAAAGTTGCTTCATTGCAACCTTGAGGTCATGAGCCATTAGTAAGGCTGCATACATCTTGCCCCCCCTTTTCTGTCATGCATTTATTTCAGGATACTTGTGCACGATAGTGTTTTTTTTTTTTTTTAACCTTTATACATGCATCAAGTTCAGCCCATATGGATAAGCCTATCAGCCTTGGCAAGTTATCAGTTGGAGAAAATTACTATGGAGACATTCATTTCTTTTTTTCCTGCTATTGGGTGTCTAAGCATCATATTTACGGTTTCAGGTTTTTTTTTGGGGAGTAAATCAGTAAAATGTAATGAAAATGTTCGTAATAAGTAAAACGATTATTGGAATATGTCTTTCTGTGAACTGAAACATCTTTTGCTAAGCACTAGGTTGAACAAGATAAGTTTTAAACGTGAAAGAATGATATGCCTTAAGAAGGACTTCCCTGTTTATTAATATTGTTTTCCAGGAAATTTTCTTCTTTGGCACGTTATTATTATTTTTTAATCAATTTGAAGCTTGTGTTTATAATATTTGCTGTTGATTTGATAGTTCATTACATCCTTCAATTAGTTGTTCTATGATTGAAGCATTGTTTCAAAACCATCTCCCCTCATCATTTGTCTCATGTTGGAACATTCCGTTTATTTGATTTCTTATCAGGTAAGCCATCTTTGTGTCTTTGTTGATATCTCTTCTCCCTAGCAAGCACAGTTGCAGTAGACAGCATAGGAGGAGGAGGAGGAGGAGAAGGAGATGGCAGCAGCCAAAGCCTTGCATTTATGTACACCATCCCTCACCTTCTGTTCCAAATCCAAATCTCTCAAATCCCCAAAGAAGAACTTTGTCACATTGCCATGTTATCCACGAATCAAGGCAGAGGCAGCAGCATCGTCGACAAAAGTGTCTACCCAAAACACACTAACCCCTTCTCAGTTTAGAGTTGATATTCTCTCAGAATCACTTCCATTCATCCAGAAGTTCCGAGGCAAGACCATTGTTGTCAAATATGGCGGTGCTGCCATGAAATCCGACCATCTTAAGGCCTCTGTTGTCAGCGATCTTGTCCTCCTCTCTTGCGTCGGCCTCCACCCCATCCTCGTCCACGGTGGTGGCCCTGACATCAACAACTGGCTTCGCCTACTAAACATCGAGCCCATCTTTCATGACGGTCTTCGTGTTACTGACTCTCAAACCATGGAGATTGTCTCCATGGTCCTTATTGGTAAGGTCAACAAGAACTTGGTCTCCCTCATCAACAAGGCTGGTGGTACTGCCATTGGCCTGTCTGGCATGGATGGCCGCCTCCTTACCGCGCGCCCCTCTCCCAATTCTGCTAATCTGGGCTTTGTTGGTGAGGTTGCCGGTGTCGACTCCACTGTTCTGCAGCCACTCATCAACAGCGGGCACATCCCTGTTATAGCGTCCGTGGCAGCAGACAAGTATGGACAATCATACAACATCAATGCAGACACTGTGGCAGGGGAGGTGGCTGCAGCATTGGGGGCGGAGAAGCTTATTCTGCTGACAGATGTGGTGGGGATTTTGGAGGATAAGGATGATCCTAAAAGCTTGGTGAAGGAGATTGACATAAAGGGTGTGAAGAAGATGATAGAGGACAAGAAGGTGGCTGGTGGGATGATCCCGAAAGTGAACTGCTGTGTGCGGTCTCTTGCTCAAGGAGTTAGGACTGCAAGTATCATCGATGGCCGTGTCGAGCACTCTTTGCTTCATGAGATCATGTCTGATGAAGGCGTCGGGACTATGATAACCGGGTAATTTGTGTTGGCTTTCGAATGTAATAATTGTGATTTATTCCAAATAATTATCGTTTCTTGATTAGAATTTACCCGGATTAGCTGGAACTGTTGAATGCATTGTAACTTTTTGGTGCCTCAGGCTTATCTTGAATACTGATTATCAGAATTCTTACTGTTTTGATAGAATATATTTCAAATTGTAGCTTTAATGTTTACTAAACGTCTGATTTTAGTTTCGCTTCTGATCCTGTTTTTATATGCTGATTTTCAACAGTCAGTTACTTTATGCATGTGTTCAATTGGTCTCTTATCATCTGCCATGTAATCCTGAATCTGATTGAATTACTGAGATATGGATATGCTGCTTTGAACGTATGATCTTCATTTGCAGCTAAATTTGTCCAATTCAATTATTTTGGTTTAATTATCCGAACATATATGTTCTGGTTATGAATTATAAAATATCATAACCGAATTAATTTGGATATTTCGGTTTCGATTAAAAATCGAACCAAAAATCGAATGAACATCCCCACTTGGGAACCCTCCAAGAGCAAAATATCATAACCGAATTAATTTGGATATTTCGGTTTCGATTAAAAATCGAACCAAAAATCGAATGAACATCCCCACTTGGGAACCCTCCAAGAGCAATTACTACGGCCTGGCCTTTTGGAGTGTATGGGCGGACGTCCTGGACTCTACACGGTCAAGGCCCATCGATATTTAATACGACGAGCTCGTGCCCAGCCCACTTGGCTTACCCGTTTCCTACTTCACAAAGGTGACCGGCATTGCCTTTCACGGGGATGGTGTTTTGTATTCAAACCGATGGCGCGGCTTTGTTTAGGGTTTTTCAAGTGTTCTTTGAGATTTTTTACTACACCCACCTGGGCCCGCAGTCAATTAAAGTCCAGGCCCAGCCCATGACGATCTCCCTCTGAATCTCTGATGAATATGTTTATCGACCGTTGGATTGCTTTTATCATGCCAAATGTTATGTACCAAATAGATCACCACCATCAATCAAGTGCGATTACACGTCATAAAGGATATCTACCGTTGGATTGCTTTTATCTTGCCAAATGTACCAAATAGATCACCACCATCAATCAAGTGCGATTACACGTCATAAAGGATATTCCTCATTCCTCAGTGGGCAAGTGCCTAAGTGGGGCATATTTACTTCTCCCGGCATAACCCCGTGTAAAATTAGAAAGAAAGTTTGGTTGAGATGGTGAAGTTGACTGTGATATTTTTTTATAAATGTGATAGATCGTAAGCTCAACTTCAGCCGTTTCGATGTTATTTTCTGCAAAGATTTCGACTCAATCTTTCCTGTCGCCAATGTGGAGCAGGTTGGGTTGACAACATGAGTTTAGAGATGATCCAATTATTCGTTGAGCATGTTGGGTTGAGAAATTCTTGGTTATCCAAAAAATGATGTGTTATATATAATACATTGCCAGAAATTAATTTGAAAATTAATCACAAGCTCACGATTTTAATTATTATTACATGTTTTTATTACATCAAGTGAACCAACTTTACTTGTCATGGAGAACGTACGCGTTTTTGCATGGCAGCACACGGATCAACTTCACAAGATAGAAATTAAAAAGAAAAACTTTAGAAAGAAAAAACATAAATGGAGAACCAAAGAAATGAAATATGAGTTGTAAACCTTAAAACCACTTAGTGGGTGACACATCAGAAAGTGCACAAGTGGTTTTTTTGTGTATTTACCAGTAATAGTAGAGGCCAAGTAGGGCTGAGTTGTCAAAAAGAGAGTTTGTAAGGTTTAGATAAAGCATTAGGGCTTGAAATTTGTTTGTGTATTATGTAAAGTTGAGTATGGACTTAACCAACTGGAAAAGCAACATAAATTATTGATTCTTACATATGCAACTTGACTTACTTGCTCTTCTCCCTCACTATATATATGGCTCAAACTAAATGCACTAAAGCCATATAGAGAGAGAAGATATAACTTGCTAGCTAGAGTCTCTCTGTCAACTTAATTTCTATTAAGCTTCTTTAGAGAGGGGGAACAGGCTAGTGATGGCTTTCCACATTACTAGGGCTTTTGCTTTTGGTATTTTAGGTATACAAAGTGAAATTATGTTGATATATATGTTCAACGATCCAACATGTGACTCAGTGGTAGAGTTGCATGGGTGCAATCCAAAGTCACAATTTCAATTCATAAAAAAAAAAACTCTCTATGTATTATGTGGGAGTAAAATCTGCGTAAATCTTGCTTGTTTTTAACCCTGTCCATAGTGAGAACCTCGTACGCGGGTGTTGTTGGTTTACAGTTGTTTATGTTGATGTCTTAACTTCTTGAATACTAGTACTGCATGCAATATAATGTTACCTATCGATCTCATATATATTTTTTGGTTTCATTTTCATTTTTTGCAGGTAATCTAATCTCATTTTTGGTCTCCCTGGCTCCTTTGTAAGTACAATTACTTGCTAAATCATAATTTTACTGATTGATGATCGATGTTTAATTAATTAATATCAAATTTGGGTGCATATATATAGGGCAACATTCTACAAAATTTACAAGAGAAAATCCAGCGAAGGGTTTCAATCAATTCCATATGTGATTTCACTGTTTAGTGCAATGCTATGGTTGTTTTATGCAATCTTTAAGAAGGATGCTACACTCCTCATCACCATCAACATCTTCACATTCTTCATGCAAACTGGTTACATTATCGTCTACTTTGTCTATGCCTCCAAGAAAGACAGAGTATTACTTCCTTCAACTCCTCTATATATAAGTCTTCTTATGATCAAGTTATATAATTTGAAATACTACGAATATGAATTGAAGGTCAATTGATTGATTTTGATTATATATGGAATTGATTGCAGATTCTGACTGCCAAACTGGTCCTCTTGTTTGATGTCTTTGGGTTCGGGGTGATATGTCTTCTAGCTCTCTTCTTAACAAAGGGCGAAAAACGTATTGCAGTTCTTGGATGGATTTGCATGGTTTTCGCTCTCTGCGTGTTCGTTGCACCTCTCGGCATTATGGTAATTAAGGCTGGTCAAAGCAAAAATGTTAAGAAGAATCTCAATTTTTTTTATCGTAGATATCCCAAATGTTGAGACGTCATGCTCCACATGATCCATACAAAATCATGCATTTCGATCTCCGCATTTGGGATAAAAAAATTGAGATCCGTAAGACGGTTGAGGTAAAAAAAACATACATTAATTCACATAGGAATATGATTCGTGATTTGTTCTACTTTATGATGATAATATGCAGAAAAAGGTGATACAAACCAAGAGTGTGGAGTTCATGCCCTTCTCTCTATCGTTCTTCCTCACATTGAGTGGAGTCATGTGGTTCTTTTATGGCTTTCTAACGAAAGATCTCTTCGTCGCTGTAAGTTAATTGGTTGACTGACACTGTTTTTTCATGCAATCAATTCAGTTCGATTTCTTTTGAGTAATTAATTTGTTATTTGTATATATGGACACTATATCTGCAGGTTCCGAACATTCTTGGGTTTCTATTTGGCATGGCGCAAATGTCACTGTATGGTATGTACAGGAATTACAAAAAGAAACTACCGACGGCCGCGGAGGTGGAGCCAAAGCTTCAAGAATTATCTGAACAGATCGTTGATGTAGTGAAGCTGAGTGCAATGGTTTGTTCTCATGACCTAATTATCACTCCAGCCATGATCAATTTCAATATGGGAACTGAAAAGGCTGAAGACGACAAAGACGTGATCAAGGAAGAAACCAAAGTCTAACAATTCATTGCACCGGCCTGTTGTGTTATATATATATATGGTGCAGTTCTAGTACTAATTATTTGTTGGGATATGAAGTGGCTTGTACTTCAAGACTCCCATTGTGTTATATAATGTGGATATATATATATAAGCCAAATGTGCTGAATAAATAATGATGTTAAAGTCACATAACCGTCGTGCCTGTCTTGGTAATTAAGCTGTGTGTCATATGTATGCATGCAACAGAGAAATCATCCTTTTTGGGGATTTTCTGAAATGATGACACGAAACTTCGTTTTGTTGTTTGAGTGTTGTAACAGGCACATTCACATACATTTGTCTTTTTTTTTAATGATCAGGAGGTTATGTTTTTGTGACCTCATGACAAGAAATATATATATATATATTATGTGTGTGTGTGCGCGCTTGCTTGCTTGCTTTGATGCTTAATGTGTTAAGAAAAAGAACCATAAAACACACGTACTGAATTGCGCAGACTTTCTAAAATGGAAAATTGAGCATGAAAGGGAAAGCGCGCACGCACAAGAGGCTGTAAATATGTTTTTGTAATGTGGCACCCACCCAACTATTGCCAAACAATTGACTGTTAAAACTCCAGCCACATGGAAGACACCGCAACCTCCATGGACCTGTTAAGACCTGGGACGATGTTTAATGCGGGAAGATAACGCATGGTGACATTAACAAACGTTGAGTTGAGTAAGGATCCATCTCGCAAATTACAATAATAAAAACACTCATGAGACTAATTCAATTCACAACCTCCCACTTATTATAAGAGTTACTACGGTCAAATTCACCAGCTCAGCTGTGACTTGCATGCATGTGACTTGGCGGCTAAGCTGTGCAAAAAAAACTATCAAAATCGCCCAAATGTGCTAGGAAACTCACAAAATTTAAGCACAAACTGTCTTCACCACATGAATATCTTCCCACACCCAGAATATCATAATGAGTTGAAGCATGCTCCAAAACAAGTAACTACTAATTAAAATGACAAAATATTCTCTTGTGACATATTGTTCTAGTTTTAAAAAAGCTTAGCAACTATAACAACCCTAGATAATTAAGATCAAATAAATCAAAAGAATCGTGAAAGTTCCCTTGGCGTTTACTTGTCTAAAGACATGACACTTGCGATTCTTTGAAAATCTTCAGTTAGCTTGTTTTAGAAATTGCCCCTTTAGTGGGTGAATGGATTTTCTACATTACTGGAGTTGCTACCCAAATCAAACAAAAACTTTATCCTCCTCGAGATAGAGATCTCTATGGTGGAGAATCTCATGATTCAACTGTTCAAATCGTACTTGCAATCCAATCCACACTGATTCTGGTGGTCCACCATATCTTCATCAAATGTTGGGTTAAGTTGTGGTTTCCGCTGGGTGAAGGGCCCGTATATCACTAAAGTTTTCTTGCCCTTTTAATTATAGATGTCCAATCTGTTTATTACTACAGGGTCCAGACAATTTTTTGATTAGTAACTTTTACTGCAAGACCTTCGTCAAGTAGTTGTTTATGCTCTTCGCCGGAGTTGAGCAGTGGAAAACATTGATTGATTTAGGAATATTATTATTCGCGGATTTTCTGAACTTGTATTGCTGCCAATGCCATCCAACTTTGGCTATGTACCTTACGAGAGAAGCAACAATCATCCTGTATATATTGTCCAGCTTTAGTCACCAATTTCTTACTTTTTGTCTCATCTTCCAAAAAAACAAAGAAAAAAATTGAAGGAAAATAAAGATTTGGTCATGAATATATTGCTTTCTTTGTTGTAAAGCGACTAACAATGTTGATCCCCATACACACCATCCTTGCCCCTACACCAGCAACTCAAGTTGTATTCTCCTGTAATCAATCAGAGTTCGAATCCCATAAGTGTTAAAATTTCTCCGCTCCCTTGCCTTGTAAGAACAAGGCCTTACCTGGAAAAATAATGTACATCCCCCATAGAATCGGATCATATGCACAAACACAAGTATTATTACAGACAAATCCAATTCGAATCAACCAATCAAATGTCAGCCTGAGTCAACCATCACAAATCATACTTGTTCTAATACTTCCATCCTCAGCGATTAAGAGTATCTTTAGCCGGGACAAAAAAAAAATGATCGAGGTGATGATTAGTCAAGAAAAGCCCATTCTGGATATGGACAATCATAAACCCATCCAGGTCCAGAATATTTCACGCAATGTAGCCATAAGGGCTCTTCATCCCTGTCATATCTGCAATTCCAAATAAACTGCAATTAAAATAAATATAAACAAAGCAAAGTGTAAATCTTGCTATATCACATTCAGATGACTAATATAGTAATATGGTATCCCTCAATCCCCATTCATTCAATTTATGTAACACAAAACAACTGCCAAACCCATGTAATGTTGAATCGATCCCTTTCATCTCCCTCTATCTCTCGTATGATTGCAGGACAAGTTTACACTTTCGAATAATTTTTTTAATGTAAAAATGCGACGAGTTAAAATGCAATCAAAGATGTACTGATTATAAAGAAACGAAAAAAATCAGAATATTGGAATCAACAAATGAGGCTGGCCAGATAGCATAAATGGCACAACAACAGATAGTTCAATCACAGGCATAATCTTAGCAGCAACCACCAGGAAATCTACATTCAATGAGGCATCTACTACATAGTCTACATATGATGCATAAACAATATAAAAGTTCCTCACCCTCTGGGAGCCAAATTCGGGCAGTTAGTACACATAGGATCAATGCTAAAATCGTTGCTGGATTCCTCTTTGCATTGTTCAACACAATCATCATGTAAAGAGTATGTTATGGAAGGAGACAAATCACCATAAATTTTATCGGCCCTCATTCCCCTTCTAGACTGATCAGTAGCATTTTCTGAGAGATAAAGCATGTCGTTGGCTATTGGATGGCCTGTATAAAGCAAATGGACACGTATCTACAGAGAGGGATGGGGGGAGAGCAGGATTAAGATAAATGCAAAAAATAAAAATAAAAAAAATCAGGGCATCTTTGTCAAGCAATAAGAATATTGAATGCAGGAGATTATTGAATTTTTTTAAAATTGTAGAGATCTTTGAATTTAAGTCTAAACTAAACTAAAATGAAGGTTAATTAACTCAGTTGAGGTTGGAAAATCACATTAGCAAATGTTGGGTAACAACATATTTACACAACTAAAATTGGGAGTCAAGAAATGTGGAAACAAAATTCATCCACTAAGGTTCACTGATAAAATGAAATTTAAAAGGGAACTTTTTTAGATCGGTATTTTTGGATACTCTCACATTGGACGGAGCCAAAAAATGTACAACTTACTTGATGAGTACGACCAGTAATCGGCTCACACAAGACCGTACTATGAGTTCCATCAGTACAAATCTTTGTGAACTTTGTACAAGCAGCCTTTCCCTTTACAGAAGAATTCTGGTCACAGTTGCCCGCCTGCATAAAACAAAAATTACTCATGGACTCGGTAAAGACTAAAGACACATCACACTTCAGAGTCAAAGTAGTCGAAAGACAAACTGAAAAGGAATAGGAGGCGATGCAACAAAGTTTGGCTGCAGTAAATTCATTGGGGGAAAGAAAATTAGTTATAACCACTAGAGAAACAGACAACCAGATGAATAGCCTACTTTGAGGCAATATGACTGGTGAGCATCACACACGGGAATAGCATTATGCACCAAGTGTAGATTTCAGAAAATAAAAAAGATGAACATTGCACCAATTCTTTTCATTTTTAAAAATATGCAAGCCAACAGATGAATGAATGCCAAAGGAAATGATGTCTTCACCCACCACCAATGATCTAGATTAGCATGTTAATAATAACATTGTTCTTTATTGATGACGTGGAAAAGGCCACATAGGACCCAAAACTGCAATCTAAACTTTAGATACTGGCAATACTTGTAAACCACCAGTATTGTTTAAAAGTTAAGACCCAAGATGCATCCAACAGGATTAACACAGAACCTTCTAGTTTAAGGTGGCTCGAAGAGTTCCCTTCCCTTATAAATTCAAGTATTAAAGAGACTATTAAAAATACATAACACAATATTGAATAAGTAGGACAAATGCTCCTAAACGAACTTTAGGTAACAAAAATTCATTCCACTCTAGGTGAGTGGGAATATCCTTGAGGAGAAAGAGAATCCCTCATCCCATACATAGTAGAAAAGATACTAAATAGATTCATCCATTTTGAGTATAATTAACATACCAAACTAGAAAAGAGAAACAAAGAAAGAAAAAAAAACCTAGATCAGAACATTCTATTCCAGCCTACCAAGCGTGAGCTAAGAATAGCTGAATGTTCTTCTCTTTCTCATCCACTCACATTCAGCAGCAATTATAGCTTAAAAGAGTGAAGGGGTCAAATAAATGGCATTACCTCTGCAGTGCTCCTTCCTTCTCGTGCATTATAGTTTATGTTGACATCAACTACCCGCTGCGAAGAGAATGCATCATATAGTGTACAAGCATTGCATCTTAACCATTGGTTATTACCCTCAGAATATCAAACTGATATGCAAATGCATGAACTCTCAGTCATAAATAAGAGTATACCTCACCATCAGGAAATACCCCAATGACTTTTGCAATATATTGCTTCTTCACCTTTCCAGCTTCAATCTATAACATGAATCCCAAGGCTTTAAACATTAGTTTTGATTAGAACAACAGAAAAATCACAATATTTTGCACGTGTATCTCACAAAGTAATACACTGATCACGTTATCTAACCACAATGCTTGAATTCTTACTACAACCAGACAACCAGTAGAGACAAGAGAGAAATCTCAAAGTCATGAAATATTCCTTTTCAATTTTCAAAATATTGCAATGTGTATCCATCTCAGTAATTAAGTTTGGTAGACATAAGCTCATTACAATGTGTAGACTGTCGACAAAACGAGAGCTTGACCCAAATGCTATCACTCTTCTCTTCTAGAGGGAACAATCCTCGGGACAAACAGAAACTAAAGAAGTCTTTCATGGTGAAATGAGAATATGGGTAAGGTATGAATGTGGGATGTAGTATCCAAACCATGCCGACCAAAGGAGGGGGGAAAAGGAGCAAAAGTCATATCTCCATAATGGTATTTATTACATTGAAGGATGGAGAGAGTAAAAAAGAACTGAAATGTAATTTCCAGGCATTACTACCTCAGGAATGCATTTCATTAATGTTGCAAGAAAAAAATGTTAGGTAGATCATAAAAACTAACAATATACAAAAGATACCATGCACGATAAATTAACTTTATATGGCTAACTATAGGTGCACAGATCAACCAGAAGGGCATAAAGTGAGTACATGCATATCCCAAGTTAAGAATATGAAGTGAAAGAGTTTTGACAAAGGAATTACAATAACAGTGGAAATATAGGAGCTAATATTAGGCCCACCTGCTGCCTGAAAAGGTCAGCCTTTGAAGCATTTGTAGCCAAGATGAGAAGTCCTGAGACAAGACGATCTAGTCGATGAACCGCTGAAATAATCATGTCAAGGAAAAGATAGGGACTCCCGGAATAGAAAAAATCGTGCCCAAGAAAATAGAGAGGCACACATATTAAGCAAAAGTAGGCACCACATAGTTGGCAGTTAAAACATTAAGAGAACCTCACAGCATAGTCTACATATATAATAACAGTATTAGTTCCAAAGGTATTGTTCTTGGATACGAAACAGAGGTGCCAAACCATGTTCTGCCTGAAGGATGCCAATAACAGTGTTCTTGCGATATTGACCACAAGGATGCACCTGCATAGTAATAGAAACTCAGTTTCAAGGCCATGTAAAACTGAAAGAGATTGAGCTAGATCAGATTGTGAGGATGGAATGAAGTTCTCCATTTCTCTAAGGTAACAGATAAGGCATGCATGCAGAATTTTCAAAAGTTTTCAATCAATAACAAAAGGTCAAACATAAAATCCATTAAGCTTATGATAGGTTAAAACAAATCTGCCGCGATTAACACAAAACTGATAAGCAATAACAACCAAAGAAGTATGCAAAACCCATCATTTCTGACATACCGGAACAGATGCTGGCTTACAAACAGTTAAAACATCTGGTTCTTTTTGAAGAATCGAAACATCCGAAGCCATCACAGGTGGTTCATGCCTACAACCTTTGAGACATCAATGACAAGCTCGATGACTTCAAAATGAAAGAAATTCTAAGCAAGAAATGATCAAGTATAATATGGGAAAGCAAAAGAAAACAATCACAAAGTTCAATATTTAAAATAAACACAAGCCATCATCTCTCTACGTGCTTATCTAACTGAGAGCATACTTAGTAAATGTTTGAAAATATTGCAGCAGTGAGCACAGCATACCTGTGCACGAAGTGGCTAATCTTTTGTGATGACTTGACAATGTACGAAACTGGCACCATCTCTCCGTCTACTTGTATCCTTCCACATTTGACAGCATTGACCTGCAGGGCTCGAGTTTGAGACTAACAAGCTTAGACTACATAAACTTAGATGACACAAACTGATAAATAAAACCAAACACAGAAAGATTGGTTTTCTGTACGAGAAAAGAAAACGAAAAATCACTTGCACTAAACTACAGCCTAAAACTTGGCCGAAAAAAGTTATATGTATAAGCAGAAACACAAATTATAGAAGAACATTACATAATAATCATATGGCCGGCCTTTGAATTCCTCAGCGAACAAATCAACAACAGTTTTGCCCGCCCATCGATTCTTAACCTGCACACAGCAATAACAAAAACCAAATACGTCCGAACATACCTAAAATTAGGGTTTAAGTAGGGTTTCCATAGAAAAAAAAAAATTAAACTCAACCACTCAAATTGGGGTAAATAAGAGAGCCAGAGAAAGAATTCCGGGACTAACATGAGAGATGAACTCGAAGTAGTAAGGTCTGACATAACGCATCCCTGAACAACCGGCGCCAAACAAAGAAGAGTTGAATTAAACTACTCTGAGGCTCTGAGCTTACTTGTACGAAATTTATAATTCGATTTTCATATTGTTAAGCATATTTAATGATTGATTACCATTGAGAAGTATATAATCGTGTTTCTCAGGTGGATTCGCCGGAGTTTGCCACACGATCTCCATGCTTTCGCCGTTTGCTTCCTCCTCCTCCCTCTTCCTCTTCATCCTTCAAACTTCAAAGGTCTTTGAGTCGATTTCATTTTTTTTACATAAATAATTTACCGACAAAACGGCGTCGTATGCACCCATTACCGCTTGTTCAGAACACTGGCGCTTAAACGACGTCGTTGGTGTATTCTGTGCTTGTTTGGTGCGACTTGGCAACTCCTTGGCTTTCTTCAGCTCCGCAACAAACCCTGATCATTTCAAAACACCATAGAAAAACTGCAGATAGACGATCCTGTGACCCGATCAAGCCGATCAAAGCTGATATACGGTTAGTTTCAATTTGTAAATAGTTTCAATTTCGATTATTCAAGTAATTGATTAGCTATTCCGCTTCGGCATTTCAGATCTTTACATCAACTCTCTGTTTAATTGTACCAATTCGGGATCAAGATCTGATGAGCTCATCGGAACCATTTGTTAGAAGGTTTGAACGCACTCATAGAAAAGTTCAGTTGTTAGATTGAAAGAGAATTCAACTCAAATGCCGGAGGAGGATTTGGTTGATATAAAGTTCAGGTTGTACGACGGGTCTGATATAGGGCCTTTCCGGTACTCTTCGGCATCAACCGTCGACATGTTAAGGCAGAGAATTGTATCCGATTGGCCCAAAGGTTAATCAACTTCCTCACTTGTTTCTTGCAGCTTTTTTCTTCCTCGTCCTTCTGATTTTTAATTGTTAATTTAGCTGGATTTTGTTGGCTTTTCGGTGTGTTTATATACATCTATCACTCAGTCGACTGAAACGACGAACTAGCGAGCGTGTGAGCTTACACCAAACGGTTGCTTAATATTTGAGTAGATGATTTTGTTGCTTTTTATAACATGAACTGTCCAAGTTTTTAGAATGAGAGTGTAATTAAAGACTGGAATTATGGTTTGGGACTTTAACTTCTGGATTGTGCTGAGTAGTTGGCAGAATTATGGTTAAAAGTTGTCAAAGCATCAAAATATGTGATGGTTTATAGGCTAATAGCACTAGCAATATTGGATTCAATATCCAGAGACACTTTTGTAATCATACATATATTGTTGGTGCTTATGTCTTCTGAAAAATTGTATTAGACCTAGATATTGATTTCCAATCGATTTCAATAGCAAATGTATATATAATGTACAGTAATCACTATTCACTCCAGAAGGAAAATTAGTTCAGTTTCAGACTTTGTGAAAATTGTTCTCTTCAGGTTCATATGCATTGTGTGCGATAAATACCTGACTTACAGAGATAATGCTTTTGGGCACAGAATTGGCCAACATATATTCCAGGCATAGTCCTAATCATCATCATCTTCAAAGTCTTTATCCTATACTATGTTGGTGACTCAAAGTCCTAATAAGTTCTAAAAATAACTGAATGGAACCTTACACTATGAAGTCAATGAACTATGTGAATAGTTATACATTTGCCATAAAAAAGAAATAAATTCTATGGCCAGGGAAAGTATCTTGTGGACCTAAAGATGAAGGGAGGCATTTTTGCTGCAAACCAATTAGTTTGTTTTCTTTGCGGTCATTGCTTTTATTGTTATTTCACTCATCATCATTTTTGTCGAAATAGGTGAAACAAGGCCAATGTGCTCACACTACTGTTCAGTATTCATTTGTTTTTGCAATATTTTTTTTCCAATCGAGCACCAGGGTTTGATGGAGTTGAAAATGGGAATCTTTGGTTGTTAGGAAGGAAAAATAGTGGAGTTTCTAACTTTCATAGTTCTTTGTACCTTTCTAGCCTTTAAGGGGCATCCACAGATCGAATGCCTCATGTAAGGAAACTCAGTCAAGCTCTAAGGCACGACTGAGCATCACTCGGCTGTATTTATCACTTCTAAGAATGCGAAATGGTCGAATAAATGAGCACTTCACTTGTTACTTATGAACCATTTGCATACTTCTTCTTTTGATAAGCCTCAAATGAGGATTGAATTGACAATTAGGATCTTAAGTTATTTTTATATATGTATATATTTTCCCTGCTTTGGGATGTGTGGATATTGTGATTTTCCTGAATTCACTTTCGATTCCTTTGCAGGAAAAACAATTACACCAAAGACAGTGAATGAAGTCAAACTGATAAGCTCTGGTAAAATTTTGGATAACAGCAAGACAGTTGATCAGTGCAAAACACCATTTGGTGATCAAGGTGGGGGAGTAATCATTATACATGTTGTTGTACAGCCATCCCTAGCAAAAACTAAAACAGGTATGTTCTGTTATTCTCATTATAAACATTCTTTCCTGTTGGCAGCTTTCTATTTGTTCCTTTTTCCTTTTTGTATGTATTTTACCTTTCCTCTGCCTAAATTTCTTGTACTATTCAGAAAGCTCTATTATCATTCATATGTCTAAGCTGCTTGTCCATCATGTAGTAAAGTCGTTGGACCAAAGTGACTGCGAGGTTTAGGTTCGTGTAGACCCGAGTTCATGAGTTTGGGCTCCCTAGCTTCCAATGTCAAAGAAATTAAGACGAGTTTTATTTTGAAAACGAATCGATAAACTTAACACTGTAAAGTTTGTGTTTTTCTTTTCTGTGTTCAATACGACTCTTGTTTTCAGGGTTGTTCAATATGATTATTACTTCTTTTTATGCTTCTTGCACTATTTGGATTTTCTCGGAGCTGAATAGATGAATAATTCTTCTGCTACGCGGTTGCAATTATTCATCTTTGTACAGTTTCATTCATGCGGTTCTTTGTGAATGAGTTTCATGGCTTGTAGATGTCCTCAAATCCCATTAGTTGATAGCATTGTACAATTGACACAGTTTATCTCAAATCATTCTTCATTTTTTGTCCTTGAAAAACTTCTTACTATGACACATTGATGGTGGTTTTCGTGAACAGAAAAGAAGGTCGATGATTCGCCCAGGAAAATTGTTTGTTCGTGTTCCATATTGTGATGGCACAAGGTACTCAGATTTCTTCATTGTTAACAGGAAGCATCGTGCAGTGATCATGTTTTTCTGTGTCTATACCATATTCGTTTTTTCTTTTTCTTTTTTCTCTTTTGGTTCACTCCTTATTACATAGCTTGAATGATTTATAGCAGTATGGAAAGCTGTATAGCTCTATTGATGTAAAAGCAAATGCCGCGAACAAATGTACATGAAAAATGCTCTGCGTTCAATTCTGTTACGCATCACCAAACTTTGACGTGTGGACCATGTGGTTTATAACTTTATATACGGCTGCCTCTCATTCGGGTCGATTTTGTTTTGAAAATCGAGTCTCGGCTGGGCGGTGGGAACCGGATGATTTGAACAGGTTCTTCTTCAATGCTTTAAGGCCTTGGGCCTGGGATTTGGGCTTGTAACTGGGCTGGGCCTTGTACCACGAATTCGACACTTTGCTTTGTTCATCATTCATTGTGCCTTCTCAATGGATGATGAACACTGAACAGGTGGTCATTGTTACTACGGAGCACGAGAAATGCACGTGACTTTGTGCAAAACATCTGTTGGAAACAGCTGCATGATACACAAAGGTCACAATCAAAGGCAAATTTAGATATGAGAAAGACTACTCATTTGAATGTATGGTCACACAATGTCCAAATTTCAATTCTATTCCCAAGCAAACTAAAAAATATTTCCTCTAATCACAGTTTCAAATTCTCTCATCTCCGAGGCTATTACTATACCATATAAACTATATACAGAGCGTCATACCCAAAAATTTCGAAGTCACTATCCAAAAAGACTCTGCTTAGCAGCCATGTTTGATCCCTCCAATCAGCTCAATTCCAAGACACCTAAACAAAATACCCTTTACAGTTTGTAGAACTCAGTATCAATTCATGCGAAAAAAACAGAGACTTAACCAGCCAGACAAAAGCAAAAGCAGGATATCAAGACAACCCAGAAGGCAATGCAGACCAAAATACTTACACTAATGATGTTATCTAAGAGCAAACAACTGAGGAGACAGAAAGAGGGTAGTGGAAGGTGTTGGCATACTGAAATGAGAGAGTCCCACCATTGACCAATGGTCTGCCTTCATTGACAATACAGTCATTGTAGCGAAGACGCTTGAAGACCTTGGGGTTGATGAGGCAAGCTGAGCTGAACCAGCCGCAATTAAGGTGAATCCGGGATATATCACAACCAGTAACGCACACATTCGTGATCTCAACAGTATAGGTAGGTATTCCACTGGGCAGCGGGTCTGTGGGTCCCTGTTGTATCACTATATCTGATTTTGTACACTTCTCTCCTATCCTGTCCGGCTCCTCAATTGCCATAACTATGTAAAAGCAAGATGATAAGAACAAGTGGAGAAAAAGGAGTATTAAAACACAAATCTGGGTAGTGAAAGGTTAAGCTTTAAGAAAAAGACTGGACACTTAACATAACATTAAACTACAATACAATATGGCCCTACAGGCTAGCCAATAAGGGAGGCATCCACAGACAAAATACACTTTATGGAGGTGATTCACAGGAATTATGGTGGGAAAAAGAAAGTAAGAAACAGACAAATCAACGAGAAAGGCTATGAATGGAGGGATACATCATACATCCTGCCTTTTTTTTTGCTTTCGATACGTGTGCATATATGATGTAGCTTTCAATTGATTTTAACTTTTTAAGTACGAAATAAATTGTTAGACATTAAAATTCAAATATATGCCAAAATTTCGCTTGAAGCTACAAAAACAAGTGTTTCCAGTTATTCTGAATGTTGAGATGAATATTTATGATCCATGTGAAATTATGGACTCCATATATCTTATATGATTCATATTAAATTGTGTACATTCATTTCAGTATTTAAGTTAGCAGACACAAAAAATAATTGGATCCGTAAGACTGCAACTTAAAACCAGGGATTTCGAAATTGAAATTAAACAAAAAGAAAGAAATGGATATGAAGGTACATCTAAAGGGCAAGGGCCAAAAGCGCCAACGGTGCACGTTAGGATCAAGCATAACGAAAAAACAGCTGTGGCCTGTGAGGTGTGACTGTGTCCCTGTCTGACAAGCAAATCGTACGTATCGCGACAGTGTATGTCACTGCACCTCAGCGCCCCGAACCCATTTGCAACAAACAATCGGGTGCCACCCCACGTCTCAGGGGCCAGTACCCTCCAAAACGCCATACCCCCACCTTCCGAGAACACTACCCCACCCCCCTCCCGCTAAAGGACGAATTGCATGGACGAATTCATGGCGACTACGCACATAATTATAGTATTCGTATAAAAATCACTCTTACCATGGCGAAGCAGCTTGCGATTTGGAGTTGAGAATGTTTTATTCCCACCGTTGATGGCCATCTGACTCGATCCGGTAAGAGAACGACCGTCCAAAAGACCTGAAGTGAATTTCGAAACAAAAAAAAATGGAAATAAAATAATCAGATACTGTACAAAAGCACAAAAATACAAAAGGGCAAGAAACAAGAAGACCCTCATGTTGCTGAAAGAGAGGCCAAGTCCATTAACAAAAGGAAAAACTAGCCACTAGATATGATAGCAATAATTAATCTATGGAATGTCTAGAACCGAGTGGAATATACAATGTATTGAGACAAACAAATATGCATGGCATAGCCATTGTACCTGTAAGTAAGGCGAGCACGAAGAGTCCAGCGAGAGAGAAAGATAGGAAAAGCAGAGCGAATCGGGGCTTTAACAAAGCTCGCATGCTTGGATTTGGATAACGAATCACGCTGTAACTTCAACAGACTCTCTATCTCCCACAGCAGGACTCACAAAAAGACAAAAGGAAACTCAGCGAAATTTATATAACTCGGCTTCGAAACTCGGTACGCGGAAACGAAGCCCTAAAGCGCCATGGATGATTGGATGTCTCACAGGAAAAGGTCTTTCTCACACGCTGTCTCTGAGACCTGTATCGAAGAACGAGGAATACAGTTGCATTTATATCACATCAACTTCAAAAAATAATTCCAAAAAAAATCCACCGCCAGATAATTAGGGCAAACGGTCCAGATTTTGACTCCATGACTACCGTCTAGCACTCACGAGACAAGCCTAAGGCTAAAAATAACCAAAACGACGGCGACTCGTACCAGGCCTAGAAAATACCTTTCATACAAACTACAAAGCGTAAAAAAGGCAAACTCCAAAAAGCATAAAACACGTAGTTTCTACTTTCTCACCCTCAAATGTCACGGTCGAGCTTAGTTTATTCAATGATAACACATGAAATTTGATTTTCGTTCTTTCTCTGTGGTTCAAAAGTGGTAATTCTAACTTAGTGGAGGAAATGCTGTATAGTGATTGGAAAGGGAAATATAGATTTTCCAGGAAAATTTTTGGAGGTACATGAGAAATGGAAAAGTCGCAGCGGAAATTACTGCGGCGGAACAGTGGAATGGTCGACAAAGAAGCGAGTACAGTACACAAGGAGCGAAAAATATTTCAGAGAAAGAACACAAAAAAGCAGTCTCAAGAGAGACAAAAATGGCAGTAGAGATCGTGAAAGCCAGGAATGACAAAACACGAGAATCGCTAAAAGCCGATCCAACCTCATTTATTATCCACGTCCATGTATATATATATACACACATACACACAATTGTATACATACGTACACAGATGCAGCATCGTCACCTTTGGATTGGATCGATGGCACGGGTGAGAGCGAGAGAGAGAAGAACATAACAATCAACACGGAGACGCGTGCAATACTTTGCGTCTCTGGAATTTAGAGAGAGAGGGAGAAGAGGGAGAGGCTTGAAATGCTGTGAGGTGGCTCTGGCCTCTGTGGGTGTTTATTGTGTGGGCTTTAACCATGGTTAGTGTCTTAGTGATTTGAGTTGAGTTAAATTCATGGTTTAGAGCGCACGTGGAGGGTTAATTAATGGTATGATGATGGTTATAGTGATTGGCAACGACATTACGTGCGGACAGAATTAAAAGAATCTAATTTCATGAGATTCATTGACACGCGCCTTAATCAGAGGACGCCACGCCACGCCACCTCACAGAGGAATGTTCGCTACTGTACGAGTGGAGCCCACAATAATTATGTTTTTATTTTTCGTTGTCTAATGCAGCAATTAATAATTCATAAAAAAAATAAATATTGCTTGGGACTCAGTTGCATCATGCATGCAGCTTCAGCCTTCATGTTCTCATTTATAGATCTGGACCTTGGTTCTTCCCTTCAATGGGCCTGAAAGCTCTTTTTCAAGATCAAAGGTTTTTCTTTTCCTCATAAATTAGCCATTAAAAAAAAAGAATATGCCACCACAATCCTCCTTTCTGTAATCAGCTTGCAGTAAATAAGTTGCCAGACATTGAATGAGACCAAGCAGACTTTATTTTTTACCACCAGTTTAGTATGTAAGCATCTAACTGCACATAATTGTCTCTAACAAGTTTCCAAAATATCATAACCTAAGGGATGCTATTTTCTAGCAAACAAACAAGAAAATGTCTTGGAAACATTTCAAACATTGACATACTTGAATGAATGGGGGAACCGTGAGCTGAACAAAGCAGCACAGATCCAAAACTTGGCACTTCCGCCAGCTCCAAAACTTCAAAATAAATGTTTTAGGCTTTTAGCAGTTCATGTTCTGTGCTGTTAATCTTTGCATGGCCTACTAAATACAAAAAGGTGTCTTCTAATTTGGCTTACCTTTGGGCTTTTGAGACAAAACTTATCAGTGCTAATTAAAACACTGATGGAGATTAAAACAATATTGGAAAACCATGGAAGCACAAAAACATGTAAGTCCCAAGTCATCATACATAAGAACCACTAGTAACACCAAAAAAGCAAGAGGTGTAAACCTCGTCAATGATCCCGTTTGAAGTTAGGAGACTTCAACTTCTCTAGCAGCCTTACTTTGTCGAGCAATTCTTGGATCGTATTAGACGCATCCTACAGACAAAACCACCATTTGTAATTAGTTGTCATATCAAACATGGTAAAAAAAAAGCTTAAATTGGTTTGAAGCACAAGACCTTAAGCTTCCTTCTCAAATTTTCTTCCTCCTTGTCCCTTCTTTCCCGCTCCTCTGAAAATATGTCAATCAGGCTCTCCTGTTCCCTGTTTAAATCCTCTATCTTATTCTCTGCTGCCTGGAGCTGAAAAAGAAGAGCAGGCATAGACCATAGAAGCACGCACAGCCAAATCCGAAATACATCTTAGCTTTTGTTTGATACGCTCAGCTCTGAGCTTTAACACAAAACAGGTCATGTCATTCTTAACTCGATTTTCAAGAGTAAGACGTCCCTCTGTTTCTTTTCTCACATATTTTATGGACTTTTCTACGTTACGTCAAGGCATAGTAACTTTTTATGGCTTTTGTTAGTAAACCGTCTATCCAACAACTATCAGTCCATCATCAACATAACATTTAAACGTTTTAGAAAAGTGAGTCAGTCTCAAGAAAAAGTAGTAAAACACTTGAAAGGCATTGAGAAAAATGAGTAAACATTTCTCCAATGGCACTGTACCTCACTTAGTCACTTGCCTTTTTTAAAAGACAAATATTAGTTCAGAAGTCAAGAATGAAAAAAAAAATCCACACATTAGTTCCATTTACTAAACTGCCTACTTTTATCATCTCTCTATGATGAAAATATATCCTGGGAGACAAGTGTGATGCACACCCTTTTCAGCCTTGGCTTCGGAAGTCACGTTTGAAGCAAAAGTTATAACAAATCAGGGCAAAAGAATAAGTCACAATAGGCAGAGTTAGAGCCAGAGCCAATAATGCTACACGTGCACACACACGTGGACACACCCACATATGCTTAATCCAAACCATGAAAACAAGGATAACATAACAACTCAAAGATGTACTAGATAGCTCTAGATAAATTGAGAAAAGCCACAAACCTGAGTTTCAAGCGACCTGATCCTATCTCTTTCATACTGCAAATCGCGCATCAATTCACCGCGAGCCTCTCCTTCATTTTTCTCTAATCTACAAACAAAAAGTTTGAGTTGCAAACTGGCAGAGTAACACACCCCCCCCCCCCCCCCCCCCCCAACACACACACACACACACACAAAAGAAGAGAATCCACAAAACTTAGTAAATTTGTTAAAATATTGACAAAACTCAGTAAATAAATTTGGAAGAAACAAAATAACCACCTTTTTTTTAACGCACTATTTTCTTTTTTCAACTGGTCCACCGTACATAAATCAGAGTTCGGAATTGAAGGTGCAGCATTGATGTTATCACCACCCTGTCAGTTAAAAAAGTAAACAATTAGACCAGAAGAAGCATTTTATATAGATCAGTGACACAGTTAAGAGGGAAAAGATTTTATGGTACTGTTCAAAAGATGAAGGCTTATTTTCCAGACCAACAAATAGACAGGAGCATACAAAAACAGAGATGTATCATCCCTTAACATAATCATTTGTTAGCTCATGTGACCTCCCCAACTTCGGTCCACCTCACCACTCTCACTGCAGTTTCATCTCAAGAGAACACAATTTCCCCGTAGATTGGTGGTGCAGAAACCCATCTACGCATCCCATGTCACAGTAGGTGATAATAAATTTTGGTTTCAAATGGAAAGGAAAAATAGGGATGTAATCCAGTTTACAAAATGATCAAGTTCTTATAGACGCTATAAAATCACCCGAACTGGCATTATTTATGACTGAAAAAACGCAAACCATATCTGAAGAGGATGAGATTTACTAGACACCCAAAACAAGTATCAGAAAATTTTGCTCCAGAAATCAGGAAGCGGGGCTAAGAAGGCGACACCTTAGACTGCAACCTGATGACTGCCCGAAAAGCTCTTCCAACAGAGGCACAATCCCGTGGAGACCCAGTATCTTTAACATAGGAAGACGACAAGGCTGCAGGAGGACAGCCATTAGCTTTTCTCTCGGGAGGGGCAGAGCACACACGATCATTGCTGACATTCTCAGCTGAAGGTGATGATGGCTCAAAAGAACTTGTTCTTCTTCCAGCTGTTGTAGCCTTTTTCCTATTATTACTTTCTTTACTAAACATAGCACCTTTTCCATGTCCTTGGTCGCCTTTTCCTCCCCCGTTCTGATTTGAATGTAAATAGGATTTTCCAGATGCAAGAGACAGTTTCCTGCTTCTTGAGGCCTTCTTCCTTTTAGAACCAGAAGTGTGTGGAAGATAGTCCGAAGATTCCTCTACAACATCATGACATAATTGCAATGGTAACTTACCAGAATGAACTCGCAATTGGTAAATTCCAGCAGCAGAGTATTTAACTATTAATGTAGCACAAAGGAAATATAGCATACCTCTCTCTAAAGACTCGTTTATGAATCTCTTATTAAGCCTGGGAGCATAACCGATTTTATGGCAGTTGGAGGACCTAAATACGGCAATAAGTAGTTCATTGCCATCAAAATTAACTAAACTTCACAAACAACTCACAGTGTTTAGGAGAGCAATTTCTAATACTTTAAATCATAGAAACAAGAAGACAGAAAAGAAACAAAACCAGTAAGTCTTTTGCATGTTTATTAGTTTTGACTCAAGTCTTGCAAGAACTGTTGTGCGTTCAAATCCCTGCTTATCATGAGCTGGTTCAACAAAATTAGCCTCCAAAACACCTAGAGGCAGCAAAGAAATGCGTCAGAGATGGAAAACTACTGAAAAACGTGAAAAGAAGGCCTTTTAAGTTATACAGCACCTATGACACCACGGCCATCACTCCCAGCAGCATTCCAAAGCCTCCAAAATGGCTGGAATATACGATAACTCAAGTGAGAATGATTTGAAAATAGATTGATCACTACATTCTGGAGAAGTCCAAATGTATCACAGACAAGTCAAGGTCATATTATCTCAACCTTCAAAAATAGGTCAACCCAAGCCTATCATAGAATGTAAAAACTTTTGCACTTCAGATTCAGTGCATGGACACAGACCGGAATTGATTTGTCGTCGGCAAGTTTTTGCGCCACATCTGAACTAGCAGATGAAGGTAACATCATTCTAAAATATAAATACTAAGAGCATAGGGAAGTAAATTGATGACGAATGAAGTGAACAGCATCTGAAGCACAAAAAGAACATACAAAAGGAAAGACAGTAATGAAAGCTGCTCATTAGTTAGATTTCAGGATCAGCAGGGGAAAAGCTGCCAATCAGAGCCTGGTTGCCAATGTGAAGCTGGTTGTAATTGAAATAAAATTGGGGTTGGTGGCAAAGTCAAGGCCAAAATGCCAGGCCATGGATCCCCGAACAGGTTCTATCAAAAAAAAAAAAAAAGAAGCCCCGAATAGGTTTGTAAGGCCAAAAATTTGGATCGATCCTGACTTGGGGAAGATAACTTGTATCAGAGATTCAGAAATTGAAACTTAAAAAAATACAATTTCTACAAGGGTCAAGCAGAAGGGAAATCTGAACTGCCTCAATTACATCACCACAACAAAAATTCTTTCACGTCAATGAACCAAACAGTAAGAGATGAGCTCAACCAGAGGCAAGAATATCAACTCTACATACTACAAGAGGAACATTTCTCGCTTTCTTATTAAGATGGCGTTCATGAGAACAATATATAGTAAATTTTCTCATGATGGAATCAGCATCGACAGAAAGGTTGTTTCAAAACAACTCAGGAGAATATAGAGAACATAAGGAGATTTCTCAAACACAAGTGCCTGGCTTGAAGAACCCAAATGGAGAAAAAAATTCAAGTGCTTGTAAATAATCACTTCACGAAAAAGAAACACGAAGTTACTGCAAGAATTTTAAGTCAAAATTATCAAAGTTAGATTTGCACTGGAAAGCTAACCTTAATAAGTCGATTTTTGTGATAAACATTGAACCCTTGAACATCAATGTGAAATCTAGCGTCCTTCACAAATCCGATGGTCACAACAGCAGCCATCTAATGATATTAGTTGGCTAAAGTCAGCATAAAATTGTGACAGCAACAGTTATGCATGAAAGCATTAGAAAGCATTACATTCACATTCTTTGGGACCACATCAGCAGTAGGGTTCGGACGATAAGTTATCTCCTGAGACATCATCATATCATTTACAATATTGTGGTGCTCAACATCTTTTCCACGAAGAATGACTCGGAAGTGCGGAGGAAGTCTTAGATAGAGAATTGAAGCATAACTCTGAAAATTCACAATGAATCACACAGAAAATTAACATCATGGAAAAGAACGATCTTGCAGCTTCAGTTTAGGCACAAAATCATATGCATGTATCCTCTAAAATTTCCCAGTTCGGGTGAAGTTTCATTTTGTGGTTTATGACAAGAAATTCTTGTTTCATGTAAATTGACTGGGAAAAAACAGAAATGATTAATCTCCGAACACCAAATTCCACTTTTGACAGTCGCTAAATTTCTAGGACTATCTCTCAAATAGAAATCCGCTCACTAACTTTCTAGCCTTTTGGTGTTCCAACATCCACACTGCCATGGATACACCAGGAAATGGGAATCTTCTCATTCATGCCATATGACTAGTTGATGTAATTTAAGAATTTTCACATATCACAAACACACTCTCACATATATAATGTATCTGTCCCATAGGAAGCATCCATTAAACAAAGATGTGATCACTTTTTATGAGATCTTAAAGCTAGTTAACTTTGTTTCGATAAATATATGAAACTTGCCCTGCATATAACTAGCGACTAAATATAACTGACAACCTAAATCTTCAAATAGCAATTAGCCAAGGACTCAACATATTACAAGAAAGCCACACCATTGACATGCAGCCCAAGAAACTGATAAAATATGGTTCGACCAATTCAATCATGAAAAATCATAATGAATAATAAGCCACGCTACCCTTAAAGAATGCCTGTAAGTCAGGAAGTGCCTAGAGTTAGGAAACTCTTTTGCCATTTGTATTTTCTTCTCATCTCGGTTGACACCTCTAAGTTGAATATCCTGCCATTTTAGAAAGAAGTTCGCATTGAAGATCCATTTATAATTAAAATTTTAAATTTCCAACAAACAGATGGAGAATACAGAAGGTATCAAAAATGTACATGCTGGTCAGCGTCAAAATCAAGTTCCAAGAACCCTTGGTCATCCTCCCAGAGATTGTAGATAATTATACGTGTACCTTGATCTTTCATAAGATTAAACTACAGAGTAAAAAGAGCGAGAAGTTAAGCAGATAAATTACAGCAAGAAAAGAAGACCACTCCAGGGGAGATGAAAGAAAACAGGTTAAGTAAAACTTAGATTGAGAAGCACCAACAAAAATACAAGCGTACAAAATCTGCCAAGATAGATACACAGATACATAAATGAAATGCAGAGTTGCCATGCCAACATTCCTTTGAAATGGCACTAGACAAGTCACCTGATTTACTGGCATATAAATTTTCAAGAAAGCAGCTTGAATGGTGATGTTTATGATGTTTATGAAAGTCAAAATTTACTGGTAGGGCACATAATTTTGAGCCAAAATTAATTAGACGAATACAATGTCATAAAAGTGCTTAGTTTTCTCAACAAGGGATGAAAATCACCTGACAGAGAAGGTCTACTTCATCATGAAAAGGAGACCACTGTACAATTGTATCCACATTTTTACTCCAATCAATGGCAGAAGATCTTATTATCATCTTCCATTCTCCACCATTTCTTTCATAGGAAAGCTTTTCATGCCAATCAACAAGCCAATGATTAGGAGGGCATGAAACAAACAAAAAAGAGGAAAAGCACAAACAAAATTCCAAAAACACAATAATAAATAGTAATCTGCAGCAAAAGAAAATTATGCAGGTCGTAAATATTGTATTCGATAGGTTCACTTTGCTTGATTATTTGGTTTAGAACTGATGTTTGGTTCAGTTATACCAAGCCACAAAACAAACAGAATTTAGCAACTCATAATTTTTTTAAAAAGTGCAGCTAAACAATGTTCCATTGACCATTGACCAGTAGCCACCACAAGAGACCATCATTCTTTGATTTATAAAAGACTAAGAAAATACATTGGTCAGTACACTGATATTACACTACATAACCATAGACGATGCAAGCTAAAGCAAGCAACAAAAAACTAGCATAAGTGAATTTATTCAAGACATGCAAAAACATCTAATTGTTATTACCATTGGCACCACGATATCTTCCTTCCCAGTGCTTCTCAAAAATGTGTAAGACAGCAATCCGATGCTCTGTGTTGGGCTAAAGCAATATCAAATAACTAAATTACTTTTTGTATCACAAAAACAATAAGGAAATAATGAAAATAACAAAATGATGACGACGATTATGATGATTAAGATGAAGATGACTACGAAACACAAGAATGTTATAACAAAAAGGGAAAGAAAAAACCCATTTACTATTATGAACAAAAACCAAAAGGGTTCACGGTTCACCTGTGCTAAAAATTCTCCAACAAATGAACCAGAAAGGATTGGTTTTATCCATCAATCAATTCAACTTTCTAAGTTCATGAGTTTGGAATTTCTTAACTTATAAGAGATTTCAACTCAACCAGAAATTCGGAGCATTTCCTGTCACTTTACTACTGAAAACACAGTTTCAGTCATCAATCTTGAGACAATCTAGCACAATTTCAATTCATAAGATGTGGCCAGTGCTTTTAACCATCTGGCATGGTCAGCATGGCGAACACAAATCAAACAGGCCTCTCCCACAATACTGGTACAAGCTTGTAAAAACTATATTCACCGTATATTCATGGGATTGAGTATACAAACCTTTTCCCATCTCTTCCAGAAGTACAAGAAAACACAATAACATCTGCACCAAGCCTCATCGTACTAGTCTTAAATCCATTGCCGTCTGACAAAGGACAATACAAGAAATCAAATTCACTGTGTAATAGAGCCAAAGCAGATGTACAACATATCAACTTAATGAACTTATCAAGACTGATGGTTTACATTGTCCGATTGTGTTAGCAAGTTTGCTTTTTTCAGAATATCCTAGAGACATGCAACGTCGTATTTTATCCGGATCCATCCCACCACCATTATCTGCAAAACAGGTAATGCATTACACATAGAGTAACCCTCCAACAAGTGACAAATCGTGAAACTAGTCATCAGATCTCAGCAATAACAAAAAGTAGAAATAAAATAAAAATGGAAGACATCGTCAAGAGCCTCACTGAATAATATGAAAAAGAAGCATATATTAGAACAAAGCCATAAGTGTTCATCAATTTACATTTTAAAAAGGAAATAACGATGAATATAAGTGCTGATAGGTCGAACCATGTTGTAGGGTCTCACACAAACATAAGAACCATTTTTTCATTCACTTTCTTCACAGATCCTGCATAAACGAGGCGAAACAAGTACCTACTCCTAATGTAAACAACAACAGACCCATGGGTATGCAAACTCTTTTGAGAACATAATCACGCTATGATGTCAAGTACTTGTAATTCCGAAAGAAATTTAATAGTTAACAAAGAGAATCCTAGACAAGCGAGGGTAAAAGGTCAAACAAGATGTTTCATTTGAATCATTTCCCAAAAATACAAGAAGGCTTAACAAGCATGGGGCATAAATAAACATGCACAATTCCCAAATTTTCAAAAAATCAGCCAGTACAACATTACAAGTGACGTTTCAATTTTTCAACCAAAGGACAAGATATTGTTGCTAATAGAACAGTAAAAAAAATATTTCATAATGAAACTTCAAAGAATTTCTGAAAAATAAAATTTTCAAAAAAGGCATCCTGGTTATTGCAAGGCCAATCGACAACAGCAATGGAAAGGATGCCATCTACAAAAGAGAACATGAACAGTTGCACGCGTGCCTAAGGGACGGAGGAAAGGGGGGGGAAACTCAATACCTTCAATCAGTAGCATTCTGCTCCCATCTTTTTGACTTATAATCGTATCGACATTAACATATGTAGCTCCGTTGCAAACCTATAATCAAGCGATCATACCAACCATATACCCAAGAAAGTGTAAAAAAAAATCCAAAGAGTTGGAAAAAATAAATTGAAAAAAAAATGAGCCAATTAAATACCTCATCCAAAGAGTTGTCCAAAAGTTCTGCGAAGGCTGCAAAGGCCAATTCCATAGAGGATAGCTTAGACAACTAAAACTCTAAATGGACCTCAATAAAGATTCTCAATGTAAAACCAGATAACTAAGAAAAATAAACCAACATCCGTAAAACCATTAGTCAAGTTTACCTCCAAGGGCCCACTTATGGCTGGTTGCATTGGAATGTAGAAACTTGGGATGAACCCTGACATGATCCATGCCACCTGCAAATTTTTATCAAACATAAGAAACATGAATTTTCCAGTATTCAACATAAACCACAAGCTCATATTTGGTCCTCTAGCTACATGGATTTGAATGCTAGATATTCAAAAAAAATCCACAAAATGATATCCATATATGACAATGGTCATGAAACTCAACATTAGGACTACAAATGGCTCTATAGAGAAAGAGTATGGTGAATATTGTCTGCATAAAACCATCAGGCATACAAATTATTTGCAAATTTACTTCCTCCAATATTCCTTCACCAAGGTTGACGCAAGAGTGGTTATATATAGGGGCAATATATGCAAGGGTTAGATGTAGGGCTTTGACCAAGTGAATAAGCACACGCCCTTTTTTCTCATCTTTTACACCTTGTCTTCCATATCTCTATTATTTGGTATTCAACTAAAAGCAGTAAAACTTTCATCTTCTAACCATCAATTTCCTCTATTTCCAACCATCTTGGCTTTACTGAGAGAATTTAATAGTCTACTCCACAAGAATGACCAGATAATAAATATTGTTCATAACAATGTCTCACCATTTGATCATAGCATATGCAAAAATACTACCCACCGAGCAATGCCATTCAATAGCTAATAAAACAACATAAAAATAAATAAAATACTCATGGTTCCGAAATCCTGAAATTGAGCGAAGAAAAACATCTACCAAAACGAGATAATACCGAATTTCTAAAGCAACACAAGGATTGAGTAACCTCCCTAGGTTCCCTAGTTTGTACCCGTAACGTGTAACTAAACAGAAAGTATAACTAATCCACAAGAAAAAAAAAATAGAACCATAAACTAAAATTTTGCCAAGCACAGACACGTTACCCGATCCAAATTCCCAATCACCACAAGGAGCGCCCTCATAATCCCCCGCTTTCCAAAACTGTTTGCAACTCTGTCCAATCACGGCCAAGCCCTCATTGCCCGTAGACTGCCTCCCCACCGGTGTCGCAAGCGGCGGGAGAGGAGCAAGAAACCCCACGGGCAACTCAACCCCCAACTCATCCAGCTTCCTCTTCTTCGACGCACGAGCCTCGAAACCAACACCATTGGAAGAAACGATAGCTCCGGCTCCCTCGCCGTCCGAGTCTGACACCGAGTCCGAATCGCTGCTACTACTCACTAAAATCACGGTCGCATTACTACTCCCGTTTTGCTTCGGTCGCTCCTTAAAAGTGGCGTCAAGAATCTCTCGCTTCACACGAATATCCATAGCATAAGATGTCTAAACTCTAAAGAAATGAAAAAAGGAGTGGATACAAATAGCTTTTGCATGCAAGATTCAGAATGTGGTATCGAGACTTGCGAGTCCACTGAAAGACTTGCGAGTCCACGGTTGTATTACTGTTTCCTTTTGGAGGACGGAAAAGCTACAAGGTTTTTCACAAAACCGAGGAAAAACCTTTTGGAGGAAGGAATTGTTTAATTAGGAATTATACTTTGCATGAAAGTCCAATGGCAGGAGTCAGTTCACTAGAGGGTAATTACTGAGTCAGAGTGACGGTCTATCTTCGTCAAACTAGGGAAGGAGATCATGTCATGGGCCGAGTTATCTGGACAACAGGCCCAGCCCATAAGAAATGTGGTTTTGTTCGTTTATTTATGCCTATGGGCCAAATATTCATGAGACCCAAATTAATACTATTAATAATAAACAATCGGGAGATACAAAAAAAGTTAATATATATATATATATCAACCTATTGAATGTTTCATATCTGCATTAATTCTTCAAAAGTTTTCATGGCAGAAGCTGGAAGACCCTGAAGCACATCTGTGCTTTTCCTCTCTTTTCCATGGGACAGCAACAGAATCACTTCCTTCGCAGGCAATCCAACAGGCCCTGAAAAAACTGGTTCTCCTCATCCACAATCTGTGGTGTGGAATGATAGCCTAGACCATGTACCAATCATAAGAGTAGCAGAAAAAGAAGGCCTAGCTCTTGTCATCTCAAAATAGTCGATCGGGGATCTCATATAACTGTCTGTAACCACATTAACTGCTTGTTGTACCAGCCCAACTGCATAGGACATTGAAATCTCTAGCAACTCACCAGCACTACATATTGAATTTGTTAACACAATTCCATTGCTAGAGTATCCTTCACGGAGTGGAGGCACGAATTTAGACCGCCCATCGACTGCAAAGACTAGCTTAATAAGTAGTCTGTTGATCATGTCTCATTCTTAAAGCCTTGCATCGAGCTCTCCATACAAAGGCCGAGAAGGGTCACCCAGGACCCTTAAAACCTCAGGGCTCCGTATTTTAGAAAAAAATACTAGACTATTAATACTATAGTAATCACAATAAATTCTAAATGAGTTGATTATATTGTCTATTGAAAGTGATTGCCCGAAAAAACTTAATTACACCAATTTTACATTTTAAAATGTTACCCAAGATTCATATTTTTAAGTAATATTTGACATTAAATTTTTTATCAGAGAGCCCATTTTTAAAAGTTCTCCCGAGACCCTGGAGGACTCAGGTACGCCATTGGAGTAGGGATGGCAATCCCACCCGCGGGTCCGGGGACCCGCGGGGACCCGACCCGAAATTCCGGGTAGGGGACCCGAAATTTCGGGTTCGGGTACGGGTTCGGGTGCCACCCGAATGAAATGTTGTGGGGATGGGTAGGGTATGGTAATGCCATACCCGGCCCCGAACCCGACCCGAACTTAATTCTTTAATAAATAAATAAATATTTATATATATATATATCATATATATTATATAATATATTGTACATATATATGAATATTAATTTGTATTTAGTATACTTATCTTCTTATATTTTTCATAATAAAATTTATGATATGCTCTCCTAAACCCTAAACCCTACTTCCTAAGACATAAACCCTAAACCCTACATCCTTATTTCCTAAACCCTAAACCCTAACTAAATATATGATATGCTCTCCTAGTCCATATTATATATAATTATATACTCAATACTTCATTTCAATTCATTAACTCAAATATACTCAATACGTCCTAAACCCTACTTCCTAAACCCTAAACCCTAACTAAATAACAAAACCAAACTATCTTTTTTGTTGTAATTTGGATCATTATAATCATATACGTAAACCCTAAATTCTAAATCCCATGTAGTCATAAACTCTAAGTAAACCCTATGCAGTCATTAACCCTATACATTATATAGTATAAATAGTTAAATACTTTATACTACGATGTAAATATTAATATAATTTCTTTTTAAAGTTTTTGACAAATTAAATATTTAAACATACTAGTTTGATAATCTCGACACTCTAATTTCTACATACTAATTTAAACATAAAAAAATTGAACTCTCCTTGTCGGGTTCGGGTACGGGTCGGGTATCCCCATCCCCGTCGGGGTCGGGGACGGGGATCCCCGAATCTCAAGGGACGGGGATGGGGGCGGGGATGGGGTTCGGGGACGGGGATGGGGATGGCATACCCGGCCCCGCCCCGCCCCGTTGCCATCCCTACATTGGAGAGGGCCTCGAATGTAGTGCACTTGGTTACAACTCCGCCTTTCATTGCTTTTTTCTTGAGTTGTTCAAGCTTCTCTGGCCCAAAACAGAAGGAACTATATCGCAGTTCCTCTTCATAAAGCTTGGTGGTTGCAGATATGCCCTCTATCTCAGCAAAATCATGGTGCAATATTGGTGCGGGAATTCGATCTTTGGGGGGGTTCGGGCTTTGAGTATGCTCCTGTCAAGAAATGGAGGGAAAGTTAGGGGCAAGCCCCTTGCGGTTTCGCCCTAGCTATGAGTTTACAAACTCCATAGCACCAATACCATCAAACAAACAGTGGTTCATGCTCAGCCCCAGAACAAATCCTCCACATTTGAACCTAGTCACCTGGAATACAAGATATTAAAGGGAAATAATAATATACTATTGATAACCAAAAATTGAGATTTCACATGCCTGAGCCATCAGATGAGGGATCTGAACAGTGTTCTGTTTACCAGGAATGTCATAAACCAACTTTCCAAGAGTGGCAGGATCCTCTTTTGTTACGTCTCCTATGGCATCAGAAGAGGGATCTGAATTATGTTTTGTGCACGAGACCTTTCATTGCAGCCAGTTTTTGTTCATTAATTAATGGTAAGAATATATCAAAACCAAAAGTTGTAATAACCCGGATGATAATAGTTGCGACTTCCTATATTACAAAAAAAATAAAAAAAACGACGTTGTTTTTCTCCCCAAGATCAAGTGAATGATGTTTTAGGATGTAATTAATTTTTTTTTAAAATTAATAGAAAACATATATTTTATCTATTAAAATGGAGTAACATATATGGGCCGTAGGAGGAAAGTTAATAACATACTTACCCAAAAAAAAAAAAAGGAAAGTTAGTGACAAATCTTTCTTTTTTTTTTAAGATTCTTTTAAATTTTAAAGATGCAACGGTGAAAATTATTTATATTTTAAATGTATTATATTTCAGCAAAAAATTAATTGTTTGGTGCATAGTGATAGTGCACCACTGCACCGGACCAAACCCAACCCATTGCCCCGTCGTGGGCCGGATTATTAGATGACTGAGCTCGGTCCACTTATTCAAATCCAGGACCAGGAGTCGGAAAATACCAAAAATATCGAAATGACCTGAAGGGCTGAAAGGCCGTCCATATAAGCTCTCAGCCCACGTTTACATCTTGCTCGACCAATCCCCTCTCTAGGGTTTAGTATCGCCGTTGCAGCAAGAGCAGGCGAAAAATGGTAATCCTGAAGCCCTCTCTATCCTTTTCTTCAATGGCTATCTAGCAGTTTAATGTTGTGTTTTCACTTATAAGGATATCTCTAAATCTTCAAGGATTGAAAATAGCGTCAAAATTTGGTTGGATGACGAAGATCTGTGTTTGCTATGTTTCGAAATCGATTCATTTTCTATTTTATGCGCCTTAACTGCAAGAAAATTGCTGGATGTTATTATTTTAGCTTGAAAAAACAATAAACACTTGTGAGGTTTCTGATACAAGTTTGTGCATATACTCTTATAAGTTAGAATTTCAGAATTCGAAACGAGTTATTGCTTGTCGTGATTGTGATCTGTTATTTGTACAACCTATTTAAAACATCGTACTTACCCTATTCACGCTTTTGGGTACGTGAATGACATGAAATAAATTTATATTCTCTGTATGTCCAGTGTATACAAGAAAATTGTTGAATGTTTTTTTTTTTAAAAGCTCAAAGGCAATATGTAAACCTAATGTTTCTGTTTACATGATTTGTTTGGAGTTTTTCAAAAGTTAGAATCATGTTTAGAATACCAAATGTTATTCTGAGGGATTCATGTGTGTGCATGTGTGACTGACTTAAATACAGGTTGAGCAATTGTGTTTTTGAGTAGTAGATATATTGATTTCAATAAGAAGTTCCACATACTCTCATTTGGTATATATAAACCTTTGTTATGGCTTGTGATCTCGTGTATATTTGAACTAGTTGAATTTCCTGGGAACAATTTCCCCTTTTCTCCCATACCATAAATCCTATAGGTCTATTGATTTTATTAGTGTGATCACTTAGATATTTTGTTTGTGTCGTTCAACTTTTTATGATTATAATTCCTCAACTGTTATGCAGGCCCCAAAGAGAGGAGGGAAGTTGGCTGCTACCTCAGCTATGAAGAAAACTGTGGGTTTTCTACATTATGGTTGATATATTTCTTATATGCTTTTCTAATTGCTTCATATGTGTCCTAACCTTCTGCCTCTTTGTTTATTGAAATTCAGGAGAAGGTAGTGAATCCGTTGTTTGAGAAGCGCCCAAAGCAGTTTGGTATTGGAGGAGCTTTGCCTCCGAAAAAGGACCTTACCCGATTTGTCAAATGGCCGAAAGTTGTTCGCATTCAAAGAAAGAAAAGGATCCTCAAGCAACGGTTGAAGGTTCCACCCGCATTGAATCAATTCACCAAGACTCTGGACAAGAATCTTGGTATGCGTCAATTTTTGCTGAATGTGATTTCTACATTTCTTGGTTGGTCTTTGTTAACTACCATGTCAAGAAGCTTGAGTTAATACAATGTTGGCTTTTTGTACTTATGAGGGAAAATAATCATAAAGGAAGTTACTGACAAGCATAATTGTCATCTTTCAGCTACTCGCCTTACTATTTTACCTTTTCTTTTCCTTTTAATTTTAAACTTGTGAGTTTATCATGCACATGAAGCAGCCGGATTAGGCAAAGAAACAATCTGAAACTTTGCTGTTTTCATCCAATTTTGGCAATGTAGCCTATAATCACACAAATGGTTTTTAGTCTGATTAATTTGGATGGAAATCAGAATAAGACAACCCGCTGTAGGTTATGTGGAGTTTCAGCTGCAAATTTTAGATTCAGTATGTTGTTTCGAGAGGTGGAAATGGGTTGTGTAGTGTAGGATGTGTCACACACGTGAGCTGCCTACACAGTAGATGAAATCAGTTGTTTAACACTTAAACTTAGTTTGTCACAATGCTCTACTGTCTCTCTTTATTGTTGCATTATTGCAACTTTCATAATCCTGTTATATCTTGATGCGACCACTTAAATATAGTTTCAATGTTTTTCCCCATACTTGATTCTGATATTTCAATTTTTGAGAGGCAACATCATCATTTTTCTGAAATTTGTTTTTGTAGCTTCAAGTCTGTTCAAGTTGCTTCTCAAGTACAGGCCTGAGGACAAAGCTGCAAAGAAGGAACGGCTTTTGAAGAAGGCCCAGGCTGAAGCAGAAGGAAAAACTGTTGAGGCTAAGAAGCCCATTGTCGTGAAATATGGACTTAACCATGTTACCTACCTTATTGAGCAGGTTAGTCAGGAGTTCCTATCTAAATATTGTGCTTTGCTTTCTTGGAATTTATTGCAATGATGATTTCCCTGTCTCTTTCTAATGTAGAACAAGGCCCAGTTGGTTGTTATTGCTCATGATGTAGACCCTGTGGAGTTGGTTGTGTGGCTTCCTGCCTTGTGCAGGAAGATGGAGATCCCTTACTGCATTGTCAAGGGGAAATCACGATTGGGAACAGTAATTCTCTGAAATCTTATCTTTTTTTCTTGCTCAATTCATGGTAGTTATGGGATACTGATTTGCTTCTTTCCTTCACAGATTGTCCACAAAAAGACAGCAGCTGCCTTGTGTTTGACTACGGTTAAGAATGAGGATAAGTTGGAGTTCAGTAAAATACTCGAGGCCATCAAGGTAGGTTAAATCTGAGATTCTGTTGTCAAATATTTGTGATCACATTCATTTGCATTGCCCTGAATTTAATTTAATTTTGTTGCTTTAGGCAAACTTCAATGACAAGTATGACGAGTACAGAAAGAAGTGGGGAGGTGGCATCATGGGCTCCAAATCACAAGCCAAGAGCAAGGCCAAAGAGCGACTTCTTGCCAAGGAAGCAGCACAGAGGATGAACTAGGTTGAGTATCAGAGCCTTAGCGGGATATTTCGTTATGTTATTTTTGTTTTATTGTTCTGTTAAAAGCAATGGCGGATGAAGTTAGCTTAAAAACTCTCTCACCCTCTAGCCATGTGAATGGGTTATTCACTTTCAGGCCTCCTGTTGGGCTCTAAACTGCAGCATTTGTTTTGTCTATGTTCCTATTGCCATCTCATTTTAGGGTTTAGCTTCTGTTAGGCTCTTTACACATGCTAAACTATAGCATCTGTTTTGTCTATGTTACTGTTGCTATCATATTAGGCATATATACAGGACTTCCAAAATTTTCCTTCATATATTTTAAACGTTAGGATTTGGACTGTTAATATGGTTCTATGTGATAAAAATTGAAAATTTACTGCTAAACATGACACAAAATATTAACTTGAAGCGAAAGTTTTTTTTATTTGAATGCAAATCATACGAAGGTAAAGATTCCAATTTGCAAAATTGAAATTAAGACGTATGAGTTAAAATGACATTTTCTTCACATCGAGAAGCACCACCAATTGAAAATGGTAAAAGAAAGAAAGTACAACATAACGCTAATAGTTAGTTATAAAAAAATAATAGTAAGTAATTTTAATACCAAAATGATATGTGTCCATAATTTTGATGCTTATAATTGTCCATAATCTTTCTAGGTGGCATGAGGAGAAGTGTGGGGACCATTTAATACAAAATGGTCTTCCACACTTGTCCTCATACCACCTGGATTATGGACAATTATGGACATCAAAATTATGCATATTTAGTGTTTCCGGTCTTAATATATTATAACCTTATAAATAAAATAAAAATGCGAATACTTTTCCCTTTATTTTTTTTACAATTGAGTCATTGGTTGAGTGACAACGACTTTGCATGTCCCTAACTTCAGGTCATGAGTTCTAGCCTCATCTCCTCTTGAATATTTATAAGGAGGTGTGTGTACTTAGTCTGCCCTTGCATGGGCTTGGTTTGTGCCTCCTGCATGGGGCTTGTTGACACCTGTACTTTTCTAGGCTTGATCCGATTGTGTACTTTCCTAAGTTTGATCTGATGGTATGTCATATATTGTCTCTGTACTTGTATTAAAAAAATATATTATTAACAAATACGCTTTTAATTGAAATTGAACTTTGGGGTTTGGACACATATACTTAATCTAAGAGTGACCTATAATTGATTTTCGCTTTATTACTTACCTATAAAAAAGAATTAAAGAACATTTAAACACAACTTTTATCCATAGCGGGGTTAGCCAAAGTTCCAAATCCTTTCGCGGCCGTTGCTTCGGGGTTTCGTTCTATAACTCCTCCGCCGTAGCCGCCAGACACAATTCTCCTGAGCGGATCGCTTCTCTTCACCGTCCAATACTAAATCGGCGATTCAATTCAGGATTAAGGTAACATTCTCATCTTTACTCGTACTCTCTATTTCTCAAGGGGATTCCGTCGTGTGACATTGTGGTATATAGGTCCTCCTTTTCTCACTCTCTTCATACATCAGTGTGGTATAATCTCTTTTCCGCTGTGAATGTCGGGTTTTTTATTCTTCTTGCTTGATTTATCATGTTCTACTGACTTTGGAAGTAAAGTTTTTAATGGGTGTTGATTAGAGTGTCGAAATCTTGACAGTGCTTAGGTTCTATGGAGTTCTGCGCCACTATTATGATTACCTTCGTTGCAGTTGGACAGTGATAGAAAAAATCTAGGACTGGAATTTCTCTTTGTATATTGAAGAGCTGAAAATGCAGTATTGCAGAAGATTCAAGAACCCTTATATGTGGATAAAAGTCTAGGTATCTATGACTAGGTGTCATCTTTCAGTTCCTTTTGAACTAACAAAAAGAGAGAATATTTTGTTTCGAGTAAAAGATTGTGAGCTCACCTCACATTGAAGTGGTGGGTCGAAACCAATAAATGCACAATCAATTGAATGCAAAATTAAAGTTCGAATGTGTGGCCTTGCTTGACTTGACTCATATAATCATATAGCACTCTCAATACCTGATTTGAATGACCCATCTACCTCATCAGGTCTCATATGGAGATCACACACACCAACTTGAACATGAAACCAGTCGGACCAGGTGAACCAGAGCTCGACCTCTACACCATTCCTATCCAATCCAGTAAGACTTTCTCTCAGTAATCCTTAATTGAGAACTTTGATGTTGTTTATCACCGTGATTATAAGGTTCGTATTATCTTCAGGTTGGTTTGCTTGGGATGATATTCATGGGACCGAGAAAGTCGCTCTGAGAGAATTCTTTGATGGCAATGCAATCTCAAGAACGCCAAGAATCTACAAGGAGTATAGAGACTTCATCATCAACAAGTACAGAGAGGATCCCTCACGGAGGCTCACCTTCACAGAGGTTCGAAAGTCACTGGTGGCTGACGTTAGCTTGCTTAACAAAGTTTTTAAGTTCCTGGAGCAGTGGGGGTTAATCAACTTTGGTGTATCCATTGATCCAGTAATAGAGGGCGAGGAAAGTGAAAGGGTTTGGGTTGAGGAGGGTGCTCCCAATGGGGTTCGTGTGGTGGCAATGCCGAATTCGTTGAAGCCAGTTTCTGTGCCACAGAGTGTGGGGGGGAGACAGGCTGTTGAGAATGTACCGAAATTGCCACCATTGACATCCTATACTGATACTTTTGGTGATTTGATTAAGAGAAAGGGCTTGGTTTGCAGGAACTGCGGAGAACGTTGTGGTTCTGGTTGTTATGAGTGTACGAAGGTATTAATAAATTTATTTTTTACCTTTTTAATTTGATTAAATGCTGAGTATGTTTTACTATTGCTGTTGAATTCCTCCTTTTTATGGAGTTTACTTAAAACATTTTGTCGACCTCTTTTTGGCTTATACTACTTTGTGGATCGGGGATACTACTTTGTATTTTCAGTTGTGTGGAAGCATCTTTGTGACTTTGTGTGAGCAGGTTGCGATAGTTGATTGGTAATTACTAATTAGCCAGGATCTTCATTAGGTGTCCAGGGGATCTAGATGATATTCTGATTACTATATTATGAATAAGGAGCTTACTTGTAGACTAGCAGGCAGTAGCATATAATACCTTAAAATTCAAAAGATATTGACCCCTGTAGACAGTCTATACAAGTGTTATTTTCTTCATTATCATGACCCTTATGATGATAAAAGTCTTTTTTACTTGGGATTTTTATTATGTTGTTGGTGTTTCCAGGATCATTACATGATATGCACAAAATGCTTCAATAATGGAAATTTTGGGGAGAACAAATCTGTGGATGATTTCAAGTTCATTAACTGCAGTGAAAACAGTGGTGACAATAAAGTTGCTTGGACTGAGCCAGAAACTTTACTTCTTTTAGAATCTATTTTGAAGCATGGGGATAACTGGGAGCTAGTTGCAGAAAACGTTCAAACAAAGACTAAGCTTGATTGTATTGAGAAGCTCATTGAGCTTCCTTTTGGGGAATTTTTGTTGAGCTCTGCCCAGCAAAGGGGTAATTTTGGTGGCTCTAATGGTGATGTGAACGGGCTAAACCAGTTGGAATTAACTCCATCTCAGCATCAATGGAATAGCAAAACAGAGGCTCAACAGCCTGTGCAAACAAATGAGAGTGAGCAGAATGGGAATGATGTTGAACTGGGTTCCCATCCTTCGAAAAGAAAATGCATTGCTTTACCTTCAGATGCTAACAGTTCACTGATGAAAAAGGTAGAAATTGTTGTATTTATGTTTCCATCAGAAGTTTGTATAGCTGCTTTCCCTGGTGCATTTCATCTGGGTCTTCTCTTTTTCAAGTGGTTAAAAGAAGCGCAGTCATTGTTTCAGACTTCAAGTGCATGAAATTCACGTAGAAATTAGAATGTCCATGAGCACTGCATGTCTGCGTAGGCTTTGGTATATTTTGGCTGAAAAAATATCTGGATCCTTGTTAACTTTACTTTCATTTACCACGACTAATTTCATTTTAGGTACCTTAAAATTAAATTCCTATGTTCTTACTCGATATGATTTAATTGTCATTACTCATTCCTATCATTTAAAAATGGAACTTGAGGTAATTATGACATTGAAGCTTTTATGTTTTCTCATTTTCATAACAAGTAATTGACAGGTTCTTGTTAGGTGGCTCGCATCTCAACCATGGTTAGTTCACAAGTCACAGCAGCTGCGGCTGAGGCTGCTGTGACAACACTTTGTGAGGAAAGCTCATTTCCAAGGGAAATCTTTGATGGTGAGGAGTATAATGCAACCAATGGTCTGCAGTCTCCTACTCTGCATTATGAGCAAGCTAGGTAGTTTTTACAAATTCCTTTAATTTTCACTGGGCTGTAGTGTTTTTGTTCCTTGCAATCGTGTGAGTTGCTGAAGCTTGCAGTATCTTTTGTTTCAGTGCCCATCAGGTGGATGGTTCAGAAATGAAACATGAGCATACTTTATCAGGTACTGTGGTCAAAAGAACTGCAGTTTGCAGTTGAACAAAATGAGCTTGATATTTCATAAGTTAATTAGTATGGTAGTGTCGTTCTGTTTTCCTTTACTCAATTGTTTCATTAAGCAGACTGCACTATTTTGTGGTTGTAACATCTTGCTAAATGTGGACAACTCTGCCTTTAATAGTTTTTGTTACTTGTAATCCTTACATGAAAATTGATTGTTTGAATAAGCACTCTGTCCCATTCTATGGTTGTAGCATCTTGCTAAATGTGGATACTCCGCCTTTAATAGCTTTGGTTGCATCTAATCCGTACATGAACATTGATTTTGCTCATCCTCTTCTGTTTCTTCTTTTCTATAGGATTGATTGTACACATCCTCGTTATTCATCTCGTTACAAATCCGTGTTGTTTTGCAGAGAATGAGGATACTTCTGCCAAAAATGACATACCTCTAACATTGCAACTTAGAGCTGCAACTGCAACAACTCTTGGAGCAGCTGCTGCTCATGCGAAATTGTTGGCTGATCAAGAACACAGAGAGATGGAGAATTTAGTGGCAACAATAATTGATACACTGGTAAGTCGAGGCATACTGATTTCGTTTCTTTTACTTTCAATCAGGAAAATCTTGGTCACTTTGCGGATATGCTGATTGCAATTTATGGTGTTTGCACGATCCAATGTTAGATGAAGAAATTGCACCGCAAAATAAGACATTTTGAAGATCTGGAGCTAATAATGGAGAAAGAATATGCTGAAATGGAGCAAGAAAAAGAGTGTATAATAGCGGAGCGGATTGATGTGCTACAGAAGACTTTTAATGCAGGAATATCCATGTGGAAAAGCTCATGAGTGTCTTTTGATGGAGTTCTGGACTAGAATGATGCCATTTATAAGACGAAAAACGTAGAATATAATGGATTTAACATGGAATTGTAGGATTTAAAATGTGTAGTATGTGCAAAGTTTTCTCTGGTCATGTATAAGAGGGGGGGTCCTTATATTTTTCTGTATTTGCTATTAGATTCGGTTTTGGTCCGTATCAGGTCTCTTGTGGTGGCGAATTTTGCTAGTTTTCGGACAAATTACCGAACTGACTACTAAGGTGGTGTTAAACTGGGCCTTAAGCCCACTCATTATTGAGCCTTCATTTTCGCAGTAGAAGGCCTGACATGAAAGGAGAACTAATTATTGGGCCGCTGGTAAGGCAGTGGGCTACTGGGCTCTGCCGTTAAGAGACTTTCTAACATGGGTTGTCATAATGGGCCTCTTAAGCTTGAGTATGTGGGATTAGTAGAGGGCCCAATTTTAGAATACTAATGGGCTCCTGCAAACTTTCCAATTCGGGAAACCCCTGTGCGATAAGGAACAAGGAAAAAAGTTGCAGAGAATTTCAAAATCCACAAACTGGAGAGTGGAGGGAAATAGCTAAACCGCGCTGCGATTCCAAACCATAAAAAGAGAATGAAGAAGAACAAAATCATCGACAATCACCAGAAGGAGGCGCTCAATTTCAAGGACCGACTTCTACTCACCAACCTGTAACAGAATCGTTTTCGAACCAAAACCCTAGTCCAAGCCCTATCACCGATGATCCTCCCGAAGCCGTGTTTATCTCTGATGGAGACGAAGACTTCATTGAAGATTCTGAGAACATATCCCCTCCTTCGCCTCTGCAGCATGTGGCCTTGGATAACTTCTCCAGCCGCCTCGGATGGCTCCCGTAGTTAGCGCAATGGAGAGCACCGGTTGTTCTGTTGGGGACTTTCTTTTAAGGTTTGGATTAAAGTTGAAGAAAGAGTGGCTTGATTCCTGCACTGAGGGGCTTGTACGTTCTGTTGCCGAAGCTAACTATACTGCTTTAAGTTGTTGGTTCTATCGTAATTCGGATTTGTGGTAACGGTCTTAGGATAATAGATTTCCCTGTTTGATGAATGATGCCAGGCTTTGTGGTGCTCTTACTGTTTTGCGTGTACTCTTTAAATTCTGCAATTTCAGTGTTTGTTTTAATTCCTCTGTGAACTGCATCATCCGGGAAAGTGTTTGTTGTGATTAAAATTGATATCTTCTAATGCTATGACCTTTGGGTTTAATTTTGGTGTTCTTCAGGACTTACATTCCGGTGGAATTAGCAAGGCGTATAAGGTGTCTGACGAAATGCCTGAATGCCCTGCATCACATATCTTCCAACTCCTCTGGTATGGATTCCACTCTAGTCCTAAACACAGTTACAATGAAATAGTTTCTATTTTCCATAAGATGTTCTAAGCTAGCCTCAACAACTACTATTTGTTTTCAAAACAGCCGCTAACAGGCTCTGTACTAGTGTATTCGATACTTAAACTAGTACTCTTTGCTTTATAACATATAATTCTTTCCCAATGTGGTTTTGTTTTGAGTTCTTTTGAACCAATACGGAGATGAAGAAAATGATTTTCAAAACACCAGCATGTTTCCAGTTTTGGTGAATTTGATTGAATCAGTGGATGCATAATGAAATAAACTATATATCTTCGAAGAGATATCCAACTCAGAATCAAATTCATGCATTTCTGCAATTTTCTAGCTAGCACTCAATGCATAAATTCCCAAATCCCATATTTATTTCTTAAGCTCTTGATCCCCTTGAGAAACATTGGCTACACTAAACCAATGTAAACCAAAGATATCTTATTTAGTTCATGAAAAATTGAAGTTGGAGACGACTTCTTCTTTCCTTTATGAAATTTCCGCAAATTCTTGCCAAACAAATGATGATGAGTCCACTCCACCGCTTCAGGGCACACCACCTTTGGTAGAAATCCAGCTCTCATCCAAGATGGCTCAGTCAAGTACATATCTCCACGGCAAGTGCCGTTTACAATTGCTTTGGCACATCTTCCGGTTGACTCAATTTGTAAAACTTTCAAACCGGTCTACGTAACACAAGTTACCATTGAAATTCGTTAATTTTGCTTTGTTGTGGAGGTTTTTCATTGTCTATTATCTACAATTTACTACCTGAAATAGCATTTCCCTATGGTAGAAAGAAGGGAATGAGCGATACGAGTGCTATAGGAGGAACTAACATGTTCAATTCCTTTATGAATGCACACAAAGCATGATGGGCCTGCAATCTAAATCCTTTAATTGTTTAGTACTAATTAAGTTTTAATAGTCACCATTTGATCAGGAAACCATTAATGCTTAGTTCCTTACACCAAACATAAGGCACGTGTTAGTGACAGATGTGTGAATAATGTCGGTGACACGTGCTTGAAATACAATAGTTAGGTAGCCCAAGTACAGCTTGAATGAAATACAACGATGAAGCCCTTCCCTCACGGTTGGACGTGGGCGTCCGTTTGGTATGTTTTAGTTCAATGGGCTTACAAAATAATAGTTAGGTTTATTGGGCCTTAATTGTCTGTAAGTTACTATTTTCCTTTCTATCATAAGGAAAAAATCATTAATTCTGTTTACTAATCAATTGCTTCTCTCTTGCTATGCATCCAAGATGGAGTGACATGGATGCCACCCAACATGTGAATAATGTCAAATACATTGGACGGATTTTGGAGGTAACTCTCGATCCTCAATACGAACTGTTAGAATATGTATAAATGATGTGAAATGCTTCAATTTGTTAGGCTTACAGGGAGAAAAATGCTGCATATTGGGGCTCAAATTTCACGATTGAAACCAGGCCAGCCCAAATAAAAAAAAATGAATTTTAGATCCAATGCATCAGGCCCACCAAGCAAGAAAACATAATTGGGAGTTTTGGGCCCAACTGTGACTAGGTCATCATCATTACAACCCAAAAGCCCTAATTTCTGCGCTGGAACCATAAATAATAAACTGACTTGGTCTTCCATCTTCCATGTGTGTTGACTAATGAATGAAGCTCCACTGTCTGAGGTTATCCTTACGGCAAACGTCTTCCTCACCATCTTTCTTAGAAAATAGAAAGTAACTTTAGACCTACCCTAAAACAACTACCTTCAACTAATTCTCTATTGCCTCACTATCTTTCTTAGAAAATAGAAAGAAACTTTAGACCTACCCTAAAACCAACTGCCTTCAACTAATTCTTTATTGCTTCCTAGGCTCTTTTTGAGTCCTAAAGAAACCGTCTCTGTAAACTTTGGGCTCTTTGATGTGGGCATCATAACCATCGACTCCACCACATTTATCTTAAGTGAAATCCATGCCAAGGGGTTTGACCCATGTAAATTCCAAATAATTGGATTGCATCACTTTCTCTAAACACCATATAAATCGCAAATGTTTATGTGTAGAGTTAAACTTGGCCGACCAGTTGGAAGGATTCATCTCCAATCAACTCGACTACTTATGGGTGGTTAGATGGAGATGAATTTGACAATAATATCCCACTAATCAGTGAGAGTATTTTGGAAAGTTACTATGATGATAACGTTAGCTTTTATCATATCGATGAAGACCACCAGATCCCTTTGATGGTCTAAAGCATCTTTTGAGAGGACATGTGACTAGAAATGATCGAGAATTTTACATCTCTCATTCATTCATGTCCCCATCTATAATTGCTCAACTTTAACACTTAATAATACTACCTACTATTGCAATTATTACCTCTATAACTATACACACTCAGGTTCAGTACTGATGATTCCCTCATTATTTTCAAACACACCTAATATTCTCCACTTAATTTAGAGTGCAAATGTGATCAGTTTAGGAACAGGAATTCATTGCTTCAATATAATAACAAAGTATCCTAATTGATTAGATTCAATAATTAAGGTATATCATCAACCCAGCCAACTTGTGTAGCACAATGATATCCACAAATAAATTATTTTTTCCCCAATCTTATTTGGTAACTTTTTTTTAATTGAGAAATCACCCAATCAAACTTGACTTTCAAACAGTTGAATAGACGTAAATCTCGGACAATCAGAAAACTCAGAACAATTTGAACCAAGTTGACGATAAATTGTAGGTGATAAATTATTCAAGTAAGAAAATTATTAGAAGCCAAAAATGTCATGTTTCTTTTCCTTGTCATCCACGGGGGTTTTCACTAGTCCTGAATGATACTGAGTAAAAGAAAAGCCGAAATATGCTTCCCATGATTAAACCTAACCTTATTGCATCATATATTCGCGTTGGATTCTCATTTCTCCTTTATTTTTGGTGCTAAATATTGTTGAATTCAAATTTATTTGTGTATCGTGGTATGTGTATACAAAAAAGTAGTTACGCCTTCTTCTTCTTATTATTATTATATGTATACACTTTATAATGCTCTATGGTCCATATATATTAGGCTGCCTCTCTGCGATATATAGACAAGACAAAATACCAATTACTTGTCACCACATGATGCCCACATCTTCCTCCTCACCCTCACTCCATTGTCTCTTCTTATCCACTCGTATATGCTGCCAATTATCTCACACCGGGAGGCGTAATGTCACAGGCTTTACAGCCAAGCCCAGCCCACCCCACTCAAAAAAGAAGAACCTGGGATTGAAATGGTTGGTCCGACCAATTAGTTGTGCGTACGTGTATGCATGTGAAATAAATAAACTTACAGCTTTGGAAAAGGAGTTGGGGAGTGCGCAAGTAAGAAAAGGGTACAAGTGCGTACAGGACGGGTAATACTAATTACAAGACGTTTTGCAGAGAGTAAAATGGTGGATAAGTAAGAAGTGCGCCTATGGAGTCACGTGGGCTCGACCATAAATACGAAAGGGACCCATCACTTGGGGCCCCACTTACCCACTCATTTGTGTTCACTTTCTCTGCCACCGACTTCGCTTTCCGTGTTTAGCCCTGGCCCAAGCCCAAGATAAGGGGGTACGGTTACAGACGAGTGGAACGCCAGCGTGGGTTTATGGGAATTATTCGGTACGCGTCACCGATGAGAGAATACTTTTGAAGCCTCGGCACTCAGATCCTGACACGTCGGATTCTGGATATTTCCAAAAATTTCATTGTTTAAATGTAAAACTATAAGGAAAATAAAAAGACACAAGTCAAATATATGAACCCTACGAAGCTCCTTGCATTAAAAGTCACCATAATTTATAATGGTTATCAAAGACGTTCAATTTATTTATTAAATTCATAAGATTATGTGAATCCCGTATTGATAAATAATTCAGGGATAATGGATCATAACTTTATTCGTTATCAAGTAAAAATATGATCTCAATCCGTGTTTGGACAAATACATATATAATGCATCCAATTTCATTTTAGAGTGTCACCTCACATTTGATATGTCTGTCCCATGTAATAAATACAAGGTTTAATTGCTCCAATGATTGAAAAGAATAAAGACGATGGGTACCCACGTAAGCTACTTTAATTACTTTCCAAAATCATTCCTAGATTAATCTTTACTTATGGTTTGGTTGGAGAGGCAGGCTACAATTTTTTGGGGCTGCAATATTTAGAATACTTTTAATCTCAACCACTAAATACATCTAATGACAATAAGAGATCAGACTTCATATATCATCCTAAAATTGACAAAGAAAACACTTAAAATACTATGAATTATATATGTCTATCCATTTATCTTTTATTTATTGTTATATTGGGAAGGTAGGTGCCATTTTCATTATTGTTCCAATGGGTTGCCTTGCCCTTGCCTAGTCATTCGAAAGCGAGGTTGATTTCCAACAGCATAAATCATTTACTCCATCCGTCCCATTTTAATTATCCCCTTCAATTTTACACACAATTTAAGAAATTACATTACTCCCCTTTAATTTGACATTTATACCCTCATTTATAGAGGACAATTAAGATGTCAATGACTCATTGGGAATTCACTCCATTAGTTTTTTAATTTAAGGGTAAATAAGGGTAAGATGATAAAAATGGATGAAATTAGTTTTAATTAATTGAAATGGGCATGTATTTTGGGACATCCCAAAAAAGAATAGAGGACAATTAAAATGGGACGGAGGGAGTATAAAACACTGCAAGTTGCTAGTTAAATCTCCTAAATTAGTAATTAGTGAATTAATGATGAAAATATTTAGAACCAAAAATGAAGAGATCAAAATGTTTTTCTCGATCTCTTTTTTTTCGTGGTGATTAATAGAAAAGGTGTTAGTTTTTGTTTCTTTTAATACCATTAAGAATTATATTTTTCATTTGAATCAAATATTGGACACACATATGTCTAATACAATTGATTGTCAACCGAATTACCTCTTGTTGATAGGAAATTAAGTTATTAGTTGAAATGGATTTTTGCCTTCAGAAATGGGAATAAATCCTCCTTCTCTCTTCTTCTTTTTTTTGGCACATAGGAGTTGAGTCTGTACCATCTTTACTTTACCATTTCAACTAATAAATTTACTTTTCTTTAGATGGACAGACATTACTTCGTATTATGTCAAGTAATTCAATTCACATGTGGTTTACTCTTATTTAACCTTGGCAACCAACTACTGAATTTACATATGATAATCATTAAAGCACTACAACTACTTGCTCTAACTTCGTGTTAAGATGAGTTATTTTAGCATTCAACTCAACAAGTTACTTATTAATTGGGTCGAATAACATAGCAACTAAATTTAAATTGATAGTGGAACTGAGATACTGGGTTCAAACCTTAGCCTCGACAATTTAAATCTTCATTTGTTGTTGTCTCAAGTGTGGACTTTTACAATTATAAATGATGTGAAATGTACAAATCTAACAAGTTAATTTATTAGATTGAATCACAAAGTAATTAATCTTAATAATTCATTTATCTGTATTACGTTCTCATTGAGAAAGGTAGCAATGAATGGTTAATTAATGGAGCCTTCTTTGAAAATGCCGAATTAGAACTTGTCATTGCGTGCTTTTCAATGATCCATCCCCCAAACTTGTGTTCTCCATGGTAGCAAGCCATATTTTGTACGTAGTGATTTGTAGAAAAATTATTAGACGAATGTGAGACAAGGTTTATACATATATAAGTTTTTATCTGTAGATTAGACTTGAAAAAAAAAATAAAAAACAACCAAGCAGGGGCACATGGTTCACCAACCCTATTTTCTCACACTTTTCTACATTACAGAACAAGCATTTGGGTTCTCGTCGCTGAACATCTGAGGAGGGTATGCGTGCAATTCCATAGGATTTGGTGGATAGTAGTAGTACGGATTTCCCTTCATCTCCACCACCTTAGTCTCTTCCGCGATCGTCTCCTCCACCGCAGCCGCCTCCGCTTCCGCTTTTCCCTCCCCTTCACCGCCTTCCTTCTTTTCCTTTACAGCCTCGTCCGCCTTTTTCTCTTCTTTGGATTCTTTCCCTTTCTCTCCCTCTTTATTTTCTGCTGGCTCTGTCTTCACTATCGAAGCGTGCTTGCCGGTTCTTTTGTACACGTATTCAACCAGCGTCTGTGGCTCGAACACTCCTTTCACTGTCACTTGTGAGCTCTTTAGATCCGGCTCCGCCAATTCCACTCCTATGTTAATTAATTAATTCAAATATATTTTCTTTGATAAGCAATTCAAATATTTAAAAATTAATTAATATACATACAAATTTACAATCAATCAATCAACAGAATTTTTTAAGGTGGGTTAGGTGGGATTTTATGGTTCATTAATATTTATACCATTCATTCTCTGTATTCGTTTCTTGATTTCCAATGCACAAGCTTCGCAATGCATGTACACTTTTAGCACAACTGTGATCACTTGAGGCTGCAAAAGAACAGCAGAAACCAAACAAATTAATCAAAATATGACCAGAAACAATAATATATATATATATGTATTATATATACTGTTATTTTAGTTGAAATGGAAACCTCTTCTTTCTTCTCTTCAGGCTTGGGCTTTTCCTCTTCTTCGGCCTTTTTTTCTTCCTCTGTGGGAGGCTTTGGGATGGGCGAGAGAAGCTCAACGGGCCTGTGGCTTTTCCTCTGCACTCTCTCCAACACCTTCAATGGATCCGCCTTCTCTCCCTTCACAATAACCTTGTAGGTCTTGCAATCAGTCGTTACATCTTCAACACCTATAACCAAAAAAAAAACCCCAGAACAAGTAAGTTTCATTACAGCTCGTAATCAAATTAGCCTCTATTAATCAAGGCTGTTAACTGACCTTCGAATCCTTTGAGGCTCCGGCGGACCTTGCGAGCGCATCCTTCGCAATGCATGTAGACTTTCAGCACGATTGGTTGAGGCGGAGGCGGTGGCGGTGGAGGAGACTTTTCGTCTTTGGATTCCTCTGCTTTTTTCTCTTCTTTCTTCTCCTCTGCGGGTTTCTCTGCCTTCTCCTCTGTTTTCTTTTCCTTCTTCTCTTCCGCTGGTTTTTTCTCCTCCATTTTCTTCTCCTCCGCTGCTGCCGCTGGTTTCTTTCCCTCCTAAACAAACACAAACCCAATATCAATACACCACTCCCCAATAAATAAAAAGTGGATCGATAAAAATCTGAAAAGGAAAAAAGAAAAGAAAAGTTGGAGATTCCAAGACCTCTCCCATTTGTTCTCTTCACTAGGTTCAAAGCACAGAAACTTTGTGGAGATAGCAAGATAAGCCTTGAACCGCTACTAGTTCTTTCTTTCTCTGGCTGGCTCTTGCACACACACTGACACTCCCTCTTGTCTTTCTTTGTATGTTTCTCTTGTAAGGGAGTCTCTTTTTTTTAAGTAAAAAATACAATAACTTTCAGTTTCTAAATTAGCATAACATGGGACACTTAGAACCGTCAGATCTGAGAGATCTTATTGTCGTGATCTCTCACATGAGGACGTGGCTTTTTATAAGGGGCGGCACGTGGTGTAGAGCTACCAATGGGGGTTACATGCGTTTTTGGCTCTTTCCTCCCGGGGGCAGTTCTGGTATTTCATTACAAATAAATAAAAGGTAAAAAACTAGGCAATGTAATGTGATGTGAGGCTGTGATTGCATGATTTTCACGGCGACTCACTTCCCAAACAGGTGGGCGGCGTAAATGAGTTTCAGCTTTTGTGAAAGACTGCTGTCACTTTAATTTCCTTATTTTACTCCGATGATGCGACTGCACACCTTTGTATAAAATAATAAAAAAATTTCAACCTACAATTTATGAGAACCGTAGGATTTGTATCAACTCCCGGTATGAGAGTTCTCAGTAGTTATATCTTCCCCTCCACCGAATGAAATGGATCAGCAAGGGCAATGGATAAACTCGAAATACGTGATGTTGTTCCTCTTTAAGTATTAATCTTCCTACATAAAATCTGGAATACTTTACGGTGAAGTAATTAATGCAATATATGACATACATGTCTACGTACATTGTTGTTGGTAATCTGTTTTTTTTAACTAACAACCATAATATACTAGCTTACTTTTTAGATATTTGATATTAGCCTAAATTCGGGCTATCAAACTCTCGCTCACAGATGTATATAAATTGAACTAAAACTCAACGCATGACTATAATAATATTACTCTCAATACAAATTGAACTCAAAATATTCTGAGTTCATACGATTTGTTCCGAGCATATATGTGGCATTTTAGTGGCCTAGTACAATTACACAAGCCTCTTTTTTGTGCTGGTCTTTTAATTTTTGCCGTTTCTATTGCAAGATGATTCGGTGGGTAGTGAAGGTACTTGATCCCAAAACCACTCCCCAATACATAACTCATTTAGGTACCTAGCTATAATTAAGACCCTGGCCTTCCACGTGAATTACTTGCACAAAACTAGTAATTAAGTTAGGTGGTTTTTGTGTCATTAACATGTTATTGGACTCTAGCTGGTGGGCCATTAATGGATAAGAATGATGGAGGTGATCAGTTACGATATGTCTAGCTACATGATAATAATTATTACTCATTTGGAAAACAAGATTTATGTGATGAACCTAACATAACATGAGCCAATGCATCATCATTATTGATTAAGGCACAAGATAGATGTTACCAAACTCGCTTTTGTCTTCGGTATCTTAAGCATGAATGAACTACCTATACCCCAAAAATGGTCCAATGAGCAAATAATTAGAATTGTGGACTTGTAGTTTCATTAGCTTAAATGGGTAATTACGTAAAGATGCCAAAGTAATCATAATCAAATTAGGTTATAAAGTTTATTTTATCAATTATCATTTCGGAACAAAATGGAAAATCAGGATTTTAATAGATGTATGAAGAAGCTAAATAAAACTGTGAGAACCACGACTAACTCATGTGACACTCATGTGTGTGATATCTCATAGAGGTCTAAAATTCGAGCCTCTCTCAGCCCATTCCAATGTAATAAAAAAAATATAGTCGACATGTAACAATCCGTTTCTCTTTACATTTTAATTGTTTTGGGTTAGTTCATACTAGCCATCAAGGCTTTGTCTTCTCAAGCGTCCATACTAGTTTGAACTCATAAGCTTGTTACTAGTTTAAAAATTTATCATATTATATTATATACTTCACATATTTTCTTGGGAGATGTGAAACAAGAGATTTAACCCCATTTTTTACTCAGTAGCTCGTCAAACACCATTGACCGTAATTGACATTGCAAATTTTTGTGATCCCGTCCACTCCAATCGGGTGCTACACTGTGGAAGTGTCAAATTTATGTGACAGAATTGGTACCGAAAATGTCAAAAGATGGGGCAATTAACGTTGACTCAGAAAACCATGAAAACAATAGAATGCTCGATAATGCGAATTATATGGGAAAAGACGTAGGTGGCAGTGATTCAGGAGATAAGTAGGACTTAATTTGTGGTTGCTGACTGGACGAAACGACTTTGATTTGATATGAATAATGTTTGTATCGCTCATTTGTGTGTAAGTGCCTAAATTATAGCATTAAATTAGACACAATCATCAACCACTTCCTTGGGAGAATATTCATGTTTATCGGTCTTCAATTTTGGTAGGAGTTTTCAAATTTAAGCATTCATGATACAAGTGTTGGGGAGATATGATCGATCGGGGAATGCACATGCCTAGGTGCTTATATGTGCGTAGGGCTAATATACACTGTTTGCATGCATTCATCTAAATCTAAAATCTTAAGACAAGAAGTTATGAGCTCTTCTGTGTATATTAACTACTTAATTTTTCTCATACTTAACCGATATGAGATCTTAATTACATGTGTAGAGAAGGAGAGATTATGATTAGGTAGTAGAACTCCGACGGATACAATTATCACGACTTAATATCTACATACATGTATGATGATTATAATCAAGATCAATATATGTATGATGATTGACGTGCCTTCCATACGAACGCGTGGTTGGAGCTCAAAGTGGGTGTTTCCAATATGGGGTAAGACTTGTGTCACGATCGATGCAGTACTGCATATACATTCACATCCAACTCTTTTTGAACAGTTTATTTAAATTCCTCATGGACCCAGATGGCAAAAGAGGTCCCTACTGATCTTCTTCACCAGCAATCTGATATATATCACTACCCTTCAAATATTTCTCAGTAGGAGGGACGAGAAGTTTCTTTTCCTCATTCAACTATACATGGTGAAACCATATATGTTATAAGATGATAGTTATCATTTATTAACTAATTAACTCTCTCTCTCTCTCTCTATATATATATATATAACCTTGGTTACTTAGACAACCGGGTATCTTTAAAAAGAATTAATTTGACCAATATTCTAACTTTTGACTCAACATGCATGTCTCTCGTTGTGGGAGGAAAAGGCATGTGAGGGCACTATTAATTGTTGAAACTTGAAACCATTTCGCATTGGCTTTGAGCATGCCGTTTGGGACTAAATTTGTTAGGCTTTCTAGGTCAAAACGGCAATGTGCTTTGGATGGCTATTGATTAATTGTTGGGATTAGCATGAATTTTCATGCATGGATCGAAGCACTATGCACCTTGAAGGACCGACAAGTGAATGTGCTAAAAAAGACAAGTAAAAGGATCTACTACTCTAATGGCAGTACTGTGTAGACTACAGACCCGCATTGCTTAGGTTCATGAACGGCATTGCCCTTCACCATGTGGCTGTCTGAGCCTCTTCCTCCTCCCCCAAAACGATTTGATATCTACTCTCTTTATTGCCCTTCCCCCGTTATATCAAATATTTCCAACTCGGACGGTACTGATAACCCGAATCATATCATAAAGGGAAAATTTATATGATATTGTTTTGGATTAAAATAATTTATTTTTCAAATGTAATTGTTAAACCCAATTAGTGGTGATGACGTGTCATTGTCTTTTGCTTTAAATGGTAACACGAGGCCACATGAAATCAAAACTCGTGTTAGTTTTGTACACGTGGATAACTGGAAAGAAAGTTGACCTACCAATCGATGGGTGGAACTAGTCGGTGGCATTTCAGCCACCAGATCCTACTTATTACCACTCTTGACAAAATAATCACTTTTTGAATGGACCTACTGGGCTTACTTTTGGGCCTGGAAAGCCCTAGACCATTCATTAATTTGGCCCTTTATTTCCAATTCCCTTCCCTCAATGGCTCAATCTGTCACCCACATCATGGGCAGGTGGGGATGAATTAATATAATGCCACAAAAATTGGTTAATATAAGGAAAAATCATTTGTTAATATATCTCCATTCTCCGAGTATTTTTTTCGTTTCTTTTTTAACGAGAGTAACTGGCAGGCGTGTTTTTTGGACGGTTCATTAAGTTCAAATTCCGACAAACTAGGCACATACAAACCACTTGAAAATAATAGTAGTATCAGTTTCGAATCGAACTCCTAACCTTGAACAATATTTTTTCATATAATGCACATACGAAAAGGGAGCATGCTCTATAATTGATATTGGCAGATCACATTATACTTATCCTCCACATAGTCAAAGGTGGCTACTGTGGATTGGTCAACAATGTATCAATATTCAGTACAAATGAAATAATATGGATATTGTTGAATGAGGATCTTGGATAACCCTTCAATGTCCGAGAAAAGCCTAGCATATGATGGGAATCTTATTTTGATAAGCTATGCATGTGATTATGTCCCTTCGGGGCCCACGCTTATTAGTATCCTAGAAGTCAGAAGATGCACCCAACCCAATACTCTGGCCCATTCCCGATGGTTGGATAGCCATAGTGGGTTTTCCCGGCTATTTAGGGCGTGGCCCATTTAGGTTGGGCTTTTTGCACGCCATGTTGGGCTTGGCTCGATCACAATAAAAATTAAAAACCAGGTTGTCCCTGAATACGAATATGGCTGCTACATGCTAGGGTTCATCGAATCCAGGAAGTCCACTTCGAAAGGGGGCAGCCCATATTGGTAGCGCAATGGCCCGTTGAGGATGTGGGGAAGATGTCTGGTCCAATTTAAACAGCCTTGCTAGTTGACTACTAGCAAGGTTCACGGATCGGGGGCACGTCCGGTACAAAAAGGACTAGATTAATTGTATTATATCGTCCTCTACTGATTCTGAACAGTTTAGAATCAGTGCAAGATTATAGTCCGGTATTTTGCGTATCCGACGTCCCCCAATCCAATGTTCACAGGCATTAAAATGCCTTGTCGGATCCCGAATTGTGATTGTCAAAGAAAAACAATATTTTGGTACAACTGATTAAACTAACCGAGACTCATTATAGTGTGCCGACATACATAAGTTCCCAGGTGATGAGGATGACACGTGGCGGATCGACAACAAAGGAAGATATGAATTTTGTTTTATTCACAAATTATGGAGTATGGGGCTATACTACATTGACAATTCCCATTTTTACAGCTACCACACCGACTTTGGTAGTTGCTGATTTAAAAAGACTCGTCTCTCGTTCAAACGCTATTTACTACTTTACCCTTTTATTAGTTATATGTTCCACCGATTCACAGTTTGACGCTGCAATTTTCAATTTTCGGCTAAGCGACTGCTGTCACGCGCAATGGTTGGAAGAGATTTTTTTTAGAAAAATTTTTGTCTCCTAATTACTTTAACTCAATTTTAAACCTCATCTAGTTGGCATGTTGGATATTTAAGGGTCTTAAATATGTGTTCATAATCAATCAGTATCTCACGTGTCAAATGGATTGAGGGTTAAAAAGTGAAACAATATTTGGAGTTGTAGTATTACTATTTTTTTGTGAGAATGATGGACATGATTGACAGAATAGAAAATTCTCTTTGGGTGTGACTAAAGAAGTTTTTATTCATTATAATATACTTAATTCTCTTGCTTAATCACACCGCATGAGTTCAATTCATACTCTTAATGTTATAATTCATTTCATAAATTCAAAAAGAGCTAATAACTAGACTGCATCATTTTCATTTAATGGATCGAGAATCAATGGCACTTTCAAATTTTGATTTATAGTGTATGATTGAAAACACAAATAGATGTGGGTGTAAGCAATCCATTGGAGTAATGCCAACTTCTTACCAAGGACAAGCCATTTATGAAGATGTATTTGCATCATGTAGTCTCTTTTTTTAATACATAATGATCAAGATCAAGTTCATTCTCTTTCTTGTTATGATGAAGGAAGATGAATTTGAATTACGTCGTGGATGAATTAATGACACAATTGTGTGTGAGAGAGGGTTGAGGGTGAATCACATACTAAGAGTGAGTTGATTGAGATCCACTTTATTTGCCATGTCGGCATGCCACACCATCGTTGGGATGGCTGTGACGGTTTTTGCTACACTATGTAGAGCATTATTAGACACTAAAATGTTCAGCGTCTGATCTCACGCGACATGGTAAGGAGCGTGGACAATTCAACATAAAGCAAAAAGAAGGCCAAAAGAAAGACATGCCATGAAATTGTGAAACACAAAGCCACATGCATTGTCCTAATCAGGCATCCATCCCTTGTACCTTTTTTTTTTTTCTTGGGTTGAAAAGAACAAACAGCCTGTCGTTGTTAATCTTTTCCTATCTTCATTCATGTACTTCTCATAAACCCTAAACATATCTTCCTCTTTTTGTTCCTTCCACTCTAGAATCTCAGCTATCTTCTTCCATTTTTGTGTACTCTCACTCTCTCAGAGGTCTCAACCTCGATAAAACTATCCCTCACTTTCTGTACGGTCACTGTTAATGGCATTCTGCAAATGGGTACCGTCTGAATAATTTTAGTCTCTTATTTTTCCATCCCTAGTGACTAATCTGCTCTATTGGGTCTGTATTGGGGAATCATTGTCAGTAACTGAGTGGCTGGAAAGAGTAAAACCTTTCTTGGGTTGGTGAACCTGCCTGTAAGTATTCTCTCTCTATCTCCTCTTTCTGTAAGTATGATTTCTTTATTTCTGTTCTTTCTGTATTGTAGCTTCCAAGTAAACTTTCTGTAATCTGTTGTGGGTTCTCTGAGCTAAGAGGAAAAAGTACATTTTGACTCCAACTATAGTTCGGCCAATTGTGGTTTTAGTAACTTCTTTAATTTATGCTTAATTTTCCTTTATTTGGATTAGTTTTCCACAGTCTACAGCACCGAAACACAAACTGTATGTGCACAGAATTGCTTGAATTATGTTATCTGGTCTCCGTATCATGTAATTCCAAATGATTTGTATGCAAGGATTGTAGTAGAAATGTTGAAAGTGAAGGTTTTGAGACAATATTGATTATATTGATTAGTGTGGAACAATAGGTGGAATTCCAGATTATATATATGGACTGGAAATCAAGAGCAACTTCTTGGGATTTGACTGAGTTTGCGCAAGAAGCAATTCCAAGCGTAGATGAGTCCGGTGGCTTTCAGAATCATGGGATTGGAGGCGATTTTTCGGTGGACTTGAAACTTGGTCAGGTGGGAAATTCAAGCAACCAGTCATCAACAAATAAGTGGAAAGAGCTTAGAGTCTCAAAAATGGCGTCTCTAAATTCGGGATCAGCGAAGAGGGCACGAGCAGGGACTAATGGAACTCAGGCAGTGTCGTGCCTTGTGGACGGGTGTGCTGCAGACCTTAGTAATTGCAGAGACTATCATAGGCGCCATAAGGTCTGTGAACTCCACTCTAAGACTCCACAAGTTACAATTGGTGGCCATAAACAACGATTCTGCCAACAGTGCAGTAGGTATAATGTGAATTAGTTGTCTCATTTTTATGCACAATTGCTTTGAATTTATTAGTAGGAATTGTTTCTGCGAATTATGTGATGAAATGCATTTATTTCGCAGAAATTCTGCGCTTTTAGGATCCTGTCAACCTTTTGATATGGATTCAAGCATCAGAAAGACTGGTCTCTTAACCAATTTTTAGTCGTGCAGGGATCAATTAGTGTTCCCTCACAGCTAACATTACTCTTTCTATAGGTTTCATTCGCTGGAAGAATTCGATGAAGATAAGCGAAGCTGTAGAAAACGCTTAGATGGTCACAACAGGAGGAGAAGGAAGCCTCAGCCAGATCCCATCACGCGTTCAGGTAGCATTTTGTCCAATTATCAAGGTGAGTTTCTTCAATGTTGATGATCAAATCTTATCTGCTCAAAATCAAAATCAACTTTATGTGGTTGATGTTCATGTTAGTGATGATCTAGTGGCCACTATCAAGTAATTTCTGTTGTCATGTCTACACATTTAGGTTGAGATTGACATTACTGATTTTACTTGTTTCTACTTATTTTGGTCAATGGCTTGCACTTGTGTGCTTTTCCTTCAATATCCTATCCCGACGCAGTCAAAAACGTAAGATTGATTGAGGCTAAACCTACGTTTAAGCCTAAAACATAAGTTTAGAAACTGGAATCCATCTCAAAATATTTTTATAAATCGTTGAATGATCTCGGAGGGAGACTACTAAGATCTGTAATTTTTTTCGCACAAGAATAACTTCCACCACCCTTTTCAGGTGCCTGTTTGCTGCCATTATCTAATGCGACATTTTATCCCTCCTCCGCTATGGTGAACCCAGGCTGGTCAGGGGTTGTAAATGGTGAAGCTGTGGCTAGGCATAATAATAGCTTGCAGCAGCAACTACACTTTGGGGACGAACAGAACCTATTTATTGAACCTTCATCTTCCGGGGGCAGCTATAAAGGAGGGAAGGAATTTGCATTCTTGCAAGCTACCTCTCCTGGAACTTCTTCTGTCCGCAGGCCACTTCTCAAGACCATTGCTTTTCCACAAAGCGTTGGGGGAAGCCATATGATGTTCTGTGACAGGTTAACAACACAAGTAGCCCGGGATTCGGATTGTGCTCTCTCTCTTCTGTCATCATCTCCACGGACGCAGACATCCGGGACTAATTTCAACAACATGTTGCATCCTAGTTCTATTCTTCCATCGCATCATCAGATAGGGCAGAGATTCAGCGATCATGGTTTAGATTCCATGGATTCAGTGCTGGTTTCTAGCGGCACGGATGCTAGCATCCATTCTACTGCTTCGAATTATCAAATGGGGTCTGATGAGATATCAGGAAACAAAGCTCCACAGACACTCCCCTTCTATTGGGAATAACTACTTCATAACTTGCTGCTGCTGCATATTCACTTCAAGTTGTCTGAGAGAAAAATGATTCTGTCTTTATTCATGTTTGGGAAAAATCAACTACTTCTCTTATTTTGTTGTGACAATGTAATATGTCTTGGGGTAATGAGGATTTGGCTTTTCTCATTTTGAACATTCTGTAGCGTTTATTCTTCGTAAGCAGTTGTTCTGAATCTTCTGATTATAGAATAACCGAACCCCGTCGTAGAGCCAACGGTTTGGGCTTCCCCAAGTCCGGCAATCTCTTTGAGTATAGGCCTTTTGGGGCAGCCCAATATGTAACAAAGCATTTGCGGTTCATTTCTGGCCCTGGGTGATGTACATTTGGGCTCATGGACTTAATCTGGGCTGCCTTCTAAAGACATGAGGCCCATTAATAAGCCCACCGAGTTCATTTTGTGTCTATTTATTACCGGGCCGCTATAACTGATCATGCCTGTAAATAGGCCCATTATGATTTGAAGTTGCCAGGAAGAAGTCGCTGAACGAAAGTAATCCTCATTGTTGCCAGCATGTTTACGCATCAGTTTATTTGGTTCTGTCATGTAGTGCCCGGCTCGAGTGGGTTGGATCACAAATCTCTGTAGTGTCAAGTTTGATAGTGTTAGACGAGTATCGAGTAACTATTGGACTAAATTTCTTGATTTACATTTCTTAAAGGAAGATGTGAAATATATAATATAATAGGCTAGGTTTGGTAACTAATAACAAACATTTTTTTTTCAAATTAATATGAATTGGTGTTGCACTTAAGAAGACAGTCTTAGCATGGATAAAATATTACTAATATACTAATTAAAAAAAGACATACTACTTTTTGCAATTTTTATGTCGTTTACAGGGGGTGGAAGGAATTTTTTTGTGACTATTTGGTCATTGGTGGTGGTGGCTGCAGAATCTGAGGCTTTGAATGAAAGCAGACCAAACTGTGGTGGTCTATTTGTAAATTTTTGAGAAATAGGAAACCCTCAACGTATGAAATTCGCCTTACAAAACACGTCAATATTCAAGACTTTATAATTCAAGAGTCTTGTGTGGTATTTTCTACAAACACATTCTGGGCATCAGTTTGCGAGCTTCGTTCCAATGGACAATCCATCTTCGCCATCGAAGAACAATGAAGCGAAGAAAACGCCGAAGTTGCCGACGAAAGGGATCGCTCTGATGAACGAGGACCTTCTGCAGAACGTACTGTATAGGCTGCCCGCTGTATCCTTTGCATCGGCAGCGTGCGTTAGCAAATCCTGGAACCAACTCTGCAATCGAATCCTCTCTCGCCCCAAACTGGCATCTGCTCTCTCTATGAACCCCTCTAAACAAGTAATTTCACAATCCCCTTACCCTAACCCTAACATTCTGTCTGCATGAACGTTTAAATTGATTTTTTGGCGTAATTTTTCAATTTTAAACGTTCTAATATCTCCTCAGTTTCCAATCAATGCAAAATTGCTACTGTGAAATCACTATAATTGTTCCTCCCTCGGCGAAATGAGGAGTTATAGATTATTTTTTTTATATATTTTTTGGAATTTGATGTCTCCCATTACCATTAAGTATCGAGATTTTAATCTACTGTGTTTCTCGGCATCCAACTGATGCATATTGTCTCAAGTTTTTTGGTTGCCTGTGAAGTCCATGGAGGAATGAGGACAGGCGCTTGAATACATAATTTGATTTTGATTTTTAGCTATGCTTCTCCTTTGGCTTTTGAGCTTATTTCAGTCAAGGGGAGTATCTTCTGCTCACAAATGATATTTGATGAGAGATGTCTGACGATTTTTTTTCCTTCCCTTTTTGTGTTCCTTCTTTGTCGTATTTTCTGCATCTGGACAGAACATAAGCATCTTACTTTTTAATACTGATGTTGCTTACTCTTTTACTATAACTGATTCTTGGATTTATGCATTAATCATAGGTTGCCTTACAAGAGGTTATTGACAAGGTTCTCTGCGAGCCTCTTCGTCCCGACTTTGCCATTGCAAATGTTGACAGAGGATTTGACTTGGCAGAGACTCTCCAAATTGTATGACTACAATCGCCCAACATTTTACTTTCGTTAACAACAAGAAAATTAATATTTCAATGTTCTTGTTCCCTTGGAATTGCTGGTTTCTGAATGAGTATATATTTGTGAATCAGCTTGTAGAAAAGCTGGGATCCCAAACTCCCATTGTTCTATCACGTGTCAGTGGAATCATTGGAAGAGATGCCACTACTGGTGAATTTAGAGAGGTCTGGATGCATACTATGCCTTTTATTTCTTTAGAAGATCAGACAGACGAGTAATATCCTTTTCATGATTTGTTTCTTTTCCCTAAATTGTAAACATATTGGATTTTTTAGGTCACTTGCGACGAAGATGAAGAAAATGAACCTGTGAATTCTTGCATCCTTTTGACTATAGGCTTTGTACCAGGTTTAAAAGTCGATGCTATCCCTTTGTTACGACCAAGGAAGGTATCTGTCCGCAAATAAGATTAAAGTTTTTCTTTCGTTTTTTCGAAACGCCAGTTTAGAGTGAATTCATTCCACTGAATTTCCTTATGTCTAATCCTCAGCTTGAAGGGCTTGTCAAAATTAGTTTGAAATATCATGGGGAACAAATGCTTATTAAGCTACTTTATTATGTGTGCATTTTTCTTAATAGACTTGTGACGTAAGCATGTTGTCCCTACTGATTGTGGCGTAGTCCATAGAGATTATAAATCTCATGTTTGCCTATAACTCATGAGAGGAACATGACTTATAAAATTGTTTCATGGACATCAGGCACCTCAAGCAGCAATGATTGACAACTTTGTGGTGGATATTAGGAATTACACAACCTCCATTTCAGGTTGTGCCACGCCTGTTGGGATTATAATGTTCGGAGTAAGTTTACTGTTACTGCTGCTTTCCTGCATTAGTGTCGAATTTCTTTCAGTTTTTAATGTGACGTTGTAATGTTACAGGATGCACGCATTGACCAGAAAGTAATCATTGAAAAGTTGGGTGAGTTTTGCTCACTACAAAAATTCCCACCCCAGCCCCACACAAAAAAAAAATCATCCCCCTGGTTGTGGGGGAAAGCAAATAGTGCTTCATTTGGTGACTAAGTTAGGTTGCCAACTGTATGAAAGGGAGCGTTTGGATCCATTAAAGAGTGAATGATGCAGTTCTCTGCCCTAGTTGACATTAGAATTTTATCCTTCTCAAATTGCAAATGAAACACTTGCTTTTGCTCGCATGTTTCACATTCAAGTGTGTTCTGAGTTTTCTTGGAAAAGGTTCGAGGAGTGTGGCAAGCTTGTGAATGCTTAATTGTTGTTTATTATAATCTTATATGTTGCAGACTACGCCATGCCTGCGGAAACTGTCATTGTGGGTCAAGAGAGAGGTCATTTTGTATTTAGAAATGGTAGTGGTTCAATAAATGTGTGCAGAAGTACAAACTACAATGTTGGTGCTGTTGCCCTAGTCTTTGCAAGGGATAGAAACAAACCTCACGGTACCCCTATGAACTTGTTGGCTATTGTTTTTTATTTCCTTGTTTTGAAACTCCTTTTTTAGCATTTAGTAGCAAAATTTATGATGCATTATATTTAATCCTTATAATGTACTGCTCATTTAGTGTGCATAACTGTTGTCTTCTCTATTATATTGCTTTGGCTAATGCGTAGGTATTGGCAACATTCAGTTCCATGTGGCATTGTCGAATGGTGTTTCACCAATAGGACCGAGCTATAGGGCTGTATCTGTGAGATCAAACAGCTCCAGTAACGGTACATGGCTCACTGCCAGAAGAGAAGGACAACAAGTAACCCTTGATGGCCAAACAATTCTAGATGATATCAACAATGCGGTATAGTAATAATATTTCTCTCTCTTCAATAAAATGAATGCTCAATAATATTCATGTGGATGGTGAGTTGATTGATCCTCTTGTTAATGTATAAATATGATGCAGTTGGAAAATCGTATTGGGCGTCCAGAACTTTATGTTGGGGTTGTGAGACGAAGAAAATGCTCCATTGGATTAGAGAAGCCAAGGTCGCTAACATCATTGGCATTCCATGGAGTTGTGGGGTAAGATTTTTAACTTTCTTATTATCTTTATTCTCTATCAGAGGCTTGCTATGCCACATGTTTGGGATTCAGAAGGAAGTTAGAAATTTGTTGCACCGTGTCATGCACTTGACAATATTCTTACATATCCTTTTACTTTTCCAACAGTGGAGATGAGGAATACCTTTATGCCGATGGTGTTGGCATCAAAACTGGTGATTACTTGCAATTTTACCAGTCAGATCCCAACATTGCATTATCTTCAATCGGTAATGTGACTGAAAGCCTCAGAAGTTTGAAGCTTGAATGGAGTTCTAAGAATTGCATTCATGTGGATAGTGGTGGTAGTAATGTTGCTAAGAACGAAGTTGTTGGTGGTTTTATATTTGCTTGCTGTGGCCGTAGTGCATCATTTTACGGGCATGTGAATGTTGAGAGCTCTCCATTCTTAGAGAACTTTCCTGGGGTTCCATTAGCTGGAGTGTTTTGTTGTGGAGAAATTTTGCGCGGTTCCTCAACTTTGACTGGCCAAGAAGGCCATCATGAGAGTTCCACCCCTTGCTGTCTACATATATATAGTACAGTTTATCTGATGATGTCATATAATTCAGCGCCTCAATAGTTACCCGTCAATTCTGTTTAAGATGGAGCAGATCTAGTTGAAGGTTTTAGTTTTAGCTTCTGCTTTGTGATAATACGTTTATCATTTGCATAAGCAGGTATTCTGTCAAGGCAAACATTAGATGACCTTAGAAAAAACTTCTGCAGGAACTAAATAGTTGTGGCAGTCTTGATAAGAAATTCTTGTACCTTCTCCCAGAATTAGATATTCGTGACCGGTAGCTGATGAAGGGGCATGCATATAACTCAGTTTTCTACTTCTGAATACTACTTTCATATTAGTTTTCGCTTGTGTATTTGTCTATCGAACAAAAGTGTGATGCAATAAATTAAATTACGTACGTGTTTTCATTCTTTCATGTTTGTCCTTGAAGTTAAAATGTTAGGTGCTTTGAGCAGACCTCTTTGGTGATGCAAAGAAAGCTTGGGCATCTGCTCGCAAGATGCTATTTCCAGAATCTGCTACTTCATATTGCTGGTTCACAGCATCTCTATCGGCGCAAGAACTCTTGATGGCAGCAGTGTGTACAAAATGGTAGAGGTGCCCTAAACAAGGTGTGTTGTTCTGCTTCTGCATCCAAAGGTAACTTGATTTGCAAAATGATTGAGTAAGCACATGCGTATGACTAGAGTTTCATCTTGTCTTGTTCTTCTTAGAGATTATAAGAATCATTGCTAGTAGTATCATAAGAAAAGACTAAAGTAGAAGGAGAAGAAGAGGAATCATTATAGCTGAAATGTAAATCAGTGTGATATTGGCACGGCTCAATCAAATGAAACGACCCAATATATCCTTTGGGAGATTTGATTTGATTGAGCCATTCCAACATCTCCACTTCCTTTGAACTTACCCAGAGACAGGATGATCAACAAAGCAGGGAATTGATCAAAACATTTACCCCATATGAGTCTGAAACTTGTAGACAAGCAAGCTTTATTCAGGAGCTGTGGTGATTGATCATGTAAACAACAAATAGCCTGCGAGTGGTGGAACAAAGTGTAAGAGAAAGAAGAAAGTAGAAGAAATGGACAAGGGATTGGCAAGAAAATAGAATGGTTCAGAAAAAAAAGGGTTGAGATGTCAGTGTCTTTGCTCGATTTAGAAGTTTGAAAATTGATTTAAAATTAATTATGGGGGGTCGTCCATACGCTTGGTGGTTGATGACATTGGCCAACTGCACGCAGAAAGGGTCCTTTCCCTCGCTTGTACTTTCTTATGTTTAATGTTATTGTCTACAACAGCTTACTAATTGACTAATAATACAAGCATAAAAAGGTTAAATGTTTCATAGATTTTACAATCAAATTGTGAATAGCGGTCTCAATTAGCGCCATTCATTATGATAATATTGTTAGAAATAAATGCTGAACAGGTCATTGATTTTTCAAAATATTTTTTGGTGTCTGTATGTAGTAATAGGGGATGTAAGAAAGTCATAGGGATGACAAAACTCTATCTAATCCGGATAATCGAATTTGTCCGACTCGGAGTAAATCACGTTTTGACATAAGTTACGTGTTCGAAATCTGGATCCAAACACAAAATTTTTGTTCGGTTAAAATCTGAGTTCGGGTCTAAACACAAAAATCTTGTTAGGTTTACTTATTCGGATCTCAATTCGGATTTAAACCAATTCTGATATGATCAATTAAGTACATTTGAAATTCAATACAAGTTAGGATCCGGACATATAAATATTTCATAAACATGTAATGTTGTCCGATCCGAAACTGATTTTTTACCGTCTCTAGTTGAACACTGAAGGGACAACCCACAAAAAATTTGGTTAAGTGTGTGATTGTTGGTGGACGTACCAAATATCATGGTGAGTGCAGCATTACTACCATATAATTCATTTGATTATACTAACAAAATGTTGTTTCAGCAACAAGTGAAATCAAACATAGAATAAGAAACACAAGCTTAGTCATGTTCGAGAGCCATTGCTACCTTGAGAGGAAAACTCTAACCAACTCATACATTTGAACATCACAACAAAAATAATCAAATAGAAATCCCCAATGATTTCTTGAACTTTTCGACTTCTAAATATACTGTGGAGTAAGGAAGAAACTCCGAGTAATAGCTTCGGCTCAAATCATTTATAGCAACAGCAAGTTTAGGGAGTTCTAAGATCTCTTCATTCGTCAGAGCCCTCACAAATTTTGCTGGATTTCCCGCCCAAAGTTCACCAGTCGGAATTCTCCTTCCTGGAGGAACCACAGACCCAGCTTCAAGGATTGAGCGTGTCTCCACCAGAGAGCCTTCCATAAGTATGGAACGCTGCCCAATAATACACTCTGGCTCAATTGTGCAGGAACGCAAGAGACTGTTTGCACCAATCGTCACATATCGCTCTATCAATGTCTCCGCCGGTAAGCCTGAAAATTTGAAGGAACAATAACATAAATTTAACTCAAACTCCTCCGTGGAGCTTATACCAAGAAGTTGCCCATTGTATTCTCAAGATTTTACTGTTCAACCAAGAGATGAGAAAAAACAGACAAGTGGCGTATAAACTTTTCTTGAATGCAACATATAACCTATTGAAAACAATTCCCCTTGGTTTTCATGCTGGTATTAGGCACAAAAATCCACATTCGTTGGCCTTTGCTATACATAATTACAAACTACCAGTTTCAAGCTCTGGGAATGCACAAATGTAATACATTGAACTCCCCATGGTAATAGGGCAACAAAAACAGACCAGATGTGTGAGCAAAAAAATACATAAGTCAAGGCCATTAATTCCATAAATACATCATTTTATGAAGCTGGCATGAGGTGCCAATGTTGATTGTTGAAAAAACAAAGCATGGGCCCAGGTCTCTAATGTCTCTTTTTGAATGTAAAATAGCCAAATTCTCACTCCAAATCTTGCCTTGCTAGTGAAAAGTAATAGCTTAAGATTCAATACAATCAATGATGAAGTACCCAGATTACACAGAGAAAATAAAAAAGGGGGGGGGGTGCAGCAAAAATATAAAGAGTGCATGAATAGCCTTTACTTAAGCTATTTAGCATTCAACATGGCCTACTTTCTCATACCATTAGTTGTAACAGTTACAATTTCATTCATTGTGGACTTTCAAACCCTGTTCGATTAATGCAGCCCTGGTTAAATCAGTGATCAAATGATAGCTTAACTTCATGTATGTCGTAAACAAAATAAAACTCTGTACAACTATCACATAGTCAACCGCAAGAGCTTTTGATGGAGATGCATAGAATCAAAATCCCCCAACCCTACCTTTTTCTTTTCTTTTTTTGTCTTCCCTCTTGACAGACATTGAAGAACAAATGATGAGCTTTTGATGGAAAACACTTGATATCTGTACAATTGTATAGGAAGCCTGAACCAGACAACGAAATCCTTGTTTACAAGAATATCATAGTGAAGCTAATACCGTGGTCTCAAAACTAATGAACCACCCCTTCATTAGGCAGTGATGAGACCAACCAAAGTCCAGATACAATTAACCCAAAGCAAGTGATGCAAAGCAGTTACTAGTTACTAGTTAATACTCGTGTATTCCTTAAAAGTAATGCAATTCAATCCATAGTTATGATTACTAACCAATCCAATACAAGTTTCCTCAAATGAAAATCCATCTTGTTACATCCATTGCACAATCCCTAATCAAATCTGTTCACCCGCTTCATTTAATTTTACTCACAGATTACTAATAATATAAAAGTTGCACGATCATCCAAATTCAACTTACTATGGCAGTTAAACATCAATAAAGATAGAACAAGATATCTCAGATTTCCTCAGAAAGCAAGCACAGCACTAAAAGATTAAAATTAAAAGAAAATATCGGAACCTGTTGGTGATGACCAGGCAGCATGAATCACGCAGCGTTCTTGAACGTTGGAGGAGAAACCGACGGAGATCTTGTTGAGATCGCCACGGAGGACCGAGCCGCTCCAGACAGAGGCTGCATCCCCCACCGTGACCTGCCCCGCCAGGACCACGTTTGGGGCCACGTAAGCGTCCACGGCGATCTTAGGAAGCCATTGGCCCAAGGAAATTATCTGTCTCTGCCCTCTATAGTCCCACTTCACGCGATCCTGTGATGGCGTTATCGCCTTTTTTGGCGGCTCGTCCGTTGCCTGAACGGCAGTCCCAGCGGTCGCGAGAGAACGGCGAATATGGTTGTGGTGGTGCTGTGAGAGTGCATTTGCTAAAGTTCTTCTGGAGATGCGAGCTACGGTCGTCATTTTCAGGCGAGGTTTACAACGACAGAGCTACGAGGTCAGAGTATTGGAACTTGACCTCAACAGAATGGAAATGGAAAGCAGGAAAGGAGGACGTGGGACGGTGGGAGAGTGCAAGGTGTCCCTGGGTTACGGGTCGGCCCATTAATGTTATGGGCCGTATCGGGATTAAAATGGCAGGCCTGATAGTCAGGCCCATGGATGTCTAGATTTTGGGCTTTCAAAGTTCAAAGTGACTGGTATATGCACGCACCCTCTCTCATACATGCAAATACAAGTGCAACTTCTCTACCATTAATTGTAGTGAACACACACGTTAGTGCCCACAACAATACTTCTCTCCCCAGTGCCGGAGTAGCCACTTTAATGCCAAAACGGCATCTTAGAATGTGTCTTATTGAAAAAATAAATAAAAATCTCGCAAAGTGAGACGATATTCATGTGTTGTGTCCGCAAGTGGGATATGGTTGGGTTTTTTTGATTGGTTTTCAGCTTGACGACTAGTTTAATGGATTAGGTTCAATCTTTTTATTTTTATAGAAATCGTGATGCCCTGGCTAGCCTGGTGTCCCAAAACCCTAGGTTAGGTTGTTTTGGGCAACGGCAGGCCCTGCCTCTCCCATCATATGCTGTCCATCTTAAGCATCTTTCGTGACTCTCAGCCCAACAAGGTCGAACATATATTTTTCTCACTCTAAAAAAGGCCAATTGACTAATGTTACCATTAAATGTGGTCAATAGTGTTAAAACCAAAAGAAAACCTACTCACGGAAGTATTTTTTCACAGCTTATCTGTTAACTTACTTCACAATTTATAAGCTCATAACAAGATCTATCTTTGGTATTGTTTTGGTTATTTAGTCGCGGTACTATATTGGTGCAAACAATTTTGCTTAGAGTCCATATATATAGTATTAATGAAAATGGGCATATATAGTTAGTCGTAAATATACATTAACATTAATATGAATTGAAATCTGTCTTCTTCCAACTCAAAGCGATTATATTCTTTCACACTTCTCACATTCCCACATGATCTAATATGGTTAAAAAGGACTAATAAGAAAACTACATATAATCAAAGCCATATATATATATAGAGGCGTATAGTAGCTTAACCTTCTTGAAACGACTCCTTATATAGAGAGGCCTCATTCCATTAATAGATGATAAACCCTAGCCGGCTTCATTATTCCTGAATGATTACTCATTACATGAATGTGATATCTGCTTCCAATATTCTTGAACTTGTTTCTCCATCAATATGATCATCGTGTAGTTCATGCAGCTTTAACCTCGAACAAACAAAACATTTTCCCATCAAACTCATATGTTAATCATATATAGTTTACATTATTCACCAACGTAATAATTGAAATTAAACGTGAGTATATATATATAGTTTTTAATATCTCACTCTTTTCTTGAGCCGAGTGTTCTCCTCCTGCATGATTCTTTGCTGCATGTATATGTATATAAAGTGAAATAAATTATGATCAGTACAATATTTACGTAAATATATTGTTTTTTCAAAAATGATAACCCAGCAGTTTGATATCACAGTTATCCCAGTTGTTGAGTTGTACGCTCAAAGGGTTGTCCAAAAAACTCGTGCCAAACCAAACCGACTGCCAACTCGACTCGATTGGTCGGTTATTCTCAAATATATATTAGTAAGGACCGACTGAAAAACTGACAATAATCGATCGATCGATCGATTAAATTATGTCAAAAAAGTTTATTGAAATCGACTATGGACACCCCTAGATGCACATGATTCAAGTAAATTCGTGAAACTCAACATGTCCTTCATGATGCACATGAAATCAGATACATATAACTCAACAGCTAAAATAACCGAGATATCAGTTGTTGGTATCTCTATCATAGTTTTTAACTATCAGCTAAGCTAGTTAGTGTCATACCCTTCTCTTCAACAAGTTGATGTGTTCCAAACCCATGCGTCTCTGTTGACCAGGATTAGTGTAAACTAGTCATAATAATCACATAACCACTTTGTAGTTGTTATTTAGAAAATAATAATTGAGATTTGAGATCCTTGATCAATCACCTTCTTAGAGCGGATCCGTTCAACTCCTGTTCTTAGCTGTCGCTCTAGCTGTCTTAATTCTTTCATACCCAAAGATGATATATCTTCCCCAGCTAAGTGCCTACACAGTATTAAAATTGAACAAGATTAAATGTTTATTTAAGACAAAATTACTGTAATTATTAAGTATGTCACATTGTCATGAGTCTTTTTTTTCGATAACCGAGAATTCCTCAGTCCAACATGTTCACTGAGAAGATGGACCAACTCTAAATCCAGTCTGTCAACTCAGCCCACGTTGACGACAGGGAAGACCAAGCTAAATCCTGTGTGGGAAAAAACGTCGAAACTATTGAACGTGAGAGTTGAATTTGCGACCTACCGCATTTGCTTACCTAAGTTTTGTTTCCAAGTCCCTGATTGCTCTCTTTGACTCCTCCATCTCGTGCCTCCAATACTGTGGAACAACAATGCATGACCAGTGGCTTTAGTCTTTAGACATGATTGACCTGCTACCTTAATTGTCGAATTTGATGTTTTCTTACCTTAACATGGCATTTTTTCTTTGATTTTTACAGTTCTTAATAAGAACATAAGTAGAAGTAAAGAGCGATTTGATTTGAAAATTTTACTGCAACATTGAAAAATACCTAAAAATAATACCTCCATAGTCCGAGAGAGCTGGTTATTTGACTGAGGCAAACCAACTTCGGTCCGATACTTTGCGACTGTCCTATCCATGCTGCAACCATACATCATCGATATATATATATATATATATATATGACATAAATCAGGAAGTGCTATGTAAGTAAAATCGCATGCACAATTATGAAGGAGAGAATAAGTAGTAACTCATGACTAGCGAACTGGAAAAGTTTTGCCGAGGGAGAGAAGATGAGGATTGCGATTTCAGCATCACAAAGGATGGAAAGCTCAAAAGCCTTCTTCAAGAGCCCATTTCTCCGCTTTGAGAAGGTGACCTGCCTATTTGTTGGGTTCTCTATTCTCTTCAGCTCCACTTTGCCTCTCCCCATTCTTTTTCTCTCTTCTCGCACACTGTGTAGTAGTCTTCGTCGACTTGGGATTTTTTAATTACATATATACATATATATAGAGAGAAAAAGAGACTGCAACAGGGACCAGGGTACTAAAATAGACTATAGTTGTCAATGCAACCTAAAAGTAATCAGTAATGATCTATAGATAGCGATCGATCCCAGTTGCAGGTATTTCATGTGTATTATGTGAGACATGTGGAGCCATGAATTCACTTGATCTTGTGTGTCTAACTCAATATTGAAGAACAATGTCTCCCAAGTTGTTAAGAACATATAATACCACATCGGTAAGACTTGTGTTTTCCAATGGATATATATGAGTAAACCCACTTTCAAACAACTAATTATGCTTTTTTCCTAGTTATGTGAGTTGGGTTTGACCCACTTGTTGGGTTTGAGAGGCATAAATCCGTGAAAGTAATCCGATGTATCAATAGGAATCGAAATCCCAAAACGGACAATATAATTGATTGTTTGAGTGTGGATTTATTGTGAATTTAAAATTGGTTTGAGGAACAATGAATACAGTCATGGATGACAGGACGCCACTACGTATTGTACCCTTTTTATTTTGTTTGAAATTTCTACGTTGATCATGCACCTAATTAAGAAGCGCTCCATGGTTAATTTTATAGCTCAATTTGACTATTAGATTGCTTAGTTTTTGTTGTGCGTATTTTTCATTGCATGGTGAAAATATTATGACTTTTGTGCTAAATCCATAACATTTTTACATGCAAATCAAATCTAACGTAGTAAATTCAAAAAAAGGGGAAAAAAGAAAAGAAAAAAAGTAAACGAGTTGATTGAGAATGATACAAATATAATTATATAAATATTATAAACAAAATAAAGATAAATGGAGAGTCAAAAGACTAAAAGAGTCTATAGTGGTTGGGTTTAAGAACACATATATTTCTACGTTGTAAGAAAATAAACGATTGGTCTAAAGATTAACATACATCGACTTATAAGCTATTGACACGTAGAGCATGTAGTGCACGATGGGTTCGTTGATAATAAACTCACGTCTCGACACCTGTCCTTAAAATTATCTGATTTTGACTGCCTTTCCTCGATTAGACATCATAAGGTAAACAAATTAAAAGTTGGCCAACCTCACCATCATATATTTCATATTCATGGCTTTAGGAAGGAAAAGGCAAAATACTATGAATATGAGTTACATCAACCTTTTCTTTAATCGAAATAGGAAAACACGTTTCAGACCAAGATTCGCCAATGAATAAGGACAAATGAATCCATGTGGGCTCACAGTGCCTCCTTTCATGGTGGTAAAAACACAAGAAACAGGATATTTATTGACTTTTAATGCCATTACCCGACACCATTTCACCACCCTACAACCTGCTTCTTCTTTTAGGTTTCACACCTTAATCAATCTTACGTTGAAGAAACCACATATAGACATGGTTTTTTTTTCAAAGAAAGCATAAGCAACCCGACAAGCATGAATAAAAGCCTTAATCTAGACACTTTATGAGTTAGTTGAATTTAGAAAGGTTGGTTTTGAGAGCGATGAAAGAGTATATATGTGAGAAATATTTTTCTGAGTTATTTATGGTTATAAGGATGACTAAAATAGTGAGTTAGTTGTAGATGGTATGGGTCGGCAAGGGTCGAGCTTAGAAAGGGGCTTTGTTACAGTTTGCAGACAACTCAAGATAGGGCCCGACAAACTATCCAAATAGTCCCTCGCTTTTAGTCTACGGTTGCAAAGGGTTGTCCACGATTGGTTATTGGTCAATTTTTGACATAAACTTAATCGATTGATCGATTGGTTTTTGTCGATTTTTGTGGTTATTTATCTTTTTTTTTTGTAGATTCTTTAAAAGAATTATGTAAATTTTTTGAAAAAATAATCTATCGATCAGTTCGGTTATTTGTCGTTTTGATTATGATCGATAATTTTAGATAATGTTACTTGCAAGTTGCAGCAATAACAGGTCAAAGCTGACCATGTGATGTATGGGCTAAAAAACAGGTAAAATAGGTTATGGGTGGCAGCATTCCGCGATCTTAAAAACTGCAGTATAAATAAAGCTCACCTTTCTTATTTTTTGAGTTGTAATTAATTTGTCAATATGAGGCTCAAGGACGGGCCCAGGATCATATAAGTTACAATGACTTTTGGACGGGCTTGGGACGGTTATGAGTTTGAAGAACTGGGTCGGACTGGGCTTTAACTAATCTATTGGCCCACTTCAGTCAGCTTAACTTTGGAGAGCCCAATCGTTAAATGGGAATTGTGTTGTCCTCATCATACACGTGGCAAATTATGACGCTCCCTCGCATGCGTATAGCAAACAATTATTTCGCAACCGCCAATTTCTCAGGAGGTTTTTTTTTCCTATTCTTTTCGCTCCGGACCCCTCCACGGCTCCACCTCTCTCGCGGTCGGTGTATTTTCCCGGGAAATACCAAGTTTCCGACGAGATTCCCGACCGCGATTTTTTTACGTTCCCGGATTTCCATGAACGATTAACCAAGCTCTTCCCAATATTAGCTCGGTCTGCGTTCTTTCGAGGCAAATAATCTTCTTCCATTTAGACGCCAGACTCTTTTTTGCCCTTCACCATGATTCGTTCGCGACATTAATTTCGATCGTTTATTTGTTGCGATCTTCGGTATATTAATTTCTTTGGTGAGAGGACCATTTTCAGCTTCGGTAACTTTTCCTCTCCATTTCTCTTTGTCTATGAGTTTTGCGAAGGACAGAAAATTTGCTGTATGCTTCGCTTTGATAAGCTTTTGTTTGTTGAGGAATTCGAGAATAAAAGAACCTGGATATTCGTTTATACGTATATGTGTGTGTATATATATATATTTTCCATGTAGCTTATGCGTTTGGAGATTATCATGTGCGTGACGTTGATTATGCTTTTGTTTTAGGAATTTAAAGGAGCTTTTGTTCACAATCGGTGAGGATGGCAAGTCACGGCGGTTCGTCGAGGAAAAGTTCAACGTTGTCGAGCACCTCCTTGTCGGCGAGGAAGAAAGCATCTGAGAATGTAGGCTCTGATCTTGTGCGAAAATCTCTCACATCTTCTCGCTCCATGTAAGTCTCGATTCAAAGTTGCGCTTTGGCTTTTCTTGCTTTCTCCCTCGTATATTCGTTGGTTTTTTTTCCTTGTTTTTTCTTCGCCTCCTTGGGGTTGGTTTTGCATTCATTGTAAAAAATATAATCATTCCAAGTTACTCTTCTTGTCGCCCTCTTTGTGTATAAAGTATATCATTTATTCAAGTGATAGAGAAAGTGGTACATATATTCGCCTGTGCCATCCTTAGGATCTTAACTATTAGAAGATGCTATGGTCTCCAGATATTTTCCTGTGTCCTAATGAATTGAAAATTAATTTAAATCACAGGAGAACGGAAAGTTTAGCTTGTAATGATATCCGAATTTTAGGTTAATTCTCAATGCACCTAAAATGAGGATTCTATTCTCCAAAACATTGTAATGTTGACTTACAGGATCAGATTATTGCTGTGCTCCACAACTATTGGGATTCCCCTTTGGTCCATTTAGTTCTTGTTCTTGCGGATGCATGAATGTCTAGTTATGTGGTAGTTTATTGTTGTCTCCTCCATATTTGATATGGCACCTGCTAACATTTTTGGTTGCAATTACGATCACCCTCATATTCAGATGTTCTTGAGCTAAATTTATTCGGTTCCCACTAGACAGTTGGTCTATTGGACAACTTCTCTGCAGATGCCTATTTTCTGCACATGGAGTGACTGTTTGGGGACTACCAGGAATGTGTGATGCTCCATTGTCAGCATGTGTGGTGGTCTCCCGGAGCAGCATAGTTTTAGTATGTCACGCATATTAACATTGGGCATTTCCTTTTTTCCGTTGGGATGTGTTCATATCTGGGTGTTGTTATAATTCTTACATTATGTTTCGGAATGTTTGATCAGAACACTAGAATGTACACATATATTTTAAAGGAGGACTCAAGATGAAACTTCATAGCAATTTGAGGAGCTGCTATTGGCTCGTTTGGAATAGTTGTGACTAACATATTACTTTGGAGCTCATTTTCTTCTTTTGTTTTTTTGCCTTTTGTTGTGTGTGTGGGGTTTAGGGCCAACTTTTAATACATAGCAGACTGAAAGATATGAAATGGAGAGAAGGACATCCTTGTATTTTGAATGCTATGAGGATATTTTGATTGGTCTCTTAATTTTTTTTTTTATTGTTAATTGTCCGCTTCTGTGAAAAGGAGGTATACTAACATTTAGATTATGAGCTTTTAGTCTTTGATATCTTATTGTATGAATACTTCTTAAGTTTTACCAAACAGCTATGAAAGTTCTTTAACATATCATCAAGAATATTTTTAGATTGCCATACTGCAGTATACATGCGCTTAGTCATGCTCACAGTGGTCATTAGTAACTCTGACATAGCTAATTAAATCCGCAATTTTCACTTGCCACAGGGGAGTAACTGGAGAGCGTACAGTAAAAAGATTGCGGCTATCCAAAGCCCTAACAGTACCAAAAAGTACAACAATTTATGAGGCTTGCCATCGGATGGCTGCTCGTAGAGTTGATGCTTTGTTGCTAACCGACTCAAACGCATTACTATGTGGAATCCTGACAGACAAGGTATTAATTAAATTTCACATACTATAAATTGCTGATTGTGAAAGAAGAAAGAGAAAATGTGAAACCATATTTGAATAATCTTCCTCAGTCTTTGTTAATTTAGCTAATTTATTTTTACCCTTTTGGTTGAATGAAGGATATAGCTACAAGAGGTATTGCTCGTGAGCTCAATCTTGAGGAGACACCTGTTTCAAAAGTTATGACCAGGAACCCAGTATTTGTTCTTTCTGACACACTTGCCGTGGAAGCACTTCAGAAGATGGTGCATGGTTGATCATGATTGAGAAGCTAGGATGCCCTTCATTATGCAATATATTGCTTTCTATGTTTCCCTTAGAATGGTTTGATGTGTGTCTGCAGGAAAATTCAGGCATTTGCCTGTTGTAGAGAATGGAGAAGTTGCTGCCTTACTGGACATAGCAAAGTGTTTATATGATGCTATTTTGCTCGCATCGAAAGGGCAGCTGAAAAGGGGAAGGCTATCGCTGCTGCTGTTGAAGGTGTTGAAAAAAATTTGGGGACTTCTATTTCTGGTTGGTTGAGAATGCTATTTTGAAAAATTCTACTTCTAACGTTTTATAATCATCTCCTATGTTTTTGAGTTTAGGTATGGGTAGTTTTCTCTAGAAAGATTTTTTTTAATCTTCTTGTTATTGTTTTTTTCCCTGAATGCAGGCCCCAATACATTCATTGAGACAATTCGAAAACGGATGTTCAGGCCCTCATTGTCCACAATCATTCCAGAGAATTCAAAGTAGGTAATACTTTTTCTTTCTTTCTTTTTTTAATTAATTTGATGTAACTTCTCTTTTCCTAGTTGTGGGTAGGATTTTTTTAAGCTTTCTACAATGCTCTTGTTTAAGCCCATTGTGAAATCTCAGGGTTGTCACAGTTTCACCAACTGATACAGTTTTAATGGCAACAAAGGAGATGCTTCAATCCCGATCAAGCTCTGCTGTAGTGGTTGTGGATAACAAACCCCGGGGAATTCTAACGTGAGTTCTATTTATGAGTTGCAGTTCATCATCGATGTAAGAATATTAATGATCGTGCATATGTGCCTATGGGGCCTGTATTGACTCACAGGACGTGAACTCTCTTTTAATTTTTTCAGTTCGAAGTATATCTTGATGCGAGTGATCGCACAAAATCTCTCTCCAGGGTCGACTGATGTGGAGAAGGTATTTGTCTCTCTCAAATGGTGCAAGGTGTTGTTTGAGCAATTGTTTTTACAAAACTTTTTTGGGTGTTTATAATACTGTTAGTAGAAGTTGTGAAAAACTATACACATTCCACTATGAGAAGCATGTACATTTATACTTATCTAGTTATCTGACAAACAAATGAAATGTTCAAGATTCATGATTACATTCCCTTTTGATTTTTTTTTATGCAGGTCATGACTCCCAATCCAGAATGTGCAACCATTGATACTTCAATTGTCGATGCACTGCATTCCATGCATGATGGAAAATTTTTGCACCTACCTGTTGTGGATCGAGGTGCCGTGCTGTACTTGATTAAGAATTAGGATTTTTTTTATAGGATTTTGTAGTTTCTAATGGTTATCTATCAATGGATACAGAGGGGATTGTGGTTGCTGTTGATGTAATTCATATAACCCATGCGGCTGTGGCTACTGTAAGTCAATTTTCCTCCTTTCAGAGAGCTTTTTATTATGAATATTGTTGATCTGGCGGAAATCAAGTTCATCATTGTTTTCTTAGGATAGCATCATAGTATATCTTGCATGTATGTGGATTCATTTCATCAACTGTCAGATTATTTTAGTGTACTATCATCCTAATCTTTAGGTCATCTCCTTTATCCATTTTCATTATTAAATGCATGCCCTTTGGAGAGATAACATTGCACGTGAATCGCCTTTAGTTTTCAACACATTCTTGGATTGAGTTCATACATGTGTTCTATCTAGTCGCCCCAGCTACACTGCAGGAACCTTGTTCATGACATTTGTTTTACGTACCTTTTCCATTCAAATTGATGTCTGGGACTTATATGTTCTTAATTCATAAAGTTGTTTGGCAGTGTTGTGATAGCCTGTGTGCGTATTAAGAAAATGACAATCAATTAAAGATGGAGTAAAACAACAAAAAGAGATATACAAAATTGTGATAACTATACACAACTAATATTGCTTTTACTATGCTTTTTATCTTTTTTTGAAAGTTCTAACACTTACATTTCAACTACACGAGGAAGACATTTTTTATGAAAACCATGTTGTGAAATAATTCTCTCTCTTGTTTAAGTAAAATGTTGTATTTAGCATTGTCAATTAGGAAAATACCTTACGAAAGAACTTGAGAAATTAAGTAGGAAAATGGACACTTTCATTTTGATGTCTCTTTCCTAGTTAAGTATTGCAATAAACCTCCACTGTCAATATTAGTTATCAATAGCCATGGCCATCCTGAACTAGGTTGGAAATACTGGTGGGTTAAATAACGAAGCTGCGAACACAATGATGCAAAAGTTCTGGGATTCTGCCATGGCTCTCAGTCATAATGATGATGATGAAGAGACCCACAGGTTGGCTTTCACATCGTTAGGATAATTATGTGTTTCAATGTTCTGCCATTAGTGTCTACTTACTCATCCCTGGTGATATCTCAGTGAAAATTCCTTACGAATGGTATCAGACAGAACAGAGACTGGGAGATCCCTCCCCTATCCCTCATCCGGGCTGCCATATACTTTCGCTTTTAAAATTGAAGACAGGAAGGGTCGAATGCACAGATTTACATGTGGTATGCCACTTGTGCTGCTTACAATGTTGGCCTTTTTCTGGTCTGTCTTTATTGTTTATCTGTTTATCGATTTTATTGTTCTTCAGTCCATTTTCTCAAGTACACATGATGATTTGTCAACCAGAAGTCTTTCACTCTTCGATCCTTTAGATGTCTATTACCTGTTAGGTTCATTGATTCAAAACTATTGTTCATGCATGAATATTGTCTGTAGTTGATATGCTTTTTGGCTTGTTTTTCTTGAATTCAGAAACCAGGAGTTTGACAGATCTAATAACTGCAATTCTTCAAAGGGTGGGATATGATATTGACAGCAATAATCTTCCTCAAATTCTGGTATCTGTTATGAATTTTTCTCCAGAAATTTAGTTTGGACCGTTAATTTTCTCTATTGGTTATTACTTGCTAATTGATTTTCCTGTTTTATGTAGTACGAAGACGAAGACCATGACAACGTTGTGCTGGCATCTGATAGTGATCTTGCCGCTGCCGTTGGACATGCTAGATCAGCCGGTTGGAAGGTATTTACTGAGCTGTCCACTTCTTATGGATGCATACTTTTTATGGAGGAAACCTAGGGCTCTATATCCATTAGCGTACCTCCTGCATGGGGTAATTGTGGCATAGATCTTGATGGGAATTGTGGTCTACCTTCTCTTTCTTTTTTAACAAGTGTGGAAATACTCTTGGAAATATACTTGTTAAGACATTCCTTTGTTTTGAGAATTTAATAGGATGGATAATTTTTTTCAGAAACTCAGGGCTTGCCCGTTTGAGGTGTTCAGGGATGTTGGGTGGGGAGGTGTTCGGAACTGTTGGGACAAAATCTATCTATAAGGTTATATATAAAAATCTCAACACCTCCCAACCAACACCCCCAACCCTCCAAACGGGCAAACCCTCAGAATCAAAGGATAATTTGCTTTCAACTTTCTAGTATCTAACTAACTACTGAACTTTACAGGGTTTGAGATTGCACTTGGATTATTCAAGAACACCTGCTAGAAGGAGAGGCTCTAGTTCAGAGTCCTTGGATTATGCTCAGACCGATGCATGGGCTTCAGCGTACAGTGCTGTCGCAGCAGGAGCAGCCCTGGTTGCTGGGCTAGGTTTATTAGCATACTTGAAGAGATCAAACTATTAAGCTTGTCAAAGTTTGCCAACTCATGGATGGTCACGTTACGAGCATCAAAGCTGAGTTGCTGGTACACTGAAGGCAGAATTCAAAAGCTTGTCCTTGGTAGGTGTTAACTTGGGTTGATCCATCACAAAATTCACGTTTATCCCTCTTTGCTGCTGTGCATTCTCTGAATCCAAATAGCTAACGTCTTCATATAACTCAGTTTCTCAACACTGCCAGTTTCAATTATTTGTTGGATCCAAAACCTAGCTTTCAGTGGGTAGTAAATTTTTTATTGGGGAGAACAATGGTCATTATCTTTTGAGTGTAATTATACTGTTTATAAAAGTAATGTACTATAAATGATATTTTCATTGAAAAAAAAAAAATTAAAGGTGTGTGTTTTGCTAGGAGTGCTACATAGCTAACCTACAAAAAATTCGTAAGTGGACAAGCCTTAAACCACCAAACCAGGCAACCAGCTCCAAGAGCTCAAGTGCGAGTTTTATCTTACATTCCATGGTAAAATGATAGTTTTAGCATGATCCACCACATTATTGAGGACAGGGATGGCTCCCATTGCACTTACCGGAAGAGTATCACACCAAAATTAATGAACTCTGTAATTCCTCATTTTGCAGAGAGTATTGTATAATTTCGGCATAATATATAAACTCATCAATTTCTCATGTGAGCGCAAAAAATTCAACACATTCCCATCAGTGCTTCAGATTTCCAGGTAAAGCAGATGTCATAATGCAACAAAACATTTGAAGATAGAAGAATTTACAATCTAAAAAATCCCAAAAAACAAACATTCCAAGATAGAAATTCAGCCACACGAGCATCGTTCTCAGGTGGGGTAGGGGGAAGAGCGGATAGAGAACACTAGCAAGCAATACATTTTTTTTTTTTCTAGGATTAGACTAGTTATCTCCTAAAATTTGTCTGAGAAACTAAAATAAACAATTATTGAAGCTTCACAAAGAAAGTAATGTCAAGAAAAGCTTATTTACCCGAGCGGATATAGGGTCTAAAGCCTCCTCCATATTCGGGCACACTATTCCAAGGCAGAGATATCTATCTGACAACTTCAGACGGAGCAAGGGCTTTGCCATGTCGATATGTCGGTAATGAGATCTCGTTGTTGATCCATGAGAAGCTTAACATGCTTGTTCTTGCTCGCAAGTACCTACGTTAGAAAACAGAAGTATGAGGAATCATAAATGAGGATATTGCAGAAACCCTCACAAGGTCCTCAAAGATTAAGATAGAATGTTCAAGATGGTAATATTGAGAAAAGTAAATCTCTCATGGCATTTATGGTTCCTGTAAATTCATCTTTCTGGTAATCCAAATGATGTGCAGTACCATCATTACCTAATTTAATGCTTTAAGGATACACCCAATCACTCCAATTCATTCCTCTCACAGAAAGAATTTTGTAATTGCTACTCCAGGAATGAAAAAAGAAAATAAAAACACATGAATTCTTAATTTACTAACTTACCTTTCGTAATTTAGAGGCTTGCTCTTCTAACATCTCAAGTTCAGATTGATCGGCTGGGGACGCCGAATCACAGGGAGATGAACCTGGTTCAAAAGCTTTTGCCTATATCATCAAGGAACAACAACTGCATTAGCTTTCTCAACAACTTAGAAAAACATTTTGTCTGAAATGGACACCTTTATTGTCGCGAGTCGCGACCTCACAGCCCATGACCATAACTTCACAAACTATGGAACCATAGTCCATAAAGTTTAACTATATAACATATCAAATCAAACATAGCTACACACAGAAATCAACATACAGGGCATGGAAACTCGCAATAAGAGGTCTATGAAAAGAGAATACAACATGAGAGCCACAAAACTGTCTGCTGCAAAATCACTAGTACCGGAAGAACCAATCGTTCATATGAATCAGATAGAATTACACGTTGTTGAGTTGGATTATTTTTCTTCAGCACGGAGGCCTAATACCTAATTGAGTTAAGCCCCAAATATTTATTTGCAAGATCAATGTACCATTAGGTTTGGAATTATAAGGAAAGGCTCAGAAATTGAAACGGATAATTTCTTGAGTCTTGACCTATTAAACTTTTCCGAGCTATTTCTTGTTCTCTTCCAGTTTTGTGGTCACAGGGATACACAATCTTCACATTAACATTTGGCTATGTTTTCCAAGGTCACGTAGCCAAACACAATTTAGTTTTAAAACGTTCAACAATCTCTGAGCTAATCTATATCAAATCCATGCCAGAAAATAGCGATCATGGCTAAATATTCAAAAACTTTCATGAAATTTTAGAGGAGTGATAGCTTAATTTGCATTTGATTTGGCAGGCATCGAACTTATCCTCGAATTCGCTGAATGCAATAGAAGCATGAAAAAAACTAGGTTTAGGAATTTACAGAAAGTGAATCGGGAATTGCAGTGAGAACAGCGCGAAGGGCTGCGACAGAGGTTTTGTAGCGAAGGCGAGCCTCATCCAGAGCTCCATTGCCACTGCCGCCAGCAGTGCTACCCGTTTCGATGTGGTGAGTAGAATCAGAGGCAGCATCTCCGTTATTAAGTACGCCGTTGGAGGTGAGAGAGGAATGGCCGTTGGTAGTGACTGTAGTGGGAGCAGAAGTAGTAGAAGAAGAGGTCGTGGACCATAAGGCGGGGTTGCAGAGCTCGTCGTTCATGGAAGAAAGAATCTGGTAGGCCGCCTCTATAGTATCTTCTAGGTGCTTTTGGCCCTCCACTGCTAGCTCTTGTGTCGTTTTGGGAGGCGGTCCGGCACTAGTTCGCTCATCTGCCGCTTCCATTCCTGATTTTGGTGGAATGGCAGCAACGGAGTAGAAAAAGACGGTGGCCTTGTCAGTTGTGACCTTTGTATTCCTATTTGAAAAAATTCTCCTTAAGCTCGAGTAACCATTGGGCTCGATTGGGCCTCAAACCCAATCATGGTAATCATTGATTATGAACTTGGGCCTTACAATTGGATTGGTCAGAAAGCCCAATCCTACTGGCATAAGTCTCAATTCCTAGATTTATTATGCGAAGTTGGGCCAATTTACTTGTCATGACAGTTGAATTCCAATGCTGGGCCTTTAATGCGGGCCAGGATTACAAACTAATATAAGGCCCAATTTGGTAGGAAAAGATTTTCCAGTTTTCCCTTTTCGGCGCTCGGAGACTTTCCCATGCAGCGTTTTCGGATTCTGGGTTCAGAAAAGCTCGTGTTCGGAAGAATGCTTCAGTGCGTCTCTGCAGATCGAAATCGGGGTAAATTTTGCATCTCTATGAACATTTAATCTCTCGTTGTTGAATTACTTCTTGAGATATAGTTAAAAGTAACTTCAATTAAGCACTACAAACGTGAAACGTATGCGATTACTGAGTTTCGAGCTCAACTAAATACCTATTATCTTGGCGGTGATTCTGTTGCTTCTGGAAAGAAAAGGTCACGTTGGATTGTGGGTCTTGTTGAATTTGTTGTTTTCTTCAGTCTTGTATTACTTCCTCCCAACTGTTGTTGGTGTTGGGGTTTTTCTTTTTAATTTGAAATGCAGGGTCTTCTGAAGGATAATTATGCTGTGGCTGGTTACAGGGCTGTCAAGGGACATGAGTTGTGGCACTAGTTTTTCATATTTTCATTCTTCTCGTCCTTGTGATTTTGCCCAGAAAGGCTTTTTGACTTTGATCATCAACTATTGGTTTTTCTATTGATTATGTCAATATGTGCGAACGATGGAGCGAGCATTGTTTTGGCAGTTTTTTTCCTCAAACCTGTTGTTTTTTAAAACTGTTATGCCTATTGGAAGTTCTACTGCTTGTCAAGATGTTGAATTTCAACATACTTACCGTAGTTATTTCTCTGATCATTTAGCAAGATTTAAGAGCAAAGAGAGTTAAAAAGGAATTTTGTAAGTACCTGGCGGGAAGAAGAATTTGTTATCATTGTAAAGTTTTGAATATTTTTTCTGCAGCAAAAGCATGCTCTTTGACACTAATTCCATATCTTCATTTTTTTTTTTTAAGTTTGTTCTTCTTTCATGAACTAATGCCCTTATTTGAGATTAATTCTTTTTGGTGTTAGGGAGAATGGACTGTAAGGAGAGCTGAAGAGATTGATAGTTGTTCAGGTAGATGGCAACGCTGATGAAGCAAAAAACATGCCCTTGAGGTTCAAGGACTTGTACTTGAGCTTGATGGTATTACTTGCTGGCAATCGTTGATAAATGCATATCTTCCTAGAGTCGAGGAAATGGAAGTTGGCTGATACAAAGCATGCTTTAACTGCCTTGTTGTCCATGAAATTGCAATGCCTTCTGGACAATCTGGAGTGTTTACGGTTTACCATTTGAGGTGAGTTCCCCATGGTTTGTCTGAACATGAGATTTTTGGCCTCAGAATTGTAAGCCTTTTGTGGCTGATTGGGAGGCCAAGCATGTATTTCTGTTCAACACTTGGTCCAAGTCTCCAAGAGCAAGTATCATCATACATTAGGGGATGACGTTGGCAATTTAACCAGTCACAAGTGCTGCTTATCCATGCGGTGAGCTACAAAAGAAGTGGCATGAGCAATAAAGAGCTGCCAAAGATGTTTCGAATTGATGCCCTGAGGAGGAAATATATGCTTCTGCAAGAATTTCACTCATTTGGCCGTCATGTCTTCGAGCATTGGCTCCAGATTGGCATTGACATGGGAATAGGTTCTGGACATCTAATCGTACTGCAGTTTATATAACCAGAATGTGGTTTTGGATTCCAGATTTTCTGATCTGGCCATTATGTAACGCAAAAGTATTGATTATGTATATCTGTTTGGGAAATTAACCATTCATCATTTTGGAGCATTTGCTTCATATCAGTAATTTGAATGTCCAGGAATCCCAAGTCTCCTCCCACCCCCATTGTCCCGTGGAAGACTCATGTACTCCCATCCCTAATCATTGTTGTAAAACGAGCTTTATGCTTATTGTTATGGAACTTGTATTGGTTTACTGTATTCTTATGTAGACCCAGATTCTCTTCCATTGATTGACTGTCCACTCTCTTGTTGATGGAAACCATAGCAGGCATGTACATGATTTAACATAAAGCAGAACTGCATCTTTGATGCAGCTGCTGCTGCACTGAAATATGAACCCAGAACAAAGTTGACTGATTGTAAGTTTTGGCATCTTTTCTACAGCAATATCAGACCGTTTGCAATGAGCATTATTGTGAAAGCTATGAATGTCGTCAAGTGAGAAACTTATGTGCGTGCTTGACGGTTCCATATTGGATGTCTAAAGGACAAGCTTGTATAATGTCGTCCTCGATTAAAAAATAGAACCATGAATCTATTCATGACATTTCCAGGTTTGGGGTGTTGAAGACTGTTTCTGAAAACGAGGAAAGTAACTTCTGAGGAGTATATGCTTAGACCCACTGTTCAAGTTACCATCCCTTAACATAAAATTTTAGGGGTCAGTTGCCCTATACTGTTAGTATACAGTGTATATATAGGTGGTTTCTGGAAATGCGGGATAAGGATTGGAGAATTAATGCGAGACAAAATCTCTAATATTGTCATGAATCCTGTTATTTATGGGAACATAATTAACATAATATCCAGGAGTCTTAATTTTTATTGCCATATAATGCTTGGAGAGCATTTTATTTTATTTCAGCAATAACAATAAGAAGGAACCAAAAATACATTAAATTAAAATCTCCAACAAGAAAATTGTAGAAGTATTTTTCTCATCCATGAATGAGCATTAATATCACATTTACACGGAAAGTGCTAAAAATAAAAAAAAATAATTTATAAAATTTAAAAACTCCTTAAAATTCATAATCTAAAAATGAATATTTTTCAAAAAATTAGTAAAAATATTAATTGGTGTTTACCATGATAATTTCCAATTTTAAATAGATTTTGACATTTGGCATTGTTACTATTCTCTAAACCATGATTAAAAATTAACCATGGTTAGGGGTTTCACCATTTGGGTTAGGTTTTGGGGCACAAAATTTATTTAAATACAAGGAAAGCATATTGCATTTTTGTAATAAGTAAAAACATTTTCTTTCATAATTCTCTTTGGTTGTGAAGAACTTCTCATAGATACCCACACCCTTTTGAGATTTTCTTTTATGATCTGGGCGGCTTAAATGGGGCAAAATCAAAATTGAGGGGCAAAATCAAAATTGAGGGGCAGAATCTCCAATGGCGTCTCTGTCATTCAAATCTCGGAATTTGGGTAATCTTCCTTCCCTCTTGTATCTATCAACATCTACATACATGTATATATTTTTATTTTCCTTTGCATGCAATTTTTTTTTATCGTTGTTCGTATTTTTTACAAAATCTTTCTACGACTTGTAGGGTTTTAGTTAAATTCGCTGCAATTGCTCTCTTTGAATGTATCTGTCTCAAGTTGATATGCATAAAATCGTGGGTTTGCCTGTTATGTCGAATCTAAGTCAATCTGAGAAGTTAAAAGATTTGCTCTTTGTGGCTTTTAGTTATAGATATACAGTTTTTATTTGTTGTTTTGTGATTTGAAGTCTATAATCATGCTGTGATCGTTATGATTACTTGAAAAGAGGCATCATATATATTTTTGGGAGATGAGAAATTGAGCGAAGTTAGTTTTACTCAGCCAATTTAGACTGCATTTCTTTTAGGGTTGCAGACTGCAAGTTTTTTCCTGCATTTTGCTTTTCAATTTCCAAGCTATTAAAACAGTTTGTGGGTTTGTTTCACAGTTAGTTTTCTTTTATGACACCTTATGTATATGAATGATTTGGAGCCTGCATTCGCATATTTTTGGGCGTTGTATCTTGATCTGATGTGCTTCTTTTTGATGTTTTGCTGCCGTGCTTGTTGAAGTTATAAGCGCTTTATACTTTCCCGCGCATTTTATTTGTTTATGTAGCGTGTTTGGATGAGGAGTTATTTAAAGTAACATGTATGCGATGGATCCGACAAACCCTCATTAGTATTTATTATTTGTCGTTTTCTTAATTGATTGATTGCGGTGCTATCTTTCTCCTTTATTTGGTCATTACCCTTATTTGGAATTTGTTATTTTTGATGATTAGACTTTGTGCAATCGAAGGAATCTTCTTAATAATTCCACTGACAGTATCACGACTTAGATTCGTGTATTGTTGGTTGAGTCATTGGTGATTTGCGCTGGAATTTGCTTGCTCCGAAGTCTAGCATGACAAACATGACAAATCTGGAATGTAATAAAAGTGAGGCTGCCAGAGCCTTAGAGATTGCACAGATGAAGCTTGCGGAGATGGATATTTATGGAGCTAAAGCATTTGCTTTGAAGGCCCAGAACTTACATCCTGACATCGATGGTGTTCCTCAATTGCTTACAACCCTTGAGGTGTACATATCTGCGGAGCAAAGGATAGATGGCGAAGTGGATTGGTATAGGGTCCTTGGCGTTGAGCCCTTGGCTGATGATGAAACAATTCGGAAGCATTTCAAAAAACTAGCTTTTATTCTCCACCCTGACAAAAATAAATCAGAAGGTGCAGAGGGAGCTTTCAAAATTGTTTCTGAAGCTTGGAGTTGTTTGTCTGATAAATTGAAGAGACTTGCCTATGACCAGAAGCGATATATGCAGCGTATACAGCACACAGTTCTGAATGGGAATTCCTCATTGTCTGCTGGTCAGAATGGCTCCTATCATTTTACTGACAGTAGTAATCAGAATGCGATGAACCGAATGAATGCTAGACACCGAAAGCCTTCTCAACGTTCCCGACGTGCCGTCTCTAAGCCTGTTAGCTTTTGGACAATATGCAGTTGTTGTAGTTTACATCTTGAATACGATAGGAAATATCTCAACAATAAACTTCTTTGCCCCAGATGTCGTAAATCCTTTTTGGCTTTTGAGATTCCACCCCCGTCGAGTAGGAGCAGTATTTCAAATGCGTCAAGGACTTCGTACGCTCAACAGCAGAATTCTACACAGAACACAACCAACGAAAATTTTTATGCTACAGGAAGTGAGGTGGTTTCTCCTACAGATAAAGGGCCAGCATTTCAGCCGGTTGCACTTTTCAAATCAGGAGACATTGGGAGTGTGCCAGCACCAGCTCCGTCAGATGCTCAAGCTACAGATGATGTTCAGCCAAATTATGACCAATTAAAGAGAAAACATGACGATTTTTTGACAACTCCTGTGAGAGAGGAGGCCGTTTGTAGAAAAAATCATGCTGCCAGTAAAATAGATGCTGGTTTAGCTACTGGATCTTCTAATGCTCGTTCTGGTTTTTTACCTAAAGGAGATAGGCCGAAGAAAAAGAGACACTTAGATGAGGGAAGGACAGATGAAAGAGAAATGGCAAATTTCATGGCAACAAGGAATGTAGTAGGTTTATCTAGTTCTCAGCAGGGTAATTTAAAGATAGACGGGGGAAATGCTGCTCAAAACTGTAAACCTAATGGTGCAAATTTCATGGCAACAGGAAATGGAGTAGGTTTATCTAGTTCTCAGAAGGGTAATTTAAAGATAGACAGGGGAAATGCTACTCGAAACTGTAAACCTAATGGTGCAAGACAGCCCTCTCGGATGGATACTAGAAATCTCTTGACGGTGAAGGCTAGGATGCAGATTGTCAAAAAGGTTAGTGAATGGAACATTGCCGCTGAGTCGAAGGATTCAGTTAATTTAAAGGCTTCAGATAAAGAGATGGTCAAGAAGCATAATGGAAAGGAAGAGGCTCCATTAGGTGCCATTACAACTGACTCTTGTTCTCCCAACAATTCTGATGTTGATCCAGATACAAAGGGCATTGATCCACTGTCAATGAGTGTTCCAGATCCCGATTTTCATGATTTCGATGGGGATCGCGTGGAAAAGTCCTTCAGGGATAACCAGGTTTGGGCTGTATATGATGATGATGACGGGATGCCTCGTTATTATGCCATGATTCACAATATGTTGTCAGTGAAACCGTTCAAAATGCGGATCAGTTGGCTTAATTCCAAAAGCAATAGCGAACTGGGTCCATTGAACTGGATTGCTTCAGGCTTTCCCAAGACCACTGGTGATTTTCGCAAAGGGAAATCTGTGACCAATAAATCTCTTAATTCGTTCTCTCACAAGGTTAAGTGGACAAAAGGGGTAAAAGGAGCTATTAAAATATATCCCAGGAAAGGAGATGTCTGGGCTCTTTATAGGAATTGGTCCCCCGATTGGAATGCATCGACTCCAGATGAAGTTGTACATCAGTATGACATGGCGGAAGTGCTTGAAGATTACAACGAGGAGATGGGTGTAGCTGTTGCTCCGCTCTATAAAGTTGCAGGTTTCAAGACAGTTTTTCGTAAGCAGTTCGACCCTACCAAAACCAGAATAATTCCAAGAGAGGAGTTGTTCCGGTTCTCTCACCAGGTCCCTTCTTACTTGCTTACAGGTAAGGAAGGTCATAATGCTCCTAGAAATTGCGTGGAGCTTGACCCAGCTGCTACGCCTCTGGAACTTCTTCAAGTATTGACAGACATTCAGGTGGGAGAAATGATTCAAAGTGCTGGAAAATGCAAGGAAGAAGATAAAGTGGGAGATGTGCAGAAGTTTATGGAAGAACGGGCCTCGGAGAATAACAAAACAACCAGTGGAAAAGCTACCTTAGTTGATGCTGATAAAGATGTTGCGGCAGAAGGGATGAAGAGGAAGGAAGAGGTAATGAAAGGAGAAGAAATGATAGTATATAAACGGAGACGTTCAAAGAAAAGCCAGACGGTGCAGACCAACTGACGTGCATGTAGAGGCGAGGCGATCATCTATGAAGCCATGGCGGATCAATTGTAAGAAATAACGTTTGATAAGCATAGAAGTAGTTTTCTCTCCTTTTATGTTTCGCTCTCTCGGATTTCATGCCGATGAAGAGCCTTTAGCCTTTATGCATTTGCTGATTCAAGCAGCAACATGTCTTTTTCTTTTTTCTTCTACATTTTGGAAGGACCACAGTTATGTTGCTAGTTTTGGGATCCCTAAGAATTATCATCAGATGTTATCTGGTACTTGAATTTAGTTGGGAGACCAACTCTTTGTTGTTATAGATATTTACTTTGCAGGGCTCACCATTCAGGGGTCTCAATAAAATGCAGGTAGTCATTTCCTTTTTCTTCCCCCACTTTATATAGTATTTTCATAGGAGGAGGAGGAAAAGCTTAGTTTTTAACATGGGTGGTGGAAGTAACTTGCTCTTTAAGATACCTGCAACTTCTAATTCTATTGACACTGTCTTTCAAATTCCAAGTAAATTTCTTGCTTGTTCAGAGATAATTGCTTTAATTCTTTCAATATCAGGTTGTTTGAAGATTTGACTCATACATTGTAATAATAAATGAATCCAAAACAACCCCAAAGTCATCATTTTCATGCATAGTAAGACAGCAACTCTTCATCATATTTTTTTTAGAAGTTTTACGGATCTCGGATCCTAATATTTTTATCTCAGTTATCTCAAAAGTTGATATGGACGTATTTGATTTTATATGAATCATGGGATATGTGAGACATGTGATTTCACATGGATCATATGCGTTCATCGCAATAGCTGGGAAAAAAAATATTGTGATATTTTTAGCATTTTTGTTTTTTTTTTTATAATAGCGGTTAACATCAAGAAGATTATGGAAATTAACAATATAGAATCTTGAATTAATTTAAGTTAATTAAATATGAATGTAATTTGTTTAATTGACCTAAATAAATAAACAAAAAGGTGGGTGGGGTAGGTTTGGGATGCAGGATAGCCAAAGGGTGGGCTTTTTTTGTGGGGAATCTCAGCCGTACAAATCCAAATATAAGAAAAATGAAAATATCAATCTCACGGACTCGAACACATTCGCAATCCTTTATGATTTTATCTCCACCGCACCATTTGTCACCAAAAGATCATAATCGTCAATCACACACCCAATCAAATCAAATTCCGAATAAAAACTGCCAAAGAAATGGAGAACAACCAGCAAGCGCAATCGTCCGCGGCGTACCCAGCGCCGGCGGCACCGACTGCCGCTCCCTACCACCACCTGCTGCAGCAGCAACAGCAGCAGCTCCAGATGTTCTGGTCTTATCAGAGGCAGGAGATCGAGCAGGTGAATGACTTCAAAAATCACCAGCTCCCTTTGGCCCGCATCAAGAAGATCATGAAGGCCGATGAGGATGTCCGCATGATCTCCGCGGAGGCACCGATTCTCTTCGCCAAGGCCTGCGAGCTCTTCATTCTCGAGCTCACGATGCGCTCCTGGCTTCACGCCGAGGAGAATAAGCGCCGCACCCTCCAGAAGAACGACATCGCTGCTGCAATTACCCGCACTGATATCTTCGATTTCCTTGTTGATATTGTGCCCCGCGACGAGATCAAGGACGAGGCTGCTGGTATTGGCGCCATGGTTGGGGCCACCGCAAGCGGGGTTCCCTATTACTATCCCCCAATGGGACAGCCCGCCGGGCCGCCTCCCCCTGGAGGCATGATGATTGGGAGGCCAGCTATGGACCCCAGTGTCTATGTCCAGCCTCCATCTCAGGCTTGGCAGAGCGTGTGGCAGACCGCGGCAGCCGCTGAGGATACTTCCTATGGTAGTGGAGGCAGCAGCGGGCAAGGCAATCTCGACGGACAAGGGTATGTGTCGTGATTTTTGTTTTTTCTTTCCATATTTGTTATTATAAGTTCTTTTGTGAATATTGGTAAATTACTGGTTTGGGGATTTACTTGAAAGAAGCTAAACTGCTAGAGTATAAGTTTTTTTCTTAATTAATTTGTGGATTGTTCAAGTTTTGCATATTGATAACTCATTCTTAATATAATCTTTCATGTTTGGTCTTGCGTTTGCCAAATGGAGCAGTAATATGATTATCTAAATCTTGTCGCAAAAACCCCTTTTTTGTTGGATTCTTGGGAGTTGTGATTTGAGGTATCCTTATAGTTTTCATTAATCAGATGGTATTTATTTGAACAGTGTTTGCTTATTTTGTATGAGTTAATAGGATAGAAACCTCTCTGCTAACGAACAAAGGTAGCTCTTTTATAAGCTTAGAAAGGAGTTTGGTGGTTAATGATGTTAGATTATACGGAGAGAGAGACAGCCTTGACTGTGTTGGTGTCACCTGAACTTTCTGTAACTCATTGATCAATGAATCTGCAAAAAAATTGGCTAATTAGGGTAGAAAACCTGACATATTAGGTTAGATGGAGTTGTAGTATTAGTGGCAACAATAGTCATGGCCTGAATTATCTGGAAACTTTTCCACCTCTTTGTTCCAAGCTGTTTTTAACTTTTAAATTATGTAAGCATAGCAACATGGTTTAGAAAGTAGATACTATTTTTTGTAAGGAGTCAGTTCTTCCTCAAACAAGCTGAATCCATAATGTTTGATGAAAATATATTGTTTGAAACTTGATACTTAATAGCCCATCATCCTGGATGTTTTCGTTGGTGAAGGATTTTGCATTTGAAAGAGAATTCACGTTTCTAATAATAAATGGTCTTCATCTTTTACATTTGGCTATAAATCTGAAGAAGTTGAAGGAGCTTTTTATTAATCTGGATATCTGAATATATATTATATTACCGCAAAATGATTTGGTATTAAGCCTTTGATGACAATGATAATACCTGAAATGAATAGTGGCATAGTGCAGTTGAAGTCTCTCTGAAATAGAGTTTGAACTTTGCATCTGTGCATCACATCCACATTGCCAAAAGTTTTGACTTTCTGATAAAAAAGGGATAAAATAAGGCTTTCTTTGATTCCTTGTTAATTGGGGTGGTGAACCATGAACGAACTTGGGGTCACTTTGGTATATTGTTGTTTTATGGCTCGAGTCTAGTCTAGTTGTTGATAGGGAAGGCGAATCATTCTCTGCCCCCCCCCCCCAACAACCAGACTCTTTCTATCCCTCCTTTTTTTTCCTTTATACTACCATCGTCTTGAAATAACTGAGGCTTTCTTCCTCTTGAAATACAAAGAAAGAAAGAAAACTGAGATTTTCTTCCTTATCTATAACCCGAAATGCATAATTACTCCGGTACAACTTAGGTTGTTTCATAACTCTGTTTACTTAAAACTTTTGTCGTCATTTTATATGCCTTGTGCCTTTAAAAAAATAATACATTCTCCATCCACCCTAACGGTAGGATATAATATAGGTATTCTTCAGCTCCTTTCTGTTGCCAAAAGTGCAGAAAGAGCAGCAGCAAATTCGTAGCACCACTAAAGCCTTCATTTGCAAGTGAAGGAAAAGTTGGAAATATATTAAAGATGTAAAAATAAAAACTCCTGGACACTTTAGACAATAAAGAATCTTCTGTGTTTGTTATTGCTGATGATATTTGTTTTACTAAACCTTTGATGTTCTATCTTCCATTCAAAAATAAAATAAAATCCTAGATACCAAAATGTCCCTTTCTGTCCTTGACAGCCTTAACTTGTATGTATTCAGGAGTATCTATACAGCCCTTAGTATTTCAAAAAACTTGTATTTTATCTACAATCTCAGAAACTTACTTCTAAGTTGTTTTCGAGTATCATTATATTTTGTCTGTTTTTCTTTTTCTTTAAGTCATCTCTGTTCATGTGTGTTTCTGTTTCATCATGTACTGTTGGTTATTACCTTCTTGATTCTTTCAAACTCTTGGCTGCTTGCAGCTAAGCAACCGTCTGAGTATTGAGCCCAGGATGCAGCTGAAGGCAGTGGAGCTTGCCAATGCTAATTGGGAATTTTATTTTCTTTGTTATTAGTGAATGCAGTTATCTGCTATTTTTTATGGAAGATACTTATGAATGTAATCTCCTCATCAGAAAACTTTTAACTTAATTTAATGCAGCGGAACAATTGCTGCTGTGACTTATCTAATTATATCCAATGTGCAGTTCTGGATTTAATGGTCCATTTTGTTTTATGTTAATGATTGTACCAATCCTTCATTTCTGTTACGCATATCGGATGTTGATGTTGTTTCTGTGCAAGATAATATGTTAATGGCAGTAGGACTTTTGGGTTTGCCTGGCCTTTCGATAATCCTAGACTGTCATTCATCTACTGGTTATATTGGCATTCTGGAGGCTGCTGAGGGTACCGGACTTATCAATGGAATAATCATAAGGAAGTTTTCCTCAACCGTTCGAACGATGCTTGTTGTTGGGGATTCAGCTCCCGGTAATCCTTTCCGTTCCACCATAAATCTGAGGTATGTAACATTGCTGACGATTGTTGTAGTCTTGAAATGGGCAGGCAGTGACATTGAATCCTTGAAAGGAAGCTTTGAAGGGTTCTGGACTCCAAATGGTTTGTATCCACCAGCTGCCTCTCGAATTCCATAGGCTTCCCGTTATGTGCATTGGCTGTGATGGGTAACTCACTCCACTTTCTGGCTTGTTCTTAAACACTCTATGCGCACGTGACTAATGGCCCGAGTTTAGGTCTATATCGAATCTCCTCGTTTCAATTAGTCTCCATAGAATAATGGATAACACTCTTATATGTTGTTCATTTGTTGAAACTGCAGACTTTTAAGTACAAAATTATGACACGCACATTGGGCCGAATGAAACAGAGCCGAAGCCCAAAATAGTCGAACAAGTATGAAGGAAGCAAAACCAGGCCCAATGGACTCATGAAGCCCAACAAAGCACTTAACTGGATTATGAATTGAGTGGGCCCAACAAGTAGTGGATTATGATAAAGGACATAATTGTCAGTCCATTCATGAAGTAGTGGCATTTTCGTCCAACAAACAAACCCTGCCAGTTTTGACTTTTGACCCAACAAGTACTCCAACTCTTTGCGTATCAACGCGTTCCTGCCTTCTGCCTTCACCCGCGTCTTTTTCTCTCTCTGGAAATCCCGATTTACTTGTAATTTGTCAGATCTAAAGGCTTCTACGGACATGGACGCCATAGATTCTGCTGTCGATCCGCTCAGAGAGTTCGCTAAGGACAGCGTACGCCTTGTCAAGAGGTGCCACAAGCCTGATCGTAAAGGTACCCCTCTACATACAATTACAAATGATTCGCGTGTGTATGTATTTAGGGTTTCTGTAAGGTGTGATTTAATTTTCTTCTGTTTTGTAGAATTTTCGAAGGTTGCTTTGCGTACGGCTATCGGTTTTGTGGTGATGGGATTCGTGGGGTTTTTCGTCAAGCTTATCTTCATTCCCATCAACAACATCATTGTTGGATCTGCTTAGGTAACATTTTCAGATCCACGTCTGTGCTTTGATTTTGTGTTCTATTAGGTTTTTTGGATCGTTGTTTGTTTGAATCTGTGTTTCTTTACGACGTTCATTCTGATCGAGAATGCGGTTATGCTTGCCTAGCTAGTATTTTGGATCTGATTGGGATTCGGATGCTATTCTGTCGAGTTGATGAACATTAGTAGTTATAGGTGTTTTGATGGAAAGGTATGTTTAAGGGTTTCGATTGATTTTGAATGTGAGAAAATTTTAATTGCACAACTTAGATGGAACTGATACTTAGAAGATTTTAGTTAGCGATACTAAGAAGGCTAAAAAGGACCTGGATTGAAGAGGTGGGGGAAAACGCATAGTCCAAAGGCTTAGCTGAGAGATGAGAGTATGGTTTAGATTGGAACAAATGGCAAAGGAGAATCCCATGATGGAATGTTGGCTGAGAGATGAGACTATAGTTTAGATTGGAACAAATGGCAAAGGAGAATCCCATGGTGGATTCCAATTAATTTCTCTAATAGATTCATGTAACTTGTGCCGAATTGTTTGGGATGGAGGCTTGAAGATGATTATGAGAATGGCCATCATGTTGGTAATAGTTGTTATTTGCTGATGTTAGCTGTGTATGGGACTATGGGTAACTCTAATCTCTTTTTATATGTATTTTGATGTATAGGTTGGCCTAAAATTGTGGCCTAGCAAATATTAGACGTTGATCTTTTGAATTTATTTAGTCTTGATTGTTAGCTTAAACATGTTCTGATTCTGTTTTACCTTTACTATTTTCAGGTCACCTTGAGGATTAAGGAATGCTGGTAGAGGATCAACACCGTTGCATAGTGCAAATCATGCTTAAATGATTTCTTTGCATTTAGATTGCTTAGACTTTTGTTAATGTGATAAGACAAGTTGAATATGATACATGAGATTTTGAACTCTTTTGGTGTCCTTCAAGGCTCATCTCCTTAATTGTGATTGGATTTACAGTATCATTTGAGGTTTCATACCATTTCCTCTGTGATTTATTTGCTCACTTGATAGCTTTCTTTGAGGCTACTGCCAGGCACTCAGGCAGAGTGCTCATGTTGAAGGGATGGACGCAGGCATAGTGTATTAAGTTGCTGCATTTTGGCAAAGTCTAATCTGTACTCTGGAGTTGATGGTTGACTAGAACCATAAACAGAGCTCTATTCCAATGCGATGCCTGTGATGCACAGCCAATTCCAGGCTTTCACGGGGCCTGGGATTTGGCGACGAAGGTCCACTTTCATAATATGTATCCAAGTTCAAATCCCTCCTCTTTGTCATAGAGTGGATACTGGATAGGAATTCCTGAGGTTCTAACTTAAGGACTTAATTGTCCCCGTGGAGCTTGTGCACTCTATCCTCATAAGTTCTCTATACGAGATCATGATAAGTTGTTGACATTTTATCATAGAGTGGCCCCAAAGTTTTTGCGAGGGTTTTGAACCTAGAATCCATGCTTGGAGGTTTTTTATTATCACGATTGATCTAGAAAATGTATTGGAACAGTTTACCATACAGGGTGGGCGTCTTGGTGGGTAAACATGACTTAATTGTCTTGGATGAAAGCTTGTACTTTCTCAACCACCAAGTGATTAAATTGTTGGAATGACTTCAATCAAAGCCTTGCCCAAAGTTTTGGCATTTGTTGATGTTGTAGACGTGCATTTCATTGTGAAAGTGTTTTTCTCCTGGATTCTACTGCCGCATTGAATGTATATCTATTAAGCACACTAAAAGCTCTGAAGAGTAATGGCTTGATATCGCCTTGAGATAATACTATAATAGGACGTCAAGTAAACTTTTCTTAGAAACTCATGCAACTTTAGAAACTTATTTTGCTTCCTTTAGGGTTTGATTTCCAGAGGAAGATTATTATTCAATTTGGCAGGTTATAGTAACCAAAGAACAGAATCCAGAATTGCGTATAGCCTATTCAAGCATACTCTATATTCACAATAAAAGCACACCTTACTCATTGCTCCAAGATCAAGCGGCCGAGGTATCAAAGGATTTCTTTCGAACTAGAAGACAAGTGATCTTTGAAGGATGAGCATGAGTATTGTCAAGACTGCACAGCACGAAATCCGGGCGATGAAGACCAAGATTCAACCTTTCTTCCCCAACAGTCAGGGCAGTTGAATCAAGCAGAACATGCCATGAGTTACGGTGAGCCTCCGAGACCCAATGCATCGAATAACGAGTCCCGTTGACATCAACCGGATAAGAGAATAACCCTTTTGGGGTGTACTTACATTTCCTCCTAAAATACTGGCTAAGCTGTGATCCCTTGATCCTTAAGTCCAACCAAGTCTCTGGTGCCAGAACCAGTTTTGATTCCTTGTAACTTGCAAACACTCTTATGTAATCCATTTCTTCTCCAATGACAGACATGTAGAAATTCCCTCTGAAGAAAGGGTAGCTCTCCCCTACTAACATCATTGCATCTCTGTAGCTTGGTGTGAAGAGAACAAGATACTCCTCATCAGGCAATCCACAGTGCTTCAAGACTTTGTTTCTGGCTTGTATTTCAGGTATTGAAATGAAACTCCCCGGAAAGGATGATTTCTTGGTGAGTATATCAAGTAGTCTCGATGCCTCCAGTTGGGTTCTGTCTAGATCAGGGAGATTGCTTCCATTAGATGGTGTTGAGGACTCTCTAAAGCCACCCCTGGGAGACTTGCCCTTGCGGTCGGGACTCGGCTCCGGGGCCTCTGGAGACTCTTCATTGATACAAAGACTAGAGATATCTATCTTTTCACCTTCAACAAGACCAGCATATTGAGGATACTTTGCCAGGACATACTGCTCAACATATTTCATCTCTGATGGTGTGATTGGTCCTGACCATCTGAGGTCAAGACCTCGGATTGTTGATATGGCTTCCGCAACTATGTGCGCCGGAATAACCGTATGAGCTTTCTGTTTCAGTTTCAGATTCAGTCAAGCAATCAAGACATCATAGACTATCATTACATCATAAAGAAAATATGAATAGAGGATTATACCTTTATGACCATACTGCTTGGTCTGCCATTTTCAATAGAAGATTTTGGTATAGAAGCCAAAAGAGATTGTATGTATTCATCCTCCTCCAGCATGGCCTAATTTGTTGAAGAACTTTCAATCAAACTCACAAAACAGAAAATAAACAGCCAAAGAAAAAAAATTTTAAGCTGCAACTTTGCCTACCTTAGATCCTGCTGCTTGTGAGGCAATCTGGTATTCAGTGTTATTCCCCATATCACTAATTCAATTCTAGTTTGATATCATGAGCATGAGATTGACAGGTTTATCAACAGAAAGAACAAGACTCCAAAGGTAGAGACGACTTCAGGTAAAGACAGAGGTGTGTTTGCAGGAAACCTTGCCAAAACGCACCAAATGATTTAAGATTTTGTTAGTTTCCAGCAGAGATGACAAAGAAATGATAAAGTAGGAAGACTAATCAAAATTTTCCGAAAACATATATGTTGGAAATACATATGCAAGTTGAGTAATAAAGAAATGAAAACCACACCGACAATGACACCAGAAAAAGCTCCCAGACATGGAGCCTTTGAACAATTATTCCTATTGTTAACCTTGATAACCATGGTTAGTCAATGTTATGCAAAGATTATGACCTGTCAACACTCTAGACAGCCCCTCATGCCCTTCGAACAGTTGAGTGGGCGTAAACCCAATAGATAAGACTAGACCATAGCCCATGCGGATGGAAATGGGGCTCCTAAGTCCTAACCCCTCCCCAAAAGTGGACTGAAAACCCACAAGACTAGGAAAACCATAGGGAAATGCTCATGGCTGGTTAGAACTCCCGGCCTTAGCTGCGCCTTAAGCCCAAAGATATAACCAACTGAACTATTGCTCCGTGGTTATGACACGTCAACACATCATTACTTGACCGAAGTTTCAAGAACAAACCTTGGTTATATCATTTTGCCTGGCTTAAGTTCCAACTTCTATCAGACTGACAAAAGGATAGATTACATAGTTATGAATTATCAAATGCAATATTGTTTTAAATAAGGTATATCTACCGTCATCAGGCAAATTTTAAAATTTTGATTAGAGAGTGACCCTTTTAGATGTTTGGTGAGGAATAAGGTTAAACCCAGCTGGTGTTGTAAGGAATCTAACAAACTAGGTGTGAATACAAATCTAATTAAGTCAGCCTTGTTTGGAATACAACATAAAATATTTCTTGTGACCCTTGAGTCTAGGGAAAGTGTTGTTTAATAAGAATGATCGGTTATTCAATGAAAGCTATAAATATGAGTGTGTATTAAGGCATTGAATTTATCGTCCAGAGACCATGTCAAAGCTAGATGTGATCACCTCTATTAATTTCCAGGCACATTAGATCAACCATGTATGAAATGCTCTCTCTGGATTTTAGGGCGTAAAAGAATCTCGCTCGAGGTATGGGGTTTAGGCTTCTGCCCAACTAATCTGCCAAGCAGATTTGCGTGTGCCTATTCCAGCCTTAGTTTGAGCTTAGTGGACTATCCAAAGAACACACGTGCTAAGTATTTAGTGCAACATATGTACATATACATCACTTTGGGCAAAATGGTTACTTTTTTCTTTATCATATGTTCATTTACAATGACTTTCTTGTGGAAAATTTGCAGTTGTTTCAAACCCATCTAGATGTAATCTGGAGTTTTTTTTTCTGGGTTATTTCAAAGGAACTAAAAAACAATTTCTTTTCATAAAGAATAAATGGGTGTTACTGTGTTAGGAGACAGAGAGATCTCCCCGTTTTAGAGATTCCTTTAGCAAGACCTTACATGTAGACAAACTCAAAAGAAAGTCTTATTATAATGTGCAAATAGAAATCTAACTATAGATGTAACTTTATTAATTCAGGGACATTATTTAAGTTGAATCCAACTACTCAGGCTGCATTAGTTTAAACCATCTATGTCATAGGCAGCTTTCATGGTTGAATTTTTTAATTTGTGTACATTGTAATGATTCTCCATGATATATTGATATTCACATATTTTTTGACCATTCTTTTAAACAATTGTTGCTCATTTGTTGAAGTTCCCGCTTGTACACTCCAATTGTCAATACCAAGAAAGCTACGCGTTTGGGTTTTTACATAATTTAACTTGTTGTCAAGTGGGAAATTTCAATATACGTGGACCTGCTAGCCCGAGTTTAGTCTCATATCGAATGTCCAAAGAGCAAACGTGTATGGTATCATCGTTTACTACCAAAAAAAGAGAAAGAAAAAAGGAAGTCAATAAGAAGAAAGCTAAAGTTGGTTCTTACTTTCTCAATGATACATTGAAGAATTACGCCATATCAAGCAGAATTTGCAGTTATGGAAAATTGGCCCATTAACTATGTATGGCTCCACAGCAACCACGTAAGATTATATCATGATTTGATCCAACGGTCAAAACTCTTAATTGCAAGATTTTTTTTTTGATTGATTGTCATGAAAGTATGAAATCCGGTTTAATACAAGAAGGGTGTTACCTGTTGTAGAATGTCTTTCCATATAGCAAACAGAGCTGGATAGCTTAAACATTCAAGCTTAGTCACATTTACAGATCATCTGCACACATACAACGGAGTAAGTCAAATTTGGTTGAAAGCAACCTAGCAACTACTGATTAGGCAACTTCTTCAACTTCACTCATATGCACCTAACGCAAAGAAATGATGAAAAGGACCAAACCCATTAAGAAAAATTCCAAGATTCAAGTCAGGATCTTTAACAAATGAATGAAATACCAACTTTCAATTGTTCTTTTTAACAAGAGCAAGACACATACACAGTTTCAATTTCAGAAAAGCAACAGGACAACCACAGCAATTAGGTGACAAACAACAAAAAGACCAAAAAGGGGAGAAAATAAAGAACGCTTGCAATGAAAGCAAAACCATTCCTTCTCTCTTACTCAAGAAATCCTAGGAAAATTGATTTGAGTGTAACAACCAATCATCAAAACCCACAGAGTATGTGAGGGTGACAGAAGCAGTGAGGGTGCTGAAGGCAAAGAAGAAAGAAAATGCCCCCACAAGTGCCTCAGTGCCTTCCTCTTGTAACCCACTGCGTCCCATTTTCTCCTCCAGTCACGCCTGTCGCTAACAAATATTTCCAAGGAACTAAACGAATGAGAGTTTCAGGAAAGAAATTTATTCCTCTCCTTGTTTTTGTTCTGTCAAGCTTCTCAATAGTTAGACTACTTAAAATCGTCATCACTACTTCATCTTCTTACCATCCGCTGCCTGTCTCATCCACAACTCTACAACAAAAATGCTCCGCCCCTTCTCCAGCATGTGGTAATCATACATCATATGGAGCAAATACTTCTAAAGGTCTACCTATCACCTCCGTCAGTTCAGCCACTCTAACAAAGAAGGAATTCCAACTTATACAGAATCTCATTTCTAGGAAGGCCCCTTGCAACCTCCTTATTTTTGGGTTTTCGACACAGTACCTTACTCTTTCATCTATAAACCTTGGCGGCAAAACCATTATACTAGAAGATGACCTCAACAAGATAAGCAAGATCAAAACAAAATTCAACAGCACTCGAATCTACAAGGTTGACCACAAGGCACCAGCAAAAGAAGCTTACAAGCTGCTAAAAATCGCGAGGCATGATCCTGCTTGTGCACCTAGATCAGTAAAGCTTCAAGAATCAACATGTGAATTAGCATTGAAAAATTTACCTCGAGAAGTCTATGACATTCAATGGGATCTGGTTGTTGTAGATGGACCTGAAGGGAACACGCCAGAGGCACCAGGTAGAATGGCAGCAATCTATACTGCTAGTATGATGGCAAGAGCTGGGAATACAACAACTGTGTTAGTACATGATGTGAATCGAATGGTTGAGAAGTGGTTTTCATGGGAGTTCCTATGTGATGACAACTTGGCATCATCTAAAGGAAAACTCTGGGAATTTAGGATCAATGGTAGAACTAATTCTACAAGGTTCTGCTCTACCTAAACAGTTGAAATGTAGTCAAGGTTATTTATCCAAATCAAGTCATCAACTACATGGACAGTCTTTTCCATGTATTGCACCTAGATGCAGCGGAATTTCAGACTATCAGCCAGGAGCATGCCACCAAGGATCTGGATCCATGTAATGCCAGGATGCTGCCATTACAGTTCAGGCAAATATCAAGTACAAGTAATACCACACAATCATGCAGGAAATTAATGAAAACGCAGGATATGGTTCCAGTCTTAGACCATAGGCAGCTTCATTATTTTCCAGAGATTAGGAGCTCAAGGTAAAAGATAGGCCATTCCACACAATTATCTATTCTTTGAAAAGGAAATAAAGAAAAGTATATGTTAATTTTAGCTGCACCACGGGCCATAATCATTAGCATGCCAGCCTAAGAGTAACCAAAATGAATCATCAAAATACCCACTAGAGTACTTTGATACCTATTTGATTTCTCAAAAAGCTACCAACTCCAACCCACGTAACTAAACAAGTAACTATTCTGCAAACCCATTTAAATTAGCTCATTATAGGAAGCTCATCTCCAATATTAAAAATAATTCAACAAAAATTAAAGGGTTAATAATTTAAAATTTGATAAAAGTACAATACACTACAACATAAGCATTTTCCACACTAAGTTTAAACTAATACAAATCAAATTAAACCTCTCTTCATCATGGTATCCTTCTTCAACCCATCCCAATAAGTTGCAATCATTGGATCCATTCCACTTGTGTCTTTGGCCATTACTTCCATCTCGCAACGCCTTTCTTCTAAGTTTCGCGTCATTTGACGCTCGGCTAGCAGTCTATTGCGTAGATCCAATTTTGCACGTTTTAGAGCAATCTTCTCTTCCCAACGGTCATCTATAACTGACTTTGTAGTATCGCTTCCGTGCTCGAAATTTCCTTTCTTGCTCTCCAGTTGATCTTTTGATACTTCTCTACCCAAAGGTATACTCTGGTTGGTGGAAGGTTCACTATGATCTTGCATATTAATTGTATCACCATCAACATCATCGTAAGGTGAACATGATTGCTTCTTCTTTGATATGGTATCAAGTCATTTCATCTCATGCTAAAATATATCGAGGCAATGATCAAATTGGAATGGTTTTCCTCCGTTGATTGAAAAATAAAGTTCCCTAGCTTCACCCAACTATCAAGTGAATTTAAACAAGATATCAGCACATATTACTAAATCTTTCGATGAGAAAACATAAAGTTTTTAAAATTTTACCCTTCCATGCTCTGTTTGGCCCAATTGGTGTCTATCGTCAATTTGTTTAACACATTCAAGAAATTTTACACATTTTGCAATAATGTCCCGCCAACGATTTTTAATAGATGCTTCGGTACGTCCTCCTCGACCTCCGTTGGTAAGGAACTGATTATAAATCCTCCTCCACAATCTTGAAGAGCTTTGATCAACTCTATGGATGGCATCTTTGCTCGTATTTAGCCAGGCGGAAACAATAAAAACATCTTCATCTCGAGTAAAATTTCGTGTCCTTTGTGATTTGCGTGGAGGAAGATCCACATCATACTTATTTTGAGCTTGTTCAGCAGGATCAAAACCATCAATTTCTTCAAATACCGATGAATTGCTATTAAGGAAGTCCGTGTAGTTACCGCAATATTGAGGATCCATCTAAAAAAATTAATGAATAATCAAGAACATGAGACAATAAAGCCAATAAACCTCGACGGAAAACCTCAAATAATTTCTAATACTCAGTAAACCAGTGAACAATTAAGCCAATAAAATCATCCACCTAATTTCTAATACCCATTAAACCAATGAACAATTAAGCCAGTAAAATAAAAACCAATACTCAATTCGCAACAATCGAAACCAGAGACGAAGATGGAGATTCGAATAGCACCCAATAAACCAATACTCAATTCGAATCGCACTGATAGCTGTGGATTCGAATCGCAAGAATCAATACTGAGATAGGTTCAGCGACGGGAGTGAGAAGAGACTTGATTCGGGATAGGGAGATGGAGATGGAGATGGAGTAAACCAATGCTCGATTAGGGTATATGTTCAGACTCGATTCAGGAGACGGAGATGGAGAGCTAAGACTCGATTCGGGAGTGAGCAGAGACAGATGGACAGAGTGAGCAGACACAGAGAGAGATAAAGAGAATTTCACCCAGAGAGCGTCGTTGGGACTACAATGGCTCTACGTACTTTTGCCTCCACCATTTGATTACCCATTTTCATTTTTCACTCTCCTCTAGTAACGTTTTTTTGCATCCAAAGAATTAAGAGGAGACAGATTGAGGTCACCTTTACATTCCATTTGCCAAAGAGTATCTACATAATCTTATTTCAACAAATAGAGAAAGAAACTATAAGTCCATGTATTAGAGTATGTCCATTTTAAGTAACACTCAAGGGGTATCAACAAACTGCCTCCACAATTCAGTCTCCAGGTCCATGGCCACAGCGAGGAGGAGTAGGAACAACGTACACTAAAAGAAAATACATCTATCCTTTCCACGATAAGGATTGTTAGCTTGGGGTTTTCCTGGATAAATGGCTTTCAGAGCTTCTGGTCATTTGGAACTTGTTCTAATATTTTCAATTATATCAAAATTATATAATCTGGTTTGTTCTTGGGTTGCACCACTTTGCTACCGTTTAAAAAAAAAAAATCCATTCAAAAAAAAGACAGAGGTTACCATGATCACATCCCACCTTGCAAAAAGGATCTGTAGGCCTATCCACTTGTCCATGAAAATGATAAAGATATACAAAGAAAATCTCTAAATATGATTGTCACCAAAATCATCACTAGTTCCATGATGATCACCAGAGCTTCCACTCACTTGCTCTTTTCGTTGCAAGGAGAACAAAAGAAAAATGCATACACATGAGGAAAGTCAGACACATAACTCCATGATTCACAAACAAAATCAACTGGCCTAGATATCTACGTGTGGAGACATGGGGTGACAAAAAGGAATGTGTAACTTAGCTGGAATACTTCTCACATACTGTATCCACAAAAGCTATGTACATACATGCTGCCAAAGAAACTACCATCACAAACAAAACTTATGAGATTTAAGGTTATAGAAAATAACCTTGACTTTGTTTCGCCGAACTGTTGCAGACTTTGCAAGACCAGTGAGATGCTCAACATGCAATTGCAGCTACAAAATAACACTAGAAGGTTACAACCACAATAAAAATTAGGCAAAGGTGTTAAATAGATATCCCTTTAATTCATAATCACATTTGAGAGTTATACTATCTGCCGAGTATCTTTACAACCTGTGCTGTCACCAAGGACCAGCGTAAACATACAAAGCACGGTAAATTGAGATCAATATAAGTTTCAAACCTAAAGAGTTCAGAATTTATAAATTTGCATTTTAAGAATATATCAAACCAATACTAGCTCAGAAATTTTCAGTACATCTTCAATTTTCATTTTGATGGCCTTCGGCAGAGAAGAAAAACCAAAAAAAAAAAAAAAAGGTATTTGTTACGAACAAAACCTTGAAAACAAAAATTAACACAACTTAGCAACATAAACGAAGAAACTGTGCATCCACTCCCTGGAAGCAAAATAAAATTAGCACCGCCATTCTTTGCCAGACTAATCCAAAGCTGAAATTACCAGCGATTTCTTTGACACAAGTTTCCGATTAAAATCTTCTAAATTTACTCGCAATGGCGGATCCAATTCTTAAGACTTGATATCAAAATATACGTCAAAAATTTGTTTCTGCATTGAAAATACCTTATCGATTGAAGCATGGTGAGAAGGATCATGCAATGATCGCTTGAGAGATTGAAGATCGTTGAGCATCTCTTTCAATTCCGCCTCCATTGTTACTCACTCTCGCTCTCTCTATCGAAACCTAATTAATGTCAGTATCAGAATCTAAAGAAACCATCGATATCGCTGTGATTATTGTCTCTCTTTTCACATTCCTTATTCCCTTCCCTTTCTTGCAAGCGTTTGTAGTTGCCAGATGCTTAAACCTTATGCGAGCTGAAGATTGTTTTATCGAGCAGCGATCAATTTTCCGTGTTAAAACTTAAATGGGCCAAAGTAAGGCCTTTCTTGCAAGCGTTTGTAGTTGCCAGATGCTAAACGGCTAAACCTTCTGCTAAGCTGACGATTGTTTTCCCAGTTTTCCTTGTTAATGGGCCAAAGTAAGGCCTTAATAAATTCCCTCGGGGTTTTCGGTCCAACAGAAACCAATTTTGGATTTTGAATAGATCCAATAAAGCCCAAAAACTTTGCTGACAGCAGTTATGGGCTGAACGATTGGTCCAAGGCTCACAGTATGCCCTAATGAATGAGACCCGGTACCAGAAATTACGAAATTACAAGGCAAAAACTTAATGGTGGTTGTCACTTGTACGGTGCAATCAATGTTCAATTCTCAATGAAAAAGTTAATTTTAAAAAAATCATGAATTCATTTCAAAGGCAATGTAAAGTTCTATGAAACTTCCTTCACATCATTCTCACCCAAAAAAATCGTACATATACTTTTTCAACGTCATAGTTATTTATTATTAGTAAAAAAAGAGAAAGTTTATAAACAATTTTCGTACACAATACTTAAATTGGATCGGAGATATACATGACATAAACAAACTTTATCCCACATAATACATTTAATCCAAAATTATCCAATTCTAAAGGAACTGACCAAGATTTGCAGCTTATTATTATATCCCGCAATGTCGATAGACATCAAACTTGAGGTCACATACATAAATCATATTTTTCAATATAAAATTGGTTGCTTAACTTTGAATCTTCATTGTCCATTAAAATTGGGTCCAAAACGGTGCCCCAAGTGTAGAGAAATCATATTGGAAATGGAGAAAGGGGATGAATTGATGGGTGGGGCATGAAAACTTAACAAAAGCTGAAAATTGAAACCACATAAGGGGCCCATGTGAAGACCCATTAGTATCTTACCATTACCAACTTCAACGAAAAGAGGCAAAATTCATCAATTCATGTGCCCTGACCCTGTGTGAAGAGATATGCACTACAGCTACTGCATATATATATATAAACATGATTTGCTTTTGTAATTCTCACAACTTTCAATCTTTATCTGAATTTTTCCCGGTCTACATCCACGGACCTTTGTTTATCACATTGAGTGAAGCCTACATACAAAGAACTTAAAGCTTGCAGCATCAAAATAATAATTCTATGTATGTATATATATATATATTCAGTCGTTCGTTGGATCTAACCAATCACTGAGATTAAGATTAAATTTTAAAAAATAACTATTTCGAAAAGTCACTATCGACGTCCCAACCCCAAAAATTATAATTTGGACATCATTTCAAATGGCTGACAACTCAAAAAACTTCCTCTGACCTCATCGAGTAAAACCCAACCATCGACGAACACTGGTTTAGTTGAAAAATTGATTGAAAGTCGCAAATCACCCATATAAAAATCGCCTAGATCCAATCGTTCGAGCCTCCTAGAAAGCTTCAAAACTCACCGCTTTCAACCCATATGGGTATCGTAGATCCGGTTGTGACCCCTTTTTATGAACTTCAATCTCATTCGTTGATCAAATCTAACGATTGAGATGAGAGGCTCGTAAATTTTAAAGTTAGTGGCGTCCACAGAGAATAACATATATGTATGTATCACACAACTTGTTGAAATGGCTGTGAAAATTCATAAAAAGTGTATATAAAGGAGTTTGACACGCCACCAAACGCGTACAAAAGTGTACCATATATAATATATAACCATCACTTGATATACGCATTTGTCAACCTTACATGTCCATATCGAACTACTCTAACTTCTAACCATATGTGTATGTATATATATATCACATTCAACTTTTAATTTTCCTGGTTATCATTTATATATTTGGATCAGCTAATGTTGTCTTCAGAGTTCAAAGTATACCAAAAAAATAAAAATTGGTGTATATTTTATATAATCCCGTAATTGATCCATTTGCCAAACATTGAATTTCTTTGATTGATTTCAGTTGTCAACGGTTCTTTTTCTCCTGAAAATTCTTGTTTTTTCAGGTCATAATCCATTCATTTGTAGAAATAATTGATTTGCTCTTTCAACTGTATACGCAAAAGCATCCATTTCATAGGTTGCCTAATCCATCACTAATTCACTATATATATGGATGTTGAAAATTAAGATTTACATACGTAATACGTTTACTTTAATTAGAGAAATAAAGTGTGGTAACAAGAACTTCAATTCACTGGATTAGGAGTCTACAATTGAAATCCAATGGATTAAGAGATGTGCCACATCGCACCACATTTTTATTTTTTTATTTTTAAATTTTGTATGATTTTTTCTTCACCATTTGATATGAATTGTAGACTCTAGGGAATATTGAACTCATATACCATATTTGATGGTAATGTGTCATGTGTGCATACATATATACATCTATACGGAGAAATTTTGAATTCAAATTTCAACCAAAATCAACATATTTGATACATCTTTTCCGTTTATGAAGCATCACACGTTTCTAATTACCACATTAGAAAACGACATGATACTCCAGGACCATTGACTATTTTCTCTCGTCTAGCATGTCATCCAAATGTTCTTATCACTATTCGCTAGATTAAAATACTTCAACTTTATCAACGGGGGACACGGGAAGGGTATGTAAATACGGATCCTGACTGTTAAGTAACTAAATTTGTGTGTGTATATATATGTACATGTAAATATATATGTTTTGTATATGAACATGGAAAAGAATATCAGAAAATGATTTATTAGGGTTTTCTTGTTGTTATTGTGTGAGTCTTAAGCTTCAGGTGGCAGGGCTACGCATGAGAAACCTGCTATCACGTACGTACACAAGATGGATGGATGGGACCAGCCATATTATGCATATTCTTTGTTTGGGAAGATATTACTTGAAACATTAAAGTGGACCGTGTTTGGTTTTCTCTCTAACATGTAAACATTCCTCTTTGTCTCATGCCCTACAACAACCACAACATGTGTTTTGTTTCATTTGGTAATCCTTCATCACTCACCATTATCCTCACCACACGCATTGTTTTCATATATATATATAGAAGCATGTGGAGGTGGAAGCCCAATAGTGCCTGTAATTATGCTACTCAAGAGTTCTCACTTATTAGATGTACTACATTAATTGCTCTATCGAGCCATAGTGTGCATGTTTGAGATAAATCAACAGTTATGATAAGGATGTCAATCATATTCCAGTTATCTAAGTTGTTGAGTTATATACACAAGATTTCATATGCATCTTGTGAGACATGTCGAACTTATTAATTCACTTTGATCTTGTGCATTCAATTAACCATTGGATAACAAAAAACAAACCGGTGGAATTTTTATAATTTTCTATGAATTAAACCTTCCACATATATATATATATATATATATATATATATATATATATATTGTGTGTGTATATATGTACAAAACCCTAGAAGTTAAATATATTAATAGAAAGAAAAAAAACATATCTGCTGATATATATATATATATATATATATTGTGTGTGTATATATGTATGAATTGGCCGACAAAACCCTAGAAGTTAAATATATTAATAGAAAGAAAAAAGAAAATATCTCCTGATGACGGCATCTTTGCTTGTGATAATGGCAAATTGTACACCTCCTACATCATGCCTTTCTTTGATGAAGTCCTACATCATGCCTTATTAAATCTTTTTTTTTCATTATTTATTGTTGTATATATCTATTATGTATAAATGTCTTCTCAAGAACATAGATGGTCATAATGTTTTCTTACTACGTACCCATGTAAAGCTGTTTTCATGACCAATTCACATATAATTTTTTAAATTAATTTATGTATATAGAGGCATGTGGAAATGCTTATTAAGGATTAGTTTCTATTAGATTGCTTAGTTAAGACAATAAATAATCGTATGATTTTTTCCCAGAAAAGCTAGTGAAAAATATAATTAATTTTAACAAAGGTGAATTTAATTAATGTCAATGGGTCAAAGTAACACGCTACAATAACGCAAAATTAATGTTAATTTCTTTTTGGTAATCGGCTTATCAATGCAAGAAAACGATGGCCTCCTATATATACAAGAAATGTCTCATGAGACTTAAAAGGTAATTAATTATATTTTGACTTTTTTTTTCAATATAATTTTATATAGACGCACTTTCTTAACCGAATAACTGGAAATGACTTGGGGAGAGGAAAGTTTCCTTCTTTTTTGTAGGAAACTCTTAAGAATAGATCCAATGGAGATAGGGTATAACTTGTAACTCAGGGGATTAGAACACATGACTACGAATCATGGTGTGGGGTTCGAATCCCTCACCCACAACTGGTCAAACATGGAAGGACACTGATATCTTTGTGGGATATTTTATTTTTGAACCAGTCAGACTTGTGCAGGTGTCTGGATCTGAATTGCATGTGAAAAATTTGTGGTACATGAAGCAAAATTACATAATTCAACTATTATTTTATTTTATATTTAAGTTAATTATTTGTTATATTGCGACTTTATTTTAATTAATTTTAGGGCTTGTCACCTTGTGTTCTTTAATATATAAATTATCAATTTGAAATTGCTACTTCTTGCAAGCCTTTTCATGTGCTTTCTTTCTCGGGAATCTGTATCTAATCTAGCTAATTATGCTTTACACGTATATTTCATTTTCAAAATAGTTTAGAAGAAATAAAAATGAAAATAACCTCTATGATTTTTTTTTTGTATTTATATATGTTATTTGTGTTACAAATACTTAATTTCCCAGGTCGAATATTACGTGAGATCCAACAAATGCAGTTTATAAGTCTGAGTTCAATTTCTCTCAATTATAAAGGGACATTTTAAGAATTTAATCATGTTAGAACTACCACATTGCTATTTTGTGAACTAACAGTCCAACATAATGATTCGCTCCCTTAACTTATAACAATCGGTTTTCCAAGTATACCTTGAAGGTCAGTTGGGACGGATCTCTCTGACCCATAATCTAAAGAGACCAAATCCGTGAGGGCCCAATTCCAATGAATCTAGAGCAGACAAGTTGTCGTATATAGGTGTGAGCTCCTAATTTATAAAAAAATCGTATGAATCTTAAGGCTCAAAGTGAACAATATATTTACAAATGAATTAGGCCAAACATTTCTCACCTCAAGATTCTTTTCATCCTTTTGTACGGGTTTGCAATTGGCACCTGGCAGCAACACACACTACTCATTTTCTACCAACCCAAGAGGATATATTCATCTGGGTTTTTCTTTTTCTTTTTATTTCTTTCTGGCGGTGATGAAAAGGATTTGCATTATTGCATATGTTCCACCAACTCCACACAATGTACATTCTTATCCAAAACCTACCTTATTTTCATGTGCAAACGAAGAATTGGACACATTCATTCTATCAATCAATTCTTTATTAATATATTTGTTTCTCCATTTCCCAACTCACAAATCTCATCAACTTGCTGATCAATGCGTAAAGAAATTAAAGTTCATCATCAAATTAATATGGCGAGCTTAGCTCTTCCGCATCCATTCTTATTAGCTACTTTTTTTTTCCCTAGATAAGGTCTTACTGTTACAAGGAAGGGGGTGCGGAAATTCTAACACCTATGAGATTCGAACCCCAATTAATAAAGAAATATTACACAATATCCTTATCGCTACATCAACAGAACACACACAATCCGTTTTTGGTTACCTTTACAAAATTGGTGGTTGTTTAATTCACAATTCAAGTCCATGCTAATTGAAAAGGAATAAAAAAAATATCCAAAAGAAATAGAAATTAATGAAGAAATAAACACATATCATGTGTGCATATATATATATATATAGAGAGAAATTCTCACATAAGGGTCTAATGTAATGGTGTAATATAAGGGTCTATGTTTACACCATTGATTTGAAACATATGAGACTCAAAGTAGTGGATCACACTTGTCATCTCACTCATCCACACCATTAAACATAAACCCTTATTTATAATTATACAATTACGTATACATTTTAATATTATGTACACATCAAGCTTGGCTGGTTTGGCATTTCCGTACGCTACAACCCACGGCTAGAAAATTTGGTCTATTCAAAGGGCACGTTTATCATGCCATTTCAGTCTCATGGAGTGCCTTGATGAGCAAACAAGGCCAATGGTTTCAGATTAGTAGTTCAAATTCAAATTAGAAAGCGCACTTAATTGAATTATTTATTTGCCTTTAATTTCAAGCTTTGATGATGGTTACAAGGATAAGAAGAAAAAAAAATTTAGGAGCTAAAATTGAAGAAAATGATTCATTCAAATAATAGTGTACTATATATTGCATTGGAATACGATAATACCAAAATAACCTCCATTAAGATATTGACATGTGGCACGCAAAGTCAGATTTCCATTAAGTCGAGGAAGCATCATCGCCTACCGATCAAGGCATAATTGAGGACATCAATCGAGATGGCATCCGGAGAGTCGACATAAGGTGCATTATTCGAGGAGAGAGCATCTTGACGAGATCGAGAGGCCCCCTCGGTGTAACTTTGAGCATGACTCCTCAATAACCCACAATGACCAAATACCATAAGTAAATTAAGAGTCCAAATGGAGATCAACTACACTTACAAAATAAATCAGGATATGATTTACCTTTCTATCAATCTGTCTAAGATCAGTGAGAGGAGATCTATTCATACTAAAAATAAAACTCATATAATTCGTATAAACAATCATAAACTTTGCACTCCTTCACTTTACTAGCTTCTGGAGAGAAAGAGCTATGAGCATCGAGCATTCCCATTTGATAACTTACTGACTTCAGCGTCATAGAGGTTCCACCGCGCATACCTTCGAACCTCCTTAGAGCAATCAAAATGATGGTTTTTTGCTGGGGACAACAAAATGTATTGGGAAAAATGTTTTGTTGATGTGATTGGGTATTTTATTGATGTGACTAGACCAACAAAATATATTGGTATAACGATATAAATTTATTGACTTTACTTTTCGCGTAATAGAGGTGTAATCCGATATTGATTTTTGTGTAAAATCTCATTGTTATATCCATCAATTCATCCATGCCCCATCAAATATTACTTTTTGAGTATTCATGCCTCAATATATTGTCATTCACTCATTGTTGTGATTGCTCTTAGCTTATATGTTCTTCTTATATGTAGACCATTCTCATCGTCGACAACCTCTAACATCAATTTTACCGCTTGATAGTTTTGAAGGTGATCACAATTTATATTTGGATCACATATTATTATTCAACACAATTTCTTTTTAACTTCATGCGGTACATATACAAAGATTAAAAAAAAAACAATTAAATTGAAGTTTTTACTGACTATTTTTGGTTTTTATTTAAATTTTTTTTTGAAGAAACATGGATGATGACCTTATAAAACATTGCAAGCCATGCTGCCTTTTTGGCATGCGCCAAACGGTCCAAGTCTGCCGTTGGGTCACAGTCAGTTTGACCATGTCATGATATGTGCAACTTTGAATCAGATTTCATTATTAAGCTTTTCGCCTTTCCGGGGGTTCAACTAACAATCCATTCTCTCTCCCCTGCTATATTGCCTTGCCTTGTTTTCTCCCTCGTATAATCGTATATATAAGCCTTCTCTGGCTAAAACAAACAAACGAAACAAGAGGCAATTGGGATAATACAAAGGGACGTACTCCTTGGCTCAGTTATCGAGGATTATGTGAAGGTGAGAGAAGTCGGTGAGAAGAAGAAGAAGAAGAGAAAAAATGGTTCAGTCCAAGAGACCAAGAACATCCTCTCACGAAATCACGGTCAAGGAAGAGAAGTCTGATTTCTTCGACGGATTGCCTGACGACCTCGTTGTTTCAATTCTCTGCAAACTCAGCTCCTCTGCTTCATGCCCTTCCGATTTCATCAACATTCTCTTAGCGTATGTATATCCGTATTTTTATGTTCGTGCTTTCGGTTTTCTTTGTGATTTCTATCGAGATTCTTGGTGGTTATGGTGTTTGTTTGTTGATTCGTGTATGTATTTGTGTCTATTCCTAACCGAAAAACAGATGCAAGAGATTGAATCGCTTGGGATTACATCATACGGTCCTATCCAAAGCCGCACCAGATGCATTTGCAGTCCAGCCTAAAAACTGGTCCGACGCCGCTCACCGTTTCATAAAGAAGTGCGTCAACGCCGGCAACACCGAGGCCTGCTATACTCTAGGAATGGTCAGTACCTGTCACTCTTTTGGCTCCAAAGGAACAACAACGATTATCGACCTTCGAATCTTTTCTTTTTTTTTTTTGAAAATTTGTGGTTGTTGCAGATCCGATTTTATTGCTTAGAAGACAGAGGAAGCGGGGCGTCGTTGATGGCACGGGCAGCTAAGACACACGCGCAGGCGCTTTATTCTCTCGCCGTCATACAATTCAACGGTAGTGGTGGCTCTAAGCGCGACAAGGATCTCCGAGCCGGTGTCTCGTTGTGCGCACGAGCCGCCTACCTGGGTCACATCGACGCGCTGCGCGAGCTAGGCCATTGCCTTCAAGACGGATACGGTGTTCGACAAAATGTCACTGAAGGACGCCGGCTCCTCGTCGAAGCCAACGCGCGAGAGCTCGCGTCATACATACGCCCCTTACTGATGAAGAAAACGCGACCACCGAGATCGCACCAGCACCACCATGGGTGCGTGAAGGGTTCGGGGTGTCCGTTGCTCAGTGATTTCGGATGTGATTTACCGGCCCGGAAGGTACACCAAACGAACCGGTTTTTGAAGGAGTGGTTCGAGTCGGGACGCGGAGTGCTGGGCCAGGGATTGAGACTGTGCTCGTATGGTGGGTGCGGTAGGCCCGAGACAAGGGCTCACGAGTATCGACGGTGCTCGGTTTGTGGCACGGTTAATTATTGTTCGCGTGGATGCCAAGCACTTGATTGGAGGATTAAGCACAAGGTGGAATGCGTTCCGAACGAGGAGTGGAATGGAGAAGAGGTTGGGAATGGTGTTGGAGGTATGGTGGAGATGGAGGATGCCGAACCTGTGATCATGGAATAACCGAAGCTGGGGGGGAATTAACAAAGGCCTACATGGCTACATTATTGTGCTTAATTGGGTATGGAATTTAAGGATAGGCTTTTTTTGTTGTTCTTGTTCTTTCTTTGTTTCTTGTTTTTATTTTTTGTATATACCTTCTCTTCACCGCAAACCAACAATTTTCTTTCATTTGGGTTATTCTGCAAGGACGTTATTTGCTATGCTATATATTATTTTGTTAGAAAATCTACCCAAATACTAGATATTAATATTGTCCACTCTGGGCTTTAGCTACATAGCTTTGTTCTTATGGGTTGTTGTCCATGGTGTTTTAAGTCCCATAAAATACCTTTATTTTGTGGTATTTAAACCCATAAAAGATATTGATTGCGTGAGAGAGAATGAACCATTTGTTTATAAATCACTCGATTAGGTTATGTCAATTCGATGTGATATTTTTAGTCTTGATACTCCTCATCATTTGTGGGTAAAATTATAACAGATCCAGCAAGTGAACATGTAGAGGTCATATTCAACTGAAACGAGAATTGCTCTAATATCATGTTAGAAAATCTACCTTAAAACACTACAAACCAATAGTGTGCTTTGGACCTAAACCCGCACGACATTGTTTTTATGGGTTGTTGCTTATGATATTTAAGCACAAAAGATCTTGAATATGTGACAGAGAATTTAATCTTCACTTATAAATCATTCAGTTGAGTCATGTCAATCCGATAAGATATTTTAATTCTTAACAACTTTTCAAAAAGCTTGTTTAATTAAATTTAGATCAAACAGAACATGTGAAGTAACTGTTCCAAAACTAACCTATTAGGACCTCGAAAGAGGTGCAGTCGTTAATCAATTAATTCCTAAACCAAACTTAAAAGCTCAAATGCCAACAACCGCACATGTAGATGGCTCTTAATTTAGATATTTTCACTAATCATGGCAATACTAATTCAACGGCCGTGATTCTTCTTTTAAGGGTAAAAATATGATTGTCTTGTCTCTCTTCATATTTTAAGTAGGGCTGTTACTGGTATGGTAAATTATCTATTGGTATACCATTACCGATCAATTGGTTACCGAAAATAGTAGAAGATTGGTATACCGTTACCAATTGTTCGGTACGGTAAATTTACCGATGATTTCGGTAACGGTAACGGTAAGCAAAGTTCAAAACCGGTAAATTTCCCGATTACCGACATATATATTAAATATATATTAATATTATTTTTAGTTTTAAATTTATTTAATTATGACCATTAGATTGATCTAATTTAATCTAGACCATTGATTATTTTTAGGGTTATCATTTATATATCACTCGTAGCAATTTCATTAACTTTAAAGCAGCGTTTGCTACATAACAAAATGCTTTGTTGATATTGATTACATGCTTTTCTTCTCCATTTCCATTATGGTCTTTTATCTTTATTTATCTTGTTTCTTCTAGCTTTCATGCTATAGAGTTTAAAACACTTCGGATACTAAAAATATTATAAATTAATGAAATGAAAGATTTTCCGTTATAGATTGTTGGAATAATGTTATGTGAATTCTCCTTTCTTTTTTTCTCCGATTGATAGGTATTTTCTCTTATTCACATGTAGCACAATGATCCTTCTCATTAATCTATCATTTTTATTATTGGTATTGTAGGCAAGATGAAAGTGTTGTAGTTTCATACAATGACTATTAAGCACAATGCTACTTGATGCATTTTTTTTCTTTCTCTTTTTTAAATAAGTTTAAGAATTGGTAAATTTACCAATTATCGACTTATCATTACCGATCGATCGGTATACCGACCATCGGTATACCGACTCTTCCGGTAACGGTAACGGTAACATTTTTTGAGTTACCGAAAGAATTGGTATGGTAACGATATTCCGTGTTTGGTAACGGTAACCGTACCAATAACAACCCTAATTTTAAGTGTTAAAATATCCATATTTGTCTATTAGCAAAGATTGGCTTTGGTTTGCAGCATTCTAATTCTCGCCTCAAATTTTTTTTTAGGATAAGTTCTCGGAGTGGAAAATGACAAATATGTTGTGGGACCACCACTTCTTATACTCACTTGGGGATAAATTTTATCATATCAATATTAGGTTGAAGGGTCTTTCATTTTCCAAGTTTACATGCACAAAACCCCATATTTGTCAAGATTAAAAACATCGGTATGACGTATAACCCAATCGAGTAATTTATAAGCAAAAACTAACTCCTCTTATATTGAAGATGTGTTTTTTGAGTCTAAGAACAAGTGGTGACAGTCCATGAAGAACTAATTCGTATGGGATCAGTTGTCCAAATGGACGAGTCTTTAGTATCTATCGACAAGCTCACAATAAAATGGGAAACCCGAAAGCCAAAATAAAAGTGTTGTATGTGGCTATTAAATATATTTTTCTGAATCACTGAACAATGCATGTTTTATTATTTTTATTTAAGATTATTCTGTTTTAAATTAATCCTTAAATTTAATAGAACAGGGCTTTGCTATATGGCCCATTACTTATTTCGTGGGCCGAGGTGAAAGTAGAACAAAGGTATGCCCAAAGTTAAGCCCATTGGAGCGTCAATTAAACATTAAACTCCAAAGGAAACATTTTTTTTTTTAATATTTTTAAATTCAGCCCTAAATCCTCACAAAACCCCAAACTGAAATTGGAATACAGGAACCACCTACTGTCGAAGCCTCCGGCGTTCATTCTTTCCATCGCTCATCTCCTCCGGCGTTGACGCGTTGTGTGTCAGTTTTGAAACTATAGTTGTGTTAAAACAGATTTCTGTAGAATTAAGAGGCATGTTAACTATAGAAGAATTTACCGGATGGAGCAGAGCAAGCGGCGGTGAATGCTGTATACGCAGAGAAAGAGGACGAGGAAGAGCTTTTATGGTCATCGGATTCTGAAATTGAGGAAGCATTAGACTGGCTGGACTCAAGGGACGACGATGAGGTAGCCGAGGGAGCCATTACACTCAATTCAAGGCGTCTCAATGCTCATGGAGGGGTTGAAACATATTTCTATCTTCTGATGCCAGGGTAATCTGAAAAAGTCCCTGCTGGAACATATTTCTATCTTCTACAGGTATCGAACGGATTATGGAATGTTCCACTTCTGTGTGGCCGACAGTGAACATGATTGGAGGGACAGGTTCATCAGAGAGCTGCTTCGCGGCAGCAGACAGGCAAAAACAGCCTTGGCTAATCTTAGAGTTCTTGGGTATTCATCCTCTGTTTACTCAAACATTTTTCTAAGAACGATTAACCGAGAAAATTCGTTGATTGAAATTCAAAAAAAAAGATTTAAATTAACTAAAATTTAGGTGATGATGAAGGGATTTAAATGTTGTAGTTTGAAATAAAGAGATAATTAAGAAACAAAAAAAAATTAGAAAAAGACTGAGAGATTTGAATAATATATCATTAGATAACTAATGATATATCATTAGATAAGTAATGATATATCAGGTTGATCAGGGATAAATATTGTAACTATAATAGGAATAAACTTGGAATCTAGGCGGGATCTCCGGTTACCAGTCTTGTTAAATTCCTGGTCTCTCACTCGCACTTTGAACTTTGAAGCAAAAAATGGCGACCACAGTGTTGACGGTGTTGTACTTAATTTGTCTAACGAGCTTGAGTCGTGTAGCCGCGGCTCATATTCATGGATTTGGAGAGCAACCATTGGCCAAGATTGATATATACAAAACCACTCTGGCCGTCCACTCATTGGCCTCCATCACAGCCTGCCCGCACCTTCTTGGCTTGAAGGTAAGACCAAACACTCTCAGATTTAACTTTGTTTTTCACCACTTAACTTACTCTACAACATTGATTTTGGAGATATATATATATATATTGTGATCACAGGGTGAGGATACTGAATGGGTAACTGTGAATCTCGTGCACCCAGAACCAGCTGCAGATGATTGGGTTGGAGTTTTTTCTCCTGCCAAATTCAAGTAATGTCCATTCTATGTCCCACTATGAAGTGCTTAACTCTTCTTCTATACTTAATGGAATTTCGATTGGATTGAACACATCTTATTAACTGGGATTCTAAAAAGATTGAAAGTTTTTACCAAATAGATTTTCTCTGTGACTTTAGTTTTGTGCACTATGCCTATGCCTCTTCCCTGTGTAAAGTGGGACTATTTTGCAATTTAAATGTTTTAGAAGAATGCTATTTTGATATGGCAGCTTGTCAGCATGCCCTCCTGTGAATGATCCAAAAGAAAAAACTCCATATATATGTTCATCCCCAATAAAGGTTGGTATAGTATGATTTTCATGCTGAGCTGAAAGTTTATTGTAGTCATTTAAGTCGCAAATACCTTATTCTTGTGATTCTGGACGTCCTTGTTCTAGTACAAGTATGCGAACTTTTCCAATTCAAATTACACGGCAATAGGCAAAGCTTCCTTAAAGTTTCAGCTGATAAATCAGCGGGCGGATTTCTCTTTCGCATTATTCTCTGGTGGATTATCAAATGTGAGTTTTGTTAATTGTCTGTTCTTATGTTTGCTGTTAACTACCACTTTTGTATTATTCATTTCCTGATTCCTAACCAACTAATTGAGTACTGTTTTTGATTTTGCAATGTGGATTGATCCATCCTGTACTTGAATACGGCAGCCTAAACTGGTGGCAGTTTCAAATTTCATATCATTTGCAAATCCCAAAGCACCTCTTTATCCACGCCTTGCTCAAGGAAAGTCCTGGAATGAAGTAAGTCGGTTTTATTTGATGGGCTTTTATTAGTGAATTGATGATTTCTCTCTATTAAACTTTCATGAATATTTGGTTTGTGGTTCCTAACACAAAAGAAAATTCTCATGAGTCTCCAAAACCACTTGCCCAGGAGAACTTTGCTAAAAGCTCAAAGATGTTTGATCCCTTGACCTTGAGTTCCATTGGTTTTTTAACTATGTCCCATTTCAAATCGAATTACCTTGCCTCATTAGTGTTTCCCACTTTCCATAGAATACAGGATTCCCTTGGGGATACACGAGCCTTTCTTAGAACTAACATGGAGTTATGGCAGAGAAAATAATTGAATTATGCTTTGGATTGGATCATCATCCATTTGTTTTATATTCTTTTTTTTTTTTTTTTTTGTTTCTGCAAATGATTTTTCAATTGGTAAAAATATCAAACTATTGCAAAGTCAATTTGACACTTGATGGCTTATCTGCTGTTTGGTTTGTTAGGAATGTCACTTTTATATCATGGACTTAGATAATTTTTTTATGTATTATACAGATGACTGTAACCTGGACAAGTGGCTATAACATAGACGAAGCTGTACCATTTGTTGCATGGGGTCTGAAGGGGGAAACTCCAAAGTATTCACCTGCTGGAACATTGACATTTCATCAGAACAGCATGTGTGGTATGGGCTCTTTCTTCAAATCATGACTGCAGATTGAAACTGGACCTTACTATTATATTATTCTTGATTTGAATTTCATATCTGTAATTAAACTATAGCTTTGCCTCCTTTCTCGGACTCTCGTCTACTTTCATTACATAGTTCACTTTTACTCTTTGCTTAAACAGATTCTTTGAAATCTTAACTTCATAAGAAAGCTTTTGAACTTTGTCTTCGTCCATTTTCATGTCAGTAGATGGGGTTTTATATCTGAATCTGATTACTTTTTATAGAAGTATGAATAATCAACTTGCTCTACCAGGAGTGCAAAACCTTTTGAGTCTTGTTTTTAGGTGGAAATGTCCTATAGTAGGCTTGTTGCATAATGCAGTTGCCTTGTTTGCAGGCTCCCCTGCACGAACTGTTGGCTGGCGTGATCCTGGTTTCATACATACTAGTTTCTTGAAGGATTTGTGGCCGAACACTGTGTATGATTCTTTGAACTTCATCCTTCTCGAGATATGAATGCGTTTATGTCTGACCATCACTTTAAAACCGTAATGATGATTCATCAGGTACACTTACAAGATGGGTCACATAGTGCCCAATGGTTCATATATCTGGAGCAAGACGTATTCGTTCAAATCATCCCCATATCCAGGTCAAGACTCGTTACAGCGTGTCATTATCTTTGGTGACATGGGAAAGGTAGTATTCACAAACATCTAACAAGGCTTTGCTTTTGAATTGGTAGTAAAGAATGTAAATTGCCTTTCAGTTTTCATGTAGGTCACCTACCATTACTTAGTTGTTTAATTTGAGTTATAGATACCATCCGGTTTGTTCCTTTTACCTGTGGTTAATCCTTGGTGATGAAAATTTTCTCCATCTTTCCCAGTTCTGAATGGGCAATGATAGCATTCCTTCCAGTTTAACATGTTTTCTGAGTTTCTTGTGCCTGATGATTATGGAAAGTATTTACATGTATCTTGATGTCATTTAGGCAGAGCGTGACGGTTCAAACGAATACAATGATTATCAGCCAGGTTCACTTAATACTACTGACCAACTCATAAGGGATTTGAGCAACATCGACATCGTTTTCCATATAGGAGACATAGTATATGCTAATGGATACATCTCACAGTGGGACCAATTCACTGCACAGGTTGAGCCCATTGCATCAAATGTCCCTTACATGATTGCCAGGTTTGAAAACTTGCTCCTGGACCATTGCCTGGTTCTTTTGAAAATTCATTTTAGTACCTACCTTTTTCATTCAAGTATTATAATCTGCTGTATTTTTTATGCAGTGGCAATCATGAACGTGACTGGCCAAATACTGGATCCTTTTATGATACTACTGATTCAGGCGGGGAGTGTGGTGTGCTTGCTGAAACCATGTTCTATGTTCCTGCTGAAAACCGAGCTAAGTTTTGGTAAAATGTCTCTTACCAGATAGCTTTTTGGTTAAAATCTAACCAGTATTATTCGCTATCTCCCACAGAGTAAATATGATTTGAAATCTAAAAATGCGCAGGTATTCAACCGATTATGGCATGTTCCGTTTCTGTATAGCTGACACTGAGCATGACTGGAGGGAGGGATCGGAACAGTATAAGTTCATTGAACACTGTCTTGCATCTGCAGACAGGCAGAAGCAGCCTTGGTTGATCTTTGCAGCTCATCGTGTAGTTGGATATTCCTCTGCCTCCTCGTATGGCCAACAGGGCTCATTTGAAGAGCCTATGGGAAGGGAAAGCTTGCATAGGCTATGGCAGAAGTACAAGGTGGATCTTGCATTTTATGGTCATGTCCACAACTATGAAAGAACCTGCCCCGTATACCAGGTATGGTTGAGCACCTGAAAGATGACAATTATAGATAGTGATTTCATTTCGTTGCTTTAATCTTTGCCATTCTTGTATGGTGCAGAATCAATGCATGAATGAAGAAAAACATCATTATTCTGGCACCGTGAACGGAACAATTCATGTTGTTGTGGGTGGAGCGGGGAGCCACCTATCAGACTACAGTACTGTTGTTCCAAATTGGAGTGTTTACAGGGATTATGACTTTGGATTTGTGAAGTTGACAGCATTTAACCATTCATCTCTCCTCTTCGAATACAAGAAAAGCAGTGATGGAAAGGTATATGATTCCTTCACCATTTCACGCGACTACAGAGATGTCTTGGCCTGTGTACACGATGGCTGTGAAGCAACAACTTTGGCAAGCTGACCCCCTATCATGGGGGAAAAAGTCTTGGCCTGTGATTAGATTATATTTGTTATGATGATACTGCCAAAAGTGTCCTGCTTTGTTCTTGAAAAATTATTCTCAAAATAATATAAGTTATCTGGAATTCAATTGAGTTCTTTCAAAGAAGGCATTGTAAGCTCTTAGATACTTCCCAATGGTGTGGGAGAGTCAGTAGAGGTCCACCAGATTGCTAATTCACAAAGACAACAAAGGGACGATCCGGAGAAACACAACATCAGTATTTCAACTGTGCTGTCAGGAAGAATTCCTCAACACCAGTATTTGTGATGCCTTTTTGTATTTAGGTCATCATTTGAGATGCCCTTTTTTATCCTGCTCTTTCTTCTAATAATTTTTGCGGTTTATCAAAGAAAAAAGGTCTCCCCTCTTCTAGGCCTCTACAGGTATTTAACAGGCAACACACGTTCATTGAGAGCAGTCTTGTAAAGTGAGTTTTCGTTCAATGTTTCTTATGTAGTAACAACATGTCGTCAGCTCAGATGATGAACATGACCAAGGTAACTCTTAGCGTGAGTGTGAGGTCGTGAGTTCAAGTCCTATAAATGTTTTCATTATTGCAATTTGCGAAATGAGTCTTTGTTCAGCCCATCTCAACAAGTCGTGAGTTCAACTGGTCCATGAGAGCTTTATCAAAAAAAAAAAGAAACTGATCCATGAGAGTGCAAATTTTACCCTGCATTATCTTCTCAACATATCCATGGAATTGTGGGGTCTCCCATTATTCAGTGAACAGTTGAGTGAGTTCTTTGAATTCCACGCTACCAAAGCAAAGTTTCTCATGTAGTGTTTGCAAGCACGACCCTATCCATCTGGTAGTCATGGCTGCCACACAGGTTCTCGACTGGAGTTGGTATAGTGGGGCTTAGGCTTGTAATTTTGAGCTTTGTGCCTTTGTACACGTCACTCTGGTTGCTTGGAGAATTTTCTGTCTTCTTGGTTCCTGGGCTGCAGAAAACCTTGGAGAACTCGTCTATGTATAATTGTATATCTTCGGGACTTTTGGAGGCCGGTACACTAGATTATACTTAATTGTAAAAAAGTACAATCACTAAAACATCCTTTTAAAAAAGTACACTGGGATCATCTTTTACCAAAATAACCTCAAATTTGATTTTCTCTCTTCACGAATTGTGATACAATAGTGATACTTTTAAATAGAAGATCCAATTTAGTATTCAATTTATATATTTTGCTCATAAAATGATGATATAAATGTTAGAATGTAAATTTGATTGCATTATATGCCTTTCTAGTTCAATTATATCATTTTAGTGGATTTTTGGTGTTGGTGATACTATAGTGATACATCTCTGCAGCTGTAAATATTTTTCCAAAACGAGCAAGAGATGTACAAACCAAGAAAAGAAAAGTAATTAGGAAGAAGAAGTATGCATATTGGTTCAATTGTATCATTTTAATGAATTTTTGGTGTTCGTGATACTATAGTGATACATCTCTGCACTTGTAAATGTTTTTCCAAAACGAACAAGAGAGGTAACCAAGAAAAGAAGATCAAGAAAGGAAAAGTAATTAGGAAGATAAAGTATGCATACTAGTTTCATTGTATCATTTTAGTGGTTTTTTGGTGTTGGTGATACTATGGTGATACTATAGTGATACATCTCTGCAAAAAACGAATCAGCGTTCAGATCTGCAAAAAAACAAAGCACAACCCAGATTGAACAACGAAGCATAGTCCAGATCTATCAAAAACAAGGCAGAGCAACTCGACGCAGTCCAGATTGAGCAACGACGAAGAAGGTGATGAAAAGAGAAGAAACTCGACCAAAAACGGAGAAGAAGGCAACGAAGAACAAATTTAGATCGAGAAGAAGAAGAAGAAGAAGAAGAAGGAGAGAAAGAAGGAGATAACTTTTAGTAGAGAAGAAGTAGGGAAAGAGATGACACACTAGAGTTGGATAGTTGGAGGGAGAAGAAGAAGAAGGAGGAGGAGGGTATTATAGGTATAAACTAAAAAATATCTTAAGTCAGATAACCAAATTACACTTAAATTGTACTTTTTTACAATTTTAAAAATATTCATGATCTTTTTACAATTAAGTTGTCTAAAGTGCGGTTACTGCCAATTGTCCGTATATCTTAACATGATAGTTTACAGCCCAATCCCAGTCGGATCCGGGGAAGGTCCAGTGTCAAAAAACACTGAACCTCTCCAGTAGATACTAGTTTCTGACGGCTAAGTAAATAAATAACTGGTATTTTGTTTGACTATGGCACAAAAGCTGAAATCCTCCTCAAATCAGTTTTTTTTTTCTCAAAACGCTTTACATCTTCAACCAAAAAATTGCGCCTAAACCCATTAAACAAACAAATCAAAGCCACATTATATTTTCAACCCATAAAAAATAGAGACAAAATCAGATATTCCCGAGTCAAATAAAAAAGTTGGGTAAAGTAAACACCACTTGTGAAGATTGTGAAACCAGGAAGGACAAAAACCTATGGGTTTGACTGATACTTTGTAAATCCAGCTATAGAACAAGCTCCAACAGGCAATAAATTGAGCTTGAGCACCCGGATTGGCCAGATGAACGAAAAGACAGTACGAACTCGACTTTGATTAAGGATACCGGACACTGGAGTAGGCCTCTCCGTCAAGCTTCTCGAGCTTCTTGATCTTGATTCAAAGATTCCCTCGCCGTCAAGGAGGGTGAGGTTGGGGAAGAGCTTATGGGGAAGCAAAGATCTAGAATTGAGGAGGAAGAAGATAAAGTGAGGGAGGGGAAGAGAGAGATGGAGAGAGAAGATGAAAGACAGATTTTTTAATTGTAAAATATGTGCTGATAAATTAAAAAAAAAATATACTTTTGCAGCCATAAATAAGATCATTCTGATGGTTAGCATTGTTCACCGGTTAGGTCTCGTGTTTTTCAACACTGGACCTCCCCCGGATCCATCACGGTCATGACGATCACACCAACAACTTGTTATTATTGTTGTTAATAACAACTTGATTTAGGGTTTATTGGCGACGAGCAAACTGTAAATGTGAATACAAACCACGTTAGGCAAATCGACATGGGCCCTTACGATAAAAATCATTGCAATGGTCATTATAGATTTCAGTCTATTAATTAAATTCAAAAAATTACGCAGAATGTGAATCTCACACTGATAAACAGATTGATTGTCTGTAATTACTACTGCAAAAAAACTGTAATTACTTCTACTATAGGGTCCTTAACCCGTTAGGCAAACGAGAACGATACTGTGGTTTGGTTTTGTTTCTTCGCTTTGAGAAATGGTCAGTGAGTCAGTTGACAATCGCACAAGCATACGCAAATATTATTGAACGAAAAGTAGGATTTCAAAGTAACCAAGTTGATGGTCAGATGGTCTGCTTGATGGGATGAAACCTACCTAATAAGATCTTTTATTTATTATTATTTTAATCAGACCTACAACATTATAGATGAATATTTAAATTAATGTAATACTCCTCAGAGGAATTAAATATTACCTAATAATAATCAGTAATATCAATGGTTCTTCATAAGTACCTATCAATCCATTCTCCTCCCATGAAGAAAAAATGTATAAATTATGTTTGACAAGTATGTTTTCATAAATTGTCCGATTGGAAATCGATTTTTTGTCACCCCTACTTTATATATCAGCATCAATAATGCAATCATGACCAGCAAAAATTCAAGAAAAAGTGAAAATTTCTAATCAGGACAATTGATCTATTTTTGTTATTTTGCTACATAAGGTTCGTTTTACTGGTTGGAAGAATGATTTTGGTCAAAAATTATGAAGATTATAGAGTCCATTATCCTGTCATTTTTTTTTTCTAACATATCAATTTTGAGTTTGTTCCTGGTTGGAATCAGTGTGAAAATTATGTGGTGGACTATTATTTTTTTGTAAGTTGTTAACCATATATTTAAATATAGGACAATGTTAGAGATCCTCAAAAGTCTCCCAAATCTATGTGGCATTAAAATAATCATTGATTAAAAACACACAAATAGGGCCCACTTCGTATCCAACCCTCCACATTAAATGAGGTTTTTTGGTGGTTAAATTTTGAGGGTCTCAACATTATTGTTAAATATAATAGTAATATAGTGAAATCGCCTAATCAGCGGTGACGGAGGAACAAAATTTGTGGGGTAGCCCCAACGCCGTCCAATCCAATCTCTAAAACTGAACGCAACTAACGGTCGACCAACTAAACTCAGTGACTTTAATTTATCAGAAAAATAATTAAAATAATAATAATTACTATAATGTCTGAACGTCTAGTCATCAAGCAGACAAGCACAAGTAGCTAGGGTCTTCTCTTACGTTTTCAACTTCCAAAATTTTGTCGTTCAACAACTGCGTTCCCAACAAGAGTTCCGGCCGGACAACGCAGTTTGGTGCCTTCGGTTGCAGAAACAGAAAACCCCTAAAACATGGCACCACCACGAACATCATCTTCATTGGAACCCTAATTGAAGTCAATTGGAAATCTGCACCGTCCGATTTTTAGTTCCTCTCCCTCTGGCGTACGAGGGCGAAAAAACCCTAACAAGGATTGCGAAGGGGACGGGATGTCTACAACTACTACGAGTATTGGAGGTGGCGGGGAGGACCGGGTATTGGCTACGGCTCAGCAGATCGTCAAGAGTCTCAACACGCCTAAGGAGGTTCGTCAGGATATGCTCTCGATCTTCTCCAGCTTTGATAACCGCTTGTCGAACATCACCGATATGATCAATAAGGCTGAAGAGGAGGACAAATCGTCCTCCCAGTCTCGTTTTGATGCTGCCGAGAAGGTCATCTTCCGCTGGGAGGTATCTTGCACGGAGTCTTCCCGTCACTCAGTTCCTTGCTGGGAAGACTCGCCGGACGAGGCTGCTGAATTTCTGGCGGCGGTCGACGATATTCTCCTGCTTGTTGAAAATTTGGCCATCACTTCCGATACCGACATGATGGACCGGGCCGAATCCACCATACAGTTGGCTATGGCTCGATTAGAGGAAGAATTTCGTCATATATTGATTAGGAACACTGTTCCGCTTGATGCTGAGCGGCTCTACGGCTCAATCAGGCGGGTTTCACTCTCTTTCGCTGCCAATGATGGAGAAATTGATGAGGATTTTGAGAGTTTCGGGGAGGTTGATGATGAGAGCGGGCGTTTTCACGAGAGGGGAGCGAGTTTGGGTGATGATGTGTGCGTGGATTTGATACAAGCTGACTCTGTTGTGGAGTTGAAGGATATTGCGGACAGGATGATAAGGTCTGGCTACGAAAAGGAGTGTGTTCAGGTTTATAGCAACGTGAGACGTGATGCTTTGGATGAGTGTTTGGCGATTATTGGTGTTGAGAAGCTGAGCATTGAGGAGGTGCAGAGGGTTGAGTGGAAGTCTTTAGATGAGAAGATGAAGAAGTGGATACAGGCAGTCAAGATAGCCGTCATGGGTCTGCTGACTGGCGAAAAAAGGCTTTGTGAGCAGATTTTTAGTGGGTCAGAGTCTGCAAGAGAGGTTTGTTTCAATAAGACCGCAAAAGGGTGTGTTATTGATTTACTGAATTTCGGTGAAGCGGTAGCTATTGGAAAAAGGTCCTCCGAGAAACTTTTCAGGATGTTGGATATGTATGATGCATTGGAAGATGTGCTACCAGACTTGCAGGCAATGGTTACTGATGAATTTCTGTGTAATGAGGCTAAGGGAGTGCTTACAAGTCTGGGGGAGGCAGCTATAGGGACCTTTGTTGAGTTTGAGAATGCTGTGAAGAACGAATCCTCGAGGAAGCCGATGCTAGGGGGTGAGATTCACCCGATAACCCGTTACGTAATGAATTATCTTAAGTTGCTTGTGGATTATAGTGATACTTTAAATACACTTTTGGAGAGTGATGGTGGTGAGCAGGATTTATATCAAAATGATGATGGCAATAAGTTGCAGCAAGAGAGCATGTCTCCCTTTGCTTGTAGGTTGTTATCATTGATATCATTGTTGGAGTCCAATCTCAAGGAGAAGTCGAGATTGTATGAGGATGGGGCAATGCAGTACATATTCTTGATGAATAACATTCTTTATGTGGTGCAGAAGGTGAAGGACTCTGAGCTTGGAAAGCTTTTGGGAGATCATTGGGTTCGCAAGCATCGTGGACAGATACGACAACATGCGACAAGTTATCTTAGAGCTTCTTGGAGCAAAGCGTTGTCTTGTTTGAAGGATGAAGGTATAGGTGGGAGCAGTAGCAATGCCTCCAAGGTGGCTTTAAAGGAAAGGTTTAAGAATTTCAATGCAAACTTTGAGGAAATTTATAGGAATCAGACAGCTTGGAGGGTCCCCGATCCTCAACTTCGTGAGGAGCTTCGAATATCTATATCAGAGAAAGTGCTCCCTGCCTACCGCTCGTTTATGGGGAGGTTTGGAAGTCAGCTTGAGAGTGTAAGGCATTCTGGGAAATACATTAAGTATACACCTGAGGATTTAGAAAGTTACTTGCTGGATTTGTTTGAAGGATCCCCTGGTGTTCTGCACCACTTGAGAAGAAAGAGTTCATAGGATGCATAAATCTTGTAATTGGTAAGGGTCTGGTGCTCATCAAGGCTGAGATAGAACTTATTTAATGTATCTTGTTGTATGTTTCTTATGTTGTTGTAAGCACAGGTTTTATGAAAGTTAACTGTCTTTCTTCTACATAATGTATCGTCTTGTAAGTTGTACATTTGTTATAGACTATACCTTCTGCCTTCTTGTATGTGTGGGTTATGCCGTACTTCTGTATATCTTACTTCATAAATCACCATTGGCATTGAGGCAATATGGTTTTGCAATCTTTGCCCTTATGTCTATGGTTAATTTACTTCAGTGTGCTATATGTTTTCATTTTCTTTTTTCATTATTTCAACGTTCTATGCCAATTCTCAAGTATGTTGAGATTTCAAAAGTTTGTTGTTCTTTTTCTTTACGTTTTTGAGTTTTTTAGGTTATAAATTTTGCATCTCATCGGTACATTTTGTTTGATGACTCTGTACTTCTTACTCTAACGGGTTTCCTGGTTTTGAAAATAGTATATGGAAACCTAGAAGGTATGTGTCTTTTAGGGGAACACAATGATGTTTTAGTCATTTTATCCATCTTGTGATCTTGTGGGAAGTCCTTTACTTGTCATTTGAGGAATAATCCAATAGAGTACCACTTTTACATTTGGTCCACAGAAGATAGATTGAGGTGTTGTGGTGGAAATGATGAATTTTGTTGATATCTTTGTGGAAAGTTCACTAGCTGCTGCTGAACTAAATCCTTAGAAGAAGCTATTGGTTATTAAGAGTGTGTTTGGATTGAGGGATTTGGAGGGGAGGGAAGAGAAGGGAAAGGGAGTTTCCTTCCAATTCCCTTGTTTGGATAGTTTATAAAAAATTGAGGGGAGGGATTTGAGGGGATTTGAGAGGAAGATCTTTTTAAATTTTTGTCAAAATTCTTTCCTCCCAAAATGGAGTCATTTGGAGGGAAGAGATTACTAATTAAGTTACTTATAAGTTAAAAACCTATTTTACCCTTGGACATAACACTTAAACATAAAAAATAAGGATAAACTAGTCAATTAAACTACTTTTCTTTCCTTTCTTTTTTTATCTATCCAAACATGAGAGAGGGAAATGTATTTTCCCTTCCATTCTCTTCCCTTCTCTTCCTTCCCTTTCCCTTCTCTTCCCTTCCCCCCAAATTCCTCAATCCAAACACACTCTAAGGGAGAGCTGCAGAGTTCATGGTGAGTATGAGTTTCTGAACACTCAATTCTCACCTTTTCCCTTGGTATTTTTTTTATCCTCTTTAGTTATTGCCTTGTCCTTACCTCCAACCTTTCCTGGCATTGAGATCAAAGTCTGTCTGATAATGGATAGTCCGAACATAATGGAAGCCATAGATTTTCGTTTTAGTACAGAAGGTTCGAATGGAAACCATTGACACATAACTATGCACACAGTGGTGACATATCATCAAGACACAGGAAAATTGATTAGTTACAAAGACCTACCCATGCTACAAACAAAGATCAACTCTTTAAAAACGACATTAGCTGATATCATTTGGCAAGATGCACAAGGAAAACTAACCGATCTTTTGTGACGATCGAGCCATTATTAGACTCGTCTTAAACCCTGCTATTCTGGGGCAATGGCAAAACCCCATCAAAGAAATCACCAAAGTAGCCATGGGGTTCATGTACAAGTCTTGATATGATGTCTCTAAGGGTTATAACTCCTTCCAGATTCCCCTCATCATCGACAACATAGGCTCGGTGGATCTTCTGGGAATCGAGCATCAGAATCATTTCTTTGAGAGTGTGATACTTCGTGCACGTGATCATGCCACTTGACATTGGCGTGGCTTTGCCGTCCTTCTCCAAATAGCTTCTAACTGCCATCAGGAAGTTCTTTGCAGTGATAGATCTGTAAAAAGTCATAACATCAAATGAGTTTTCTTGAATAAAGATGGTCTGCTGCCAAGTGAATACCCTACCAGTGTCAGTTCACAGAATTTATTAACCAATTTGTCTTACCCATCCTCAAATCAATTCATCAACATATAGTACAAACAACAAACCTGTAGTCATGGTATATCTCTGGTGCAGTTAGTAGAAATTGAACATCTCTCAGGCTTATGTTACCCACTGCCTTTTTTCCTTCTCTTTCAACAACAGGTATACCTCCGACTCTCTTTTTTCTCATCAGTTTAAATGCCTGAAGCACCGGTTCATCCTCGTTCACCTTACAAGGAGAAGGTCATCATGATTTCATATTCATTCTAATAGAGCTTTAGTAGAAACATACTAAATATAATCACTCCACCCATATCCATCGTAAGTACGGATATAAATATCACTATATAAATTTCATGCATTAGAGATCTGCATTCGAGTAGATGCACAATACGATAACTTCACTTTGCATACATAGCTCAACAATTAACACAGCCAAAAAAAGAAGGGAAATGCCAAGCCTAAAGTTTCTTGTACCTTGACCATATGATCAGGTGACATCAGGGGGAGGCCAATTTCAGACAGCTTCTTGCTTCCCCAGCTTTCAAACCAGTGAAGCCCAACACATTCCGCTAACATGTGAATCACTGCAGATTGCGTGACAATATTATCAATCTTTCCCTCGCCCAAATCAACCACAGGAACGCTCTTCATTTTGTAATTAGAAAGGAGTAACAGCATTGTCAAAAAGGAGTTGGATTTCTGCAAGGCGAGAAAGGGGGCCCATCTGAATGACCCCGAAATGTCTCGAACCTGTATCCCCAAATATTGACATGCATGATAAGCTTCATCAAAACAAATAAAAGTGCACAAAAACTGAATGATAACTTTACACAGGTATATGAGTAAGAGTTATGACCTTTGTGTTTTTATAAAATTCAGAAGCAGTCAGCGCTTCAAAAAAGTTCCCAGATGTCGCTGCTGCATCTTCTGGGCCTAAGCCTAGCAGTCCTGCCGCGTTAGTCATTCCATTAGCAGCTATTGCAAGAGCACTTCCAGAGTTTGGGCTCCTAGGAGATGGAGGTTCTGACTGTCAATTAGATATCAACTTTCCAGGTTATCCCAGGTAGAAGATCACTTAATCAATAGATTGCCATGCTAGGCAAAAATAATCTCTCATAATTTTGAATAGTTTGAAAATAAGTTCGAAAATCGGATCCTCCATTTATTTTTCTTCTTCATTTTATGAAACCTAACATCAATGTCAACCTCATAAAAGGCTTTTCAGTGTCTTCCTCAAAATATCATAAAGATAAGCTTGTTATGCTATTAATAGTACATAGACCAATTATATCCTGAAGTCTCCACAATCTTTTGCTGCTCATATGGAGAATTTATGAGCAAAACTTGTATGTAATCAAAGCGAGGAATGAAAACCTGTTGTAGAATCCAGACAACGATTCCCGCAAACTCAACGATGCCAATGTATCTGTCCATCCAACTAGCGTCCTCAGGCGCATCCACATCCACCACAGGCGCACTAAGTATCTTATTTCGGGTCAGTATTTTAACTGCCTCAGCTAGACTGCTGTCTGACCTAATCTCAATAACTGAGTAACACAAAATTCACCATGAATTAGCACACCCACAATAGAAATAGCCACCATTTGAATTTTATTTTACATGAATAAAATAATCAATAAAGTTGGGATGCCACTGTTATCTTGAATCTTGAATGATCCCATGCTTTGATCAAATTGCTCTCTAATCAATCTTTATCGATCAAGCCTTATATACACCTAATTCGAGGAGTTAATAGCAAAATACTGAAAAAGCCTATTCTCGAATCAAACAAGAAGAATTTCTTTCCACCTTTGTTATTGGGGCTATCATAAACTTCAGAATTTCAGATAACTATAATAAGTCAAGAGAGAACATTCATTCTCAGCTCCTCCTGATCATGATCATGATCATCAATAGATATCATATGATGGTAAGTTTAATGAGTGTTATACATACATATTGTATATATATGTATCTATATTCTATAGTACCTTGATCAGAGGGGGCGGGAGGAAAAGCAGAGACTGGAATGTTTTCAAAGCAAGAATTGAGTTTCTCACTGGGAGTAAGCTGTGGCTCTTGTATATCCCAGAGATCCTCCACTTTCATCCCAAGCTTTGCCTCTGGACTTGGTACCTGGCTCCTTGGACTCCCCTGCAATTTCACTCCCATCTTCACCTCCATTTGCATGCTACCCATCTCTGTCTCTCTCTCTCTCGGTCTGTCTCTCAATCAAGCTCACTCTTGATTGCTTTAAATCTTACACTTCTTAAATAAAGACAAATATAAGGCAAAAGGGTTATCTGTGACGCGGCCGAGAGTCCTTATCATGTAAGTCCTCACCGGACCGTCCAAGAAAGGAAGTCTTCTTTCTCGATGTAAACAGTTCGAACAAGTGGAGGGTGGAGATTGGTGTAGGTGCATGCTTGGTGATGGTGTTGCGCGGTCAAAGTCTATATGTCACAAATTAAATTATTGGCTATCCATATCCGGTTTTTGTTTGTAGGAAACAAGGGTCGTTCTTATCCGATCTTTCATGGCGGCCACAGGCATCCTTAGTCTAATGTGCGCTGCACCGTGCTTTGCGCATCTTAGCTTTGACTCGGGATTGATGACTAGGCCTCGAGAGGGATATTTGACCAGCTTTTTCAATCATTGTAATATTTATTTGATTTTTTTCTTCTATGATATTATTAATTGAAGATGAGGTTTTTTAATTTTAAATTTATTTATTAACATATAAATATCCATCCACGAACAAAAGAGACATGATTGGTACCAACAGAAGATAATCAAGATGTTAAAGACTCTGCTCAATAGTGGTTACAGGTTCAAGTTTTGTATATTGTGATTTATGTATAATTTCTAACAAGTTGTTGGTCGGACTGAATTATGTGAACCAAATGCCCCCATGCCAAGGGTCTTAATCAGGGCTGCGGTGACGAGCTTGTCCTTATGACAGTAACTATGGTTCAAACTGGACATTCCGCAACTACCAAGTACTCTCATGGTCACGTCCAGAGATGGTAGCTAACTTGCTATACTAATCGCCCCATGGTCACGTCCAGAGATGGTCAATAACTTGATATACCAATCGCCATGCCCTCCCCAACATCAGAAAAAACAATGAAGAGGATAAAAATGATTGGTAAATGGTGTGATGCGTTACTAATCTTTTTCCTGCACCAACTGCTTCAAAGAATAAGGCAAACAAGCGTGGCGTGTGACTACTCAATTCATAATATCCCAATTCCTAAACCCTACGACTATCTAATTCAAGCTTCAATGCATTATCTTTCTAGCTATAATCGACTAATCATGTGCTCTAAAGCGATCATCATAGGTAGTATAATTAAATTATACAGGAAAATCTGCATCTCAATTGATGTCAATGTTTGAGGCCTTTTGTCGAACACTTGGTATGCAACACCCAACTGAAACAACACAAAGCAAACCAAATTCGCAGTGTTCCTCCTACAAAACAACACACCTAATAAAATCACAATTTTCTGATATGAATTTATGAACATGAACTCAATATTATTTGGGATTTATGAATACAGACATACGATGAATGAAAACCATAGAAATACATTTTGATTATCTCTTGCATAAGAAACCAAAAGAAGATCCAATTATATTCTTTAACACAGTCTAATCAAACCCAATAATAAAGATTAAAGAGAACAAAAATGCTGATAAATTATTATCTGCGGGCAGAGGATTGGAACTTCTCTATCACATTGCGAGAAAAATGATGCTGGACAGGATGTATGAAGAAGTCTGGTAGCCTAAGAATTCAATGAATCACCTTCACTCAAGTGCTACCAGGAGCATCGATTGCAGCAGACTTGCGATTTAGATACTTCAAAACAGCATCTTCAACCCTAAACAAGTCACCCAAACAAAAATTAAATAGGAAAAATTTTATGACAATTTTCTCTTGTACAAACTAAGATGGATGTTCAGTATGAATAAATGGGAGCAATAATTCAGCGGAACTTTCTGAAAGGAATGGTCCATGGAAGTGAGAAGCATCTTTTCTAAATGTGCCAAAAAAAATGCATTTATCTTATATACATTCTAATAGGACATAGTTAGCGCTACTTAGAAGCTATGGTAAGAGAAATATTCAATATCACAGGCATATTTACTATATTAAATAAGACGCAACCAACGAGATTATGATAAAATCTCACCATGGTTGACCATAAAATTCAGAGCAGCGTTCCTTTTCTGTGTTATGGCTAGCTTCTCCAGCGGCAAGCTTTAGGTCCTTGCTCTGTGATGCAATTAAAGCATTAATAAAGTCTCCTGGAGAGTGACTGAAACCAAGAAAGAAAGCCCGTCTCCGATAATGCTCATTTAACTTCTTTATTGACTGGGAAATCAATTCGTCATAAGCATTTATTTCTTTCTGACCTTCCATGATTGACAAGAATGCTGATAATTCCTTTTGTGACGGAAAAGGCACATCAACTAACACATCGTAACAAGTTGTTCCAGCTGGGCAGTTCCCTGATAACTTGATCCTGTGCTCCAAATGAATGGGCTGTGGAGGAATTAAGTGATGTGATATTTTCTCGGAAACCATTGCAAACTTTATTTTGTCTTCACCAAATACTTTTTGAAGGGGCGGATCACACACAAAAGTGGCTGGATCATTTGGGTTTTGCAGTCTCCTAGACTTAACATAGTGCCAAATTGCAGCTATTATTCTTGGGCGGGTTTCTACCTCAATTCCAAGAGCTTCTGTTAAAGCAGGTGAAAGCTTAAATTTCTCAGGCTTATAATTCATTTCTAGCCTTACCATCGCGGTGAATTCCTTATCACCTTTCCTCTTCACCTCGAATCCCTCGTGAACTGCAGAAGATCGAGCACTCTCCCAAAGGATTACATGATTATCTGGATAAAGGCTCTGATCCAAGTATACTGTAATTTTCTTAAAGAAAGAAGAAAACTTCAGGTATGGTTTCTGCACCATTCCAGACACCACAGGATCTTTTTCATCTTCCAAAATCCTTCCAACAATCTTAAGTGACCAAGAAGGGGGCTCTGCACTCTTTTTGTCAAGAGACTCTTGTCCTTGATTCTCAAAGGTATTGAAAACATAAATGCGAAGCGTTTTTCGCACACGGGAAGGGTTTTTAAGTGACTCTTGAATGTCCATCTTCTTTCTTGTCATAGCAGCATCCATCCTAGCCTCCAATTCAAGTAATTGTGTATAAAGCACAGATTCCGGTAAAATTGCAGACACGTTATCAGGTAATTGCTTCTCAGAAAACTTCCTCTTCTTTCTAAGTGCAGCTGGAGTCAACTCCATGGTTTTGAATGGGGAAGCTACGTTGGCATTGGATGAACCTCCCGCAGGTCTAGAAGGAGGTCTCTGGGAAGACTTTTTGGCACTTCCCGTGCCAAGTAAGGAACTGGAAGGTGAAGGGACACCAACATTGCTAATATTGGGGTTCTGCAATTGGGAAAGGGATTGGCTTTGTGCTTGAAACTGAGATTGGTACTGCGCATGAACAGCCTGCGTTTGTGCCTGAACATGCCCCTGATTGAAGGAAAGCGCCTGGGCTCGAGGCTCAGGCACCTGAAAATGGCCAGGAAAGTGAGACACACCTTGTGATTGAGCCTGTGCCTGTGAAAGTAGGTGAGGTGCTTGGTGGTTCACAGGCAAGGACCCCAAATTGGTAAATTGGGACGGAGCCCCTACATTCCTCGCTGGGTTGTTGTTATTCATAGACATAGCTATTCTCAAACCAAAATCTCTTTCCACCACTAAACTACACTCATCGAAAAGCAAATGAAAAACGCAAATGAAGTTCTTCAATAACCCTAGAAACACAAAATTAGAGTCTTCGTATGTAAAAAACAGATCTTCGAAGTGTTCGAGTGAGCATAAACCATCAAAATCCTCTAATTTTGATCAAGAATGTTTAAATAATCCCAAACGATAAAGATCACTAGCTGAGGTGATTATACCTACATGAGTTTACCGTACTCAGCAGAAGATTCTTGCGAGAAAAATTGTAGCCCTGCAGTGCATTTCACCATTTCTTCCCGTCTCTCTCTCTCTCTCTCTCTCGTTTTCTTTTGCTCTTTGAACGGTTAGGAAGCCAACTGGGTTCTTCAGTGACCTTATACGTTTTTGGGTAGATCGGATCCGACAAGATGAGCTCGCTCAAACTCTTTAAAGCCCCAATTTACCCTTACTTTTTCAGGGTGAGCAAATGACAGAAATGCCCTCATAATCTGAGTTGGTTGTGTTGATTGGGCTCAACATTTAAAGCCCGATGAGGCCCAATATCTTGGAAAGGCCTAAGCCCAACTGCGGAATGCCGAGAGGTGAGGTGAACCCTAGAAACACTGGTAGGGTTTTAATTTAACTCTTCAGCTGCAGACCAGTGGAACTCTCTGGCTGCGCTCTATCTTTGGCTCGGGATCGAGAATTTGCAGAAGCGGCAGTCATGGTTAGTGATAGTAACTTTCTCATCTTTGCTTGTCTATCATTAAAGCACGAGTCATATCGAAATCTCGGTTTCTAAGCGACAATGAACTACTTCCAAACTTCTTCGATCTGTTGATTTATTTTTCTTGTTTGATTTTATTTTTTGATGTTTCAGGTGAAGTACTCGAGGGAGCCAAGCAATCCTACCAAGTGTAAGTTTATATTCTACTTTACTGTTTATTTTCTTTCAAATTTGAAAATTCATAGATCTTCATCATCGAATTTGTCTTATCATTAAGAAACATATGAAGAATCATAGTTTTTAGCTAATCAATCGGGGTTCTGAATTTTCTCTGAATTTTTGAATGTCAGCCTGCAAAGCCAGGGGCAGTGATCTTCGGGTTCATTTTAAGGTACGCTGATGTGTGAGGATTAATTATGTTAGGCTTTCGTTGATGGTTTGCTCTTTTTTGCTACTCTTTTTTGAAGTGATGTTTTCAATTTTGTGCAACTTCTGTTGGCCGACTAGTCAGGATTATGGGGACTGTTCACTCAGCTGTCCATTAGTCTTGAGTTTCAAATTCGTTATCTTAAGTTTTATATGTTAAGGATTCATATTGTTGTTTTTTAGCCTCATTCATTGAGACCATTAGCTACACGGTTATTTTCCCCATCCATTCGGCAGTGATTTTTCTGATTGTTTCATCTCAACGTAGTTGATCTGATTGCATATTGTGGAACATGTTGGAAAATTTTATATTTATTTTTTAGCCATTGAAGAAATTGTAGTTGTAATGCAGAATAATTGGTTTCAGTCTATTGCAACATCATTTGTAGGGTTACGAATGTATGATTATGTCTTTTACATGATATAGCAGCTTGATTATGAGTAGTTGGTATGCTTGGCATATTTATTTACGATGATTTAATATTGTTTTTCTCTTTCTAGAATACTAGAGAGACCGCCCATGCTATTAGGAAGTTGGCCTTGGTGAAGGCTAAAAGCTACTTGGAGGATGTGATTGTCCATAAGCAAGCTATTCCCTTTAGGCGTTTCTGTCGCGGTGTGGGCCGAACTGCTCAGGCGAAGAACCGTCACTCAAATGGACAAGGACGCTGGCCTATGAAGTCTGCTAAGTTTATTCTTGATTTGCTCAAGAATGCTGAGAGCAATGCTGAGGTATTATTACTACACCTGGATTTCTTGTAACCTTAGCCTCATTTCTGCTTGCTAATGCAATGATGCGTGTGCTGGCTGGTTATTCTCTAGGTGAAAGGTTTGGATGTGGATGCTCTTTATGTTGCTCACATCCAAGTAAATCAAGCACAGAAGCAAAGGCGACGGACCTACAGAGCACATGGGCGGATCAACCGTTAGTCCTTTCTTTCTGCTACCTTATTTAGTGAACCTTTTTTGTTCTATTGAAGCATGTCATCTTAATGTGAACAATATTTTCTGTTGGCAGCATACATGTCTTCCCCTTGCCACATTGAATTGACTCTGTCGGAGAAGGAAGAATCTGTTAAGAAAGAGGTAAGCATGGTAAACAATAATTTTGTGAGAAATGGTTCTTTCCTCTGGTTCTCTCTGGCTGGGCCTGGTTGATATCAACAATTGGGCTTTTTTTTTTCTTTTCTTTTCTATATTAGTCTTTCAATCGAGGCTTGCCCATTTAGTCAGTACCACAAGCTCATGTCAGCTCATTGATTTATTGGCCCTGAAATGTTAAGGCTTTATCAGGTTAGCACATGCTGCACATCTGAAGCCTGCTAAATTAGTGGGCTGATCTACGGAGCCACTTTGTTGGGCTATGAGCAAGTATTTGTTTAATTAGTTGAACTTTTTGTTGATGTTGTTACTTCATTGCTCTTCGCGTGCAGCCTGAGACTCAGTTGGCTCCAAGGAAGGTTAAAGGTCAAGCTCTTCGCAGTGGTGCATCCTCTTAAACAGCTGTGGAGTTCTAGATTGATTCAAGAGTAGTCCACATCATATGAAATTTCCAGCTTACCCTGTTTGTTAAAATACTCTGAACTTGAGTTTTCATCATGGGATGCTCATGAATTTTGGATGTTATGCTATTATAACTAATTTAAGTCCTTAATGATCTGTTAAACATGAGATTCTTGTTAATGCTTTGAATAGTTAATTATAGACTGTACTGCCTCTGCTAGACCGTGTTAGTGGTAGGACGGCATGGTTCCTACAACGTTCTTACTTTTTCTACATGATGCTGAGTTACAATTTTAGGTTCTCTATATGCCATGATCAAGGCCATTATATTGTGAGCATGTGTAATCATTTTTTATGTAAATTTTATGATGTTCAATCTTCTCAGCTCGTATGTCGGTATTCATCTTTTGTCCGGAATTCAAATTCTCCGATTTGAACAAAAAGTCTAAGCATCAATCACTTTTGAAGGCAATGGTGACGGAACTCAATTAACTTTTAAAATACGCTACACTTGCATGACAGATCATTCGGGACGCTTTTTCCAAGTAAGAAATGACGATATGGGGAAAAAGTTAGTAATATTGGCAAGGGTAAAGAAATTAGAACAGGGGAACAATCCGCAGGAAAATATAGAATCTGGAAGATAAGTTTTAATAATACAACTACTCAAAAAAATAGAGAATTTAACAGCTTGAGCGGCAGAAATCCATACAAGACATTCTGCATTCGATAGTATGCCAGATTTTGTAGCTAGATAGATCTGATCTCAGCAATGACTAGGGAAGAAAGTCTAGCCAACAAAATTAATAATAGAAATCCGATTCCAACAGGAACACGATCCACAACATAAGACTCTATACTTCTACTATCTCCTTGGTTGTTCACACTCTAATTCTCCCCACCAAGCTCATAATGGTGTTCTCATTGATCCTGCTGATCCTCTGATTCTGTAACAAGAAATCACCAGCGGAAATGTGTTGATCAACATAGTTAAAACACAACAAATTGGACAAAGAAAATAAGACTCGGATCATATGTACAGGACAAAATTAACACTTACATATTTTATTGAAAGCCACAATATCGCAGCTCTGAACATACTCATTAATTGGTTCAGACATAAGATGTTCCTCGATGAGGCTGTCAACCGAGACCAAGTCATCCACAATGGTTAGCATTATCTGCAACTTCTTGATACCATATCCAACAGGCGCAAGTTTGGCTGTGAAATTAGCAGATTTATGTGTTAAATACACAGATTAAATAATGCATCAAATAATAATCAATATAACTTAAGACCCTTATTAAGTTCCCATTATCTTATATGAGACATTGGCCTCTTCACAACCTACACATACACAGGTCAAGCATGAAAAACCAATGCAAAGTAAATAATAATTCTGTAAAATTAGGGGAAAACATCTGAAACTACAGAGAATATGGTACCTACCATTAAAGCAACTAACCATCCCCCTCTCCAAATTCAAAATGTGCATCAATTAAACAAGGATTCAAGTACCATAAAGATGTTAGAAACAAGCTTTCATTGGCACTAATAAGGTTTCAAGCAGAAAGACATACATGCTCCCCAATGCAAGCCTTCCATCTCAACACTTCGTACAGCTTCCTCAAGTTTTTTCATGTCAGTTTCGTCATCCCATGGCTTCACATCCAATAACACTGATGACTTTCCAGCTAAGAATGAAATAGAGAAATGTTAAAAGACAATGGTTTGGAAGAATAAATAAAGGAACATAAAAAATATTCCCAGACACATAGTACATAGAAAAGCCTCACTTGGGAATGGGAAGTTTTCAAATAGACTGGGTTACCAATTGGGAATAGAACCATGTTGACGGGCAGGACCCCAATTAAGTGTCTCACTCATGTGGTAAAAGCGCAAAAAGTAACAAGCGAGATGACAACATTCTGACTGTCCTTAAAAGGGCAAACATTGGACTTAATTATGTCTAGTAAAGACAACGGAAACTAGCACTCCTTGTCATGGGCAAAAAATGAAAATGCTTACACTCTTTCTTTTTAGTGGATGCCTTGACAGCAGCTGCGCGTTCTTCTGCAGCCTTCTTTTCCTCTTCAGTCTCTTCACCAAACAGATCCACATCATCATCATCATCATCATCATCATCTTCAGCAGCTGCAGACTGAAAAAACATATCTTGCATATATCAGGAATCGTAACCAATTTCCAGAAAGTGATAAAGAAGTGCATATCGAGATGATGAAGACTGCGAATTACAAGTAGTACTTAACCACCACTGCCAGAAATCAATAATAAAAAAAAACAGCTAGCTATCCGTTAAAAATAGAGCACTGGAAATTCTGGCATAAAAGAAATACCTTTGTGTCGCTTACAGGAGGAGTTGCAACAGCTTCTTCTGTGATGGGAGCACATCCACTAATAGTGACCCCACTTCCTTCAGCAGTAACACCGCTGGAATAGAAAAATATGTTACATTTAGAGAAACATAAGCACATAGCTGAAGATCCCAAGCGTGTAAACTGTAAATCAGAACTTAGATGTATATTAGATTAGACCTCCACAGTAAAACATTAAAATGACAAGGAAAACATTCCTATCGTTTCTTCTGTGAAGGAAAAAGAGACCTTGCACTACAGCAGAAGCACATAACCACTTACGAGATCCTTAAAAGTGCATCGATGTGGTCGTACCACCGAGACACATTCACAAATTTGGATGGAGGCTTTGAAAGAGCAGCATAAATAGTGATATCGTCTTTAGAGGCTTGGTAACTGAGACGGTCAACATAAGAAAAACGCACACAAGTTAGTGAAGGGATTCTATTGAACAAGACAGGAACTTCTCAAAAAAAAACATACTTGAACTAGTTTTGATTAAGGGACTTACCCAGTGACATAACTGCGAGTAAGGAAGTACTCATCCAGCCTCTTCAAACCAGATTCAGTGCCGAGATCAGAGAATGTGGTCGCCATGACAAGAAAAGGGTGCAGCTTGATCCTAATAAAATAATAACTGCTATCCATAACATCACGTTATAAAATATATTCATGTCAATTCCAGGTTTAAGTGATTTGTTTCAAAATAAAGACGAAATAGAGAAAGCATGCAGGTCAGGCACAATAAATTTTATCTAGCAAACTAATACGGAGAAAAGGGAGGAAGTTCAATTAACAAACTACACCATACGTTTCCCGATTACAATTCAATGGCGTTACAACTTACAACAGCAACAAAAGAAATCAATCTCATATGGAGAAAACAAAAAATCCAAGTAAAATTTCTTCGTGCAGACTATTAATACTAAATTCATTAAATCCACTCTAGAACTCGAGTGTTATCATAAACACTAATGCAGTCTTCCAAGCCAGACATCAACCAATCTAAAACCAAAAAGCTCATAAAGCTATGAGACAAAGAAGCTCTTGTGCTCTAGTGGTGATGAGGAGTTCGAAGGCCCGATCATCCACATGAGTCATAAACAAATCCAAGCGACAAAAACCATACGAACACCACCAACTCGATAGAAATCGCTAACGCAAAAGAGAATCAAAACACGAAACATGCACATGTGATATACCATGCAAGCTCTATACGAGAATATAGATCTGATCTTACCGACGACGGGCGTAAACTGCTGTTTGCTTGGCGAGGAGTAGGAGAGCGCAAGTCTAGGGTTCGCAAATGGATAAAACGAGCTATATATAGCAGCAGCAGATGATCAGGTGTTTCGCAGAGCGGCTGGTGAAGAATTAGGATCGCTGATCAAAAATTGATCGCCTTGCATCTTTGGGCTTGTGCCATCTGGGCCGTAGCAGCCCATGGTACCCTAACCAATATTTTTTGCTCGGAAAACTTTAGTCACACCCCACCTTTTACTAAAGACACCCCAATTTGAGTTGACCATCCCTTATAAAACTCAGTTGACGGGGTGTCTTTAGTAAAAAATGGGGTGTGACTAAAATTTTCCTTTTTGCTCCCTAGGCTTATGCCCATTGGATCCTCGCTAAAAGTTTCATGTCCTGATCTTTTGATCTAAAATGTAAATCCTCGAATTTGGATTTGGCATGTCAAATTTCATTTTTTTTAGACTCCATTTAGAGGATTCCTATATATGTAACTTATAAGGAAATATAGTTTACAATATATATATATATAATTATATGTGGTGGCGGCCACACCCACACTTGTTGGATACTACAAAATCTCTATTAATATTAATAAAAATATTGAAAATCTCTATTAAAAAAAAAAACAAAAAATTTATATAAGTAGGATAATTTTTGACAAATATTTATCTTGGGACCAGCCATCTATGTGGTTCCGACTTTCGAGTGGTAGGGTATGATGAGGAACTGTACCGTACGTGCCTAATCCTAAAATACTAATCGGACAAAATATGGAATGCCAATGTCATAAGGACACAAATATTTTAATACATAATTCCATCTTTTATTATGGAAATATCCAATCTAACTACAATATAAATTTCAGTGTTTGCGTCGTATAGAGAATATATCTTGATAGCCAATTAATTTTCTACAACTTTAGGTCCGGAAGAGGGGGAAAAAACACATTTTTGTAAGCTATGTCACTAAATAAAAAAATGTTCTTTCATATATGGTTAAATTAATTGTTTTAACAATGTACATGAGAATGAGAAGTCCCAAGTTATAACATCCACTATGATGTGATTTGATGTCATTTCCGTATCAAGTTCTTACAAATAATTTAACCGATTGTGTGATTTATGGGTATTATTGAGACCGGTGAAATTATCATTAAGATATAATTCGGTGAAATGTGTTTTCGGTGGATTTTTCAATAAAAAAAAAAATTACTAGACATTTTCACCAAACCAAACCAAACAAAACAATATTTTATTGCTACCTTAAGCCGTGACACAAAATATGATAACGATTTTCTATGTTGGGGAAGAAAACCATTACCATAACCGTCCTAATTTTACCAAGAAAATTTAGTAATGGATAGATTGCATCAAACTTCTGTCCACCAACTGGACATATAAAAACCTTTAAACATCAGAAGCCCAAATCTCATATAAATCCTAATTTTCATTTCATTGACATTTCTCTCTAGAGTTGTTGAATAGAGAGGAGAAGAGAAGAGAGGAGAAGAGTAAGACAGAGAGAGACAACCAAAAGAAACCGAAACCAGAGGAATCATGGTTTCAACGAGAAGAAGTGGATCTCTATCTGGTAGTAGCAACAAGCGACCCTCCTCCTCGGAAGATAAGCCTCCGTCGCCGAAGCGTAACAAGGTTTATCATAACAAATCTAAACCCCCGATGCCTTTCCTTATTTCCTCTGTTTTTCGGGAATTGTGTATAGTGCTGTTGTTTTTGTGCGTTGGAGTTCGAGTTTTTGATCAAATTTTTTTATTTTTCTTGTCGACTCCTTGATATTCTAGACTGATAATGGTGGAGTGTCAGAGAAATCGATGCCATCAACGGAGAATCCTAAAGAATTACGCATTCCAGAAGGGGTAGATCCCGGGGAATGCGGGCCCGCTGATGCTGGAGGAGGCACTAGAGATGGCATGGGTGATTGGAAGGGTGAGACGGTGCCGGCGGTTGCAGTCATGCCTTCTGTCGCTGAGGGTAGTAATCTGATATATTGCTATTGATTCTGTGTTCAGTTTTGGGAATTTGAGTCTTTTGAAGAATTTGGGTTTTGTTTGAATTTTGTGTGTTGTTTTGAAGGGTCCACTTCTGTTGCGGCTGAAAAGGCCAGGAATATTTCGTCTTCTTTCCATCTGCAACCAAAGCAAAATCTGGTTTCCGAGACACCATGGTGTAAGCTTCTCTCACAGTTTGGGCAGGTAACTTGGCTTGTTTTAGATCAGTTGAGGAATTACATTTTATATAAGTTGACTTGATCTAGCGACGAATTGTTTTTTTTTTTTTTTGGATTAACAAGTTTTTATGTTTTGCAGAATGCAAATATAGTTATTTGTGCATCAATTTTCACAATTGGCTCAAGCAGACATTGCAATCTTTCCCTGAAAGACCAAACGATCAGTGCAATTCTATGTAAGATCAAGCACACACAGGTATTATGTTAAGGCTGGACGTAAAATGAGAGCCTTTTATTGGATTATTACTAAACTTCAGTAAGCACATGTGTGCAAACAAAGACACTCTCATGGGCAGTTTATATTTCTTGGGTTTAATCAGTAGCTCTGAGTGACATGCATGTGCAAGAAGCTTTTTAGGACTCTATATGTAAATGCTGTATGGTTACTCATTATATGTGGACATGTTCAGCAAGAAGGCAATGTGGTTTCCGTACTGGAAAGTACTGGTAGCAAGGGATCACTGCAAGTAAATGGGAAAGTTGTCAAGAAGAATACAAGTTACGTACTTAAATCTGGTGACGAGGTGGCTTTCGGCTTGCTGGGGAACCATGCTTATGTATCCTTTCTTTTATTTGGATCGTGGTTCATTACTTAGAATATCGTGCTAGTTAACTTAGTTCCAAGCATGACAAAGTTTGAGTGGATAAGGAGCTCTTAACCTGGTGTTAGCCTACTCCTAAGAAGTTGAACCATGTTAAGGTTCAAGTCTCCACTCACGCTAATAATAAAAAATAAAACAACTGTCCTGGATGATTGTGTGTGTACAATTTGTCTTTATAAGTGACTTCGTGTTTAATTTCCTTATCTTTTATCAATAGATTTTTCAGCAACTTGTAACTGAGGGTACCGTTAAGAGTCCCGAGGTTCATAGTAGTGTGGGTAAATCTCTGCAACTTGAAAGGAGATCAGGGGATTCTTCAGCTGTTGCTGGGGCTTCCATATTGGCATCTCTTTCTAGTCTGAGGCAAGATTTATCGTGTTGGAAATCTCCAGCACAGACCACTGGTAAAGTCTCCAAAGGCACAGAGGTGCCAGCTGATACTTCTGTTCAAAATGCTACGAATGCTGAGGTTGATGGCTTGGAAGACCATTTAGCTCCAAATGCAAGGGGTGATGGAGCAGTAGACATTGGAGTAGCAGTCAGCAAGAATTTTCCTTCTGGATTCAATCATGACTGCAACGTAATATTCTCTATTCTGAATAATTTTCAAAGGGTTTTCTTGATGATATTAGCTCGATCAACTAGTTGCAAGCAGAACTTTGAGCAAAAGTACATGGAAACAGGTATTGGAAGAACAGAATGAGTGGATGAGGGGTTCACAGTCTGCATCAACATCAGGCGTGTCTTTGCGCTGTGCAGTGTTCAGAGAATACGTTCTTGCTGGAATAGTTGATGGTGGAAACATACAAGTTTCTTTTGACGAATTTCCATATTATCTAAGGTATGATTTCTTTCTCGCCTCCTCTGTGTTGCTTGCATCATCAAAGATTGTTGATAGTTATACAATTTATCAATTATTGGCATTTCTGTAGCATTTTTTTGATTCAGTATGTTAGAATTCGGACGTGGTTTTTACATAAATGCTTGTTCTTAATTGATTTTGCAAGAATTTCTAGAACTAGGGGGAAAGCATTTGCTTCCTTTTCAACCATGATAATTTCTTTTGAGGCTTTCTGGTTCTAATCCTTTCTCCATGGTTTGAAATAAGGTTCTGATACAACTTAAGGGATTTAATAGGGGCGGTGAACTTATCATTTGGTTGTGCTTAATGTAGAAGACTAGCTTGTTAGGTGGAGTTATGAGGCCCTAGATCCCCTTACTTCCTCCCAATTGTAGATCCATGTCACTGTTTCAATTCTAAATCTGTGTTGCCTTCGACACTTTATATATTGTCGTACTTATTCGCCCAGCTATGGTACTTCTTAGGGTGCTTGGCACTTTATGTACCAGATATGGAGTCAGGATGCTTTGTTTCCTTCTTATGAGCCAATCTCAGCGTTGATCAGTTTACGAACACACAAGACACTTTCTGTAGGGCCTTGGGAACCTGCCCCGGTGGTAGGCAAGCCGCCCTTGGACCAATAGTTTGGTGAACTATGTGCTTTGAGTAGCTCCAAGTTTTTCAAAACTTTATTTTGAAATCCAGGGCCCAGTTGATTAAGATATCTTTTGCCATAAAATAAGATAATTACAGATGAGGGAAAACTTCTTGGGCAATGTCTGATTGCAAGAAGAAGGAATGATATATTCCGAGAATGTAGTTTGCGTAAATTAATTGAATTCTCAGTTTCTTGAAAGTGAAGCGTATGTCTGTCGTTGAATGCAATTTCGTCATGTTCTATCTTTGAAAAATTCTTCTTGGGCCTCCTTCGTAGTTTGGATCTATTCGTTTTCTTTTGGATTAAGCTTTTTAGATCATCTTCCCTTCTGTTCCCTCTTCCCCAGTTACAGCAGGGGGCATCATCTAGTAGTTTGAGTTGTCTTTGCGGAAATATGTCTTTATTTTGTTGAAGGAACTGAATATAAAGTATTTAAACCTTCCTAGTTCCCATCTTAGTTGAATTTCCTCCCACTGTTTTGTTCCTTTTCAACCATCAATTTCTTTATTGAATGGCTACTTTTCATTAATGCCAAAGCCATTCACCAAAGAAACTGATTAGAAGTTGAGTGACTTTCTTCTGGCAAGCACCAACGTTACTTTGTCTATCTGCTCTTGTATCAACTCAGGTCTCTGTTGATGTTAGATGCCGGCACCTATCCGTGGTATATTATTACTAATATTTTTCTCCAATGAGCGGGCTTGTTATTTGTTTACACGACGAGCAGTGACAGGAACTGCATATCTATCTGCTTTGGAGATTCAGTTCAAATGTCGCTTATACCATGATAATGTGCAAGAACTTTCTTAAACTGAAAGATATACTAATTGATGTTGTAAATGCCCAATCAATAATCTCATTTAACGTGTACCATATCACTTTTATTGTTGTTTAGCCCCCATGAAATTCCCGTGTTTATTTTGACCTTTTTTGCTATTTTCATGTTGATGTCTAAGTGATACGATTATTTTTAGCTGCATAGACAATTGTTTTTTGAATCATACTGGTGTGAAGATTCCTATTTTCGTTAGGTTAGATGTCTTATGGTTGTTTTCCTGTTGTTTATTTGTTGAACATCGGAAGTGTACGTTGGATGACTGGTCTTATTATGTTATATCAGCATTAGTTGAATTATATTTTCCCTTGCAGTGAGAATACAAAAAATGTGCTCATTGCAGCTACATTTTTACACCTGAAACACAAAGAACACGCAAAGTATACCTCAGAGCTTGCTTCTGTGAATCCACGAATACTACTGTCTGGTCCTGCAGGTGCATGCTACATTATTTATTTATTTTTTTGTCAGAATTCAGAGGCTGTATTAGATTTTATTTGAGTTGCCAACCTAAGTTTTTTACTTTGTATCGTTATTCAGGGTCTGAGATATACCAGGAGATGTTGGCAAAGGCACTTGCTAAGTACTTTGGGGCGAAATTGCTCGTATTTGACAGCCAGTCAGTTTTGGGTGTAAGATAATACTTTTACCCCACATTGATGGTGACAGCGTTAATTTTACTGTTATTATTTCATAGGGACATTGAGTGATTGATAAGATCTTAAAGTCTTGACATGGACGAGAATAGGTTTGTGGATATCATAAAAATTGGTTTTGGGGGAATGATACATCTTTGGAACTTCTTTTTTTAGGCATTTTTACAATTTATTTTGTGCTCATAAAAGGGTGATGTTGAGTATAAATTCTCTCTCTTCTTTCATTCACCCCCCCCCCCAAAAAAATCTCTCTCTGTGTGTGTCTTTCAAAGTTTTCTCTCACTTCCTCTTCTACTCCCATGTTCCCTTTGTTTCTATAAATCCCTAAGGACCCTAACTCTAATTCTTCTTTCTTTCCCTTATTTTTTCTTCTCTCTTTGATCCACTAGTTCTTTCCTCCGCTCTTTATTATCTGGTTGTTTTGGTTCCAATACTACTTCAATCTCCACCAAATTCATGTTTTCAAAATTGAGCCAAAGATCCTGTTGCGCAAGCAGTGCATCATGGGAAAATAAGTAATGGGGATTATACTAACTATATGTGAATGATACTTAATCTTCATAATTTTCTTTTTGATCATGTACAAACTTGGCTTAAATATTGAGTTTCCACTATGTCACTATAAATAGGCGTGTCTTAGAGAAGTGAAGGTTACTGACATGTAAATTCTTCCTCCCCCCTCTCTCTCTCTCTCTCTCTCTCTCTCTCTCTCTATATATATATATATATATATATATATATATATATATAGGGGTGTGTGTGTGTGTATATATATATATATAGAGAGAGAGAGAGGGGGGGGGGAGGGGGAGGGGGATGTTGTTACTTGCTGACTTAATCAATGATCTATATTCTTGACAGTTTTTGCTAGCTACTAAACTTCATCTTTGCTATTTGATTAGTTCTTTAAGCAGTGATGATACATACATAAATCCTTGAGTGAATTATCAATTATAAACTGTAGGGTTTGTCTTCAAAAGAAGCAGAGCTGCTAAAGGATGGTTTTAATGGAGACAAATCTTGTTCTTGTACCAAACAAAGTCCTGTAGCGCCTGATTTAGCAAAGACCATGAGCCCATTAGCTGGTGAAGCAGAGACACTTAGCTCTTCAAGCTTAACTTCCTCTTATGGGCTGGAATATCAGCCAAAGATGGAGGCAGAAAATCTACCATCTTCTTCAGGAACATCTAAAGCTCACCTGTTTAAAGTAGGTATGCTACATTAAACTGTTGCTGGAGAGGCTTCCAATTTTGTTGTTCTATCAATCATTTATACTACAGAAATGTCGAGGTACGATGGCTTTAATTTGCTGTCATCTATGAATTTTAACTTTCAGGTGACAGAATAAGATTTCTAGATACAGCTTCTCTCTCTTTATGTACACCTTCATCTCCTCCCAGGTATTATTTAATTTGAACAATGGAGAGGTTCTCCTTTTACCTTGCACCCCTCTATCCTGTTCTGTTTTGGGTGCAAGATGATGTGTCATAACTGTTGCACCGTTCACTGGAATACAGGGGCCCACCATATGGTATCCGTGGAAAGGTTATGTTAGTTTTTAAGGACAATCCTTTGTCAAAAGTTGGGGTGAGGTTTGATAAGCCCATACCTGATGGGGTTGATCTTGGAGGCCTATGTGAAGTCAGTCATGGATTCTTCTGCAGTGGTAATCTGGAAACCCAGTTATTAGAATTTCTTTTGAGTTTAGACCTTTTGTTTGTTGTGAATTTTCTGCCTTTCTTACATCAAGCTCCCCCTCTCTTTCTCTGTAGCCACTGATCTTCGTCTGGATAACACTGGAGGGGAAGATTTGGACAAGTTGCTTATTAACGAACTATTTGAGGTTAGTGTTTATTTTTCATATATAATTGAATAATTTTTTGTATATTTATTTCATCAATTTCTTATCAACCTGGTTAACTCTTTTGTCAGGCTGTATACAGTGAGAGCAGAAGTTCACCTTTCATTTTGTTCATGAAAGATGCTGACAAATGTATTGTAGGAAATTCAGATTCATATTCCACATTCAAAAGCAAAGTGGAGAAACTTCCTGATAATGTTGTTGTAATTGGGTCACATACCCAATCCGACAATCGTAAGGAGAAGGTATTATCCGTGATTTTAAGGGTTTAAGGGGCTGAATTAGCTTTTTGGATGAGCTGTAGAAAAGTAGTTATGCCGATGGTGTCATCTGTTTGTGTAGATGTTCATTTATTCATGGATATGTGCCAATCAATATATGTGAGAAAATAAATAGAAGCTACTCTAAGAGTGTGAAGGATTTCGTTGAATATGGTTTATTTTTTTGGTTTTGTAACATTTTTTGGGAAGGAATTATGTGTTTGACAGGTACTGATTCAAAGAAATATTAAGATTAAAAGCAATGATATAGCAAGACTACTCTCATTTTCCTTCTATGTGTTATTAGCTTTGGAGTGAAACTGACATTTGAATGTTTTGTGTGCATGCTGCTGTTGTTGTATCTTGAAGGGATTTTTATACACAAACCTGTAGTGTTCTGGCATTAATACTAGATACACTATGATTTGTGTTTAATCACTAAATGTGGAAATATCAAAGAGACAGAAACTTATTATTAATCTGATTTCCTTTTTGTGAAAGAGATAATGATCGTTGGAATGAATGATATACTTGAGTAGTTTTTGGGCAAAAGCGGAGCTTAGGGCATCAAGAAACTCGACAGGAGGAAATTAGTTTATTGTAATTATGGAGAGAGTACTGAACCTCCTAGCATAACCTCTTGTGTTGACAAGGCAATATTTCCTATTTGGAACCTCAAATGATGCTGTCTCCAGTGGTGTTGGCAATTCTTTATCAATTGCTTTGGTCAATGTCAAAGGCAAATCTCGGTGCAGTGCTTGGGCTGCGCACATCTCTTCTTTCCTGACCCACCGACCTACAGTTCCCTTGAACAGTTTTTGTTTGTTCGTTTGCTTTTGTGAATCTTGGGGGCAAATTTTGAACTTACCCTCAAAAACATATATTTTGGCCTTCCCTGGAAGTTCATGCCTTTAGTTTGTAAGAGCTAGTGTGTATTTACATAGTATGTCTGCGCTTATGCTGATAATCATGGGTAGTTATAAAGACATATTGATGTAGGGGTATAAGCTATAAAGACACACTTGCAGGGACTATAGATATATGGGCTTGCTTCCCCCTACCTCTATTTGTATTATTATTATCTTACTGTCTGCTTCTTTTTTATCTGCAGTCCCATCCAGGTGGTCTGCTTTTCACGAAATTTGGTGGCAACCAAACTGCTCTTCTCGACTTGGCTTTTCCGGTAATGATATCTCAATATTTGTTCATGCATGTGTGTGTGCGAACATGTGTAGCATGCATGTGTGTATTATCGATTTAAGTGATATGAGTTTATGATTTTAAGCATGAAATGCTTCAGGGCATATATTGATTCTTTGAAGCCTTTTAAAAGCTATTTTGTATTGAAACAAAGAGACCCTAGTAAATTAACACTAGCTAATTTCTTCTACCTATATTTTTAAATATTTTTTATATGTTGCATATTAGAAGAATTTAATATTTTCTCTTTCAGTGATGGGGATCCTGGCTAGCACTTGTAGACCTAGTTGTGTCTTTCTCATATTCTTGCTTATCAAATTCCTGCTTCATTATCATTCAATTTGTTTCTTTTTCTCCCTACACCGTGCTATGGTACAACTGGCCTCCCTGGGAATTGAAATGCATTTTGTTTTTTCAAATGCATTTGAAGAACTGAAAAGGGAATGTTTTCATGCCACTCTGTGTTTAACATGTCTGTCTGTCTGTCTCTCTCCACCTCTCTCTGTGTGTGCCATATAGGTGTTCCAAAACAATACTTATGAAATTGCATTGTCATATCTACACATGCATGATAGTGGGGTTTTAGTTTTCTCAGGATAGTTTGGGAAAACTCCATGACAAGGTGAAAGAAGTTCCAAAATCAACAAAACTTCTTACCAAGCTTTTCCCAAATAAAGTCGCCATTCACATGCCACAGGTTTTTATTCTGGTTACTAAATAAATTTTTTGATAAGTACTAAGAATTATATTGCTTTTTTTTTTCCTCTCTACTGCAAATTTTGAAACTAGTATAATGTGGCAGGATGAGTCACTTCTAGTGTCCTGGAAGCATCAGTTGGATCAAGATGCAGAAACTCTTAAAATGAAAGGAAATCTGAATCACCTGCGCACTGTGAGCAATTCGTAGTCTAATTTTTATGCAAACTATTAATTATTGATACCACTTGTATATTCCGAATTTGAGGTTCAGTTTTTAATGACAATATATGTATATACGAATCTCTATCATTCCACTCAGATGTAGTCAATAGGATCTATCATTACCTTGTTAATTTATGCCTTTCATAGTCGAATGATTTTATATAAGTAATGTAATATAAAGAGGTACTTTGGGCTATTGGAGCTGCTCTAATGCAATTATTATATGTGGCACATGTTGTGGCTTTACTTGTAGGCTTATGTTTGAGTAAAAATGCATCTTTTCTTCCCTTAATGGGTGCTAGAGAGCATGTAGGCGTTATAATTTATCTGGATGTTGTTGTCACTTGTATTCTCCAAGTCTGTGAATTGCAATGGCTACTTGTATGCCTTTTGACCTTCCGGAAATATGAAGGAATATTTTTAAGACAGTTTACGTAGCTTTCACCATTCCATAAGAGGGTTGGATTACACTCTATCTCAATCATAGCAAGTCTCAAATTTTCATCTTTCATATTGCACTTTTAACTTTGTATTTGGCGCGCATTAAAGCTGTGTTGTTCTGGCCATAAGCGTTGTTGTTTTCATGATACTTCTGTATAGGTTATCACTCGAAGTGGGATGGAAATTGAAGGCCTTGATATGTTATGCATTAAGGATCAAACTCTTTCCAATGAAAGTATGCTATTTGTTACTACGTTCTGGCATCAAGAGTTACCGGTAAGTTCTTCATAACAGTTATTTTTCATGTGCATTGCAGGTGCAGAGAAGATAGTTGGATGGGCTTTAAGCCATCATCTAATGCAGAACCCTGATGCGAATCCTGACACAAAGATCGTATTGTCGAGTGAGAGGTAATTCATAGCTAGTTTTATCTTATTTTCTTGGACGGTAAGCTGAAACATTAGTTACCAGCTGATTATACAGTTATAATGCCATGTTGCAATTCTGGCAGCATCCAGTATGGAATTGGAATCTTACAGGCTATTCAGAATGAATCAAAAAGCTTGAAGAAGTCACTCAAGGTGATTTTATATTTTACGTTGACTGGGTGATTTTAAACAATATTTATCCATGCTTTGGAATGTTGATTCTGCAATTTTTCTGATGTTTATGGAAGGCATGTCCTAATTCTTGCCTTTGTTTTCTCCAAAACAGGATGTTGTGATGGAAAATGAGTTTGAGAAAAGGCTTTTGGCTGATGTTATTCCTCCCAGTGACATTGGAGTTACATTTGATGATATTGGGGCTCTTGAAAATGTCAAGGATACATTGAAAGAGTTAGTGATGCTCCCTTTACAAAGACCTGAACTTTTCAGCAAGGGACAATTGACCAAGGTTTTACATCTTGTTATACTCCCTGCTTGTTTCAGATTCTAAACATGTGCATGTAGGATTACAAATTTACAACATAGCAGTTGCATAAATGTCTGTTGTTGAGCTTGCCTATTTTGAAGACCCTTATTAAAGTTTGTTGTGTGCAGCCTTGCAAGGGAATACTCTTATTTGGACCTCCTGGAACTGGAAAGACCATGCTTGCAAAGGCTGTGGCAACTGAATCTGGGGCGAACTTCATCAACATTTCCATGTCGAGCATCACATCTAAGGTTAAGTGTCAAGAGTCATGGCTCGTTCAATTTTTATCGGGGTTCAATTTTCTTGACCTCAAACTCTTTCCTTTTATTTCTTTCTGCAGTGGTTTGGTGAGGGTGAGAAGTACGTGAAAGCGGTTTTTTCACTAGCTAGTAAAATTGCCCCAAGTGTGATATTTGTTGATGAGGCAAGCTTCTTTTGGCCAATTTTCTATTATGAAATTTATTTTGGATCATGTGTTTGATTAACACATCTTTAAGTTCTTGCTTGGTCTTCTAGGTTGATAGCATGTTAGGGCGGAGGGAAAATCCAGGAGAGCATGAGGCAATGCGTAAGATGAAAAATGAATTTATGGTAAACTGGGATGGCCTGCGAACAAAAGACATGGAGCGCGTTTTGGTACTTGCGGCCACAAATAGGCCTTTTGACCTTGATGAGGCCGTCATAAGACGGCTGCCGCGCAGGTAATCTGTGATTTTAGGATTGACCCAGTGGTTAGAAATTTATGTCCTGCGATGAGTGGTGGATTGCACTTTGTGTATAACACGTTCTTTTAACTTTGAATTTCCCGAAAGCCAATGGCTTCTAAATTCATTCTCTTCCGCAGATTGATGGTAAATCTTCCAGATCCTCCAAATAGGGCAAAGATACTGAAAGTAATTTTGGCCAAGGAAGATTTGTCTCCTGACTTTGATTTTGATTCAATTGCAAATTTGACGGACGGATATTCTGGAAGTGATCTCAAGGTTATCTCTTCCATCCCTTTTCTTGATGCTTGATGGTTTCGTTTATGTGTAATTTGTAGATGCCTTAAATATCTACTATGTCATATTGCAGAATCTTTGTGTAGCCGCTGCACAGCGTCCTATCAAAGAGATACTGGAAAAGGAGAAAAAGGTTTCTTTCTTTTTCTTAATTTTATGCTTTAAAATAAAAAAATAAACTCATATTTTGATGGGAATGAAAACGGTTAGGGTTTCTTTCTCTTTTAATTTTGTTTTTCTCCATAATGCAATGAAGGTATCTGTATTTTGTTGGCAAATAAAGTCTTTTAATTATTTATTCTCTCCATGGGAAACTATTTGATGATGATAGTTTACAATTATGTTAAGGACACTTGATCCTTGCTGGTCAACATTGTTATCATCTCCACTGCTACCGCTGGGTTTCTTCCATATTTATGGGGAAAGCTACCTATATTATGTCCAGTTAGCCACTGTCCCAAATTATTTATTTGGTAAACAAAATACTCTTTATGACATGATGTCCAGAGCATATTTCAATCGTGTCTCTTTCCAGGGATAAAAAATACAGGCAAAATGCTTTTCTTATGTCTGATATACACACTTCTTCTTAATATATGAGTTGTTTGAACTTTATGGGTTTTTATAGACACATGGAATATGATATAATATGAACTATGACAGGAACTTGTGGCAGCACTAGCAGAAGGTAGATCTCCTCCGGCCTTGAGTGGGAGTGATGATATACGATCTTTAAACCTCGATGACTTTAGATATGCTCATGAACGGGTAAATATATTCGACTTTCTTTTGTTTGTTTAGGCATATGGAAGTTAATTTCTTAAAATAACTGTTTGGTCATTGTTACTATTTTTAAGGCATTTAACATGTCATATATATGGTAATAGGTATGCGCGAGTGTTTCCTCAGAGTCGGTAAACATGACCGAGCTTTTGCTATGGAATGATCTGTATGGGGAAGGGGGCTCTAGAAGAAAGAAGGCTCTCAGCTACTTCATGTGAAAAATCTTTTGTACAAATTGTACTTCTCTTCTATTAATTCTCTTATGCTTTCTTAAAGGCTTTGCCCAAGTGATTTTGTTTGCCTTGTATAAGTGCTTGCTGGGGAGCTATTTTTATTTTTGAATGTATAATAATGAAATAATAATAGTATCATAAGTTATGGGCTTTTTTATCCCTTAATTTGGGGATGATTGGTATAAAATGAGAATGAAGCCAGCCCTAATTTCTGCATGTATGTTATCAAAACTAAAATTAGGTTAAAAAATAATTCCTTTACAGGAGACCGTATGATTGAATTATTCGCTGTGAGTGGCATGTAAGTTTTAATATTGTGGATTTTTTTTACCAATGAGATTACGAGAGGTGGTTCATTTGACATTTGATTAGTTAAACATGTGTTTAATGTTCGATGTCAATGAGATTTTAATATTGTGGATTTCTTTTATTAACTAGAGGTGGCTTGGTTAATCATCTTAGAAGTGGCTCGGATGATAATTGATTGAATTGAGAATATGTGTGGTTAAAGTTCAATTCCAATGGAAAGCAAAATAAATTTCTTTCGGGTATTTCAAAATATTATGTATTTTCAAAGCACACTACTAATAAATGACAATTTTCGTATTTTTTACCAATGACAATTGATAATACTGTGGATAATTTTAAAGAAAAATACGAAGCAACCCCTGAACTATTGTCTTTTTCGAAAGTGACCCCCAACAAATTCTCTACATTCAGATCCACTCCCTCCATCATTCCCTCCATTTTCTGTAGATACTCAACCGCTATTCTTTCTTAACTTTGTCAGTGAACAAACACCCGAAATATACAGGATTGACATGGCGGATCCAGTTCTAATCTTGTCTTCGGCGCCACCGAATCCCCAGCCTAGATCCAACTACGGACTTCTTCTCGGGCCCACTGGACTCGCATCCGCTCTGATTCAAGCCTTCCCTCTTCCTCTCCCCCGATTTCGACTCCGATTCCTACATCTCTGAGCTCCGCAGTTTCGTGCCGTTTGATACGCTCCGTTCGGAGCTCCGTGCGCGTCTTTCTTCACTCCATCATGAACTCATTGACCTCATAAATCGTGATTATGGAGACTTTGTTAACCTTAGCACCAAGCTCGTCGATGTTGACTCCGCCGTGGTTCGCATGCGGGCCCCGCTCTTGGATCTCCTCGTGAAGATGGAGGGTTTTCGTTCCTCTGTTGAAGCGTCTCTCGTTGCGCTCAAGAGCGAGTTGGAGCAGCGATCTGAGGCGGCTGCCACCGGGGAGGTCCTTGAGCTCTTGCTCGATACGTTTCATGTCGTCTCTAAGGTAATGCAGCGTGTTGCGTTAGTTTATAAATGGACTCGTTGGACTGAGAACGAAATCTTGAAATGTCGAAATTTGGACGTTCTGGTAAATGGTTGGTCTCTGAATCGTGTTGTTTGGTATTTGATGTGTGCTTTCCCTATTTGAGGATCTGGTGGACTGTGAATGGAATTAAGTATTATTATTCCTCAGATCCGCTTAATTATAAATCCAAAAACTGTCTTCACTTTGAACAATCGACTTTGTTTATGAATGGGAGGGTTTTGAAATCTTCAGGATGCACAAATTTCTCAGAGCAAGGGATGACTGTCTATTTCCCACTCTACCAGAATAATCTACAGAACTACTGTTCCCCTGACATTCTCCATATTACTCCAACACAACACCATAACTTTTCTTTCCTTGCAGGTTGAATATTAGTGGAGAGGTTGAAAAACTTATAAAGGAGCTACCTAGCTGCTGATTGGTCAAATATTAGTGGAGAGGGTTAGGGATTTCGTGAGTAACGGAACTGCCTTACAACATGTTGAGATTTCAGGAAATAGCAGGGGCTCTAGATTCTGCACTTGCTGCTACCAGTTTAATCCCAATTCAGAATTCAAATTCTGGTGATGGAAACTTCAAAATTTAACAGTAAAACAAAGCACTGCTCTTTTGGACAGCTTGATATCTTGCTGGAGAGAAGATGTTCTAGTCCTATCTTGCTCTCCCTTTAGAAAACCTAGGTTGAAGTGGAATGTAGCTGCCCACTGTGTCATGGCCACACCTAAAGACGTATTTTTCTCCTATATTTTTTTATTTTTTTTTGGTGAAGTGTTATGTTGTATTGTTAAGTTTTGAACATTGTCAAGATTTATGAAAACACTCTTCCTTCACATGGTTTTATAGACAATTTAAAATTCAAAGATGGTCCTTCCCCCACCCCCTTTTTTAGTTTAATCTTTAATCAACACTGTGGTCTGTAACATTTTGTATTGGCCTGGAGTATCATGACATGCTTCCTGAAATTTCTTCATGAGCTTGGCACTGCTACACATAATCATGGTGAATCAATTGGTTAATTGAGACAGTGTACCAATGCTGACAGGCCTTTTTGGGAGCTACAACATATTTGACCAAGGAAAGTAGGAATGAAGTACTGCTTGGGGCTGCAACAGAGATTATGGATCAATATTATGAACTAGCTTCAGACCTTGTCAATGTGATTCGTGTCAAGTGTCGGTTTTTTCCTCTTTACAATGCTCTGTATCTTCAAAATCTTGATTTTGATGTTCTCATGCATTTCGCTTCAGGCTAGGAAAACAGAGTCTTCATTGCAGAGAATACGCCAGGGTGCACAGAGACGAGCTGGAGCAAGCTCAGATGTCTCAAATCACAATGTATCTGATACTGATAAGATATGCATGCAACTGTTTGTTGATATTCAGGTAAGCACTATCCCCATGGCAGTTTGTTTTATCACATTGCTACTCTTGCTCACTTCATGTGTGAATAACTTGTCAAGTCATTAGCTGGAGAACATTATACTCGAAAACTTATCGTATGTATATATATTTTGACTAGGGGTATGGATGCAACTTTGAAACATAAGGAATTTCAAGTGGTAGTGTATTCCATCTGTGACAAACACTGTCGAGAAGTAAATTATTGTTATCAATGGATATGTGGGTGTCTATATATATAGACACTTGCACACACATCTACAGAAGCAATTAACTTTGACCTCTTTTTATTTTTATGATAGTCTATATAGATATCACTCCTTGTTTTTTTCTTTTAGGTGGAAGTTAGATCCATCATTTTTATAGTTGCTTATTTGTAATGCAATTTGACAAGTATTATTTCATTTTTTATTTTGTCATGTCTATTGTTTACAACTACACAATTTGCATACATGTGGTTATGCTACGTATGAGAAGTTAACCGATTGGTTGCTGCATTTCAATAACCTCTGTTTTGGTCTGATATGATAACCATAGTTTGTAAGAATAGGTCCTGTAATGAGGTCCCCAGCAATATGTGAGGACTCAGGACTTGTGCCCTAATCTGAAGTATGATGTAGGATATCAGTTTTTTTGAGCACTAAGCCTTGTGTAAGGCTAAAATGCGTATTATATTCTCATAATATGCGGGAAATAGAAATATGTAAATCTTATGTGCATTTGTTATCTGCATCACAGATTTTGCAGTTGGTGCTTACAAATGTAGATTGGCTGGAGCATGCGGTGCCATCGGTATGTAGCTCTTCTTGCGTGTAATTAGTTGCTGCATATGGAATTATTTGAGGTTTTGTTTTTGCGTATATTCTGTGTGCGACTATTTCACCTAAAACTGCACCTACAAATAGAGTTTTCCAGAGTTTTTTTTTTTTCTTGGCAAGAGTTCGATAAATAAGATACAAGGGTATACAGAGAATCAAATTTCTATAAAGGGAAATAATGCAGTGAATACATGAAAAAACATACATATATGTATATATAATCCGGTGACACAAAGAATGAATAAAATTCCTACATAAAAAATTACATGCATATCACTGCATCATTTCTTTAAATTCTAGAAAGCTAAGCACTCCATCCCCATTGAGATCAAACCGATTAATCATGACCCTACATTCATCAATTGACCTTGACTCACCAAGTCTGCTAAGCATTCTCTTGAGGCTTTTGGGTGTAATATACTCACAGACATCTGTGTCAATATACATCCCGAAAGCCTCTCTCAATTCCCTCAACTTCTCTTCCTCTCCTACTGCTTCCATCAACCCAACAAGATCCTCCATATCCAGCAACCCATCTCCATCCGAATCCAAAGACTTTATCATAAATTCAGCTTCTTCCATCATCATCTCTTCACCCACCATCACGCCTAGCCGTTTGCTTAGCTCCCTTGCACAAATCTTTCCATCACAATTTTCATCAAAGTAGCGAAAAATGCGTTCGAATTCTCCACTTCTCATCATATCTTTGTCTAAACTTGGGAACAGAAGTTGTACACAGATGGAGTCTCTGTTAGCCGATAGGTATTTGTGTTAAAGTTATTTTGCTATATGATTCGAATGGGAAGAGATGCCATATATATATTTCGAGGGGGAATTGGCGCGTTTGAGGTGTTGGAAGTGACCATCCAAGATGGTAGGAAGAAGTTGCTTACGGCTTTCGAATGTAAGAAACAAAGGAAAAAGAGAGTAAAAAAGAGTTCAAAGAAGAAGAAAATGTTACGAAAGAGAATAAATAGTGGGCTGAGGACACGACACGGGAGTTGGGTCAATATCTGGAACGTGCGACAGAAGCAACAAAACTTGATTCTTATTAATATTTTTCTACTTAAACGTACGGTCAACAACAGCCGTAAGACACGTTTCAAGACAACAAATAGGGCTTTACGTGTGTATTGGCGGCTGTATATAGATTATCTAATTCCTCATATTATTTTTGGGTTTAATGTATATATAGGTCACTAACAGATACCCTATTTACAATTAGGTCACCCAAAATTTTTTTTTTCAAATTGGATCACTCAATGTTCTAATTTTAAGCAATTAGTTATGGTCAATTGAGCTCTGAAATTTCCTGAGGTATCAGTTTATTGTCTAGGTGGACCAAAAACGTGGATAAAAAACTCATTTTGAAGAAAAATTTGAAAAAAACAAGGGTATTTTTTCGACCTTTTAGTTATCCGCGAGACTGCTTCTTCGTGAGTTCGTATGAAAAGAAAATCGCACCGAGAAAGAAGGGGATTTCCCCGTTCGTGCCAAGGAAAGAATTCTTCCTTCGCCCCTGAAAGGTATTCGTGAACAACTGCAGACCAGAAATGGAAATCCAACATTGAGGTCACTCGTCTCCACCTCCAACATTCAACACAACCCAACAAATTTCAAGCAAGAAAAGCTCTTCAAGATCCAACAAAACCCAACAATTTCCAGCAAGAAAAGCTCTTCAAGATCCAACAAAACCCAAGGGAAGCGAGAATGAGAGGAGTCTCTTCTATTCAGCAAGGGGAGTCATCTACTCTGCCAAGGCAAGAATCGAAGACTACGGCTTGGTGATCTTTGGTGATTGGTGGGATGCAGGTTAAGAGAGAGAATTGAGGCGGAAAGAGGGGACAAAAATAGATTTAGGTTTTCAATTTTTTTTTATCTTGATGACATTTTTTTAATTTTAAAAATATGTGGAGTTGCCACATCAGCATCATTGTGGTACATAAACTGACATCTCAACAAATTCTGGCTACCAATTGATCGGAATTAGACCCTCGACTTAATTGGTTAAAATTGAAACATTAAATGACCCAATTTGAAAATTTTTTTCTTTTGAGTAACCTAGATGCAAATGAAGGTATTTTTCAGTGATCTATATGCACTAAACCCTTCTTTTTTTTTCTTCTTTTTTTTCCTTTTTGGAATATAGAATGAAATGGACTTTCTAGCTGTACATATGGGCTTTCTTACTTTCAACTGCTGTAGAAGAATCCCAGAAGACCCGCAGCAATAATTTAAGCGTATGTTCTATGCCTACGAAAAAAACCAGATACATCCTATAAGGACAATGTTAAATCTCTATTTTGTGACCCCAAAAGACCCCTAAATCTCTATGATATTAAAATAGTCATTGATTAAAAATACACATGTAACGCTCCCTTCATATTCAACACTCCACAAAGAGTCTTTTAGGGGACACTTTTTGGGATCTTAATGCAAGGAAAAAACACCATATTCAATCAGAGGTATACAACAAATGTATGACGAATCGTAGAAGAAAAAATCATTAAAATGCTCCAACCTCGGATAAAAGGCCCCAACAGCCCAACTCCACCATCAGCTCAAACTCAGGACCATTTGTTTCGGCAAACAAATCAAGACCCACGAGTCCACGATTAAACACGGGGCTCTCCAACCCAACTGATCTAGGCCCTATTATAAATCCTACGAAACTACCGTCTTTTAGGATTCAGTTTTGTCATAGGGAGAACACCGACAGAGCTTAATTGTCTTCTATGATTTAAGTTTTTGTGATGGGGAGAACAGTGGTACTTTAACCCCTAACCCCGTGGTTAGATAAATAGACTTTGCTACCAACACCAGGGGGCGGTTCCCGTCAAGGGGCAAGGGTGTACCATCTTTTGGACTCTCTGTTGCGCACTAACCGACTCACAATGGAGAAGCCATCTTTCCTCCAACGAGACTTTTATCATTTATTGAAAGTTGAAACTGAACGAGAAAGTAACATCTTCAAAACAACAAAGTTACATCTAAAGTGATAATTCATAACTACATTGCACTCTTATTGATACCTATCGTCCATCGCGGTGACCGCCTCAATTTAGCAAAAGCCTCTCGAACTGTCCATTTTCGTTAACAGCTCTTCCGAATTATTCCCTTTTTTGTTATGTAGGTATCTATTTGAAACATATACTTAAAAAGAGACAAACTGACATTCCCAAGATCAACAATCCTGTTAATAGACCACAGGATGAATATGAGCTAAAAAGGAAAAGCCTTCTCGGAGATTTCTTTTTTTAAAAAAAAATTCATAAATCTGGCTTCCAGCCCAATTCAAGATGAAGCTTATGCTATTAAAAATTAAGTGTACAATAAATAAAGAAAATATGGAAAGAGAATTACCTCCATAACCACTCTGCCCAAGCTAGGGTATCAGCAATCCGATGAACCATTATATAGAGAAACTCTATTCCTACGAAGCTAATCCATTTCTTATCTGACATTTCTGATGGTCAATTTCACAGAAGGGCTTCATGAATCATGACCCCATGTTTGGGGCTCTTCTCATCTGACTGGAAACCTTCCATGCAATGAGTCTACAATACAATTATAATGTCACCTATATTCGTCCATTTGCTCGTTGTCATTCAGAAGTGACTTGGAAAGAAAGAAATGCCATTGAAATGCCTCCCCGGAGAAGAGACTTCATGTTGCTTCCTCTTCTAATCATTTTGTTGCCATTGCATCGTAATCAGTGAAAATTTTATGCATATCTTCAAAATATGGCCAATTTTTCACGACTTCACCACCTTTTGTTTCCTGTTCACAGATGCAGCAATTGGTAAAAAGCATTTTAAGCACAAGGAACATACTGGGGTTAGCACCCCAGCTGAGTGGTACCCACCCCACCCAATGACCATAAGGTCAGGGGCTTAAAGCCGCACCCCAAATCATGCCCACAAAATAAAGTATGTTGAACATCCATATACCATACAAACTCATCCAGGCAGACTGCCAGAGAGCCAGTCAAATTCCCATAAGCAACAAGAACGAACTTAAGGGCATGCACATATTCAAATCTCTTCATATTTTTGTAAATATGTTGAAAAGTTTTTTCACAGTAAATATATTGAGGTCGATTAAAAAGAAACACCCAGACACACACATGCATGCTGTTTATACATACATATATGCAATTAATCTAAGGTTGAAAATAAATTTCAGTTTATCTACCACTCTCATTTAAGTGTTGCTTTACCAAAAGCCAATTCAAAATGTCAAAGTAGAGAGACAAACCTCATATTTCTGAACCAGAGAAGCCCATAGAGATTTGCACTGCCCTGGACTCCGAGTGATACCATCACCAATCATGTTTGAAGATATCTCTTCCCAAAGAGCCATTCTCCCCTTCACAGTTTGAAATTGGCTATGCAATTCTCCACGTAGTTCGATTAGCCTCTTAACCTCCTCAGGTTTCCATTTGTTTCGTTTCACAGGCTTGGAAGACTTTGGGCTAGATTTTTCCATCTCAGTGGATTCGTCTGACGTATGTTCATCTTGAGGAACCGAACCAAAATTACTCTCTGTTGATTGATTGAGTTGCGATGGTGAAATAAATGAGTTCCAGAAATCATCTGAATCCTCGACATTGGAAGATAGACTTCCTCCCAATTTAGTACTTGAAGTGTCTTCCTCAGGTAGTAGTCTGTCATCTTCTATACTCTCTGCTGCATTGATAAGGAGGGAAGAATACAGGTAAATGATGCTTCAAATTATAATCAACAAGACAATCCTTATGTAAGCTAAAGGGAACTTTTGCTGAGTCAGTGCTGCCTAGGATTGTCTTGCGGACTCGGCACCCATTTAAAAAGCCGATTTGTCTGTACATGTGTGTTTGAGTAGAAAAGAGCACTTTTAGTAGTAGAAAACCTAACCAAGTGGAAACTTTCAGAAGCAAGTTTCAAAATTACTAACATCTGCAGAACCACAAACTTAAGTTTGAGACGATTATCTAGTACTATTCCCAAGCTGTTTTCATTGTCTTCAAAAGCTACTTTGAGAGCAAATGCAGTCATTAGGTGAAAGTGAGCAAATATAGACAACCGAGATCATAAACTCCTGTTTCAAAAGAGGTAACTGCCATGCCTGAACAATGATCAACAAATTAAAACACAAACATCTAAAAGCACAGGAGAGAGAGTTGCTATGGGCGGCACGGTTTTAACTGATCTCAGAAATCCTTTGTACAAAGAGGCAGATCCAGCATACTCAAACATGAAGCCTACAACTGAGCCACTGGAATGATTAGAAAATCAGACATTGTTTTGGGAAACTTTTCTGTTATAAAATAACTTGGGTTGAAATTAAGCACATCATCCTCATCATGCGAGCCTTTATCCCAAAAGTCTGGGGTCGACTACATGAGTCGGAGAAAACCAATAATAAAATTAAGCACATGTCTGCTACATAATTACTTAGCTAAATGTTGTCTTCATTTCATTTCATTATTGGTTTTCTTCTATTTTCAGTATTTTGAATGCAGAGAACCACTCACAATTCACCCCATCATGTTGACTTCTTGAATTAATGAAGCATAAGCTCACACACACAGAACAAGTCTATACACACAAGACATAGTACTCACTCAGCACGCTCATTCGCAAAAAGACAGACACCAAGATCAAGATTGAGAGAGCGAACCTTTCAGACTTTGTTGTGAAGTCTCTGGCAAGTTTATATGGCCGTTGCCTTCTAACTGCACCTTGTTTGAATGTATTCTCTTTGAATGTGCATCAACCACTTTTCTCAGTGTTGGCATGCCAAAATCAGCATGTAAATTACCAGATAGCCTTGCACTGAGCTCATCAGAAAGAACACCCACCGGGCTTTCGACAGCAATGGCAATGACTTCAGGCCTCTTACCACTGTACTTCCTTACCATTTTCCTCAATACTTCAGAAACAGATTTTTCCATGTGGGCCACAGGACAGTTCACGGGACAGCTTGAAAGTGCTGCATGGGCAGCTTTGTAGAGTGCATCTAAAAGCTTCCCTTTATCAAGCCATAAGCAACGTGTAGTGATTCTTATCTTTCCTTTTATCACATTGTCAATTACACTGTCTCCATTTTGAGGACGTAATATTTCCATGCTGTAATAGAATGTTAAGATGTCATCATATCATATAGAGTCATATGTCATTTACAAGTCAAAAGTATCTACCTGACAATGATAATGCCGTCAGATGCAATTCTTAGTCTCTCATCAATGCAAAGTTCAGATGATGTGCCAAATGCTTTATCTCCATCATTATACATCAACTGAAACACAAGAGAAGGCATTATCTCTCAAATAACTTTTTGCAATATGCCAACAAAAACTTTTTGGAGTCACAAACCTGCAAATTCTCCTTCCCAAGGGAAATAAAACCATTAGAGAGAACTCTTCTGTTCCTCAAGTGAGAAACCCCAAGCATCTCCCCATTCTTTATAACCTGATTGCAGCACATGATCGTTTCATTCTAATGTAGCGTATAATTGAAACTCATATCAAGAAATTGGGTGGCATAAAATAGAAACATTTCATTAAAATTTTCTCAAAATACACAATCTCCTTCAAAAACTTAACACTTGATTTCATCTATGCATGCAATGCACCAACACTACTGAGAGCACAATTTTTCGATCTTTAGCAATAAATTATATTGTTCAACATAAAGAGACAGGATAACCTGTCAAACCATGCAACAAGTAGCAAAAGCCTCATATTGTAAGTATGCTATTCCAGAGAGGGTCTGCCTTTAGTGTGTATAAACATTGAGTCCGTTCTTACTCAGATGAAGTGGCTGAATTTATATTAGTTATAGTGAAGCATGAGGACATCTCATATGCTACTAAAAAAGGCCAAACTTCACAGTTATGGCTTTTAGATCTGTTTAGACGGTATATATTGAAGATTCACCATTAGTAATAGCTTAAGCTTTTAGGATAAGTGGTGTTTCAAAAGATCTAAAGAAAGATGTCAATTGTTGCATCTATTAATTAGAAAACATTATCATTTCCCCTACAGTGATATAAAAACTAAGTTTGTGCTTCCAGAATTGCCTACCCCAAACCTAAGGAAAACAAATAGAAACACACAGCTCAACAAAAAGGTCGATTACACTAATCATTCTTTCCCAACTAAATCATTCATCCAACAATCAGATTTAGTATTAAAAATAATTTTCCAATTATTAGAAGAATTTACCCAACAATATAGCTACCTTTCCTTTTGGGAAAGGCGAAAGCATATTCACAGGATTCAACCAATGTACTCACCCTCACCACAGCTTAATAGAAGGATGAGATAACAATCAGCTACAAGGCCATTAGGAGAAATGGCTCTTTAAAGTACTATATAACCAATCGCAATAACATAAAGGTAACATCAAGACATTAACAAACAGAACATAGGCGCTTCAAATATGCAATCACATGAGAATGTCTAATTAAGTACTGATATGCACTAAATTTCAGGGGAAAAGAGTAATGGCTCTGTATTATCATGAGAATATCGCGCCTATGTATAACATGAATTACAACGATGAAATCAAGAACTCACAGTGGTGTGTCGAATGCCAGTTGATTTCCCAAGCAATTCATGCTCTTTCAAGAACAAAAGTTCTCCATGTATGGGCAAAAAATGTTGCGGCTTCACAATCCTAAGTACTTCCTCCTACCAGAAAATATGCATATAACTAGATCATAACTTGTCCAATTTTATACAATATGAAGAAGATACATATGAGTCAAAGAAATACTGATTAAGAAGAAGTAATCATCAAGAAGTAATCATCAAGAAGTAAATAATTGGTGAGGCTTTACTAGATCTCCCATACACAATCATATTTAGTCTTTATTCTTTAATAGAAAAAAAGCTTCTAAAAGTGGAAAAACAATCATAATTTAGTCTTAAGAGAAAAATAGCTTCTGAAAGTGGAAAAAACAATCATAAAAAAGAACATAGGTCATAGGTGCCTCTTGTCTCTTCCAGATGGCAACAAGTAAATCCCACACAAAGTGATTTTACAATGTCATAAGACTTGCAATAAATCAAAAGTGTAGACTTTCACCTTTTTTTCACATTTCCAAAGACAATCTCAGCAGATGGGGGAAAACAAGAAGGTCAATTAAGATAGAAATTGATATTTTGAACAGGAACGAAACAAATCTTACCAGCTCTCCACGATATGCATGACCAGATGTGTGCAGCCCCTCATTCTTACCCATCACTATGGTTGATCCAATCTCTGAGATTCGGTTAAGCATTTTCATCACCCGAGATTCATTACCAGGAATAACCTAAAGGTGATCAATGGACAATGAAACAAGAATAATATCTCAACGCTTCAACATTATTTTGGCAAGAAACAGTGACGTAGCCAATGCAAAAATTATATTGCAAAAAAGATTCGACTTCAGCACCTCTCTAAACCCAGGGGTAAAGCTGGCAAAAGTTTCAATAGATCAACTGCAGCATTTATCAACAGCACATGAAAACAAGATTATTTCTAGAAGCTGAAGTTAGGAGTTTTACGATTCAACCTTCCCTAGAATATGGACATAACCAAGAAGGTCCAAAAGTCAAAACATGCTTCCTTTTACGAGCTGTAAAGTAGGTGGGAATGACTGGGACCAAACATATTTCTGTAGAAGTCATAATCTTGTACAAAATTCCCATTACCATAGGTAATCAATATATTAAAATCTTGTCCAGTTTTTCTCCATCGAAATTACTCTGGCCTTACTTGCTTTTGGAATATATATGTTCAACCGCATATTCTTCTCCACAAAAAACTTGTCAAAAAAAAAGAGAAAACAAGAACAACACCCAGTGATAAGGTTCATTGTTGGCATTATGGAATTGGAAAGGCTCTTTCCATGGTTTGGAACTATGATGCCTAAGTTGCTATGGAAAAACTTTAACAATTTGCAAACGTGTGCCCTTAATAAAAAAAGAAGCACTATCGCAGATTGAACTATTATACATGCTATCTAGTACATGGGAATAGCAGGACTTGGAAACAGGTATACAAAATGCAGCCTGCCATGAGATGATTTGCACATTACAGACCACAATGCGCATGATTAGCTTATCAAGAATTGAAATAAAAACAAATATTCAAAGGATGAAACAACATCAATACTGAACTCATTGTCACAACTCACAAGCTAATCATTACGAAAAAACATACATTGTTTGCCTAAGAAGACATGCAATGTATATGTAATTTTATTACCTTAGCCGAATATAAAACGACATCTTCCTTGCTCAGCTTGAAAGCATGACTACTTCCACAGGATGCGAGATTCAGGGCAGCACGTGGTTCTGCCTGACAAATAAGGCATGAATCATGCTAGCTAATTGGTGCAAAAGGAAAAAGGATAATTGTATGACAGCTAATCAAATTTCTACTAAGGAAATCAAGTGGATTGACTTGACTCACTTGTGATCCAGTAGTGACAATTAGTAAATCCTTTGGAGCATAGGCATCCATATCTTCAACTTTCACCTACACAATATTAGAAGAACAAAAAATATAACCTATCATGAGATCAAAAAAATATATCAATAAGGAGAAGGCCAGATTAAACATCGTTGCTTATCTTTGAACTCATATTCATACCAAATAGGCAACAAGAGTCGCAAAAAGTAACATAATGCTAAGCTGAAGCCTCTGAAAAATGCCAATATGAGCTAGACCTCAGTCATAACACAGCTTCCACAAGACAATTACAAAGTAGAAATTTGCATGTGTAAAAGAATCTAATGTGTGAAACCAGTAAAATGTCAAATTAATGCTTGTAAGCTTGCCTGGAATGTTCTTCCAGGCGACAAGATTATGTGAAGACAGCGCAGACTAAGCACTTGTTGTGACTTCTAAACCTTTACAATGACCGTTTTGTAAAATAAAAAATGAAAAAAAAAATCCCTCGCTGGGTAAATGTCAGAAACGGATGCTGCTGGTGGTATTGGGGGTTGGACTCTGACAAGTAGGAAGAGGTGAAAGACTGGTAAAATGGACCAAACAAAAGCAATTCAATTTAGTTTTAGATTTTCTAAAATGCCAGTTCTAATTTTCAATTCACTTCAAAATTTAAACTAACCAAACTAGTCATGCACCATCCCTTCCCCCACCGCCAAAGGAGCCAAGATTCTCACATTAGCCACTAAATATTTTTAATATTTCAAACAGAAACAAAAAGAGGAGTGAAAGGAAGAAAAATTGCAAAGGAAAAGATAACAGAAAACTACACACTTACCAGAGTTGAAGGATCAATTGGTGACTTTCCATCTTTCCAAGCTGCATCCAGATAAGTCCTTAAGGACATCCCAACAAATACCTGATATGACAAACAAATTATCATGACGTTATAACACATATTGTCCACAATATTCCAGATTGCCAACACACTCTAGAGTCCGTTACCAGAGAATTCGAAAAAAAAAAAAAAAAAAAAAAAAAAAAAAAAAAAAAAAAAAAAAAAAAAAAACCATACCAACTTTCTGCCAGTTATATCAGCAGCCTTTTTCACACTTCCCAACCGAAAAATATTTGATGCAAACTGAGTTGTAATAACCCTTCCTTTCACAGCTGAAACATGCCTCAATAATGCATCTGCCACCACAGTTTCACTAATTGTTCTTCCAGGTGAAAGTACATTTGTTGAGTCACTCATCATCTGAAAAAAGATGTGCACTGATTGAGTTTTGAGTTCAACTTTGCTAGTTTAAATTCAGCACAATACAATTTGTTGAAGCAGTCAATAGATACATTTGGCCATCTAATGTCAGCTCAACACAAATTATCAGAGAGCATTAACGCCAAGTAGTTGAACTGTTGAAGTTGGCTACATAAATCCCAACAGTACAATCTATCTAAGCATATCCACAGTATGATTCTAACTATGATTGTCCACATATTTTTGCCGCTCTTCATCCTTTCCCTTTCATAAAAATAAATTACAGTGAATGAGCTTCTCCCTGCTAACTGTCTCTGGCTTGCCCTTGCAAAGGTCTCCATTGTAAATTGGCAAAACATAACTTCTTGTTACCATCTCCAATTTTGCGTGTATATTAATTGTCCTACCATATTTCTTAGCACAGTAAAGTACTCATGAAAGGCCACACTCGTGAAGGGCCAAGTTAACTTTTAACAGCTATTTGAGGAGAAAGGCTGCATTGATGCAGCCATGTGCACTGAGATGCCTTTTTCTAGAACATGAACTTAACAGGAAACAAGGCCTAAAACATAGGAATCTCAAAAGGTCCCAAGGGATCGAATAGGACATAAGTATATTGTTCAAACAATATTGTTCATCTACAGTCTTATTTTCTTCAATGAAAAATCCATGTTTGAATAAATGAGAAGAGATAGGCTCAAGTTACAAGATTCATAATAGTCTCCCATTTAAGATAGCCTTTGTCTTACACATAAATGCATACAACAAGGGTTACTTATCAAGAATAAAGGAGGGTACCATAAAAGATAAAGAGGATACATTGCTTCAAAGGACCCATTCAGAAACAATTGAGTAATATCAATATGACTAAAGTGAATAAATGAATAATTTCCCCTAATGTGAAATATCCTTTTCATAAAGGAGGCCATTGTAAAAACCTTGTTGATCCCAAATGACCGACTGATAAAAAAAAATGAAAATGGCATTGGAAAGCACACTACGTCAAAGAACCAATTGACATTCCTTCACTTGATTCAATTTTTTTGCACAACCAAATGGAACCCATCTTAATAACTAAGTTGACCCCAATCTCTTCAAGAAGTTAAACTCATTAAACTGCTTTACATAAGTCTGTCAAGGTATATGTATGACTCACACATTTACAAGACTTACCAATGACACCCCTTCTTTGGAGAGTTCCTCAAGAGCTTCACGATCAAAAGCTTTCCCATCCAAAGGTGATTCATCAATCTGTTAAATGGAAAACCATTTAAGAAGCTTTAAAAAATAGGAGAAAAAATAATACATAAGAAAACATTTCTTACCTTCCAGTCCCCAGTATGAAGAATTGTACCATCAGCACAGCGAAGAACCATTCCACAGCAATCAGGAATAGAATGGGTCACCCTTATAGGTTCTATTTCAAATGGTCCAGCCATAAATCTCTTCTTCGTTTTGAACACCTTAAGTCTTGATGGAGCGAAGATCCCATGCTCCTTTAACCGCTTTTTAATAAGCTGTTGACAGAAGAACAAGCTAAGTATCTTGCTGGAGCACAGCAACCATAATCAAGAAACAATCTTATTAGATAATGGTAAAGAAAAAACATTATGTCGTATAACTTGAACATATTTCATGAATCCATGGACTCTCTAATATGAAAAATTTGCACACCAGGTAGTATCATTGTTGGCCAAGATACATGAATTTTGCGAATAATTGGACAGGTCACGATCAACATGAGCATCTTATATACAAACATTGGTGTACGAGTATGCCATCCATACTTTGACATAACCATACTGAAGTGAAGTGAGATTGTAATTAAAACAAGTACCTCCATCGTGAAGGATGATGCATATATTGGTGTGCGGGAGTCCAAAGCAGGGATTACCTGCCAACGATAAAACCAGTTACCACTACTAGTAGAAAAATTAAAGAAAAATATTAAAAGAACAAACATATATAAAAAAATAAAATACAGGTTCATCACATTTGAAATCAAACAACATTTTATTCCACGGTATGATAAGAAACCAGCTTGTGGTTGTAGGACCAGAGCCACCACAATATCAATGAAGGAAAAAAAATCTGGAAATAATATAGACATTACAATATAGGGTAAGGGGGAAATCATTAGATAAGGCTGTCATCCTCCTTTCATTTCCTCAGTAAATAAGAATGCTCTAAACACCAAACAAGGAGGTAAACTTGACGGAGAAAGGATGCATACAAGTGATATCTTTTGGGCAAAAGGGGAAAATTTAGGAATTAAAAGAAAGATCATTGAAAGCTAAAAAACAGATAGAAAACTTCCAATCACTGCCATCCATTCTCACCAAATTATTTGAGAAACACATCCAAAAAAGAACTTGTTTACTCAATTATAATTCAATTTTTGTTTCCATTCTGATAAGAGTTTGGGATAAGTCTTGCAAATAGAAAGTAAATTTTAATCTGAATGCTGTACTGGAAATCAGAGTAACAGGGATGACATAAATTAAGAATCAATTGAAGGTTAGTGGCCAGGCCATAACATGCGTAAGATGTTAACCCAATAGCCATGGAACCAACTCTTTCAGTAAACTGGAAGTGCTGCTGCCTCATTGTCCTCCCAATCTACCAATCATAAAATATGATGAACCACTAAATTTATACCATATTAAAAGCAAAGGAGAAACTCCATAAACCTGACAATCTTGTAGATGTGTATTTAATCTGGCCAATTCAAATTAAAATGGAACTTCCAAGAAGTAGATGGAAACTTTACCCAAGGCAACGCACCAATGTGATCTTCGTGTCCATGTGTTATAACAACCGCTTCAATTTTGTGGCTCCATCTTTTCAGAAATGTGGTGTCAGGTATAATCTTCTGGACTCCAATTTCATCGTAGCTGAATTACAAGCCACACATATTTAACAAGGTCACCACATAAAAAGTGAACATGAAATGCTTAAGTAGAAACCCGTCAGAAATATGATTGATAAGTTGGGGAAAGGTGCCAGTATATATCTTGTTAGCCAATGCAAGCATGTAAGGGGACTGAACTCTAATTAACACAATCCTTTGGACAACCTTTTTTAGTATCACAAGACCAATTAATTCTTCAGGGGATGGGAAAATGCTTGGCAGAAACCCACCAATAATAACAAGACAGAATCCGTCAGTAAGACGATGGCCAAATACTTACTCTGGGAACATGACTCCAGCATCTATGAGAATATAGCGGTCATAGTTTCCAACAAGCATGCAATTCATACCAATTTCACCCAGCCCGCCAATTGGAAGAACACGAAGTGGCGGACCATTAGTTCCCTCATAAAACTGTTCCATTTTGCGTTGAGTAGCATCGTCCATACTCTTTCGAGCACCTTCCATTCTTCCTGGTCCTTTTCTTGGCACTTTAGAAACACGTGTACCTATGAGAGTAGATGACTTAACAAATTAAGTTTCAAATATACACATCGCACTTAAAACATGAATGTTAATAAGAATCCAGGAAGAAAAACGTACTTGAAAAGGAAGTTCAAGTAGAGACTTGTATAACGGCATAAAAATTAAATTAATTAAACATTACATACAGTCCATGTTTGATGAGCTAACAAGAAATATGCTGTAAAGAACATGATAACACCGAATGTAGAAATCATCCAAAAGTTCATGCATAGTTAATAAGATATTAGATTGATAATTTCAACAACCATATGGCGCTATATTATTTGCGTTCAATCTGTTCACCATCAGACGCGGTAAAACCAAATAAACCAATTAACAAAGTTCTATGTTCTTCACTATCGCGGTCTCAATCACTCCAAAACCATCACTGACACAACTAACTACCAGAAGCTATTTCCCTCCTTGAAAATCAAATATATCCATGCTTCACCGTTGTTTTTCGTTTCGTTTTTGTGCGTTACCTTCATTATTTCAGCAACCAAAAGTAACGCTAAGAAGCTCCATCAAAACACTTTAAAAGTAAAAAAAAGATGCACATAGAAACATACCTATCGGAGTAGAAATAGGGGGAGGAGAAGGTGAATGAGAAGAAGAAGAAGGAGATGAGCCAAGCGAGCATAAAACGGAACGCGCTCTAGGGTTTTGCCAGCACGAGATAATGTAAGGGCACGGCGAGAGAGAAGCAAAAGCCGCCATTCTGTTCGGAGCCTCAGACCTACGGCGCCGACCACGAGAAGCTAAGGACAGAGAGAAAAAGAAGCTCCAGAAACCCCCCAACTACACGTATCGCGTGAGAGAAGCCCTAGAAATTGGTGTGAATTTTTTTATAGAGGAAGAGTGATCGAGCTCTGGACAGGAGCGGGAAACTGAGATAGAGTGAGAAGGTGGATTTTGTGCAAGAAATATCTTGCTTATCATCTTGAGAAGGAAACGAAAAGAGATTGAGTAGCCATCGCACGTGCCCTTCAAAGTTTCCATTTCCCACACGAAATAAGTAAAAAATATTTGGTTTCTCACACAATCGGAAAAATATTTGGCTTAAGATTCCATTATAAGTGACCGTTAGTGCAATAGTTTCTAATTAATAAATAGTATCCGGCTGGATTGGGACTCTATGTAAAATGGACCGTTTGTGCAAAAGTTTCCAATTTTCAACGTAGAAGCAATCATTTCAAGTACAATCCTCACTATCAACAATATGTGACCTAGAGAATAGGAGATAACCTAGTTGGTCTGGTTATCTGTCCAAGACCTTGAGGTTCAGGGTTCTATTCTCACCAGGGGGTTTGGGATTTGGGTAGTTTTCCATTCACTGTGGTGGCATTCATGCCCCTCGGGCATGACTTAGCGTGTGTGTGGCCTGTGGGCCTTTAGAGAATAGGAGATAACCTAGTTGGTCTAGTTATCTGTCCAAGACCTTGAGGTTCAGGGTTCTATTCTCACCAGGGGGTTTGGGATTTGGGTAGTTTTCCATCCACTGTGGTGGCTTTCATGCCCCTCGGGCATGACTTAGCGTGTGTGTGGCCTGTGGGCCTTCAAAAAAAAAAAATATATGACCTAGTGAGAATGGGAGTTGGTCAGGTTGTCTGCCTAGAACCTTGAAGTTTAGGGTTATATTCTCACCAGAGGGTTTGGAATTTGAATAGTTTTTCATCTGTTGTGGTGGCCTTCATGCCCCTTGGGCATGGCTTAGCGTGTGTGGCCTGTGGGCATTTAAAAAAAACAAAACAAAAAGATGTGACTTAGTTAGTAATTGCCGACTGAATTAGATTGTGTATCGAACATCGATTTGAGCCACAAACATATTTTTCTGTGATATTTTTTAAAAATATATATATATATATATATATATATATATATATATATATAGGAATTCTCCTATGTGGACCAAGTTTGTGGATCAAAATCCAATAGTTGTAATAAACCACAACATACACACATTTATTATGGGACCCATCACATCTATGATTGAAAAATAAGTCCACAAACTTTGTCCATACTTTTTGTCCATATAAGAGAATTTCTGTATATATATAATCCTCACGACATACCTCTAAATGCAATTGCAAGCAAAAATATTTCGCTTCTTCGAATCAGATTAGCCAACCAAAGCCTTTGTACAGCATTTGTTACCAACCGTGCCACCATACATATCTACATCGATACAAATAAGAATGACATATTGAGAACACATATTAGCAACTAGAACACACATTTTTTATATAAAAAAAAACTATAATATTGCGATAATCATAACCTAGTTGGTGATTATGAGATCAAATCATATAGACTCGGGAAGTCGTGAGTTCAATTTCAACTAGGAACGACATTCTTATAACCATGCGTTGAGCTTTAACCCAATTTACCATATCGTTACGTGAAAAAAATTTGTGTGCACGGACCGTCAATTTAGATGCATATCGAATGTTCAAATGACAAACTTATATAATGATGTTTTAGATTACCAAAAGAACTATAATATGGTGGAACTCAAATGTTACTGTTTGAAAAGTATATCCGTTGCTTTTATTTTCTTGACTTCTCAGAGCAAGCCGCTGGAAGATTATTACAGGAAACTGAAAAAGTTCATCTACTTTCAAGTAGCAAGTGCATCTTGGGAGACTTGGCAGGGGCTTTTGGCTGCATTGCATCTGCAACATATACCATGTATTCAGGATAGAGAGTGACAGAGAGATCAAGTTTTTCCATAGATCTTCTTGTACGGATATTCTCATTCACTTGTTGGCTTAGCCATAAAAGCAAAACATGAAACGATAGGAATGTTGCGGAGAGGCGTCAGGTCTCAAGAATTCATTGAAATGAAGCTTTGTCCATTTTCTGTTCATCTGCTGTTGATTGGACCTGAGCAGCATACTGCAAGTTCCATAGAATGTCCTCGAAAGAAGGACGACTCCATGACTCGGAGTGGATACATTTGTTCATTATTCCAACCACAATCGATAAAGATTCTTGTGAGCAAGTTGCCATCACCATGGCGTCGACTACTCTTAACCGTTCCTCCTGGTTGTTCAAAAATGCCTGTAAAATCAAGTATTCCAGTTTCAGGGTTTCCAATACATCTTTTCAACAACCTCAGACCATCCAGAAAGTATACACTATTAAGAAATGTAGAAGACAGTGAAACATGGTTTTTGCTAGGACTTGAGTCCCCAAACATACCCATTCATCTTGTGTAAGTGCAGCTCGTCTGGCCGATCCAGAACGTCCGATAAGAGCTTCTAGTAATATGAATCCAAAGCTATAGACATCATCATCAAATCTTGTCATTTGCCTGCAGAAACAGACTTTTTATTGTCCAGAGCAACAGGAGAAAAAATTACACAAAACAAGTTGTCACAGACCATGTAGCAGCAAAATAAGTAAATTTCTTGTCACCAGTTTCCTATAAATTATTGGAGTTGATTTTTGATATGGTCCATCTGCACTTGATAATACTGGAGATTATTTTCATAGTAGTGCCAGAGATGTTAGGAAATCATACCTTGATTTAACGTCGCCTTCTATTTCCTGCCAATGGAGAACATGAAGTATCAAATACTTATGTTGATACCAGTTAATCAATCTATAAGAAGCCTTACCCCACCACGGCTGCCGGTTTCTTCTGAGATAATAGACAGGCCATAGTCGCTCAACTTTGCTATCTTATGTTCATTGAGCAAGATATTATTTGTCTTCAATTGGTTGTTGAAGAAACCGGGAATAACCCCTGTATGCAGGAAATGCACTGCCCTTGCAACCCCAATTAAAATGGCCAATCTCTCTGACCAGTCGAAACCCTTCCCGGATCTATTTTCTGCTAATATAGCACACATGTAGTTAGACAACCTGTTCGTGTAACGCAGATGTACTTTAAGCAAGCAGTGACAGACTCAAAGAACATCTAAATGAGGCCAGGCACGGTGTAGCTGCTAAATCAACTTTACTATCAAATACCAGCAACAAGAGAATGGATAAATATTTAACTGACATGGATAGATGTCTTGCTTTCAGATGATTTGCAAGAAAGACAGGAATACAAAAGACGAACACTTGTCAATTTGCTAAATCACCTGAAAATTGAGTAGGAAAATCTCCACCGTACACGTATTCATAAATAAGGAAGACGGTGTTTATACTGTAATTATCTTGTCCACCATCATAGATGCAATATCCCAACAGGCAAACAAGATGTGGATGCCGGAGCTTTGCAAGCAAATCCAACCTGAGCTTAAGGTTGCGAATTGAGAACTTCTTCGACGGTAGCAGGCATCTTATGGTCACTTGGGTGCCATTCTCTAGTCTTCCTTTGTAGAGCTGAACAAAAAAAAGATATTAACAAATGGAACAATGAATGTAAATGGCTGAGACAAGCCGTCAATAAATATGTTATGCACTCGTTCATAATCTGTTGAATCTTTACTTTTTAGGATTTACCTTCCCATGTGACCCTTCACCAATATACGCAGAGTTATCGAAGTTATTTGTAGCTTCCTTCAACTCTTCTAAAGCAAATGGCCGACAAGCCGGGAGACCTTGTATTCCCAACTTTGCAGCCTGAGATATAAATCCTGAGGAATAGACAAGGAAAGTAAAATTTCAATGGAACATCATTGTCTATAAACTCCAATAAATTCAACATATCTGATCCAACGTGCCAATTAATTTCGCAAGTCAATTTTCAAACTAAAGCCACATTTTCTGAAGAAAATAAAAAAGGACAACTGCTATGGTCAGTTAACGAAAACCTACTTGCACTTGTTAGCATCTCGGAGGAGAATCCAGCTACAGAATTATCTGGCCCTGCTTTATGCAACAAATGCTGCTCCGATATCCCTCGAGGACAAAATCTTCTGAACACACAAAGAAAAACAAAGGCCAGAAGCACCATAAAAACTAGTGCCCCTCCAATAATACATACTAGTATCACCACATTTTTTCCTCCAGAATGTTTCTTGTTCGTGTTGGCTTCCGTACAATGTGATGTTGTGTGCTGATGACCTGCATCAACGGATAAGCAATTTCCACTAAACTTAACAAGTCTCCCCTCTGATTTAATGCTTAAGCAAGATGGCAAGTCACCAGTCAACCTGTTTTCAGATATATCAACAAACTCAAGTTTGCTGCCACATCTTAGATGGTGCGGAAGCGAGCCACTCAACATGTTTGATGCCAGGTTCAAGTAACTGATGTTTGGCAATGAAAAAACTGCAGCAGGCGGAGCTCCTTCTAATAAATTAATTGATATATCAAGATGTTGGAGGTGACTTAGCTGGCTAAATTGCTTCGTTATTTCCCCCGAAAAGGAGTTGTTGCTTAGAACAGCAACAACCAATCCTCTAGGCATTTTTGGTAGATTAGAATCCAATTCATTCAAACTCAAATCCACCACAAGTAGGCTACTGAGGCCACTAATATCCGGAACTTCCCCAGATATCTTGTTGCTGGACAGAACAAGATCAGTAAGAGTTGTGATTTTACCTAATGAAGATGGAAATGGACCTTTCAATTGGTTGTTCTTCAAGCTTAGAACGGTCAAATTAGATAAAGAATCAAACCAACTGGGGACTGTATCGTTGAAGAAATTGTGATCCAGTATAACAGTGTGAAGCCTTACCATTGTAGATAGTTTTGGAGGGATTGGGCCGGAGAGAAAATTCGAACTCAAATCTAAGAATTCAAGTGAAGACAACCGATGAATTTTATCCGGAAGAGGACCCCAAATGCCCAAAGATACCAAACTAAGAACCCTCAAGCTTGTTAGCCTTGCCAGTGTAGCAACAAAAGAATCCATAGAGAAGATATCTGATAAAGTTTGATTTGGAATGGCAAACCCATCATAATTATTAGCCTTGTTGGGCTTATCACCCACAATTTTGAGCTCAGTAACAGAATTGTCTTGGCATGTGATGTTCACTTGTGTGGATGAAGATAAGTAACAAAAATCTAAGCCCTGATCATTCCAATATTCCAGTTGCTTTGGGTACTCCAGTAGTTTCCTTAGCTGAAGAAGCACTTCTGTTTGCGAGGAGATTTGATAAGTACCCAAGAAGAAGAAACTCCATGTAAGACATAATAACAAGAACAAGCTGCAGTGCCTCATGGAAACACTCCTTTCTGTTCTATACACACTTCATTTGGCAGGAGAGTATCTGAAAAAACAAAATCATAAACGACCCAACAAAATTACTAAGCAAAATGAGCAGATATAAACCTATAAAGGATGAAGCAGATATAAATCTGGTTTAAATGTTGGATATTTATGCCTTTCACAAATTTTAACAAACACAACATGGGCATAAGGGTTGGATGCTTACCATAAAGACCCAAAACAGGGGAAATTCAGAAAGCCAAGTTAGACACTAGTACTGAGTATGGTTGTGTGGCTCAGAACCATTGAACAGGCTTCAATATGTACAGCTTTAAAGTTTCTCTTTAGTAATAGATGCATACTTTTCTCCTCTCTTATGATGAACAATAATGGTGAGAAAAACTGGCCATGTTAGCTAAGCTTGGCCTTGGCAGAAAATCTGAGGAGTAAAGAAGTGGGGTATACCTGGGTTTCTCTCTTGAAAACTACGAGCTAAGCTTTCTCCAACACTAATGGACTGGTTTTTCATACACGGCATCATTTGACAGTGTGACCACACCACAGTGAGGGTAGATCCGCCATAACAGCGCTTGTCCTTGAAACTAGTGATTGCTACGTACCATAAAAGGACAGTCTGTCATGGATGAATAAATAGTCAGGATACCCATTCGTCCATACAAACCTGCTAGTAGTTGTAACATTAATTCTTGGATTCAACCATCTTCTCAGTCAAGATCTTTTATTAATTACTTGCAGTCCAGACAGCCAAGGGAACAGAGTAAGGATTCTGGACCTGTCCATTACGACGTCTCCAATTTAGGACATGTGAAGATAGAATGGGCATCCCTTGTAACTAACCAAATTTCATTTACCGCTTGAACTCCTCACTTAGATTAATAATTCACAATTTTTAAAATCACAATAGTATGCTTGGATTCGTTTTTTAGTTGTTGAAGAAATTAATTGGTAGTAATTGGGTGGGCATGACAACAACAACAACAACATTAGTAACCAATAAAAGATAACCCACTTGGTTAACCCTCTTCTTAGTGGCGGTCACATGTTCAAATCTCGTGTGCTCTTCGTTGAGGTTGTGGTGACAGACTCGCCTCAAAGACAATAGTTATGGCTCAAATCGAATATTCCACAATGAATGAGTACTCTCACGATCACATCCAAAAAGGGTTGTTATATTGGTCGCCCATACCCATCATCTTTCCATAAAATAAGGAAAAAAAAAACCATGAGTAAAGTGGACCCTTGTATTCATTTAACTAAAGACCGTCCACCCGCCGGCTATGTAACCCTAATATTAGGGCATAGTTGGTTTGCCTGAACAAGTTGGCCTAATGAGGTATATAGATCATTTATAATGAATGTTGATTACAGGGAAATATGTTAAAAATGAAAGTTTTTTAGTGCAAACAGGCAATCACAAAGTCAATTGATCAGCATTTGCGGGCTACCCCCTTTTGTATCATGGCATGTCTTTGTCAAAATAATTGATGTAGTTGAATCATACCCATATGATATTTTGCACGAATTATTACAACTTGCCCTAGATTTCAGCATCTATGGATAACAAAGGTAGGAAAAATCCATAGCTCCATGATTGTTGGTCCCATCGGATTTGCCACCATATTATGGCATATTAAAAAAGTCAACATATATTATCTCTCTTGATTCATATAATATGGTTTGATACAATAGAGTCACTAATGCATGATTAAAGGACTAAAATAACACATTATTAAAGTTATCTGAATTTAGATCTATATCGGATGTTTAAATGAAATTTGATGAAAACCCTAGTTTCAATATTAGCCTTAACCTGTTTGGGTTTAGTTTCAAAAAAATATTAGCCTTAACCTGTCCTAGTCATAAAGAAGTAAATTTGAAATTTATTAGTTGGGTCTAAAATTTAGGCCCAAAGAGGCTTTACTTGCAATAATAAGTCCTAAAATAGTAAAATCATAACAATTAACAAGAAAGAAAACATTAACAATCCGCCCAACAACATATGTGGGCTTTCTGTATTAAAGCCCATGTAAAGGTCCACTTATTGGGCCAGACCGGGCCGCATTAAATTGGTTCTAGGATCCGAGAGGCACAATTGGAGCAAAATTTAAACCTACTCGAAGCTATAAAACACAAAAACCCTGAACCCTCCACTATCCCTTCCTCCTCCAGCCGATTTACTCCGCCACAGTGAAAGGGGTATTCTGTATTGGACTATTTTTCGATGGCTCTGTATCTGCTGTACGAGGCAGCGTCAGGGTATTCTCTATTCTCCGCCAACGGACTTGATGAAATCGGGCAAAATACAGAGGCTGTTCGGAGCTCCGTTGTTGATCTTAATCGGTTTGGGAAGGTCGTCCAGCTCACAGCTTTTCACCCTTTCGATTCTGCCCTAGATGCACTCAATCAGTGCAACTCAGTATCTGAAGGTGGCCAAGTTTAACCTCATTAATTGAAAGATCGTTTTTTGTTATTTTCATCTATTTATGCAACTGCTGTGACATTCTCTGGGGTTCATTTTGTTTTTTATTCATTTTCGTGTGGAAGCTGGTGTGACTGTGAGTACTTGTGTTGTTGGGTCTTTATGGGGAAGCCTTGGAGTTTGGATCCGATTCTTTTGTGTTCTTTTTTTGGCATGCTGAGAAAAGGAGGTTTTAACATAATTTTGTTTGTGTTTTATGCTCATTATTTTTGGGTTTGAAACAGTGAGAAGTAGCTAGGTAACGTCCTCTGTCGAAGTTTTGTGCGCTTGATATTTGGGAAAACAGAGCTAATTCTTGATTTTGTTATTCTAGTTGCTTTCAATGAGGATAATAATTAGGTCACTCGTCTAAAGGTTCAGTCTTCCCCTTAACCCTCAAGATATGAGATCTTGCTATCCTTACCCTTTAGTTTATTTTCATGAGCAATCTTACATCTATCTAACAGTTTAGCTTTGATTTTCTGCGTCATTAGTTCTCCTTGAACTGGTTTTTCAGGATGCTAAGATATGTTGTAGAATTGTGCCTTTTGAATGTGTTGCATTATATTGCTTTGGTTTACTGAAGATGAAACTCAAAGTAGTATGAGTGAACCCTTGATCCAGATAATACTCATGGTTGAGATTAGATTATTTTGTTCTCAATATCCTGCTCTGCATTATTTTTTGAGTTGCTTGTGCGGATTCATTGGCTTAATGTAATGAAACACACTTCCTCACCCAGGTTAATATATTTATCCTTTTTGGCATGGAAATTCCTTCTAACTGTGATTTCTAATGGTTTGGGTTGCAGGGCTTATGACTGATCAGTTGAGGAACTTTTTAGAGCTTAATCTCCCAAAAGTTAAGGAAGGTAAGAAGCCAAAGTTTAGCTTAGGAGTTGCAGAGCCTAAAATTGGTTCACATATCTTTGAAGCGACTAAAATCCCTTGCCAAAGTAATGAGTTTGTTCTTGAGCTTCTTCGTGGAGTTCGGCTACATTTTGATAGGTTTCTCAAGGATCTGAAGGTTTGCATTTTCTTGAAGTAGATACTGTTTTCAGTTTCCTTTCTTTTTGAAAGTCTTTCATTATTGTTAATTTTGAAATTGCTTATTCACCTGGTTCTGGGTAAATACTGTGTAAAAGCGGACACATGTAAAAGTTACCATGCCAATCTCATCCTAATTCTTGTTTGCTTTTTAAATTATAAATGATACTTAGGTGCTCCTCTCACATATGGTTTGTCATTCTGTCTCTTACCTCTACCTTCATTCATCTTGTATTCTACAGCCTGGAGATTTGGAGAAAGCCCAACTTGGTCTGGGGCACAGCTATAGCAGGGCCAAAGTGAAATTCAATGTGAATAGAGTGGATAATATGATTATACAGGCTATCTTCCTGCTTGATACTCTTGATAAGGATATTAATTCCTTCTCCATGAGAGTCAGGTTTGTCATTGACTTTCATTCCCGTCCTTTTGGCATTAGCATCTTAGGCTGTACGGACCCAGATTTGTTAAATGCATGTATAATGGGGTTCAAGCATAAAAACACATTTAATAAGGATTCATAAGACGTGGAGGGTGTTTTCTTTATTTTCCCTTGAATAAAAAGAATTTAAACTCCGATTTTGTATGGATGTTTTGGTGGTTGCTCACCTTGTATAAAGATTATGTTTTACTAACTTATTTTGTCCTACAGAGAATGGTACTCTTGGCATTTTCCAGAATTAGTGAAGATTGTCAATGACAATTATCTCTATGCCAAAATTGCAAAATTTATTGAGGATAAGGCAAAGTTGTGTGAAGAAAAAATCCCAGAATTGACAGACATAATTGGAGATGAAGATAAAGCAAAGGAGGTTGTAGAAGCTGCCAAAGCATCGATGGGTGGGCGTCTGATTTCTGTTATGCTTGTCCATGGCACATCAACCTCTTCTCACTTTTTCGTTCACCTCTCATGTCTCTCCCTACTGCAGGACAAGATTTGTCTCCCATTGATTTGATCAATGTGCATCAATTCGCTCAACGGGTAATGGACCTTGCCGAATATAGGAAGAAGCTGTATGATTATTTAGTTACAAAAATGAATGACATAGCTCCAAATTTGGCCTCCTTGATTGGGGAAGTTGTTGGAGCTCGTTTGATTTCTCATGCTGGTAGCCTCACAAATTTGGCTAAGTGCCCTTCTTCCACCCTTCAGATCCTAGGCGCAGAGAAGGCACTTTTCAGGTTCTTGATTCCTACCTTTTGAGCTTTTAATTTTATAATGTTAGGAGTACAGTGAGTTCTTTACACTTTCAGAGATGTAGACAACTCATATTTTCCTACTTAATTCAGCATTCACCTTGTATTTGTTTGAAGTGGTTTTTTTTTTTATAAGACTATTTAAAAATGGCATTTTCCTGTACTGAGATTTTATCTATTTTTATTCACTTGTTTATTGTGCTCTTCAGGGCATTGAAAACCCGAGGGAACACACCAAAGTATGGTTTGATCTTTCATTCATCCTTTATTGGCCGAGCATCTGCTAAGAACAAGGGTCGCATGGCTCGATATCTTGCAAACAAATGTTCTATTGCCTCTCGAATTGATTGCTTCTCAGGTAAGTTACTATTTTCCGATTAAGGATTATTAGTCTGTGTTCTCTTTCCTATGTCTTGCAAAAAAGTAGTATTTTCTTGTTGATTCAACTTTTTACATGGAATTGTGGTGCAGAGAGTTGTTCTACTGTGTTTGGCGAGAAACTTCGTGAGCAGGTTGAGGAGCGACTGGACTTCTATGACAAGGGAGTTGCACCTCGTAAAAACATTGATGTGATGAAAGCTGCTATCGACACTCTTGAAAACCAAGGTGTGCTTAGGAGTGAAAATTATGCGTTTGGTTTTTTTTTTCACATTTTTTTTTTCCTTTTCTTTTTTCAATATATTGTACATGGAAAAGATATGTCAAGCCGGCGGATTTGTAGTCTAACGGCATTTCCCTGTCCCATTGGGATGAGCAGTGTGTTAAAGCATATGGATGCTCAAGTTTAATTTAACCAAAGGGGAAGAGAGAGAAACAGTCTATTATTTGGTTAGTTTGACAAGAAGGTATTTTGGCTTATGGAGCCTCTGGTTAACTAACTAGCTTGGCTTTGATTAGAAATTTAAATAACCCATTAGCCATTGCATAGTAAATTTCCCTCCTTGGTGCTTTAATAAAATTTTACCATCCATGAGAGTAGGTGAGTTTCACTGGCAATTTTGTACACTTTCTTATGCTGTATTTTTTTGCCGTACTAATTGATTATTTTTGCATATGTAGATATGGAAACAGAAGAAACAGCAAAGAAGAAAAGCAAGAAAAAGAAATCCAAGTCCGAGGCTACTGAGAATGGTGAATCCATGGATGAGGATAAGCTAACTGGTGTTTCAAATGGAGATGCTACTTCTGAGGATGTAAAATCAAAGAAGAAGGAGAAGCGAAGATTAGAGCAGGAGCAGACTGTTGAAAAATCCAATGGTTTAAATGGGGTTGATGCTGAGCAGGATGGGGCAGCGAAGAAGAAGAAAAAGAAGAGTAAAAATGAAGATGGTGAGGACCTGCAGGCTGCTAGTGGCACTAAAAAGAAAAAGAAGAAGTCCAAAGGTGAAGTTGATGATTGAGTCTTGGTGAATGTGTTTGCCTCTATGGCAATTATATTTATATTGTCGAATTTCTTGAGAAATCTAGTCGTAGAATTGTGCCCTTTCTGCTTTTTGGTTGTGTATCTGAATATTAAGATCAAGTATTTAAGAACTTTTTCGAATGTTAATCCTTCCATCTTCAAGCATTGACATGCTTGATGCTTCCTCCCTTGTATCTGCAATGCATACCTGTTCTACAGCTGATCCGGCAGCACAATATCAATGGGGCAATTCATTCTAAAATGAAGTTTTCATTGACCTTTGACTATATTGTGCTATTCTACTTGGAGTTTGGGTCTTGCTTTCAGTTCCAAATATCTGGTAGGTGGTGAGGAGATGCCAGAACAGTTGGAAGGATTACTGTGTTTGACATTCTTGAGTTGGGGTTGTAATGTTGAGAATTTTTTTTTTATGTTTCTTTCCGAGTTGTAGTGGGTGGTTGTGTTGTGGCTCTCACGTATGTGGCTAACATCCTGATTTGTGGGTGTCTGTCATGTCTTGAATTTGTTTGTTTAATCTGTGACGATATATTCTTGTGATATTCTGCTTTCGTTGGTCTGTCCCCCTTTGAATCTTTATCCGCGTAGATTTGGACTCAGTCTTACCTGTCGTTAATATGGTGTGGGTTTTTCTTGTAATCCGAGATTTATGTCCATTCAAAAGTTAAGCTGTGATATGCCTGTTCACATTCATTAGTTCCAGGAAACGAAATAGGGGATCCAAATTTCTATATCAATGAAATGTGGCCACATTCATCAGTTGCAGGTGATGATATTTTGTTACTCACAAGGCTACTTGCCTACTTGACTTGTCAAAGCCTAACAAATGAGTTGGGCTGGGCTTGTTTTAGAGGCTATGGTTTGAAGAATAATGGCCCGGCCCAGCCCAACAATATTCTAAGGGCATAACAGTCATTTACGGAGAGAAAAATTCAAGACGTCAGTCGGTCAAGAAGCCTTGGAAGATCCGAAGTCCGAACCAAGCTGTTAATTTTCTTTCAACACGCTTTGAATCTGTGCCTAAAACCCTCTATCTCTCTCTCTCTCTCTCTCCTGTGTCTGAGCTTTTGAGTTTTGCCGTTGAAGATAGAGAGAGCGCAAAACCTAAGAATGGCGAGCAGTTCACTGGAAGATGTGCCCTCCGTTGATCTCATGTCGGAGCTCCTCCGCCGCATGAAGTGCTCTACCAAACCCGACAAGCGTCTCATTCTAATCGGTATTCTCAATTATACTCACCTACCTCCGTCTACATTTCGTATTCTCTCTTTTTTCCTGATTTCTAAGCAGACTTACAGATCTGGATGACTGTTTGTTTTCTCTTTTTTTTTTGTGAAGTATTTTAATTTAATTCGAGTCTTTTGCTGTTTGGTTGCTGTGAAAAAATGAGGTCAAGGAGAGGAAGATGAGTTTGTTGTATGTCTTTTGTTTTGACGAAATTGCTCCAGTTTTCGTGCTGTTTTCTACGGAAGAATTTTGCTTTGGACGGATTTTAAGGCTTTTCTTTCATATGCGTTAAAGATTCTTATGGAGACTTTAAAGTGTAAACTGAATTGTGTATATTTAGGTTTCATTTCAACAGGAAAATTGGATAGGGAAAAGAATTTGACTATGGGACTCGGAAAATAGGCAATTGTTTGAAGAGTAAGTTTTTCCAGAAACAGTTTCTAACAAATTGAATGATGAGATAATATGATTGCAGAGATGTAGAGGCATAGAGGCAACTATTAAACCACCCCGGAAAGTATGACTGTAGGAGTTACTGTAAGGGGTAATTTTGAACATTGTCACAGACTCACAAGGCTAATAACTATGTTTTATATGGTCATAAATAGTCAAAACCAGCTAAGAAATTTGATTAGAAGGAGGAGTTGAGAACAATTTCATGACTCAGTGCCATGGTGTCAATTTTCACTGGCTGCGCAGCTTTTGTGTGGCTAAGCTCTCTTTTTTGGATGATTTCATGGTAATTGTTGTATTTTTATGATCTGCAGGTCCTCCTGGCTCAGGAAAAGGAACTCAATCACCACTTATTAAGGATGAATACTGCTTATGCCACTTAGCTACTGGTGATATGTTAAGGGCTGCTGTTTCTGCCAAAACTCCACTTGGAATCAAGGCCAAGGAGGCTATGGACAAGGTTAAATATTTCTTGTAGTTTTTTTTTTTTTCCCTTTTTTATGGATCATCTACATTTTTTTTTATAGTTTCTTGTTATTGATTGTTGACAAGGTTTGTCTTAATAAATTTTTTAGGGAGAACTTGTCTCTGATGACTTGGTTGTGGGGATCATAGATGAAGCAATGAAGAAACCTTCATGCCAGAAAGGTTTCATTCTTGATGGATTTCCAAGGACTGTAACCCAAGCACAGAAGGTATTCCTGTGAATAATTGTATCTTGAAAAGTGCATCAATATATGTTTAGAAATGATAATATTCTGTCAAATCTGGTTTCTGCTACTGATTGTGTTATTACCTTCTACGTGCAGCTTGATGAGATGCTTGAGAAGCAGGGAGCTAAGGTTGACAAGGTGCTCAATTTTGCGATTGATGACTCAATTTTAGAGGAGAGGATTACTGGTCGCTGGATCCACCCTTCTAGTGGTAGAACTTACCACACTAAATTTGCACCTCCAAAGACATCTGGAGTTGATGATGTATGGTGGCATGAATTATTCTTTTTTACTGAAGTTTTGTTTTCTAATTGATTTGGTTTTTTCCTTTAGCATCACGTCCATACATCCATTTCTTGCTAATGTGTTGGGAAATTTCAGATGAAATTCAATCAGTTAAATGTTGGAGCTCTATTCTCTGAAGTACATGTGACCGAGTGAAAATATTTTTGTGAATTAAACTTGTTTCGCTTTTTTTTTTTTTTCTTTTCTTCCTGAAGGTAACTGGAGAACCTTTGGTTCAACGTAAGGATGATACTGCAGCTGTTCTCAAATCTAGGTTGGAGGCATTTCACAAGCAAACCGAACCGGTATGCTTTCTGCTTTCCTTTTAATAGGTTTCTAATTGAATTTTAGGCTGATTTACCTCTTACTAAAGAATAATTGAATCCTGTTTGTGTTTCTGGGATATTTCATTGAGGTTAAAGTTGAACTTGATATTTTGCTTCTAGTTAAGTGCACTACATATTAATATAGGATGATGGAAGGAACGCGGTATCACGTCTAATTATGAAAATTATCTTCTCTTTTTCTCATTTTAGATTATCCAGTCTTTTAATATCTTAAGGCTCAAGGACCATAGAGCACAGCCCAGCGAATGAGATTTGTGTTTTGTTATAATTACATTTTTTTTGCTTAGGAGACATTTCAGCGGGAGAAAACAAAAAGAAAAGGAAAGAAATTTTGACACATAAAGCATGCCCTAGATTTTTTTTGGATAAGCATCATGACCTAGATAATTGCTGTACCCTGTTTGCTATTCACTCTTTAAATGCTTATTGAGTTTGATACTTAGCTAGGTTTTATTGGCCTAGTGGGGGTGATTTTTTGTGGAAGGGAATGGCTTTGTGCGTTTAATAAGCTATGACAAAAACATACGAATAATTTATACCCTCTTTGAATCTCAAGGATTTATGTAATTTTTTTCGCTATCTGCTAATTGTTATATAGTAGCAATCTTAATGTTTTGCCCCATATGTCGAGTTTCATAAATTCACGAAATGATAAATTGCTGATCTTTATTGCCTTTGACGATAATATTGTGCAAATGTTTGATCAAAAGCGTATTTATTTTTGTTATCAATACTTTTCTTTGGATTCTAAGTATGACTATTTTGTCATGAAAAAATGCAGGTCATTGATTATTATGGGAAGAAGGGCATTGTTGCTAATCTTCCTGCAGAGAAACCTCCGAAAGATGTTACAACTGAGGTTCAGAAAGTGCTCTCCTCGTGAGGCTGGGCCAATTCGACTTGCTAAGGATTTTTTTTCCCTTTCACATGAGACATTCATGGATTTTTGTTTAAAATTATATTTATCAGACACTTGAAAACACACTGATCCTTTAGTTTTTCTTCGATTTTGGCCCGTAGGGTGGATGTCCGCCCTCTGTTATCGGGACTGAGGTTTGATCTGAGCTCAAGTTGAATAAAAGGTGCTATACTTTTGACTCCATGAGTTCAGCCTTACATGTTAATGCGGTTGAATAGCTGCTTTTACCTTTTTATACTCAGATGTCAAATTCGCTAATTTTATTTATGCTGAGTTCAGTTTAACTTAGTTCAGGTAAGTGCTCTTTAATATACAGGTAACTGGTCTTAATTCTCCTATTGTATATTGAGCAACTTGTATTGGAGAAATGCTATGCTAATTCCGTGGAATATGGATATTTTTATCTGATTGTTGAACTGGATATTTTATTTTTTATAAAAGAAAATAAGACTTTCTTCGGGAAAAAAACAAAACAAAAAGAGAGAAAATATGAAAATATATGCAAAATCCAAGAGAGAGCAAGATGTAACAGCAAACCCAATTCTTGAAGATCTGGGGGTTTGGAAAATCTATAATTTGAATTCAATGGTTTGGAAGATGTTCTACATCACATTTTAAAAATAAAAAAAATTATCAGATTTTTTCTCTCTATCATTAGATGTCAATTGTAGACTCTAGCGTATTGTGGAATCCCTAAATTCGTTCCTGAATATATTTCTGAACACGAGTAGGGTATTTTTTTAACAAATTCAATGACCAATTCTTTTTGCCATTTTTGCAGCAAATTTGTAGCCGTTTCTTCTTGCACCATAATAAAGTAAAGAGTTCTGCATAATCAATAGAGAGTAGAAGCACATATGCATATTCATAAAATTGTATTTATTCCTGCTTCAATGCAAGTATATACAAGTATGGAGATGTCGTGATTTAAAGCCCTTGGAGGAATTTAGAGAGCCAGGCAGCAGATCTCTTGGGGACGCGTAATAGATTGTCTTTGAAATCAACATAGTAAAGCCCAAATCTTACTCTGTAACCCTCTACCCATTCAAAGTCGTCAAATGCACTCCAGTAAAAGTACCCGTTCACCTTCACACCATTTCTGCACCATCCATCCATATACATATACATACATACATATATATCATCATCATCATCATCAGTACGTACATGATTCAGCTAAGATATGGCAGTTGCAATTCTGGTTGAGTTTGAAGTGTTTTTTAAACTTACTTGATTGCTTGAGCAATCCGGTACAAATGCTGCTGAATAAATTTGATCCGATCATCGTCATTAATCGCTTGAAGACGTGGAGTGTCCCCGCTCTGGGTAAACCCTGCAGAATATACACAGCGATAATTAGCTGTTATATATATAAAAATGCTATATATATTTCATGGTTAGTGATCACAGAGCTCCAACCATTTTCAGTAATGTAGATTTTTGGGTCTTGGTATGTATCCTTCATGAACTCCAATAGTTTCTGCAGTCCTTCCGGATATACGTAAATGTAGAGGCTTGGTTTAGCCTGTACAAAGGAAGAAAAGAAAACGGTTATAACAACTTGCTCTTGCCAATAATGCCATGTCTCTCTCTGTGTGTAATGTGTACAAGACACAGGGGTTTGCAAGTTTACTTACGTTTGGACCAATAATATCTCCATTTTTGTTATATACTGCAAAAAAACCAGCAAAGATAGCAATTATTATGGAAAACAAGAATATATATATATCCTTCAATGAACTATATATATATATCTCATACATGTTTCGTTCACGAATTGATCGGCAAGGTAGCTAACTGCAGGAGCATGTGGATCTATAGGTTTGCTTTGAGCATATCTTGTTGTGTAATAATTGATCCCAATAAAATCAGAAGATCCCTTCAACAACCCTTTTTCTTCTTCAGTGAAAACTGGTAGTCTGTCCTTCACTAATTCTTTCATTATCTTTGGGTAATCACCAAAAACCAGTGGTTCCACATACCTATACATACATATATATACACAGATAATAAGCATCAAGAAGAAAAGATCCGGAATAAGAGGCCGATTCGGCCAAACTGGCCAGACATTTTTGTATGAATATGATACTAAAGTTACTAACCATCCCAAATTGAAGTCCAAGGCTCTCTTTTGTGCAGCTTTATCTTCAGGTGAATCTGAGTAAGGCTCAAAGTATTGCCCAACAAGGCTTATTCCAATTTGTCCCCCTTGATTCTTCTGGAAAGTTGAGTAATATCAGTTAGTATACACACATGTATATATATACAAACACGTATGTGTATATAGACACACAGATATGTATTGCCCAACAAGGCACATTACTACATTAGACACACTATTGTGTAGGTGACTTAGTTTAATTTCTCGCCTGGAACTTTTCCTTGTACAGCTTAGCAGCATGTGCATGAGCAAGTAGAAGGTTATGTCCCACAATATAAGGCTCAGTTGATGAATCACCCTCCGGACATATCGTTCGATCTGAACACCTCCCCGGAGGTCCCATCCCTATATCGTGCCCGAGTTGAGCTAGAATAAATGGCTCGTTTACTGTAATCCAGTTCTTAACCCTATCTCCAAATGTCTTGAAGCATATTTCACTATAGTCTTTGAAATGCTGCCTGCATAATCAATCAAAGAAAGCGAAATCGAGCTGCGATTACGAATTCTGCTTGTTAATTTGAATCAAGCACTGTTAGTACTTACACTAATGAGCTATTCAATAAGCCACCGGATTTCTCATACAGAGCTTGTGGAAAGTCGAAGTGAAACATCGTCGCGTAGGCTGTGATATCTGCATATAAACATGAATAACATTAGCTAATCAGAGTATCAAATCTCTTACTGAGTAATCAATCTCTTACTGTTCTTGACTAATTCATCAATAAGCCCGTCGTAATGATCGATCCCTTCCTGGTTTACTCCACCACTCAAGGTCCCATCTATATATATACATACACATATAATTAGTTGATAAAAAACACAAATCAATGCTACTTAGAAGAAATATTTCATACAAAGAAAAGAAAACAGAAGGATGAAAAAGAAAACAGATGAGCAACGTACGTACCGGGTAGAATTCTGGTCCAGGCAATGGAGAATCTATAAGAATTCACTCCGATGAGCTTTAACAACTTCACATCTTCCTGTACATGACAAATACCTTCTGATGATCATATTATATGATAATCAGTTCGATATATGAAATCGTGAGATGTGATATGATATCGACCTTGTATCGCTTATAAGAATCAATCGTTGTTTCCAAGTTACTTCCATCCATAATTTTTTCTAGAGAAAAATTCATGAACAAATCAGTACATATAAATTAAACAATATATATATGATGAACTCTGAAAAATATGATTCTGGATTATTGGTAGTATAAAGTTGGAGTAGTGCGAAAAGCAAACTTGGAAGTTTTACGAACGCATCCCAAATGGTCGGTCCTCTTCCTCCCTCTTTTGTTGAGCCTTCAATCTGTATACAAGACCATTTAATTTCTGCAAACACATATACAATTTTACAGGCGGACATGTAACCTAGTAGTCGTAGATGTACGCAGATAGGGTAAACTCTACGTACATCTTGCACCGACTCTGCCCACTACGGAAGCCTTGTGAATTGCATAGTTTGGCATGTAATGTAAGACTTACCTGGAGGGCAGAAGTTGAAACCCCAAATGCGAAATCACTGGGAAAATCTGATTTACTTATACTGGTTTCTTCATTGTTTAAAGCTGTACAATGCAATATAACACATAATAGATAATAAGCATATAAATTGCATTGAGCTAGTTTGATGAATGATTGAGTCAATTATATACGTACCGGAAACTGATGAAGAAACAAGCAAAGAAGCAATTGCAATGAAGCCAATGAGGCCTTGTGAAAGCCCCATGGCAGCCAGCAGGAGAGAAAAAAAAAAATTCTCTGATTTTTTTTGATTAATTTTATGGAGATGCAATCATAACTAATTAGTTAGTTAATTATTCTAATTTAAGCAAATGTAGAAATTGACTAAATCAAAATATATCAGTCTTTAATAATTTTTAGTGTGTAGTACGTGGTCGACAATGCATAATACGTGGTTAATTGCTGATTTGAAGTTTTCCCTTGTAAATTGAGAATTATAAAATGTTAAGTTCGACCTCTTACTTAACTCTCTCTCCTCTATAAATCACGTAAAAAAGTTAATTTTCTTAATTCCTTAGAAGGCCCATTCATACAATATCTCGAATGATAAGAAAAAAAGGTAAAGGTATCACACGATGGGATCACTATAAAAAATCAAACCTTTTTTTTTATTATTATTCCATTTCAATTTTTTTTCGTTGTTCTCGTTCTTTTCTCGAATACTATGTATTGTTCTTACTTCTTACTGGACGACTAAGCAATTGATTCAAAAAAGGATTCAAAAAAAAACCTCTTCTACAAACACGAAAAAGAGATGTTTAGATTTCGCATCTAATTGAATTGTGGGAATATGATAATCTAATTCATGAATTATTAATGTTAACCCTCGTGACTTATAATTCTCTAAAAATCGTTATGCTGTAACCACGACCACAGTTATTCCGATAGACGCAAGCTATTCATCAATAAGACGTAGCCACGCGTCATATGGCAGAAAGTAATCAAAAACTTTATCATCAACGTCAGCGATGCGTAGACTTGAATATCATATTTTGCTCTTCCGTAAAACCTTCACAGCTCTGACCTCTCTTGTCGGCCTACTCAGTGTCGCCGATCAGCTCTAGCTTCTCCGGCGAGGTCCAAGGTAACAATCCGATACGTATATATACTCGAGCGACAATACATATAAGCCTACACCATCTTGTATATGCTATCGTCGTTTGGTATATGTTGTTTTACATTACAAATCTGACTCTAAGTGAATGAGAATTTTTGTAGTAAAATTGGAGATATATGACTGTGAGATTAGAAATGGATGCTTGAATTAAGATGTTTTTGCCTGTTAATTTTGCGTCTGATTCATGGCATACGATGGGGAGAGTTGCAATCGGTTGTGCTTTATCTTTTATTTTTTGTAATTTTTGCTACTCTTCTGCGTTGGATTAGATGTTCCTGTGTGAAATCAAGAAATTATGCATAGAAAATAATTGCAACTACTTTGCATCTATATCAATTGCTCGTCCATTTGTTTTCTCTGTGAGTGGCTAATTCCTTGTTTGAGATGTTTTTTGGTTTCATAAATTTTGAAAACCGATTTGCTTTACTGTTTTCATCTTCATACTGATATCTGTGTTGTGAGTTTTGATGATTTCCCCCCCATTTGACGGTAGGTCTGGTATTACTTGAGGATAAAATCTTTGGTCTCTTTTGAGTATGTGAACAGTTGAAATTGGATTTTCATTCTTGTTTGTGTGTTTTGTTTTGGTACGAATGGTTTTGTATTTGTATGAGGGTTATAAGAGATGTCAGCGCTATCTTTCTGAAGAACTTCCCAATGAAGAAATTCTACTCCTCACCATTTATCACAAAGTAGCCATGGATTTACGATTTCATTGCCCTTATTGAGTTGTTTGAAGATACCTCATTTCAGATATCTTTAAGTTGAAGTAGCTCTCATTGTATGAGACAAATAAAATGTTCATAGTGTCAGGTGGTTGCCGATTTTTTTTTAATTGCTAAAATTTGTTGAAAATGGATTAATTAGGCTTTGTGTCATCATTCAGTCTGCCACCCCTCCTCCTCTCCTCAGTCAGAGTGAACAAGTTACGTTTGAAGTATGTTTTTTTCTGAAAATTTTAGCTTCACAACTGATCTGAAATTTGCTTAGCTATAATTTCTTTTTTCGTGATTTGTGCATGCAAACATATTTATTCTATCTTATATCATCTGATTTTTTGGCAAATATTGCAGAGGTATTCAAGACAGTAATATATGGCATCTTTCAGAGCATTCTTGAACAGTCCTGTTGGTCCAAAGACAACTCATTTTTGGGGACCTGTTGCCAACTGGGGATTTGTTATCGCTGTATGCCTTCTTACTAGCATCAGCTTTTAAATTTTGAAATATACTGTTAAGTGTATAGGGTTGTCAGTTGTGCTCTTCAAGGCTTTAAAATAGGATCTTCTTGACTAATTCAAATTCAGCTGATCAATGTAACAGGGTCTGGTGGACATGCAGAAACCGCCAGAAATGATTTCTGGCAACATGACAGCAGGTTAACAAATTTAGTGGCGAGGGAATAGAATTTCTCAGACATTCAACTAATGCTTATGGTTCTATGTTCTAACTTTGCTAACAATGTGGCTTCTGCAGCAATGTGTATTTACTCGGGATTGTTCATGAGGTTTGCATGGATGGTGCAGCCTCGTAACTATCTGCTTTTGGCATGCCATGCTTCAAATGAGACTGTGCAGCTCTATCAACTCTCGCGTTGGGCAAAGGGTCAGGGGTAAGAACATCGCATACTACCTGTGTTGTACTTGTTATCTTTTGTAATCTCATGTTGCTTTTTCTCTAGCTACATGTTTTGGCAGATTGTGTGTTTTCCTCCCTTTTTCTGGCGCACCTTGAAATGGTTATCTATTTAAAATGTTCTTAAAAAGTCTTTAGTCCAATTTATAAAACAATGTTCACTTCAGAAAGAGTCATGACATGCCTGCATCCACTAGCATTCTGAAGGAATAGAGTTCTTTTTAATAAAAATGATCTGGTAATGGAAGAAAATGACTAGTATTTAGTGTCTCTCCCATACCTCTATTTATCAAATAAATATTGGTAATCTATTTAAGTTAAGTGGATCATGAAACATTTTGGGCCGCATTCTTGTTCCTATCCACATGTCACTCCCATACTTGAACCTGGAAGGTAATTCCCTTTAGTTTTAGTCTTCCTATTATTTGTGAGCATTTCAGTTTGCATGTGCCAATATGTTTCCTATTATGTGTATATTTCTTTGTCGATTTTATCTTAACAAAAAGCTTCCGCTTGTCTTCTTCCTTGGACCACATGGTACATATTATGGCCTCATGTGACTTTGAAAGTTGCTGGTGACATGCTTTTCAATGGTTGATCTCTTTCGCTGCCTCTCCTTTCTGTTGGTTTGGGTTTTGAGAGGCGGAATTGTTTTTGTTTTTCTTGATAAAATTGGGGGAATTATTGAATGTGGTTTTTGGAAAATGGAGATTAGTTTTGGGAGATCATAAACCAGGGATGAAGTGTTTGCATATTTCCTTCTACAAATCCATTGTCATTGAATTTACAACTTTACAGTACTTTCTTGACTATTTTATAGCTTGATTCCTGCGCAAGGAGCCAAATACTGCATGATTTAACTTGAGAGTGCATTTCATTATGGCAGCTACTTGTCCGAGAAGAAAGAGGAAGCCTCACCTCAGTAACTTGGTGAATCTCTCTCTCTGGCTGTCAATGGTTATGGTTTGAGTTTATGAAGAAATTGTTGTCACCTTCCTGTACAAGACTCAAGACTCCTGTCAAACGTATATTTGATTCTGGTGCGACTGTAAGCACAGTTATGACTAATTGACTGTTTTCACTTCCATTTTCTTTTGAGGAAAATAAGCCCGTGGGCCATAGAGTTGATCAATGGTAATGATGTAGAGTCATTTTCAGACAGTTCCGGTAGGGCTTTGATCGCCCTGTTCCAGTGGTTCCTGCCCTTCTGTTACCTACAAGAGCTTCTGAAAGATATGCAGTGTATCCATAAATTCTTTCTGGGTCAGAATTTATTTATTACTTGTCCAGCAAATTGCTGCACGGTTTTCAACTAAATTATTTACACCTGCATAGATGGAGGTGTAACTTGGGCCCAGCCCGCTAAGAGGTTTTGGGCTGGGCCGCCAGCCGAAATTATACATCAAAATTTTTGTTTAAAGCCCGGCCATAGGTAGTAAGTGGGCCGGACCATAGGTTTTCAAGTCATGGGACCGAGGTTAATTTGGGCCCAGCCAGCTAAGAGGTTTTGGGCTGGGCCGCCTGCCCAAATTGTATATCTAAATTTTTGTTTAAAGCCGGCCATACGTACTAAGTGGGCCGTACCATAGGTTTTCAGATTCGTGAGGCCGAGGTTAATTTGAGCCCAGCCCACTAAGAGGTTTTGGGCCAACACAGCCCGTGAAGAGGTTTTGGGCTGGACATTCAGCCCAAATTACATATCTAAATTTTTAATGAAAGCCCGGCCATAGATTTCCAGTTTCATGGGCTCAGCCCACAAACATCATGGGCCATTCCCAACTGGGCCGACCTACTTTGATCTTTTTAAATAAAATTATTAATTTATTTTTCGATAAGCAGAAAATGAAAAATCTTACCAAAGTGGATGGCTGGCTGGCTGGCTGGCTGCACGAACAGTCGAAAGATATTTTCTCAAAAACCGTTGGTAATGGTATTTTACCAATACAGCACATAAACTCTTTCGAAAGCAACACCACCTACGCAATTTGGTACCACTACAACCTAAATATCAACCAAAAAGACAGAATCTTTTACAAGTAACTTATTTTGCTCACTGGAGACCAAAATTTGATGCCCATACTTGAACGTAGCTCAGCTGTAAATTATCCTCCATTACCCATAATAAATAAATTTCACGCAAACAGAACCCGGGACCCTTCCCGTTCAAGGAGCTGATCAAAGATGCTGTGCAACTGCTCCCTTTGCACCTTCCCAATCGCATATGCAAAATTTCCCTGGTCCTCCACTCCGGTGTCCATCACTATCCTCGTGCCTTTTAATCACGATGTGTCATTAATTGCATCATGCTTTAACCTCTTGCTTTTTTTTCTTCGACTTCTTCACTCCCTCATCTTCTTTAGATTCCTTTACGCTAGTTTCTTTACCTTTCTTTGCCTTCTTTCGCTTGACACGCTGTATCCCAGTCTCATCATTAATTACGATCTCGTTTGTGTCCTGTGCTTCATGTACCAACAAATCTGTGGCAGGGAGGGACTCTTCTGATAAGAGAGATAAGAAAGTCTTAGAAGACAAGCATCTCATTATCGATTAATGTCATGCAAAGAAACTACTGACAAAGTTTGTTACTGGTCCTTGTTTTGGGCAAATTATTACAAACAAAACGAGAAAACAACAAGGTCTCGGGTCTCACAGTAGTATTGGAATCTGAGCATGGCATTATGTAGTATGTACACAATCTTCAATCCCCTTTTAGAGAGGCTGTTTCAACTTTCTGAAATTTGAACTTGTGACCCCTAGGTTGCAATAAAACAATTCTGCGACTGGCGCAAACCAGTCCAATAGCCCTAATATAGGGCAGATACACACAGACATAACCACTCTATTCAAAGAGGTTTCACTCAAAAAGCCATTTGAAATATAGGGTAAATTTTTGCCCCATCTTCTTTAAGGCTTCAATACATGTAGTGAAAACAGAATTTCACAAGTAAATTATGAGCAAAAGGACTTTCATTTCACTTAGACGAACTCATGGTATCAAAAGCCATTATGGAATTGTAACTCGTCTTAAATAATATCCATTGCTTTTTAGATTAGAAGATTCTAGGGATGACACTTAGCAATTGCATGGACTCTCTCGCAATGCAGTAACTTACTCCCAAGGTTCCACGGCTGCAAATCAAATGCTACCAACAACAAGCATACCACTACATGTTACATGGTATGACCCTCTGGCCCCCACCTACCACAACCAACTACATCTAACCAATATGCAAGCACTACATACTTTCTTTACGACAGGAGGAGTAAGCTCCAGCTCTAGAAAAACAAACACAAAAAATTGGGAAGATAAGCACTAACCTTGGTCATCAAAGTTGGAATCGAAAATGACATCCATAAGATGCTGCTTCAAGAAAACCTGCACCAAAAATCATTTTAAGAACTAAAATGATTGAAAATAGTTCACCATCTTTTTCAAAATAGATTTCTATCCCGAATGCAGTAACTATTACAATAGGCGGACCCGATCAGTTTTCAGTATCCCACATAATTGACTTAAAGCACATATCCAGATATCCTCAATGTCAAACATTCTTGGACCTTGGATAATACACAAAAACTAAAATTAAATGAAAATACTCGGAAAATCTCCAATAGCCAAAAGTCAAGTGATGGCATCACAATAGGAAACAAGTGTAGATCCATGGAGCCTTGACAGAGTGATTTCATATCCTTTCAGTAGCATTTAATAAACTTAACAATGTTGTATTACTCAATAGCACAATTCCATGTCAAGCAAAAGTTTCTGGCGATTATGAAGATAATAATGTCATCAACATTTTCTGGCATTTAGTGGCATCAGAAAAGAGATTCATCATCTAGAGGGCTATAGGAGAACGCTTCCAGTGGGGTGGGAAGGGGGCTATTTTAGCAAGAAAACACAAGTGATTTTACTGTTGCTTGGGCTTAAGGCGCACTTTGAGTGCCCAGGGTTTACTTGTGCCTTTAAAACTAGGTCGAGGTTTAACCTTTGGGTCTTTTGACCTTTTATAAGTATTTTTCCCGGGAAAATTAGAAGGCATTAAGCCATTTTATAGCTTGCACAATAGAGTCCCTTTGAGTCTAAAAGTTGTTTCATTTTCTACAGCAAAAACATATCTCGTTTCCTCATCCCCACAAATAGAGTATATCAAAGTGCCAGAACATTACAACTTTACAAGTTTATTTCAATGAACTACTGCATCATTAAATAATGAGACACCCAGATATTCAAAATTAATCACAGAAGACACTTTTTCCAGTACTAATTATCTGACACAGACAAGTTGCAAGCTAATTAGTTTCTCTATTGCAATGATCATTTCTATGTACCAAAAGTAAAACATTTGCCAATACCACAAAATAGTATTATTTGTTATTGGCTATTCTACCATTTAAACAAGTGACCATAAAAGTGAAGTTACACGTACTGCTGAAAGAGGTTGCCGAGTCTTTATATCCCAAAAACGCAAATACCCATCCAAACCTAAAAATAAAAAACATTTGAGAAGGAAAGTTAGTCCAGAAAACAAATCAAACCTAAACAAAAAGAAATCATGTAAAAAAAGTGAAGCCAGCAATTGTAGCTGCGCCTCTATCCTTTGCTAAACAGAAAATTGTTCTTTGTGAAACCAATTGACAAGATAACACCATGACCCAACCCAATTGTTCTACAAATCCTTGGCTCAAGTAATGCAATGCATACATATATTCGAATGCATAAGGAAAAGACTGCAGCGGACACTTACCACAAGAAGCGAGCAAAGGATGCTCTGGGTGCCTGGTTATGGATCTGATGCTCCCAGAACACTTTCCAAGAAAACACCCTAACAATTTCCCTTCAAAAAATAGCTTTACTGTTAATACAATTACATGAATACTCCATCTTCGAATTAATCAAGGAGATCAACAATTGGAATCATGAATATTTGATTGAAAGCAATGTTCTTTTGCTCAATCATTAATTAATAACATATGGAGGCATTTGTTGAAGAGAGAAGGAAAAATGGCAAATCAACAATATATACCACTTTCTTAACTTATAGAATTCTTAAATTAGCAATATTCATTTTCCTATACCCTTTCCCACGCATATTCATGTGGGGAATTGAGGAGGAAGAAGAAGAGGAGCAACAACAACAACAAACGAAAGCCTCTTAACCTTGACTACATATGAAAGTTCGCCCATCCAAAAAAAAAGTACAAACTTTAAGCAAATTATTCCATACCAAATCATGTTAGAAATTTAAGTAAAAAATGAAGGGGTCGTTTACTGTGAAGTTGCAATACTAAAAGTCAAACCAATGACACAAAAGAAATTTAGCATTAAGTGACATAGTTATGGTCAGATCTTGAGCACACGACTTCTAACTACCACTGCAAGATCCAATAAGTGCAGATGTGTAAGTCTTACCCTGTGTTGTGGAGTCCGTTTCTCTAATTTGAACTTAATCATAACTTACAAATTACAATGAAAAACTTTACCACGATGCCAAGGTCCACCCTAGCTGTAAGTTACAGAGTCGTAGAAGACCTACACATCTTTTAAAGGAAACAAATGAAATCAGACTGCATACAAATCCTCAGAACTACAGCTACTATACCTGTGCGTATGTCAGCAGCAGCAAGGTCACCTGATCCATTTCCTATATATATTGTATGGCCATCGAGATCCTGAGAGACTGCTCTAATAGGGGTCTCCCGGAAATCAAACGATATTACAGGCTTCCGCTGAGCAGATATATCATAGAGGCGAACCTGTCATTAAATGAATCCAGGAAATGCTAATGAATTTCATTGAAGAAAATAGAAGAAAATTTCATTGACCCAACATTGTAGATCCCTAACGTAAGCTGTCGTCTCATATACCTTTCAAAACTATCATAAGACAAATAATGATGCAAAAGATTACCTGATGGTTATTGGTTCCAGTAACAAATTTTCGGTGATCATTGTTGTCCAGGAATGCTGTAGATGTGAACCAAGTAGGCGTGAAAATACCCAGGCTGTTTTTGGGAGGCTAGACACAATAGAAAAGTTGAATAAATTAGATGCTAGACAACTAGGAAAGAAGTCATAGATTATCGTTGTTTTTATCCATTGAAGATGCAACTTCTAATTATGTTTTTCTAAAACAGTACAAATTTCAGCAAGTTCCTTGTAGTGGTTGATACTACTGTTCAGATTGCAAGATAAATCGGGTAAATGACTGAAATGGTAAAGCACCACATGATCCACCCCACTAGAAGGCAGCCCTCAACCCTACAGAAGCACCTATGAAGCACACTCAATCCTACAGAAGCACCGATGAAGCACACTAATCAACCCTACAAAAGCACACTCATCACTGCAATACAGTCTCATAATTCCGCGATTCATACGACCTAAACTCTAAGGTCCAAAAAAGAAACACCCTGACTTAGAGGGACCAAAGGTATATATCTAAGCCAAATTGACATTAAGCAGAATGAAAAGGCTTACAGGTTTAGCACTCCAGATCTTACTACATGTGCCAAGATCCCACAAGTTAACTTCAACACCTTTCCTGAGTCAAAGAAAAAAAACACACGGTTAGCCTTACTCATCCCAGTAAGACTCAACATCAGTGACTAAATGAATATTCAGAGAGCATTTGTAGCAAGCTCTATAAAGCAAAGCACTCACCCTCCAAATAAGGAATAATTTTCAGTTCCATCAACTTCACAACACAATATGTTACCAGAAGCACATACATTCCATGTTCTTGATGAACCAGAAGAGGCAGAATCTGCAGATGAATTGGCAACTTCAATGGACCTCATAGTAGCGTTCCCTTTTGTTGTACATGTAAGCAAAGTGCAAGTCCTAATAATTACAGATCAACAATAGACCAGTATATGTAAGTGCATAAGGAAACATCAGGCAGCGACCATAGTCAACAATGGCAAGATAATGTAAAGACCACAGACAAATGTAAACAAATTTGAAGGCAACTCCAATAAATTATAAAAATTACCACCTAATTGAGAGAAAAAAAAAAGAGCGAAGTATGTGTCAACATGTTGCCTCACCATAAACATAAGAAAAACACGAAAGCTTAACATCACATTGCAAACAATGCGCCCAATGATTCCAGAAAACATCAACATCAAAAATATCAATGAAAATTCACTTCATGGCACGTGTAAAGTAGAGAGATTATGAAAATAGAAATCCAAGTTATCCAACTGATACTTATATTTATGGATAGTCTCAACATTTTTCTTAGCATACCTATGCGCATGTTTAAATGTATAACTATAAATTACACTTGAGTAAAAATGTCCAGTGATAGGAGATGCCATTTAAACAAAGCAGTTTCCAAAATTTCTCTTGGAGCACATGGACTTCAAGAGCTAAAGTAAGAAAACAATATTCAACTAACCTTTTAGTTCAGGAAATTATAGCTTGTGATGGACATTATGGTAATTAGCTTTCACATCCAAAGATATTAACATTAGCATCATTTACGAAAATTGATGATGACCAACTTGGCCTATTTTCACAATGCCATACGATCTTACATTAGAGTTTAAATATTTGCTTTTCAAATTTGCAACAGACCGCAAGCTACAAGATTTTTCTCAAGTATAAATAATCAGCACACGGCAGACCATTACTGGCTGTCTGCCAATATGTAAGCAAAAACATCTTGTAGTTGATATGAATGTGTTTTAAAATATCTATTTTTTGAGCAAAAATCCTTCTCAACTTGTTTGAAGGGAAAAAAAATTAAACCATTATCATTACTTCACAATCTAGCTCATCATTGTCACAAAAGTCACGAAAAACAAAGGACGTACACCAATGTCAAAACTTCTGAGACTATAGGATTAGCCCAAATTGAAAATCATCGTTCTGATAGGTAAAATCAAAGTTTCCAAGCCTGATTATTAAGAGTTAAATACTAATTATTCAACTTGGCTCCAAAATTTAGCAAAGATAGGTATGTTGTGCAGAGAATTATTGTCATAGACATAGTAGAAAAAAGTCCCATGTTAATCAATCATAAATTAATTGTAGCATTAAGGTATCTTACCTAGATGCGCAGCCAAGTCTTGGTTTCCTGAATAAATGCAAACCAACGGTGGCATCATTTTCAGGATGAACACCAGCATCACTGACATCTAAAATTGAAACACAGAGGTCCCCATTAAGCGGGTTGAGTACCTCAATCTGCAACATGTATGGCAGAAAGAGATTATAAGATATAAGGCAGATAAATATTCAAATACACTTGAGCAAGGACATAAGTAGCAAGAACATTTCTCCATATTCACAGCAAAAGTAACTCACCGCACCATTTCTCCTTGCAACAGCTAATAACTGCAACCCGGGAAAGAAAACGATTAGAAAAGCTATAACTCAGTTGGATGGTTACCAAAATAGTACCCAACAGCCTCATGGCGAATTGTTTATTCCACAATGATATAATTGGAAAATCAAAATGTTACCAAATTAAATTCAAGGCATTGCTTTCCCAAACCTTAGCATCGAGTCATACATAGCAAGTTGATTGGCTAAAGAAACTAAACAGCAGCAAAAACTAAAATGAACAGAAATGCGGTGACTACTGCAATTAAAAGTAATATTGTTCTTAGGAGAAGAGCGTCAAGGGCCAGGGAGGAGGTTGATGTCTTAGCTTTGTGAGAGAGTTCAACAAAGATAAAGAGTAGAAAACTGGATTCCTTACCCCGTAAGTTTGAAAATTCAGGGGGTAAAGGAAAACATCCAAACAAGGAATGTAAATACCATCCCCTTCCTTCACTTCGAACCCCAAACATACTATAAAAAAAACTTGTATTCCACCTAGCAAGCAGTTGACTCGCAATCTTTTTGTCAATAATTTCTTTGATCAGATTTTCAATGCACGATTCCTGTGGGTAATTCCTACCTCAGGACTGCCTAGTTTTGTCTCGGACATATTGGAAGAAACCCAGTCTCTAAGCTATTCAAGCATTTAAGATGAACCTCCAAATCCAAACAACGCAAAATTTCACTAACTTAAACTGCATATCAGTTCAAGACCTCAAGTTAAAAAGAGACGAAGACTTAGTATCAGTAGATGCAATAGTTATAATCTGAATCTCAAGTTATTACAATAAACTCAATTGCAGTTAATGTTGCTGAAAAAAGATAACACAAGAAACTCAGATGGCTTCAAGAGGCACAGTAGATTGTATAGCATTAGAACATCCTAATAAATCAAAACAACAATTCGTAATTGCAATCCAAAGGACTTGTGCAGGCACCACTAAAACACATTATAGCATCCTTGGTCTCAATCATCCCAATGAGCAACTCTCAACGAAAGAGAGCACATCCAAAAACAGAAGCAACCAATAATTCATACCAGCCTATAAAAAAAACCATAACTCATACAACAACAATCTTAACATGCAACATCCAACAAATAATAACAATTTTTACTACAAAATTACGCTGGTGAGGGGGGAAAGAAACGCATACGGGGTCTGATTGGCTGTTATTCATGGAAGCTGCAAGCACACATTTGGAGGAGTCCGGCTCGCCCCATCGCTCAACAACCTTGGGCACCCCTCCTTGCTTCGTACGAGCTTCAACAACTATAAACAACTCGGAAACGTGAGGAACGTTAAAAATCGTGAGTTTCTTTTTTTCAATTTGAAAAACAATCCGGAGTATTCGGTCAGTAGAATTAATTGATAGAGAAGTGAGAATCTGTTCTTAGTAGTCACCTTTCACAAGACCGAGCACATCGAAAGTTAGGGCTCGAAGCGGAGGGCAACCAGGGAGGTCCACGGTGGTCGTGCGAGGCATCTTTCTCAAAGGATTTTTCTCGCAATCAACTCCTGAACAGCAGAGATATAAACCCTAAACCGTACGTCAGCGTGTTCAAGTGTTTATTACCGTTTTATTTGCTACATTTACCTTTATGCCCTTTGCTTCCCCTAGTGGCGGAAGCCCATGGGTCTAATAACAATGGTATTGGCGGCCCAATAAAGAGGTCTAGAGTTTGGTACTTTGGTTAGTCTTTACTTCTGGCAGTGTGGGTTTCACCGGGTTCGAAATCTTCTAAGGTTTATGGGCCGCCCAACGGGCTTGCCCAAGAAATAACCTAATGGGCTGGACAAATCCAATTGACTTGTTTAGACGGAAAATTTTTCCATTTCTTAATACAAACTAGGGGTCATGCCCGTGCTTCGTGCGGTATGTAATTTTACTTTTTAATTATATTGCAGCATGAATGTAGTGTTCGTTTTCAATCTCCGTCTATAAATTTGAACAAATTTAGGTTTGTGGATGGAAGCGGCATGTAATTTTTCTTTTTAATTATATCGCGGCATAAATGTGTAAGGAAATTGAAAACCTGTCAAATGTGTGGTTGTTTAGCCGTTTGATTATCTCATCTTTATTTTGAAAATGAAACTTGCAATGCTCAATGGGAGCACCATCATACCCCGATAGCTCTTTGAAGGAATAAATGGGTTAAAAATTTATTGATACGTCTCCCGATACAAGCTTGTATGCATTATCACTACCAACGACCTTGAAATTTTTAATCACATAGATATGTCCCTCGTCGATTTTATTGCGAAACATTTCGACCTGACGCTTATGAATTTTTTCTTTGATTTGTGTTCCCTACATAATTGAAGTTGTAAATTAATGCATCAAAAAAAAAAGACACAAACAACAATATGTTAGACAATCAATAAGTGTTCTATGTTTAATAAAATAAACAATAGCAATACCAAAAGATGTGGTATGAATTTGACGACAAAATAGAATAGTCTAACATGCGAGATACAAGCTACCTTTCAAGTCATCGGAGAGTAAGATACACGAAGTAAAAAGATAGAGACCATTAACAACATAAAAAGCTCAATTCAGACCCATCACAATAAGGAAAATCAGGAGCAATCATTTAATAAACAGTTTATGGGAAACTAATTCCATAAAGTGAAACAATATCTACTGGAACTTCTTGTTGACACAAGTGGAGCAAATGTGCTGGATTATCAGCCATAATGATATGTTTTATGAGAAAGAATAAGTAAGTGTTTTAAAAGTTGAAAAGAACACAAAAATTTGCTAATTTATATAGGATAAACAATCATCACAATTAATAAATATTTTGTATTAAACATCATAAATTGAAACAAATAGAAATAACCAACCTTTGAGAATTTAATGGGAGACCTTTCTTGCATTTCTTCCTAGTTGCACTACTTTTGAGAATTTAACAGTTACAAATGGAGTTGGTCTATCAAACATGGAAGAAATGAATCAAATAGCCAAAAACATGGAAGACATTAAATAAAACATATTTTATGTTTTGATAAACGTATTTTATGAAAATATGGAAGACATGAGTGAGAATATGTATGGAATAATGGCCCAATTAATAGATTTAATTATATAGTAATCGTTTAGCAATTAAGTGTGATAAGAAAAATAAAATCAACATTAATGAAATGAGTGAGGTTGTGTATGGAATAATGGCCCAATTAATGGATTAAATTATATGGTAACCGTTTAGTAATTAAGTGTGAAAGGAAAACAAAATCACTTTAATGACACAAATCAATTGATAAATTGAAATAGGAAAGAAATTGTTAAATTTGAATCATTCTTTAATGGTTATGCTTGATTTAATTTGTTCTGATTAAATCAATAATTAATATATGTTATTTGTGTGTTTGTGTATAACTTGAATAAATATAAATTAATCCACTTGGCAATCATAGAGTTTTCCTAAAAGCTGATGTGGCTGCACCAAAATCATTCTCTTATTCAGTAATCATACTATGTATATGAAATGAGTGAGGTTGTGTATGGAATAATGACCCAATTAATGGATTAAATTATATGGTAACCGTTTAGTAATTGAGTGTGACAGGAAAACAAAATCACTTTAATGACACAAATCAATTGATAAATTGAAGTAGGAAAGAAATTGTTAAATTAGAATCATTCTTTAATGGTTATGCTTGATTTAATTTGTTCTAATTAAATCAATAATCCACTTGGCAATCATAGAGTTTTCCTAAAAGTTGATGTGGCTGCACCAAAATCATTCTCTTATTCAGTAATCATACTATGTGTATAATATGATATGATATGATTAGCCTTAAAACAGAAAAATAACCCCGCCTTGTCTTTTACACGTTCGATTGGTGTAGGCTACTATTATAAAAAATAAAAAAAAATAGCTCCTCATTTTTTTATTTGTTAATATCAATAATTTTAATTTTTTCAAAAATAATAATGATAAATATCAATGATTTTGAATTAAGATTGTATTTTTTGAATAAAAAATCGAATTAATTAAAAAATGCATGAGAAACCTAAATGGTGCAAAGTTATAACATGATATATTTTTTAAAAAATATATTGAATACATGATTCAAAGATCAAAATCTTACATTATTTCTATTTATTTATTTTTTTTAAAACATTTTCTACACCTTCATTACTTGACAGATTTATATATGATTTTTTCCAGATATTATACATGGTAAGATATAAAAATAAAAATTGAATACTTACTCTCAATTGGTAAAAATAGATATAATCAAATCAATTACTTGCTACATTCTTAAAAAAAAAAGAGGAAAAAAATTGCTTTCCATATTCGTCATTCGTTGAAATAAATTTCGGGCAATTTCATAATGAGAAATTCAGACTATCTTAAAAAATGAAAAAAAAAATAAAAGGTCTTATTTAGGATTACATTTTTAGAACCACACCACCTCACAGTAACGTTGAAACTTCAATGGCCGGAAAATAGACAGATATTTAAATCGTTCATGTAAGAAAACAGCAGATAACGACGAACAGTAGACAACCAGAAGGTCCAGAAAGACGACAACAGCTGTCTATAGACCATCTAATCCTTGTCTCTGTTTCTTCTCTAAACTCATTTCGCCACCGCAGAGAACAAAGCGATTTCGGCTTCTGTTGCGGTTCCTTGTCAAATGGCTAAAACAGAGTCAACAAATCCGATCGATCCAGACAGTGGTTACTGTTCAAAGACAAAGACATACTACAGCCTTAGAACTTCAGCCCCTCTGCCCCCTCTCGATCGGCCTCTCTCGATCGCTGATTATGCCTTCTCTCTCCTCCGCGACTCCGCCGTCGACGTAGAAACGAGGTCGTCTTTGGTTAACGCCGCTACTGGACAGAGCCTCACGTTCTCTCGGTTCATTCGGCAAACGCGGTCTCTTGCTCAATCACTTGGAAGATTATACTCTCTGTCTAGAAACGACGTCGCTTTTATCCTCGCTCCTCCTTCTATTCATGTTCCGGTTCTTTACTTGGCTCTCTTCTCTCTCGGCGTCATAATCTCTCCCGCCAATCCAGTCAGTTCCAAATCCGAGTTGACTCACCAACTCCAACTCAGTAAACCCGTCATCGCATTCGCCACCTCCCAAACAGCCCAAAAACTCCCTTCGCTCCCTCGTGGCACCGTCCTCCTCGACTCGCCCGAGTTCCTCTCCCTCTTAACTCGTTCGAGCGGAAATGATTTTCAACCAATCGATGTGAATCAGTCCGACACGGCCGCAATTCTCTTCTCGTCCGGGACCACCGGTCGAGTCAAGGCCGTAGAGTTGACTCACCGCAACTTAATCGCATCTGCGAGGGGTGACCAATCAGTGGCTGATTCGGACCAGGCAGAACCGGATCCAGATCACGTGTCATTGTTTACGCTGCCTTTGTTTCACGTGTTCGGGCTGGCAATGATGTTGAAGTCGGTTGCAACAGGCACTACGCTGGTGCTGATGGAACGATTCGATTTCGAGACGATGTTGAGGGCTATTGAGAGGTACCGTGTGACATTCATCCCAGTGTCGCCGCCGCTGATAGTGGCGATGGTGAAATCGGAGCTGACTAAGAAGTACGATCTCAGCTCGCTCCAGTTGCTCGGGTCGGGTGGTGCCCCGCTTGGAAAGGACGTGATCGAGAAATTCAAAGAGAAATTCCCACACGTTGAAATCGTGCAGGTAAGAAGGGGATTTCATTTCTAAATTTTTCTTGAATGAATAATCAAATAAAAACATTTTTCTATTTTTGTTGCTTGAAATTTGGGATTCATTTTAAAATTGTTCTCTTCTTGAATACTTTTTTCACTGAAATTTACTAATGGAGCCATGGAGGTCTATAGAAGAGTTTCATAAAAGTAGTAAAAGAGATTTTCCTAGGTAAAAGATAAAGTCTCTGCAATTGGGATCTCATTAATCTCGGTAGTTGCTGAGTTGTATGAATGAAAATTAAAATACATGTGATGGACTCCACATACATGTCCATACACTTCAATAATACCAGTTGTTAGGACGTCTAGAACCATTGTTTTTTCTGTCTCGATTCTGTTGTCGTGTTTCTTAAATGGTATATGAGAAAGTACGGAACATTTGAGACATTCGAGTATTTCTGAGAACAAAAGCAAAAGTTGGTGCATGTACATACTTCATGATATCCATAAAATTAAATATGTACATATATGCTCTTTGTTTAGGGCCACACACCAACGAAAATGTTAACGACTCACCCTGATCCCTGTAAAAGGATCTTCTAAAATACGGGGCACGGGTCCCGGGGTTTATTTCGCCGGGATAGATCCAACGGATCTGCGTAGAAGAGGTTACATGATAATATTAAAATGAAATAAGTACATACTTCATGATCTTATTGGGTCCCCCTAGTTTGGGTGACGACAAGATTTGAGTGGATTTTTTTTTCCTTACTATACTTTTATGCTGGATCCATGTGATATGTTAATTATGTTGCCTGGTTGACAAAGCATGCACTAATCCAACCTAAAGTGGCTTAACTTTATGTGACAGACTTTATCAGCAAGCAAATTTGAGTTCTTGATAATTGGTGGAAGAAACTAATTTATCACATGATTGAATATTTGATCAAACATTTTAGCAATATATCTATTAAAAAAAAAAAGACATTTTAGTGATATTGTCATTGTTTCTACAGGGGTATGGTTTAACTGAGAGCACAGCTGGGGCATCAAGGATGCTTGGGCCAGACGAAGCTGCGCGTCATGGTTCTGTTGGCCGCCTATCGGAAAATATTGAAGCCAAGATAGTTGATCCTGCAACTGGAGAGGCCTTACCCCCTGGTCATAGAGGAGAGCTGTGGATTCGAGGCCCTACAATCATGAAAGGTAATCAGCTTGTTAACTTCTTGTTTGTGTGAGTGAAAACATTCTGTGCTACTGGAATGGAGCGTCCCGCTGGACGGCATTATTATCTAAACTCATAAGAGTTGAACCTTTATTTGAACCTTTACTTACTTACCAGTAAGTGTTTTCCTTTTTTTACGAGTTCAATGATGATCCTGGTGCAGGTTACATAGGAGATGACAAAGCCACCGCTGGTACCTTGGATTCAGAGGGATGGTTAAAGACCGGTGATCTTTGTTATTTTGACTCCGAGGGGTTCCTTTACATAGTGGATAGGTTAAAGGAGTTGATAAAGTACAAGGCATATCAGGTTCTTGAACCCTTATCTTTGCTTATTAGGTTTATAACTTTATATGGTCATATGGTGCAATTTCCCATAATTTGAATTTCTTTTGCCTCATTACATCCGGAACCATTCGCAGGTTCCCCCAGCTGAGTTGGAACATGTACTCCAATCACATCCTGAAATCACCGATGTAGCTGTGGTTCCGTATGTATCTTTGGCCATCTTCTCTATGTGTTTTTTTTTTTATTTTATAAAATGGTGAATATCTTCCTTATGTTTAGAAAGCATCTTCCTGTGAACTTCATTTTCCTTTGCCAAACTTCATTTTCTCACAAGTCAATTTTGCCATTTTGGCGGTATTATTTATTTTCCTTCATTGATTTCTGCTGGTGCATCTTGCTAAGCATACTTTCCTGATGCAGGTTCCCTGATGAAGATGCAGGGGAAATTCCCATGGCCTTTGTGGTGAGGAAACCTGGGAGCAATCTCACTGAGGCTCAAGTCATAGATTTTGTTGCAAAACTGGTAATCCTCAGAACACTTACCAAAGTTCCAAAACAGTTGGATATTTTTCTGTCACAAGATTTCTAATGGAGCTTCATCTCTGTTGTGCAAACCATCAGTCATTCCTGCATAATTTTGTTGGCTTCATGGTTTTCTGTTATTTTTTGGCTCATTTTATCGCTGGTTGTAAGTCCAGCTTTTGTGCTTTCCGGGCCTTCTTAAGCTATGATGGTTAATTTATTCTTGCAGGTTGCGCCATACAAGAAAGTACGCCGTGTAGCTTTTGTTAATTCAATTCCAAAATCTGCAGCAGGAAAGATTTTGCGGAGGGAGCTTGTCAATCTTGCTCTCTCCGCGGGTTCGGCAAAATTGTGATCCAAATCCTTCAACATCACCCGCTATTGGCAAGTTAATAAGCTGCTCTTGAGCAATTTATAAGTATCTTTGGGGTTGAGCATGCTGTACATACATAAACATTCTTCAAACATCATTATCGTAAATTTTGGGGAATTCATAAAAATTCATGAATGGTTATATTGTTTTCAAATTTATGGAGTTATTTGATGAATGAAAAAAGTTTCAGCAGACTGTAATGGGCGAGGAACGGGAATAAAAATGTGACCAGATCAAGGTATATAGAAGACCTGGCAAGCTCGCAAAAGCTCAAGAGTTTGCTCCATCAATGCAGCTGCCTGAAGAATGACTGGCGGGTGATGCTAAGGTTAGGAGTTCGAATTCAATCCTTGGGACCATCATGCACTTGAAAACCGATATAATTATTGGTGTCGTTGTATCCCACACTGGTAGATTAACAGCTCCAAATCATAATCAGATTACAAACAAATAAGATAAAAAGGTACATACTGTGATCCTTTCTTTATACTGGGGGGAACAAACTCAACGACATCGGTACACTCAGAATCCAAGAAGCCAATCCATGAACAAACAGTGTGTTAAAGTATGAAATGAAGCAAGCAAAATAACCAACAATAGCACTCTGACTAGTATGCTTGACCATTCTTCTTCCTTTCTAAAAATCAGGCATCAGGGAAGCCAAAGGTATCATGAAATGTCACTTGATGGTGATGGTTATGGTCTTTCCAAGAACAAAAAGAACCAGAGACATCTGAACAAAGAAGACCGTGTTGATGAGTGCCCGATCCATTACCCACCCAAAAACCGTGAAACCACCGGGGTTGGACTGTATATATGATACTGCAGGCCAAAGAAACGTTTGGGTAAATGCTGCTAGACACACAAGTTTGCAAGAAAAAAGAAGCCAACAATTTTGCAGAGATGTCTATCCAATTTACATACCAAAAGCTTGCCTCTTCTGGTAAAGAGACATATAAGACGCTAACTGGGTGTCTGTGGGCATTGGAACATAATCAACTGCCTCCAAGTCACTTTCTGCATACATTATGGGTAATGAAGGATCAGGATCCAAGTTCCCAGAACTATTAGTTAGTCCCACCTGAGAAGTATCATTCGCATTGCATGTTACGATAGCATTCCATTTGGTAACAATTGCTGCTATAGCTTGAGCTCGACTCGTGATCTTTGCTGCTGCATGCAGGCATATTATTATCCCAACAAGCTCAGTCAGAGAGGAGACCTGCCAATCATTAAAGCCGTGTAAGAACGAAGATCGATAGAGTTTACAAGCACCATACAAACAAAAGCAAATAATCTCGATAATGTAGACCATAGGAATAAAGAGTTCTTGAATAGTTTGTACAATATACTGTAATTCGCAAAAAGGCAGCGTTCCAGACTGCAATTAAATGACATCATTCTGTACTCACAGCAAAATCAACAGCATTGACAAAAGTGATGATACGGCGGTTTCCTGTGGTTTCCACTAGAGCCATAAACTGGCTGGCTGTGACAAGCAAGAGCCCTAGAACGAGATATATTCGAAACCTGTGGCTTATCTTCGATAGATAATGTGTCAAATGGATGTGCTCCTCAATGTACACCGAAACATCCAAGTCCCTTTCCAAGAGATTCCCATAACTTTGAAAGTGTATCACTTGCAAATTGCATACCAGATTGAACAGAGCACAGCCAGACAAAAATACTGTGGTTGAATAAGCCCATGATGCAATAAGACCAATTGGCACAGTCACCGCTTGCCACCGCAAATCAGGGTGCGTTAGTAGGGTACAAGCTACTTCACGGATGACCTTCACCAGGAAGCATGGCAATACCCACATTGCCAATAAGCGGAAGAAACCCTGAACAAATAGAATCCCAGATGATTTAATCCAACACTCAAAACACATTTAGGGAAAAAAATTTACCCAGCAATGATTTAAGCGAAGTATTCAAATTTAAGAATTCGCTGCTTATGTATGAGGTGAAAATTTTCACTTGCTCTGTGTGATTTGAGTTTGGAGCGTGAAAGCAATCTCATCTCCTTCAGATTAAACAACCAACTCCATATCCCAAATTTTCACTCAAATGTAAACTGATAAGAAATAGACCTCTCTCATAGGTCTCAACTGTATGATCAACAAATCTCCCTCAAATTCCAAGCAAAAACATGCTTTCCTTTTGATTTCCCTTCAATGCATATTTTTCCTCCACCGAATGTGTTTTCAAGATAAAACATCCCAGCAATCACACATTCTCCAATCAAGAAAAAACAAATTCCGGACACATTTGAAAAACCCACTAAAATAATCACAAAAAAAAAAAATAGTAACAAAGTTGAGAATCAGCTATCATAATGAAAATCAACCCACAAAAAATTACTTGGCAAAAAGAAAAATGGGTTTAATGATGTTACTCACATGAATATTATTTGCGTATTCTTCTCGGAACTGCGCCATGTGACCATGACAGCGGTCCACAAACAGGAACCTCCGGACACCATACTTGCGCAGATTGTGCGAAATGCAGATAAGAGAAACTGCAGCAGCTAAACACTGAAACGCCAAGATCTCAAGCTCAAATCTCTTGATCTCGTACTTTTCACAGTTGGAACAGTAAGCGAAGTGGATTATGAAGACAGGTACAGCAACACCCATAACCAAAAATAAAATCCATGAGAGAGAGAAGCTCAAACATGAGTCCTGGCAGAAGCCAAAAAGCCTGAGAAAGGTCTCTAATCGATTGAGACATTTAGACAAGTGCGGGTCCTTTTCGTCCACTGGGACTGGTTCTATGAGGGGGATTTGTCTTGTGGAGTTGTTGGTCTCTGTTTGCTGGTGAGAAACTGACATTGAAAGATACGGCAAATCTGAAGTAGGGTTTTGTACAAATTTAGAGTGGAGACAGACGGACAATGGGATCTTAAGCTGTGGAAAATAGAAAGGAAGAAAACAGCCAGATTTGGATAAAAAAATAAATAAATGGACCTTCAGAAGAGAATCTCTGTGGAAAAAAGATATGGGGACTCGCAACACACTTTTTAAAGATATTTCGGTTGCTTTCCACATCATCGGGATCCTATCTGCGCCCGTTGATCCCATCCACGATCGTTGATATCTCAATTATTTCAAATATTTAGTCGCACGAACAAAATTTTACGTGGATCATATGAGATCTATGCAATTCACGGATTCGCTTTGAATAATGTATGTCCAACTCAGTAGACTAAAATACCAAACTAATGAAATTTGTATCATTTTTGAAGATTTTCATGGCCCATAAAATTAAAAAGTACATCAATTTTGTTTAGAAAAACACTTTTCCCCCCAATTTCTTATACTTTTAAACTCCATTCAGCTACCCGTTGATGTTTAGTGATCCTTGTTTATGATGATGGATATCTAAACGTGCCGTATTTGTTGATATTTAGAGGTCTTAAACATATGTGTTTATGGTCAACAAATATTCCAATGTGTCACGTGGATTAGAAGTTGGAAGACTCTAAATTTTAAGGACCGTAAAAAAATTCGCAGAAAGATCGATTGGTTATTTTTTTTAAAAATCACAAAGAAGATATTGATAGTAAGTCGAAATAACCATCAATAATTGATAGATTAGTTGGTTATTTTCATATGAAAAAATTGACTATAACTGACCATTTGCATCCCACTAAATTTACTCTCTTTTTTTTCGAAACAAGGACTTGGGAAGGGGGTAGGGTTCGAACCCACGACTTAATAGGTGGATGATCCCTTATAAGCAATGTGATTGTTGTTCAACCAACGGCTCACTTTCACTAAATTTACTCTTTTGTTCAACATGAGGCCCGTAATTGTCATTTAAACCAACCCTTTCATTGCATTACATTACAAGTTGCAACGAGGCTCGACATTTGAATCAGTATATAAAAGAAAAAAAGTCTAACAAGCTATAACCCGCTACGCAGAAAAAACAAAAAAAGTCACAAAAGCTATCCCGCCAAGGAGAAGACTGACAAGTAGCTTGCTAGACTGTGAAGTTTAGAGCATCTTCAATGCTGTATGTGTTTCAAACACTCCATTTTATCTTGTTATTTATGCACCACCCAATTATCAAGAATTTCTCTATAATGGTACAATGTGTCAAGCACTCCATCTCCCTCCCACTTTCACCCAATTCAGCAATGTTACTAACCAGTGACCACAACGCAACGTAGCAAATCAAATAACAATGGATACCACTATTCCAGTAGTTAGACCTTTCTTTGATATAGATTCTCCAGTCCTAATTTTTGCGATACATAAACAAATGGAAAGAGTATTCAAGGAATGAAAACATCATCTCCGATCGATGGGATACAAATTCCCCGATCAAAGACCTTTCCTTGTGTTTTTTTGACTTAGTCGAAGGTGGGGAATTGCCCGCACTTTTGTTATTTTACTTAGGTTTAAGCCTGACGAGAATAATATTCTACGATTAGCAATTCATTTATTTTTAAACCGATCGATTTACTATCGATTATTTGATTAACCAATCCTTTATATTGGATTGGGTGAAGAGTCAAATGTTTTGGCACTTCCTCATGGGGGAATGAATCAAGATAATTTTGAATCAGAGCTCTAGATTTTTGTTCATCCTTTGCTGTAATAATATCGCGCGGTTTGCAGCGATAACTTGGTATATCCACTATACGACCATTAACTAAAATATGTCTATGGTTAACTAATTGGCGGGCTTGCGGAACGGTCGAAGCCATACCCAATCGAAAAAGGATGTTATCCAAACGCATTTCAAGTAATTGTAGTAAAATCTCAACAACTACGAATTGGATCAGTTTCTCCTCAACAAATAAGTGCTTGGGCCAATAAAATCCTACCTAACGGAGAGCTTGTTGGAGAGGTGACAAAACCCTATACTTTTCATTACAAGACCAATAAACCTGAAAAAGAGGGATTATTCTGTGAAAGGATTTTTGGTCCTATAAAAAGTGGAATTTGTGCTTGTGGAAATTATCGAGGAATCGGAGATGAAAAAGAAGACCTAAATTTTTGTGAACAATGCGGAGTCGAATTTGTTAATTCTCGGATACGCAGATATCAAATGGGCTACATCAAATTGGCATGCCCAGTAACCCATGTGTGGTATTTGAAACGTCTTCCTAGTTTTATCGCCAATCTTTTAGATAAATCTATTAAAGAATTGGAGGTGTGATTTGATCTATTTTGTTATCTCTGTTGTGCGTCAACTTACAAATGTCAAGTTTTGAATGGTGTTTTATACGGGTCTAAATAGTGCTCTTAAGTACACCATGTATCAAAAGTGATTTTTCTTCCATTGTAATCATTTAACACTTGAAATTATTGTTTCAATTGTTTGATAATTGTAAGTTCAAACATCATTTGAGATGCTCTAATTAGTGACCAAAGAAAATGTATGTCTTATCGCCAGTCCAATACTTCATTCTCAAGGTGTCTCTTCATGCCGGACAAAAAAAAACGTGTCTCTTCATCTCCAGAATCCCTAGAAGATTCAATGTCAGAGGCCCACCAAAAATATCTTTTTATGCACTTGAAGAAAATCTTCTTCAGAAGTGTTGAAGCAGCCTCCACCTTGTGATTGGACACGATATCCAAGAATACCCTCATCAGAGGCAACATCAATAAATCTGTGAGAGCCAAACTCAAAATGGACAATATCTTAAATAGAACTCATTCATGAAGATTGATCAAGGACAACGAATTTTCAAGATTCAACGTTTGGATTTAGAAAAATCCTTGCACCACAATAATAAAATCGCAACCCCTAAGCGTCGCAAATCCAAAACCCTAGCCCCTAACATTATTCTCTCTTTCTCAATCTCCATGAACCCTAATAAAAATTAGAAGCTTAGAGATATGGAAACCAAGCAAGATCAATTACGAAAAATATCAACACAGTCTGCTCGTGCCAAAAAGGCCCATTAATAATGTGGGTTTGGACCGTCTAAATTGTCAGTTTATAAAGGGAAGATTTAATTGTACCCTGATTTTTACTAAAGACACTCCATATTAATAGCAAGTCAATTTTTTTAAAAATTGTTAGTCTCCTTTGTCATGAGCTTCGAAGGCTTGGAATAATAGGGATGTTTTAAGCCTGAGCCTCGAGTCAAAGCGAAATCAAAGTAAATGGAGGTATTCTTAATAAAATGCGAGGTGTCATTAAAGTTCTCCATGAAAAGTCGAAGCCAATAAAGCATTAAAATAGTTGGCCCCCTGTTTAATAGCCATATGCACCGAACGAATGTGAAGCCCACCATGCACCGACAAACTACTGACAAACCGCATCCCGAGGAAGGCACAGAATTCATGGATCTCATCTTCTCCGATCCACGGCGTCGTATTTGAGCTCTTTTACGCACTTAAAGCCAATGGCATCATTTTATTTGGTTTTGAATAAAAATTTTTTTTATATCTTCTTTATATTTACAAAAACAATAATTGGATAAATATATCATATCTATAATTCTAAAGCAAATGAATAAACAAAAAAATAAAAAAAATCCAATAACAATGACTAGAAATGTCTATTCTACAGTTTAGGGTTTTTTTCAAATGTGTTCTCAAAATATTCTTAACAGCAGTTTTAGCTGTGGCTAAAAGTTTCATTACAACTGTGATCAATTCATGAACCCCAAGAGTAGGTCGGGCTGTCTAGATTCTAGAAGAGAGTTTTTTTTACCAATATAACATTTTTGGTATAAATATGTACCTATATAACACTCTCATAATTTTTTTTTATCAATATAACACTCTACATCGTTCCAAATGACGTGATTAGTACATTTCTTTTACGATCACGCCAACACGAATGGCATGTGACTAGTGCGATAACATCAGTCACGCCGTTTGAAATGACGCAAATCAACAAATAGATAGAGTCATTCCAATTAAAATGGCGTGACCACTTCCATTCAATCTAGCCTTGACCTTGAACCTCAGTATCATTCTTCTGGGTTTGTCTAGGAAGCTGGAGAAGCTCATTCTCAGATTTGGGGCTTTTTTAGGATGAACTCGAAATGGGTACTGCTGGGTTGAAAATAATCTGGTGATATGGGGTTTTTTTTTGGATAAACTTGAAACTGATTCACAGATCGAAGAAGAGCCACACAAGAACCACCCCTACGGCGGAGGAGATTGTCACTGACAATGGTGGGTGTTGTCCTCCTCTTTGCTGAGTTGATCTACTGCATGTGTCCTCTCTGCTGTATTTGACCTCATAGACACAAATCTTGCTCAAATTGCTTGCTGTGGGGTTGATATTGGCTAGGAAGGGGAACCACTCATGGCCTATAGAGTGTGTTTGGTTGGAATTTTGAAAACAATTTTCAGTTTTTAAAAATTAAAATGGATGTGAAAATTCATTTTGATGTTATTTTAAAAATTGTTTCGTAAAATTGAAAATCATTTTTAGTTTTCAAAAATCAAAAATAATAGTATTTAATATTTTATAAAATTCTTCGTTCTTTTTCCATGTAAAATCATCCGTCAAATGAATTTTATTTTTTAAATTTATTTTCAAAATCTAAACTTAAAATCAATCTTTAAAAACAAAAACAAAAACAATAAAAACATTTTCAAACACACCATAATTTCTAGACTTGGGAACTGATGATATGAGATGCCCTGTCTGGCTACTACTGTGGAGGTTGGGACCCACATCATCAACACGTCCATCACTTGTTTCCAAACTAAGCTACGGCCATATTAATTTAATTAGGGAATTGAATTAGGGTTTTGCATACTTTTGCTTTCCAATTTTAAAATTCTCAAATGGGTTTGTGGATTGGGTTGATGTGGTCGGACCTGATTGGATGCATATGCATAAATCATGAGAACCAGGCCCCACCTTTAAAGTCAAATATGGCAAGCCAAGCATAAATTAATCAACAAAATCTATGCTTTTGTTTTGTTCCCATTTACTTTAATTTGGGACATTATAAAAATTTATTTTTTATTTTTAAAAATTATGGATATATTTTGATCGGGATTACGTGTCCAACGATATTTTTTTTCAAACAAAAATCAAATTGAACATGAAAAATATATGAAAATTATGGACCGTTGAATATAGACCCAAAACATCTTATGTCTATTTTGTGATGAATTTGATTTTTGTTTGGGATAAAAAAATATCATTACACTCATAAACATTATCAAAACTCATTTATAATTTTATTTTATTTTTAGAAAAATCTTGAGTGACTTATATTTATTAAAATGGTGTTTGCTGTAAAGCAAATTACAGTTGACCCCTCACATGGTTATAAAAAATTGGTGTCGATCTCTACTTTTGGAAAGACCAACCATGAAGCAACGGAGTGCTAAGGAAAGTATGACAGCGCGCAGGAATTATGGATCTGGAACTGCCGGGCATTATGATATTCTTATGCTAGAACTGTCGAGGGCTTGGAACCCTCAGTCAATACGTGTTCTTTGTCAACTGGCGAAGAACTAAGTTCCCACCCCGATAATCACAGCATCATAAATGGTTGATAATTACGAAATATACTTTAATATATATTTTATTTGTGAAAAAGGTAATAGTTATAGATGGAAGAATGAAACCTAATAAGCCATCAAATAGACAATCAAAACACAAACGAAAGGTGGCTCGACAAGCAGTTAATCAATTGAGTTAAATATATGTGTACTTAATGTTTGATTTCAATCGCACGCATTTTTCTCTACGGTATTTCTCAAAGGGTCCGGCCCATGTTTAGGAAGTGGCTTAACCAGACCTGTCGTATTGTGAGAGTGCGGTCCGGAGTTTGGATCTAAGAGTGAGAAAGTAATCGCTGGACTAGGAATTTCCTAGGTTATAAAAAAAAAGACACTCAAAAAGACATAAAGGCATTATTTTAGGCTAAATCCAAGCTTGCCATGATACATAAGTCATTCACGAATCATGATTACACCCACAAAGTCTTTTGTGTTCCATATTTTCATGTCAAATATTTTGACCAAAATAGGCCTATGATCAGCTACCAACATTTACAACTCGATTGGACAATAAAAAAAAAAGAAAAAGACCCTTATTAATCTTATTGAATGATATTTTTTGGTGGCAATACATTATTGAAGGGACTAATCACTGTCTTAACTAATCAAAAGCTTAAACTTTTGGCATATTACATGTCTTGCATTATTAAAAAAAATTGGTGTCTCTGCTTTTGGAAAGACCAACCATGAATCAACGGAGTGCTACTAAAAGTATGACAGCAGGAATAATTATGGATATGGAGGTTCCATCCAGCCAGCCGAGCATGATGATATTCTTATGTTGGAACTGTCAAGGGCTTGGGAACCCTCGCTCAATACGTATTCTTTGTTGACTAATGAAGAAACAAATTCCCGCCCCGATAAAAGATATCAAAAGAAATCTTTCATCAATTGAAGGCTGGAAAGCGGTGAAGATTTATAGGTCAGGTAACATCTGGCTCATGATCTTACAAAGTGGGCCGTACCGATCCAGTGTACCAATCGCATTCTCGTTAATATCTTAATAAAATCTTACCTTACAAAAAAAACTAATTTATTGACCAAACCAATTTAATTATTAATTAAGGACTTATTAATAGGCATTCAGCATAAAAGACTAAACTATTTGTGAATCCATGTACAAAAGTTTCTCAACTAACAACAATATAGCTTATAACATATTGAAAGGGTCGATCCTTGAGTGGAGAGTCCCATTCTTGTTTACGTCACGAGCTCCATACTACCAGTAACAGCAAACCTCAGCCATCCCACCACCGTCAGCCAATTCAGCATATATACTAATAAATCTCCGTTACCCATGCATATCAACAAATCCCCAAACTCTCTGTCATCTTTCCAATAAAATAACATCACAGCCATCAAATATATTGTAATGAGACCAAAAGACATAGAAGCAAGGAATCTTTAACCATCAGATACAATATTTTATCCCACACATTTAAAGTAGCAATCGCCTATGCATTGTTAAAGAATTAGTCCCACATTGGTTGAAAGACTCATTAATCATGTCATCATGCGTATGGTTTATAAACTCAAGCGCACCCCCTTAACAAACATTTAGATCTTTTTTCTAGCTTAATGAGTTGGGTTTAGCTTATATATTAGGTTTGGAAGAAACAAAGTCGTACGGATTCGATGTATTCGCGAGAACCGGTAAACCCAAGAATTTAATTCATACCGGCTTAACTTATACACATTAAACACAACCTAACTTATATGGACACAAACCTCAACTACTTAGCACCATACAATACTCTCATTCTTATCACAAGTGATGATAGTTGTCCAAGAACCACGGTAGTTTTGATCTACCCATGAATGAACACAGAAGTTTGTTGGTTGTTGATGATGATAAGAACAGCTGCCTTACTGTTTGCTTCTCCCCCACTTGTCACTTTGAGAAATATATACTTCCAAGGCCCCTTGAATCTGAAGCGATCCCTTCTAATTGGTGAGTAAAGCTATGACCAATCACATATATAGTTAGGAGCATGGGTCTTGAAATTTTGATACCCTTCGTCCGCTGCCTCAGGAATAAAAGAAAAGGCCAAAGAGAGAGAGCGCAACGTGTAATGCTTTTATATGAAAGATGACCTAGCTACCTCCACTCCCGCACAAAATTCTATAAGAATAGACATATTTATGTGATCCTTGTCTCCTTGATATCTACAAAGGTCATAGGATTCACATTTATTTATTATATTTCACCTTTTCATTCAAGTAATTGTATTGGGCGTTTGATGATATTTTTAAAATTAACGTTTTAATAGTTTACACTAACATATTTTTAAAATAATTTTTTTGATATAGTTTATATATTTTTTATTTTTTTTTTGATAAACATATATACATACTTCTAACAATATGTAAACAACACTTCACACATACCACCCGTGAATATTACATCACAGGCAAAATATAGTTTATATTTTTTATATGATGATTTTGGCAAGATGGTCGTATACACTTTACTGAATAGACCACAAAACAATCCTTAAATATTTATCCCTCTACCATATATATATTGTCTTCGCAAAAAATTTTACGACCCACACGTCAGTAGTTGGAGTCCAAGCTGTGACGTAAACGGCGAATCTCTGACTCGTAAGAACAAAGAAATGGAGACCTTTCGTAACTTGGGGACACTTCGATACTCAAATCAGTATCTTTCTCAAAAATCAATCTAATATCAATTGTTGCAAGTCAGAGTGCATACCTCCTCTTAGGTTGGTAGTTCCTTTTTTAGCCGTAGTAAAGCACTTGTTGGGATGTTCTTATCCCGGTTATTGAGTCTGTTGATCATGACGTTGAGATTTTTTAGATATGAGATGTTATGATTTTAGCTGATTCTCCATTGTCTATATTGATTATTGACTTCCTAGGTTGACCCCTCTTTGGGTTGACACCCCTCTCTAGATTGACTCTAGGAAGCTCTTCTATGTGGTGAGATCTTCCCCTCTATGTGCCAAAATTATCATGCACTTTTTTATGTTGAATTTGATTTTTTTGTTTCGAATAAAAAATAGATCTTTGAATTCATAAGACCGATCAAAATACAAATATATATTTTTAAAATTTTAAAAAAATATTTTGAATCATAAAAGTTAAGACCTCCTCTCTCCCCTGGCTCTCTCTCTCTATATGTGTCTCGATGTCTTTGTCTTTAATCTTCGTCCCTTGTCCCAACTACACCAACAAATTCAGTTCGTCGTTAATTGGGTAGGATTAAAGTAGTGTCATATCTGCATAATAATAGCAGCACCAAAATGAAATGTTGATGGTTGCGAATGTGCCACTTCATGCACGCCCTTTAAATGCAATTTCCACACCGACATTATTATGTGTCTCGCCTTAATAGGAAAAAACCCGTACGAGAATGACAATCACTAATGGCGAAAGATGTGTTGGGTTTTATAGTTTAAAAACATCTGTAGGGCACAAGTCCTCCACCTCTGATGAATCAAATTAGGGTTTAGGTCCACCAGTTCCGGTTGTGTTTCCATTCGCAGGTATTTTTTCACAGACCACCTGCTTTGGCTCGTCAAAAGTCAAACAATACCTACAAACAAAAACAGATATTGATTTTCTAGATAGAAATTAGAAAGTGAATAACTGAGAGCCTGAGTAATATAGCCAGTAAGGAACTTACCAGCGTCAAGGGCAACTAATCTTTTATTTACTTGGAAAGAACAATGACTGATGCAGTGAATTTTGTCTCCAAATCTGATTCTCACAATTCTGTCTCCTGGCTCAGGAAGGGTTCCTCCAATCCATGGTTTATGGATCAGGATTATAATGCAATCACTAATCTCACTAAGATCTTTGCTGGAGTGAATTTTGTCCATATTTGGAGAAAGGCAAATGGTGTGGTAGATTTCTTAGCCAAGAAAGGGGTTGATAGACAAGATTTGATGGTGTCATGGCTTCTCTAATGTCCTTGAATCTTTCCCTTCTGTTATGTCTTTCTTTTCTCTAGTGTTAGTGCTTTTTTTGTTAAGGTTATTGGTGGTTGTAAAAGGAGATGAGTCGTTGTCCTATGTAATTTCTATCATTTCTAATAAATTCTGATTTATCAAAAAATAAAGAACAATGACTGATGCGACCGGAAATTAAGCTCTTTTTTTCTTAAAAAAAAATAAAAAATATTAGGGATCCCAATAAAAAATATCTAAGTTATCCTAATAGTTGATCTTGTCGCTTGATTGATGTAAGTGTAGGGGTTCACAAAACTTTATGATTGAATCAAAGAGTGACACATTCATTATTGGGATGACTGAGATACTTTTTACTGTGACTCCTATCTCTTATGAAAAAAAAATTTATGAGCGAATGGAAATTAACTAGGCTTTGTCGTAGAAGGAATCCTGCTTTTCTGTTCGGTCTCGATGAGTTTGTTAATCCAAGCGCCTGAGCAGACTGTGGAAGACACACACAAATCAAGCTTAAACACTTACAATTTTTTGCTGGAGGTGGAGGCACTTGGGACGTACGAGCGCATGCATGAATGGACTATGGAGTCATGGAGATCAGATCTAGGAAAAGATATCGAGAAAAGAAAGGCACGTTGATTTTGCGTGATTATATATGTATACCTGTACCAATTAATCTGAAAAGCTATTGGAGGTACCTATGATGGCGTTGCCTGTCCTTGATTCTTTGACTACTCAATAAAGGTGATCAGCGGTTGATTGGTTATGCAATAATAGTTAACCATGTAATAATGCCAACATTTGAAAAATTAATTATGTACAAAAATTAATTTTATGACCAAGAGGCCAAGTTTTATAAATATATGCTCCCAGACAGCAAGTCAACCTGGTTGGACCAGTTGTTGGCTGTCTTTGTGATTCCCATGGGGAAACTTTGAGTCTCTCATTGCTAGCTAGTGCCTTCTTGGGGTTGTGGTTTGTCACACTCGTCATTTGATTTGTTATGGCTAAAAGCAAACATTCTACAACCAATGAGTACTCTAATGGACTATGGACAAATCCAAAGCATTAATGCTAAAGATCCCAATAATAACCATCCAAACAATATGTGACATGAATTCATTGGATGTGATGACATCATAGCAAGGGACCAATTGAAAAACACATCCAATAAAGACATGTTACACATTGTTGGACTGCTTATGAGATGATTATTACTGGATTTTTATCATTTTTGAATCCAAAGAAGGTTTGCTATAGGCTGGCCGCCCTTCTCATAAACTCAATGTGTGTATAAAAATAGAAGTTGAAAAATATTCAACAGAAAATGTTAGAAGCAAACATCTTCTTTATGTTTGTTGATGAAACAATTCTCGTGCATATAAGGTAAACAACTCTCGAAGACATGCAGGATCTACGTATATCTTATTCCCACATAATATGATGACACACTGTTTTCAATAATTCAACGTATGGTCTCTAAATTACACCTATGCAACTCTATCACTGACCACATGATTATGTTTGAGTAGTCAAAGATAAATGATGTAAGCTTACAATCAAACCCAACCTATTACAATGTAACTCGCTACTGATGGTGTGGTATGGTTAGGGCTGTAAACGGTTAAAATCATCAACAATTATTTCGGTCAATTCTTTATAATTTTTTTAAATAACTGAATAATCGATTGGTTCAATTTTTATGATTTTTTTAACCCCTCTAAATCTAGTTATAAGCTTACATATAAATTTTTCATGTGCTTGTTGGGTTTGTATAGTATATGAGCTATTGTATAGGCAGATGATTTACCGAATGAAAAAAAAATACAATGCAACCCACCAATATATTATCCACACAAAAAATATGTGACCATGTGAGATCCCTACTTTGTGGTTTGCCCCTTCTTCTCCATTAGCAACAGAAGATTAGCACTCATAACTAAGAGCATCCACAGTGGACACATTTATGCTCACACTCGAAACACATTAATTCTTGTGCAACTATCAATTTAACAAGTGCTACATTCCAATACACTCACAATGAACACACTTGAACCAACACTCCATACTCATTTTCTCTCTTCATTTCCATCATCTCTCTCTTTCTTTATATCACCTCTCTCTTTTTTTATCAAAAAAGTGTGATTTCATCCACAATGGAAGAAGTTTGAAGTGCATGAATCATAACTTTATGGTGAAATGTAGTGCTAGTTACTCACAATGGATAATATTTGACACTCCAAAATATGTAGAAATTGACACCACATTTCATATTTGGTGTTTGTCTAGCTAAATAGATGAATAATGATAAATACAACCAATCAAAGAATGTCACATGTTTTTTTTTCTTTTCTATTTTTCTCCCTTTTTTTTCTCTTTCTTTCTCTCTTTCCTATCAGGCACTCTCTCTCCGGCTCTAGTAATTAATAGTGATAAATATTGAGGGGTTGGAGTGATACCTCATGAGCCATCATTGTGGATGGTTTAATTTATAGGATATTTTCGACTCAGGAAATTAAAATTTAAGGAACCAATCGGCTAAACGAGAGTAACGTACAGCCGACGTCATCCTCCCCAAACCACGATCAATCTTGTCAACCACCGTCGACGTGGCTGATTTCCTCTCTGCTACTAATAGAAACCCAGAAACGCAAAGTTTTTCAAATTCTATCCATATCCATATCTAATTGGGCCACGAGTCCACATTCTGGAATCCTCAAAAAAAACTCCCTCTCTCTCTCTCTTCATAGAAAACCGTACCGGAATGAACGAGAACTGATGCCAACGTCTACGTGCCCTTCTTTTGGCGCAATTAGCGACACTCCTCTCCTTCTGATTGGTCCGTTGTGGGGCCCTATCTCAACCTTTGAATTCACGTGGGCCACACCATTCCTCAAAGGCCACGTTTCGCTTTTCAACCAATCCCTTCTCTGTGCTGTTCAACGTACTGTTCACACACGTGTCTCGCCTCACACGTGTCTAGCCCACAGTTCTTATAAATACGTACTCTCTTCATCTACATTATGTGCGCGTTTATCGAAGACAAAAGAGCACAAAGAATAGGGGATAAAGTTATTTTGTTTTAGAGAGAGAAAATCTTCTGGTGAGAGAAACATAAAGGGAGTGAAAAATGGATGGTAGAGGAGGGTGTTGCATAGCGAGATACGCCGGCGGTACGTACAACAGGTCAAAAGTGGACCGGATAATGCTTAGATTTCGGCCTATCGCACCTAAACCGGCCACCGGATCAGTTTCTAATGGCCAAGGCCCGGATCAAACCGAGATCTCGCCGAGGTCTGGGAGAGGGAAGAGAAGATACAGCACTAACTCCAACCAGAGCACAAAAGGCGGCAGTAGAAAGAGAAAGTCCTCTTCGAGCCAAGAAAAAATGGATGTAATCGTTACTCTGCCTCTGTTACCGGAGAATCCAGAACGGAAAGACTCGCCAGCTAGGGTTTCGACGGTGGAGGTTCTTTCACCGGCGCAAGCGCATGGAGCCGCACCTGCTTGGCTTAGTTTTGACAAAAGCATGGAGAATAATGATCAGATAGTGGTTTTAGATCCAACGGTTGCGATGATGCCTCAGGGGGTTGGGGTGGTGGGATCCTATGTTACGGTTGAGTGTGTGACGGACACGTGGGTGGACGGCAATGGCATGGGGAGTACAGATGAGGAGCGAGTGAATAATCTGTGGAAAGAAACGTGTCCAGGGTTTATATCAGACGGTAGCGGTAGAGTGATGTGTACAAATGGAGCGTTTGAGGATATGGTGGGAGCAGGGGATGTACCAGTGGTGTTGGTATTGAAAGAGAAGGCGTCGGCGATGATGACGATGATGTGGAAGGCGTTCACTTGCAGAGTGAGGCTGCAGTACACGCGCGGGACGGAGAAGATCTCGCTCATGTCGCCTTGCGATGCGTGGAGAATGGACGGAGGTGGGTTTGCATGGAGACTTGACGTCAAGGCTGCTCTCTGTTTGGGCCGTTGAAGAATATCATCCCATCATTCTCCTGGAGTTTCCACGTACGTTATCGAGATCAAAAGATATTAACTTTACTTTGCATGATCACTTGATAAGAAAGGATTGGGAATATTTTTTGGTTTATCGTTAGATATTATGTTTGCTTTTACTGTTGTTTTCTCGATCGGTGGTGGTTTGTGTTATAAGATCTGTTGATTAAGATCCGATTATGGACGAGATATTGAGGTTAAGTGTGTGTAGATAATTGTAAGTAAGACTCTTTCTTCTCCGTGGATCTCAATGCATTATTTCTTTTCATATCCGGTTATTCCAATTCTCCCCCTTCACGAAAGACACACACAACCTCTCTCTCTCTCACACGCATATATAATTATTTTTGGACAGGTGACACACATCAGACCATTATATATAAGGGCTCTGGGCCATATACGCATCAGTGCGTGTAACAATGTTAACAGAAGTGTGTAGGTTATTTGGCGATAGTTCATGGTGGAAGATTTCAGAACATGCAAGGGTTTCGATTGGCCATTTTATATTAAATAAGCTTTTGTTGATGTTTTTTCTTTTACATGCAACTGCGGCGGAAAAAGTGTACCGCATTTTTTTTTTCTAAATTGTTTTACGCAGCTTAAAGGGTTGGGGAACCGAGAGAGTGACTCAGTTTGGTTCTATCTTTGGGCTAGGCTGGATGGTTGCATGCTGAACTAGTAGTTCTTCCGTTACCCAAAAAAAAGGGTGGGGTACGTAGTCGGCGAGTAGGTGCCTGTAAATGAAGAAGGGAACATGAGCGAAAGACAAGTACTCCTATCATTATGCATTAGGACAGGTGGACGATGCTGCATGCAACAGTAAACGTTTTTCTTTGACTCTTAACACACATGAGGAGACCAATAATTTCCTCACTATACGTACGTGGAATAGCTTTGGGGCGCTCTTTAACTTGTGAGCGCGCAAGGAGTACTACAATCCTGCTCCTGTATTTACCGTTTACTGTCCTTTGTTTGGGATTTGGTACTGTAATACTGCAGACAAATCCTGGTTAAGTTGATGTCACCTGCGCCTCGAGCGTGATCACACAATGCAATACTGATGCAAGAAGACATGACCCAAAACAAGAATTCTTTGATGCAATAGGCTTCTAGGAAACCTGGACATGACCCAAGCCCAACGAAGTGCACCTACGGAAGGAGAAGTCCAGGGTCAGGTCCCTTGTAAAGTCAACAGCAAGATCAAGGCATCTCCTAACAAGACAAGGCACGATTAGAGGAGTTTGAATAGAATGAATGCACAACATGATTAAAGGAACACTGATTGAGCAAGAAAAGCTTGATTCCAGCCGCTAAGAATAAGGGAGCATTTATTGGCTAATATTATATATGCAGCATTCGTTCATTTGGGGGTTTAGACTTTAGAGTCCTAGCTGTTTAAACTAGTTTGTTTTTCCTATTGAAAAGCACGTCGTCTTGTATAGAAAGAAAGAGAGTTGTTAGGAGTGATTCCTATCTTATCTAGAGGCTGATTCTCACGTTATTTCCCTATTAATTATTCAAGAGAGTTTCTATTTGTATAATAAACTAGTTGAGATTGTTTTAGATTATGCTTTTATGGTGTTTTTTTAATATCCTGTTAATGCCGTCAAAACTGTAATTATAATCGTAATTCTACAATTAATTAAGTGACATCCATTATAATGAATCAAAATTGATGCTTTTCTCAATTAATCAGAGAGAACGTACAGGACGAACATCAATCAATTTAAATTGCAGCAATGGAAATTCTAATACAAACATGTTTTCTTGATATAGTTTGATCGATTCATGACGGGCAGCCCACATTTGTCTAGAGCTTTTCTGTATATGACACTTCTATAATAATTTATTAGGCATATAACACTTGGTTACAATTTTTTAGCAAAATAGTATTGTGCCGCTATTATCAACAGCGGCGGGTTCTTGTCTTTAGCAAAGCTACTGTTGATAACACAGGGACATCTCCTATTTTACGAATACTGTATGAATGCCGTTGTTGACAACAACGGCATTCATTTATAATCAAAACATCACGCCACTTGTTCCTTTCTCACTCAAGAAATCATTTCTTGGCCAATTTTGATCATTGCCTTCGCTTGGCATGCCATGACTCTGATTTACTGGGCTCACTCTGGTGGTCCTCTTGGGGCAAGTACAGGCTCCGAAAACCTGCTTCCACTAAGCCAATTCTAGGTTCGAGAGGGTTGCCTCTCATTGGAGGCAGGAATTTGATGGGCTCAGTAGCTCACCATCGTCTTGTCGCTGCAGCCGAGTCATGCGATGCCAAGCGGCTCATGACTTGTCAATGAAGGTTATGATCCCTTGTAGTTATATATTGATATATGCTTATTTTGGTGGAGGTTAGCACATGTTGACTTTTGGACAGTAATGCTTTCAATATGTCGGATTCCGTGGGTTCCATTTGATGGTTCTTTAGTGAAGCTTCTAGTTGATTTGATGGTTCTTGTTCCTTTCTCACTCAAGAAATCATTTCTTGGCCAATTTTGATCATCGCCTTTGCTTGCTTGGCATGCCATGACTCTGATTTACTAGGCTCACTCTAGTGGTCCTTCTTGGGGCAAGTACAGGCTCCAAAAACCTGCTTCCACTAAGCCAATTCTAGGTTCGAGAGGGTTGCCTCTCATTGGAAGCAGGAATTTGATGGGCTCAGTAGCTCACCATCGTCTTGCCGTTGTAGCCGAGTCATGCAACGCCAAGCGGCTCATGACTTTCAGTCTCGGTGACGCCAAGCGGCTCATGACTTGTCGATGAAGGTTATGATCCCTTGTAGTTATATATTGATATGTTTATTTTGGTTGAGGTTAGCACAGGTTGACTTTTGGACAGTAATGCTTTCAATATGCCGGATTCCGTGGGTGTCATTTGATGGTTCTTTAGTGAAGCTTCTAGTTGAATCCATAAGATTGTGAAAGTAGAATGGATGTATAAACATGCATTTTTTTTTAAAAAAAGTTTTTAGCAGTGAGTTGGGTGTAGTCTTGGGGTGTCAAATTTCAAGATTATCCATGAATTTGCCATGTTATCCAGGAAGGGGGCTGGTTGGATGATAAAGGGGTGAAGAAGATGATAGAGGACAAAAAGGTGATTGGTGGGATGATCTTGAAATTTGACTATATGAAGGCCATTGTTGACAACAGCGAAATGAGAGATGCCACTGTTATCAACAACGGCTTTGCTAAAGACAATGGTATGTTGATAACAGCGACATAATGCTAGATTGTTAAAAAATTATAACTAGGTGTTATATGTCTAATAAATTGTTGCATAACTGTCATATACAAAAAAAGCTCCCACATTTGTAGACAAATGTTATGTGATTTTTGTCATATTTTATGCTTATTGTCGAGTTGTTTTGTTGTATTTATCAAAGTAAACTTACCTCGACGCAAGATTTCCAATATAAAATCTGATACTTCACCAGTAAAAATGGATTATAGAGCAATTAACCAAACAATTACAGAAAATTTTCTTTCTTATTTCACGTTGGGCCATTAAGGCCCAGTATGGCGAGCTTGGCTCAGTAGGACACTGCTTAAACATTTGGTCGGCCCAACCTTTTAACTTTCCGAATCAAAATTTTGACCAGAGCGCAGTTGCCGCGTCACACGTCGGTACGCGGTACTCGCATACGTGTCCATGCTTTGAATTTGTACACACTGTCACATTTCAGTCAACAAATGGGCCCGCACTACATTACCACTATCCAGCCGTTAGATCTAGATCTACTCATAGTCGTTTGATTTGCATCAATGTACAGCTGGGATTTTCTTATATGGCGGCAGCAACGGCCCGATGTGCCTTTAAATGGAGGAGCTTACTAGTCCAGAGATCTCTCGATTTGCGTTCTACAGCTCTCTGTTTCTCTCCCTCGTTCAGGAATAGCAGAGGGGGTTCTGTATAGGGTTCTTCGAAACAACAGTTCGGCGCGAGATCCAGGTTTTGAATTGGATTCTTGTGAAGCGTTTCTATTAGGGTTTGTTTTGTCAATTGGCCAATTAGTACTTGTGCTCATCGCTGCATTTATTTTGGTTCGCTCATTCAATCTAGGGTTTTTGGATTCTCTCCTGAAAGTGTTCATCTGATTCTTGAAATTGATTTGATTATTAATTTCCTACTCGTGAGGAGTTCTGTTTTCGATTATAGTCGGAGATTCAGAGTTGTCTTTCGTGGAACGTGAAGAGGGAGTGTTTCCTTTAGGTTTCTTGGTTCATATTTTGTGGTGCGAAGGGTTATAGTGCTTGAAAGTGTTATTCAGGATTTGCGCCTTGATTCTTTCATTTGAAACCTGTGCTCCTCTGGCCTATCAATTTTCTGACAAGGAATTTGTGTCACGGACTCCAGAAATTGTGAATATTTGTAATCATACTCCTGGAGAACCCAGGACATTGTTACCTCCGTGAAATTGCAGACTTGGATTTAGTTTTTAATCTCAGGGGTTGAGTTGGACCAAGTAACTATAGGACCTGGTTAAGTACACTTTTTCCTAGTTTCGGGGAAAGATTTGGGAGAAATGGCTGTTGTAGGACCTTTGATCCAAACTTATAGTGCACCTGCCGTGGCATGAATTCCTATATGTTGGGATATTGTTTTGCTGATATTGATTTATTGAACAAAACTTATTGCCAACGTTGATATGTGCAGTTACTGGAAGTTGATCTTATGGCGCCGTCAATTCCCGTAGAATTTACTGGTCAAAAGAAATCAAAGAAGTATTTGCTTTCAGAGATGGTTAAATCACGGAAGTATTCCAAAGAACATTCCTCTGGTTTTGTTCCTGATAACCAGTATGCTGTTGAGACAATGGGTGAATCAGAGGGACTGGGGAGCTCTGGACACATTGACGCTGAGATGACTGCGGTCGAACATTCGTCTGCTGCTCCCAAAAGGAAATGCATTAGTATAAATTCCGATGGATATGAGAATTTCTGTGTCCCCTTGCAAGTATTGTCATTATCAAAGATGTCACGAGTTGAGAGAAAGGATTTGCAATTGAGGTTTAAAATGGAACTTGAAAAAATACAAGTCCTTCAAAGGAGAGTTGCTTCTTATAATTCAAATACTGTTGTACCCTCGCCGTCAAGTGATATTCAAAGATCAAGTGATGGTCAAAAGAGGCCTTTGTTAGAAACTGCTCTTAGGCCAAGTGAGATGTTAGTCCCACGTAGAAAAAATGGGGTCCCCCCTAGTCGTAATGGGGCTCGGGTAAAGAAAAGTACATCTGGGCATTTTGAGTCAGTTAAGCCTGCTGTAGGAGTGAATACTTCGATCGCAGTGTTGATGAAGCAATGTGATAGCTTACTTAATCGTTTAATGTCACATCAATATGGTTGGGTTTTCAATACCCCGGTTGATGTGATCAAATCAAACATTCCAGATTATTTCGATATCATCAAGCATCCAATGGACTTGGGCACAATCAAGAGCAAGATCAGTGCAGGTCAATATTTAAGCCCATTGGGTTTTGCTGACGATGTGCGGCTTACTTTCTCTAATGCCATGACCTACAACCCTCCTGGAAATTATTTCTACACTATGGCTGACACACTCAGGAAACAATTTGAAATGAAATGGAAAGCTATAGAGAAGAAACTTCCAGCAGCTACTGATATGCCCTCAGTTCCTTCAAGGGCAGAAGATGTTCATATGGAAAATGAAACCATACCAGGAATTCCACCCGCAAAAAAGAAGAAAGTTAGACCGAGTGACAATGAGGTCAGGGCTGAGCCTGTTGGTCGAATTATGACTCATGAGGCGAAGCATAATCTGAGCATAGAGTTGGAGGCTCTATTGTCGGAACTTCCTGAGAGCATCATTAACTTTCTGAAGGAGCATGGTTCTAATGAATGCCAGAATGGTGAGGACGAAATTGAGATTGATCTTGATGCTCTCAATGATGATACCTTGTTTACTTTACGGAATCTTTTAGATGACCATTTGTTGGAGAAGCGTAAATCCGAGGCAAAAGTTGAACCGCGTCAAGTGGAGGTCTTTATCTCTTTTTTAACCATGTTTGTCTCTGCTGTAAATGGTTCCTGATATATTGGCTTCTAAATTCGCTTTTGTACTGCAGCTTGTCCTTGAGTCTGGACTGGGCAATACATTGAGGCAACCATTCAAAGGTACCTTTTGCCTCCAACTTTTTGCATTTTCTTTATATTGGGCAATGTTTGTAATTGTATGTTGTATTGTTATACCTATTCATATCTGAACTTCTATTATTACTTGTCCTGGAAACTGACGCGTATTGCCTTATGCAATGATCCTGCAGAGGAAGATGACAATGATCCTGCAGAGGAAGATGTAGATATTGTTGGCGGGAATGATGCTCCCATTTCAAACTATCCTTCCGTAGAGATAGAGACAGATGCACCCGGTAGGAACATTAAATGCACTAGTCCAAGTAGCTCCAATAGTGAATCAGGTTCTTCATCTAGTGGTTCATGGTTCTGTTCACTTTTAACTTTTTTCATTGCTATTGGTTTGTTATTATTTAGTTTGGGAATTGGAGTATACATGATGCAGAATGGGAGGCTTAAATTTTTTCATAAGATCAACTTTACTAATTTTTGGGTTTATCATCAATCTGTAATTCCATATTTTCCTACAATTCATGTTATTGTTAGGTCTTTATCTTGTCTTCTTTCGTTATTGAGTATTCATTGTTTTATGTTAAGAGCTTGAGTTGGTTGTGGAGTGCGGCTTAGTGTCTCTCGTCCTCCCCCTCCCCCTCCCCTCTCTCTCTTCTATTTCTTTCTTGTTACAGTATTCTTGGGTACTGTTCAAACCAATTTCCATCCCACAACTTTTTCTATTCCTATGTATTCTGCATTCAACTCTTGTCTGACACTATTCCTTGCATTTCCCACAAAATTACATATTCTCCTGCCTGCCAAATTTGCTTTCCAGCCCGGGAACTTACATTTGCAGCAATCCCAAATATTTTCAAACCCTTAATCACTCAAAACAGTTGTAGGGAAGTTTTTCTAAATCTGTCGTGCATCAGTATTAAATGAGTAATTATTGCACGCTGCATATCTCTGATGGAGTACTTTTGAACCCCGCTTCGTGGGGGGGGGGGGGGTTGTCCACTTGGTGATGTTTCTTGTTAGTGCGAACCTTTGCCTAGTGCTAGAGTTGCTTCATTTGCAACGTGAGGGTCAAAGGTCAAACCACAAAACAGACTCTTCTAGAGTAATAGATTCGAATTGAAGGCATAAATATCATTTAGTTTGTTTGCACATTGTGATCTGACTTTTATTTTTTTGGGTTTGCTTTCCTTTTCAGTTTTGGATTCTGGCAGTTCTCTGGATAGCAAATTGGATGAAGCCAAGGATACCATTCCTGTCTTAGCAAGTAAGGTATGTCGTGATATCTTTTAAAAGTCTAATTAGTTCTGTGGGTCACAATTTCCGCACATTTCCTGTGTCTAATGTTACAGCCTCTCTGAGTTGTCGTTATTTTTTCCCTGGTTATAGGAAAAGGAGAACCTGACTAGTGGAGCGGATCTGGGGCAAAGTAAAAGTAATGCTGGTGATGCAGAAGATGGAAGTAGTGAGTTTTTATCTTACTTTGTACATGTCGTACATTTGTACTTATTTGTTCCTTCATATTTAACCAGTGTCATCCTACCTTCTTTTTCTCGTGCAGAACCTGTAAATGGATTGGGTGAAGTTGATCTGCATTCCCAAGATAAACCAGTCATTGCTGAGCCATATATTCTCCAAGAGGGTAAGCGATGAAGCATAATCCTTGAGAAGATTGTGCTGCTGTTTCTTTTGGATCGCCATCTCATTTGTCATGTTGTAATATTATAGGGGAGAGTGCTCTATCTGAGAGACGAGTCTCCCCCGAAAAGCTCTATCGTGCAGCTTTGCTGAGGAATCGTTTTGCTGACGTAATACTTAAGGCACAAGAAAAGGCACTTGAAAAGGTTGGTTTCTATGTGGGAAATGTTATTCAGGTTGCCTTAAAATATGTGTAAAAATATTTGTGGACATCATAGTATTGTCATCGTTTACAATGTGGGTGGTTGAGTTCAGGGGGATAAGCAGGATCCTGAGAAATTGCAGATTGAGCGAGAAGAACTTGACCGGCGGCAAAAAGAAGGTTAGGAACCTGACATTTTCTATTAAGAGTTCAAAGCTTCATGGCATTTGCTTGCAAGGCATTGCGTGAAGTTGTTTTTGAATCTCTTAATGACACTTCTGTCTTCAATGGTTTTGTCAGAAAAGGCTAGGCTGCAAGCAGAGGCCAGGGCTGCCGAAGAGGCTAGAAGGAAAGCTGAAGCAGAAGCTGCAGTTGAAGCCAAAAGGAAGAGGGAATTGGAGAGAGAAGCTGCACGTCAGGCTCTGCAGAAGGTAAAATATACGTTTTCTGTGTTGAGGCCATTGGCAAAGCACATCTTTGATATTCAAATTTGTAATTTTCTTGTGTATGCAGATGGAAAAGACTGTGGATATCAATGAAAACAGTCAGTTCATGGAAGATCTAGAAATGCTAAGGGCTTCTCATGGTGAGGATTTAACAAGTTTCATGGATGAAATGAGCCCGGATCTTTCTTTAAACGATTTTGGTAGTTTCAAACTCCAAGGTAGTAACCCCTTGGAGCAACTTGGGTTATACATGAAGGATGAGGAGGAGGAGGAGGAAGTCGAACCACCCCCAATTCTTCCAGATCCTGTGAATGATGTAGAGGATGGAGAAATTGATTGATTGGTTTGCCAGTTTAATTATTACATCAGTCAAGGAGTAAAAGTGTGGAAATGTTAAAATCCTTGGTTTTTTAGCTTCTGAAGTCACATTGCTTATCACCCTTCTGTCTTTTTGAGCTCAGAACCTTGGAAAAAGAATGATGTTGGGGAAGGATGGTCCGTAAGCTTTTGGTCTGGAGTCTGGACTATATTTTTGTCTTGAATCCATGACGTGCTTTTGAATCTGGGTGAATTTGCTATGGATTCAGACACTTCCCATGAAAATGAGGTTCTTTATATGTCTGGGCACATAATATTCGCTCTGCATGATTTCTCGGAGACTTGGAGATCTTTGAGTGGGAGGGATTTTTTTGGTGTAGGTTGGTGTGAGGTTATGGTATTGGTGGTATGTGCATGCCAGTTTTAGGGAGGGGAGTTTAATCACGAAATGTAAAATGTACAAAGTATAGGTATATTATGGTAATGGTATTTCTTGTTTTCTGATTGCTTCTGGTTTGCTGCCATTGGCATTGTTTTGGATACAGGTAGGTCATTTGTTGGTGGTTGGAGTAATAATCCATTTTTAATTTCTGAATGACCTCTACATGTCCACTAGAATCAAAGGATATGTTATATTTGGAAGGGTCAAATGCAGTAAATGATTCCCTGCAACAGGTATAGCCTAGAGTTGGATTTCATCAATTGGCAATTTCTATTATATTAGGTTCTCTTCAGTAGCACTGATATGCCCGTACACTATGTTCTTGCTTGCTCTTTTCTGAGTTCTTGGGGTTCTACCCACAATTGATTTTGTTGTGTGTCTGCAGTTCGTTCTTGCTTGCTCTTTTCTGAGTTCTTGGGTTCTCCCCAGGAGTCTCTCTTTGACAATTGACAAGGCAGGAAGAGAGAGTAACCTTTAAGATAAAATAATTAATAATTACTTTATAATTATATTCACATTCAGACTTAGTGATAGATAATTACTATTTAAAACAGTTATGCGGTAGTTAATACTTTTGCACAAATACATTGTGTTGGATCAAAACCCAAAACCCTAACATGTAAAATGTTATGAAACAATAATAATGGAATCCCTAACCCAAACTTGACTATTCTTGTAAGATATTGTTCACTTTCCTAAGTCCAAGTCCAAGCCATGGCTTTCAAGTTTCAAGGTCTTCTAGGACTTTTTAGGGTCCTCAGGGCTCATGGTTTTAAAACACAAATAAAGAATTTATGCAAAAACGTTGTATCCTTTAACGATTGTCTCGTAACTATTTAACCAGACTCCTTAGAAAAGAGAGCCTAGGCCTTTCCTTTTCTTTTGTTCGAAGCTAGCCAACCATGGTCGACAATCTTATTAAGTCAAGGAAATTTTTGGGCTTATAACATGTCCATTAGATTTATATTTTAGCCATCTAGAACTTTTTGCAACAAAAGATTCACTAGTTCATATAATGGAGGGCTCATTTTTTTTGCAAAGCTATACCATATATACTCTGTTTGAAGAAAGACACATTAGAAAAACTCGAGCACAATAAGGCTCTTAAAACATCCAAGGCCCTGTACAACTAAAGAACCAAACAAAACATCCTAACTAGTCCAACATTTAAAAGGCATGAAAAGTAAATCCACACAGTTACACAGGGACATTATAAATTCCATGCCCTGCATAATAGTATTTGTTTGAGAAAGCATTTTGCGGCCTTAGCCTCCGGTCGTCTGTCCGGAGAAGATCAAGAGTAAAAGTTGAAGTCCTTGGCTTGGAGTATGATCTGCCTCAATGCACCAATTGGGGCTAAAATCATCAATGTCACACCGACTGCAATACAGGCCTGATATACAGAGAAAAACATGGTAGATTATCGTTAACTTAAGCGTTCAATCGAACAACTTGTGTGCTCCAAATCAGAAGAGTTATGTCTGTACGCGTACCCAGTTTGTGCACCAAGACAAGCTAAACCTTTTTGGCTTGTGGACAGCGAGCCATATGATACAAGGGAGCTGCAAAATGAGAAAAGGATATCAATGTTCACAATCTGATCCACTCTTGGTTTTCTCAGTGAGAAAATAGTAATGCCTTACATAATATGTAGTTGGGGCAAAAGCAAAGCCTCCAAAGAAACTGAGAAGCCCACCAAAAAATGGGAATGTAATTGCAAGGAACATTGTCAATGCTGCATGTTAAAACAGCACAAAATTGAGGCAACTATTAGACAGAACTCTTGCACTTTAAGTGTGTTATCAACACAATAGCTAGCTTCAAGTGTGCTTTCTTACCAACATATCCGCTGCGTGTAAAGAAACGAAGAATAAAACACGGTTTGAATTTCATTTTCATGACTAGAAATGACTCCACCATGTCGAACACTGGAATTGCAAACACCTACATCACGAAGACACACATGGTATATTGGTATTAATGCATATCAGGAATGAAAACACAACTATGACATGTATCTATATATGGATTATGAGGACTCTACTTGGTAACTTCCTATGACATGAACGACGACGAACAAGTTGGCAGCTGCGATGAGCCAGCGGGGTTTCTCGAGTGATATGAGGATATTGTCTTCTACAGAATTTCCGAAAGTCCAATAACCTATAAAAGAAACCGGGAAATAGCACAAAGCCACAACGATATAAGCAACCACCACCCCTTTCCACATTGGTTTCTTGGATGGCTTATCAGGTGTTGAAGGAATAGTGGCCTGAATCTCCAAGACCACGTTATGCCCGGCATAGGCAAAAGCAACATCACCCAATGCACTGAAGAAATCGAACATATTTCCCGTCTTCGTCGAGGCCCTGGGGGTATAATGCACATCTGGTTGTACCCCCTTATGTAGGGAAGCTACCCAAGCAATGGTTGAGTAGCTGAAAGCAATTCATACTAGATCAGTAAAACAAACATTCAATAAATTTGCACGTAAACAATGAAAAAGTTCAGAATATCAGAAGTGAGCGAATATTTACCTCAATGACATGACAGCAGCGGCAAGAGAGACACAAGCAGCAGAATTGTAACTGGGAAGATGAGACAGAACACAGTGAACTGATCCAAAGATCACGATGAAGTAAGATAATTTGATCTGTTTGCAGTCAGGACAAACTGTGTCATGGAATTTCTTCAAAGATTTTCCACCTGTGATCATGTATACTATATTGACACCAACTTCCACCATCAGTTGCTGGGGTACCACAATCCAAAGCCCAAGCTTTTCCCCAAAAGCATGCTGCCCCAACTCATGGTACCTATCAAACCTCTTTCCGGGCACTATCTCGTGCATCTCCACCATTTGCCATAATGTGTATAGTGTTATGATCCATGACAGAATCATCACTGCAGCACCAGGACCCCTACATTACATCAAGATCATATATAGTTGTCAAAACCTTAAAAATGCTCAAGATATATGTACCTTCAATGATACCGTATTAGGAGAGCAAAAGCAATTCAGATTCATGCATCTAAAAGTGAAACAAATACCCATCAAAATTCTCCACATTGGGGGTTTCACCCTTCAAACAACTAGGCATTTTGAAAAAACAGATTAACAGTTAGATTGCTTCTCTCCCTATTACTGGTGATTCCTTTCGAATCTAAAGAAACTACATCCCCCCGCTAAGCGGATATGATTCAACAACTATGATCAAGATCTAAGATCCATTGTTGGTAGGAAAAAGCAGAAAGAAACTAAAGGAAAACATTTGACTTACCATCCAAGTTCGGACATGGCATAAGGAAGACCAAGCACACCAGCACCAACCATGGCAGTGATATTGTGGAAAGCAGAGTACCACCACTTTGCATTCCTTGATTTGGTGACTGGCAGCCAATTATTGAGCTGTTCAGCTTTCTCATCAGATGGTTCTTGCTTCTGAACCTTCTCCATCGTTTCTCTACTTCTTTGTTTAGAGTTAATTGATGATGCTCACCAAGTTCAGTACTGTCAGTTTATTATCTGATTAACCGCAATGAGATTCTTCAGAACCCTAAAATGTTGAGATTGTAACAGAAACCCACGATTGATGCGTATACGGATCTAGAAAATATGAATTGCATGAAAACAAAAATCCCTTTTAGCACACTAAGCTAGTGTTTGTTTCCTTGGATAGCTCAACTAGGTTTTTGAAAGATTATCTCACGAAAGCATATTATAGCCGTTGGATATGGGCGATTTGAATATTTGAACTGAACAATTGAACAGCAACCATTGATCAAGAAGATCATTTTATGGGTATTTTATTAAAATTAAAATTATCTAATTATCTCCTTGGTTATCTAAAGACTTTCAACTACATAATCCAATTCAGGATTTACATGTACTAAACAGAACTAAATAGCTATCCACTCCACAAAAGATGGATAATAAACAGATATTAAATAAATAAAAAAATAAATGTAAATAAATCGAGCCCATGGGCCATGATTGTTCATTCATCTCCTTCTACCGCTTTCTATGTCAGTTTGATGGGCCTTTGGCCCATTGAAATATCCAGATCAAACAAGTCCAATATAGAAGGCAGTGAAAATCAAACGATATGTATGTATGTATGTATGTATGTAGTCTGCAACTCCTGCATTGGCTAGTTCTAACATAATAACGTACGAACCAAGGGGAAAAGGCAGCGAAAAACATTAACCCAGAAAGTTATCCTACAAGATAACTTCACACGAATATCGATGAAGTCGACTTTTTGAATGTGCATAAAATCAAGTTTTGAATGTTTTTGTCTACCATTCTAGATCATCATAATGCAACTTCTTACATGGGCAATGGAAGTTTCAAAACGAATTTCTAGCTAAAAGAACATACGGTTACAAAGCATGAGACCACCTGAATGGATCCTCTGTTGTTGCTTCAATCTTTCGTAGAGAAACTCATCATCGCTCTGACGATTGAGATATTCTTCCACATCATAGCTCAACCTTTTTGCTCCGCCGGATGAAAACTGGTTTGGATAAATTCCAGACTCTTGAGACTTGCTGGAGCTATCTACAGTATTCACAATACCATAATGAACTCCTGGGCTCCAACTCCCATGGCTGCTGGTAGAATGGCTACTTATTAAATCTGCTATAGGGATTGCCTCCTGCAAAATGTGACAAAACAGCGTTAAAAGTAAACAAGACAGAACGTATGAAAACATACTTTCTTCTTAGATGCACCTGCGAACAATCATTTCAGCCAGCAGTTCATAGATTACCTGAACCACACTCCATAAATTACAACTCTGCATCACTGGTGATTTGTTGCAAGATAAAGGAGAAGCATCGTTAGTAGTCTCCCACTGCAACCAGGGCAGTGCAACGCCATCAATTTCAACCGAATTAGACTTGGAAATTGGTGGCGTTTGATAACTTTCTGTCTTTGAAATTCCGCCAAAAGTTGAACTTGTTTCACTCCTCTCGCCATCTAATGATGAAATATCAGTATCTTCAATATTTGAAATGAAGTCCTCAATGTATTTTTCTGCCTCCTCATCCAATCGCTCAGACATCCTATTTCGGTCATTACTCCTCTGAAAAGCAAACAATGCACATTTTTAAATTTTTTAGTCTCAATAGAAATTCTGCTAAAGCGAAGAAGACGCCATGTAAATATATAAACCAACATTAAGAACTCAGCAGTAACAACCAACAAGATACTTGTAACAATGATGGAAGGTTGTAAGGTAGAGGATAATACCTTTCTCGTCCGCGATGGTTTCTTTTCAGCATCATCCTTTTTTCCGGGGAGCATATCCTTTGCAATCATAGAAAGCTCTCTCCCACGCTGCTCTTCTAAAACTATTTTTGCCAACACATCTTGTCTTCGGTTATCAGACTGTAATTCAAGCAATAAGATCCATCACCGACAAAGCTAATAACAATGAAGATTATAGCAAGACTTAAATGAACATGCATTATAAATTCTCTCATTAGTACTCAGCACGGAAATAGCCCTATTGAACCCGAATTAAATGGCCAAAAGTAACAAATTAAGAGATTACATTCACAAATTTAACAGAATTTATTTCTTTCCTTGTTTAGGTCTAAGTGTGTAAATAGGCTGAGCCAAGCTGGGCTTCTCCAAGCCTTAACTCATTTAGTAAATCAGCTCTAATACGTGCTTGGGCTCTGAGCCATTGTAGGGGCATTGACTGTTAGCATCCATATTTGGGTTAACTTATTGGAGTTCACACACTCCCAAATATTACCACAGACGCACAGACAAATGTAAACAAGATCATTGTCTAATGCAAACCTGCAAAACAATGATCAGAATAACATTACAGCACAGGAGAAATCATAATTTAATTTGTGATACCTTATCCAGTTCAGTTGTATTCCTTCTTATTGAGGAAACTGCCTTAAGAACGTCGGTATTCTTTGGTTTCAAGTGATGATCACCTACAAAATCAGAAGCCCTCTTGCTTGACCTTGTCTGCACATGCAGGAACCCCAGTAAGTTTCAAGAAATATGGACAAAAAAAGGCACACCCATGAGTTATCAATATTAAGAAGCAGGTTCACAGGACAATGAGTTACAGACTTGTTCAAGTTCCATCTTGATCTCCTCCACAGCATGTCTAAGTTCCTTCCGCATTACTTCATACAACCCACCATTTACATCATCCGCAATTGGGTGCTCGGCCTGGAGGCCAAAATTGCACGTTTGCAACAACAAGTGACAGGGAAAATAAAATCACATGCAGATATAGATATAATAGTTGCGGCGTGTGTGCCATGATGTTCATATTCTATATAACGATCCGAACCTTTTGTGCATAAACTGTTCTTATTGTCCTCTCTATCCCGTTTCTGTATGAATGCAAATCCCTTCCTTCATCATCAGTTAACGCAGAAGACTGACTCTGGTTCAGAGAAATATCATTTTAATTCAGTTTTATAAGTCGAGTGAGAAGGGAAACATTGATGACAGCCAAGACACATTTTAGAAAACAAGATATAAGGCAGACCCAACAACAGGACCTCTTCCGATGAAATAATAATACCCGGACCTTGAAATAATAAGAATTAGTCAGTGAAAAGAGAAGGTTAGAAATTACAGAGTAGTCATCACGAAACGTCAAATCCTTCTGGCTGATAGACCTTCTCAGTACTCGTCTATGGTTTGAAGGTGTTTGCACGCGTGACACAGGCATCTGATTGTTTCTCGGCTTAGAATAACCGCTTAAGTTCTGAGAATGATCTAGATCGCTCTGTCATTGCAAAAGCAGAAAATATATACAAGTTCAAATACTTTCTTGCAGACAAGGTCGATGGTTCAATTCCCCTCTCATACTAAGTCCTAATAATACAAAAAAAAAAAAATACATGACTTGTCAAAAAAAAAAAGAAGAAGAAGAAGATAAAAAGCAAAAGTGGCATGGCAGACATAGCTTTGTTTAAAAACCTAAAACAATGGGGTCTCCTATAGGAGAGATGCAGAGATTATTCAAAAACTGTAGAGAACAAAAGAAAAAACCGCTAAAAAGGCAGTTAATCTAACCTCAGAGTCGCTAATTTGGTACCTAACCACCGAAACCGATCTCTTTCTTCTCGAATTGCTTTCCAAATCTTCCCTTCTCCCAGTATGACTGTTACCAAGACTCTCCCTCCCACCACCACCACCACCACCCACACCACTCACTCTCGAGCTCTGCCTGGACACCGACCGTCCCCGCCTCAGCGACGCGCTCGATCCTCTTCCTTTTCTAGGGTTGACGTCATCCTTCCTCGAAGCTGACCGCCCTCGATCGTTGTTGCTGTTGCTGCTGCTGGCGTCGAAGAACTCTATGGCGAGATCATCTAGACTTATCTCCGGGAACCCCGATCCCCTAACAGTATTCACGAACCTTCCTCTGGGTGCCGGAACATCATCGAAGTCCTCCCCCAGCCTCAGCGGTCGAGAGAATCTGCTCAAACTCCGGGACCGGCGCTGAGCGGAGCTCCGACTAGAGGACGAAGAATCCTCGGCTATACTAGATGATTGCAAGATCGGCGTTCTCTTCGTCGTCGACTTGAACGCCGATGTAGCCATCACATGTAGTGACACCAAACCAAACTAAAGGACAACTAATTTGCATATATATACATTAATTACATCGATACTGAGGTATTAATTAGTAGTCGAAAACTGTTATCTTTCAGAATTGAATGTACAGAGAGAGAGATCACGAGTAATCGCTGAAAATAAGTCGCGGGAGAGAGAGAAAGTTCACCGTTTGAAGGAGAAGACTGGCGGAGAAATCAAATTCAGGAAAATTTGAAAAACAACATTCGTTAAAGGTTTTCAGCTTTGGACATTTAGTGGTGGAAGGGTGCGAAATAGCCCTAGTTTTTGGCTGGAAATTTCGAGTCTACCATTAACAAATTATTATAGTCAAACGCTGGATTCAAGTCCATTTATTGTCAATTCAATAGGGCTTCTAACAAATCATTGAAATGGAAGTTTTTATTCTTTATATGAAATAAAAATATTAATAATCCCAATTATCTCCCTAATTCCTCTTATTCTTTAATTGATGTAAATATAGAGATTCACAAAATTTAATGATTGACATGTCAATCACTGGGATAACTGTGATCACTATCACTTCTCCAATTCAACGTTTTTTTTTAAAAAAAAAAATTATAATTGGACAAACTAATGAAACCAACCAATTATAGAAGAAAAGAAATTGAGCCAACCTTCATACACAATTCTCATTTTTCTACCGTCGAACCATAAAAATATAAATTCCTTTTGACACTGCAGAAAAGCAAATTATTTTATACTCCTTATTTGACTAACCGGTATATTAATTGATAGGCTGCCAAGTGAGTCTACAATATATTGGTGTCCAGTGTCTAGTTTACATGTAGAAACTGACAAAAGATATAGATGAAATGGTGCAATAAAACGGGCAAGAAATAAATGTGTTTATACTTTTTAAGGTTGCCTGGCAATTTCACTTGTGAGCTCCGGAAGACGGGGAAAATTGCCACCAAGGCACCAACAAACGGACTCAATATTAAAGCGTCCCAGCATTCCTTCCATTAAAACTAGCAAAATGAAAAGGCTAATCGGCGATGAACCATCATACTTCAATTTCACATGTGACCTGTGATTTCAATTTCTTCTGAATCTACATGAAATGTTCATACAATCATACGTCTATTTAGTATATTACCTGACACAATATTGCAGAGACTTTATCGATACATACCCAAAAGATAGTTGTCTACACTCTACAGTTCTCTCTCTCTCTCTTTTTAATTAAATAAGTGGTTCAAATTTCAGTTCCAAAATCTTAGTTCAAGCTGTCTAAATTTCACTTACGTCTCAGACCAAAATTGCCCACCTCTGCAAAAAGTTATTTCAACAACTCATCACAATTCTAGATCACGGCTTCATCGAAGGAAATAGGTCATGAATATGAGCAAATTCCCACTATAAGTCTATAACCATAATTGAAAACACAACAAAAAAGACCTCAAGACCTACCCAACATCCTTACAAAAAAAAAAAAAAAGGTGACCAGTTTTCCCGAATCACTAATTTCCTTCCTGCAAAAAAGATGCTCACAAATATTTGTAGAATGATCATGCAAACGATAGGGACACCTCAATTCCCCTAAACCTTCAGCTCGGGGGCATGCATGGGAACACAGGAAGCCACCCCTGTCAATTTTCCATTCAAATCAGGAAGAAACCTTCCCTACCGCCTAGAAACAGGAATTAAAACACGGATATAAGTTGGACTACAAAAAACATAAAGGGGGGATCCGGAGGACACAACCTAAACTGTTTCAACCAGATAACATCCTAAAAGTGCCATCTCAATAAGCAAATAAAATGGAGCACACTAAAAATGTAATGACAGATGAGCTTCTTTTTGTACTTAACTTAGCAGCTCCATTACTGCTAGGGATAATGTTGAATGAAGCAGCTCTTTTGCCTCTCCAGTCCTTTACCGATCACAGTTTTTTGGGTGGCAGGTCCAGCATTGAACAAGGGTCACAGTGAACAAAAGATAACCAATATCATTGACATGCTGGCCTAGAAACCAAAAATAAGAATTAAAGGAAACAAATATAAGGCATACCTGTGATGGAAATGAACAGTGGTCGTAAAACCTCCACGAAACCAAATCTATCATGGATAACCTGCATTAAGATGCGAGTAAGGCTGACATAAACTCATATTAAGCTAAGGAAAAAGTTATGTATAAAGTATGAATGATATACCATTCTGCAACATATATGTAACCAAGTAAATAAATATTCATAAAGAAAAATGCACCTTTGCCAAGGGTTTAGGCAATTGGTAGCTTGCATTGGATACAATCTTAAGTTCTGGCTTATACTACTTCTCATTGACACCCAGAACAAACATGGGGGCATCCTTGCTCGGTGCCGATATGACGACTTTCTTAGCACTACCATATTAATCAACCAACCAACACCCCTTCAAGACACAGAATGACAGAAAAAATCATTGCATGCAAGCTAGAAACATAAACAGCTCCATGTTAAATACCATGGTAATAACATGTTTTACGCAATTGGAAGACACAGGATCAACACAACATTCATTTTTTTGGAAATTACTGAGTCATCGTTGGAGAACCACAACACAAGTCCCACATAAGAAAATGGAAGGAATTGTGAATGGTTTATAAGGTGTTGGATGGACCTAGTCTTACGAGCCATTGCCTTTTGAGAAAGTGGGCTCCCATCCAATGCCTAAGTAAACCCAAAAATATTAGGCCCATTAACATGGGTTCCCCTCGGTCCTGAAATTTCAACAGTCATCACTGACATTTGCTACCAAAACAATGAATTTGGCGTCTACCATATGATTGATGTAATGTAACATCTACCAATAAGTAATCCAAATAATCACCTATTGGTGTCTACATGCATGTATGCATCTCTAAACCATGAAATGAATGACATATATTACTATGATACTATCTTCACGTAGCCAGATAACAAGATGAGAAGATTACGCACACAGAAAACATACATAATTTTAAATACCTTTGAACGGCCAGCAGCTGAAGCTGAAGCTGAGGCTCTGTCCTTGTTCATGAACACTCCAGTTGACTCCACAATGAACTCTGCTCCTGACTCAGCCCACGGGATTTCAGTTACACACATCCAATCAGATCAAACCACCAAACTCCCTTTATTCTCTGCTTATAAACCTCTCACAGAATGAAAAGCATAGACGTAACACACCTGATTCCAAGAACAGTTACGGGATTCTCGCCAAAAAGAAGTGTCTTAGAATCCTTCACCTTGACCTCATAGTGCTTCCATTGGCCATGAACAATATCATACTTGAACATGTAAGTCTGAGTCGAAACACATATCACACCTCCAGTTAATAACACCTCATGTTTAAGTTACACAAACAATTATGCCCTCCATAGATGGAAATCCTAATCTCACAAAGTCTATATAGATAATTTAAATTTAACATGTAAACATTCCAAGTCAGTGTCAGTTCCATTCATGGAAATAGTAATAAAAACACATACGAAATCAGAGTAGCTCCTGACGAAAATTTAAGGAAATAAATATACACACAAGCAGTATAATTAAAAAAATATTGCACAAATTACCATGTAATCAGTAGTGATAAAGGGATCGTTAAAAGCGACAAGCTCAACATCGTCTCTCTCGAGAGCAACTCTAGCCATCAACCTTCCGATCCTTCCAAATCCCCTAGTATTTCACTTTCAACATATTTTGATTTTTCATCAAAGGAAAATAAAGCAGCGATTCCGATATAAATCTTCCAAATCAAACGAAGTAAAACATTCATTCAAGTCTATGAAGTTGAGATCTATTACTATTTATTCCCATCGTGATCTTCGCTGCCATATCAACAGCAAGTGCATAAGAAACAACACACAAAATTAATAGAGATTCCCAGACAAAACAAGAGAAATTATAACACAAAATTGCAAGGAACAGTATTATTACCCATTATTCCGGAGATTGAGAGCGAAGCGACGAATTGCAGTGTATAGGGAGTTGCAGATAGAGTCGGTGGAGAGTGGTGATTTGGAGGGAAAGCTAAAATGGAGTATGATATAGCGAAAGTAACCGGAGACCGGGAGAACCGGGTAGTTGGTGCGTGCGTCCTTGTGGAGCGCCTTGGTCCCTGTAAGCCCAACCAGCCAAGCCCATATTGCGGCGGACAGTGGCTGTATGTTCTTGGTGTACATGGACCCTAAGAGTGGGACACAGCCCACAAAGGTATATGATCGGATAGGTCGTCATAAGTCATAACGATCCGCAACTTGTGATTTTATTAATGGGCATCGAGTGCTGGTGCACGGTGCACCAAGAGAACAAACCATAAAACTCTTAACCACTGCTCGGCCCAAAACCAACTACTGGACCATAGAAAGAAGGCCCAGAGTGGTGTAAATAGCCTAGACTTGATTACAATAAGACTATTATAAGAGGCCGTAAGGCCCATAGTCTACTAGCTTCTTCTTTTCACTGGTAATGTTTTTTATTTTCCATAATCGGTGTTTAAGATTTTGCCGCGATTATTTTTTTTTGAACCAATAATGAAATCATATAAGTTCACCCTTTAAACATCTGATATTGATATAAACTCAAGTCATCGAGCTTAAAAGTAAAACCTAGTGCTTGACTACAAGAGTACTGCTCCTAGTGAAAATTGAATTCATGATCTTCCCGAATCCATTCGTTTTGACCGTAGAGAAATTAACCAAGCACGACTAATCCCTTTCGCACAAGCAACTCCTTATTAAATAATTCCTCATGCACCGGGTAATTATCAAAGGAAAAGAAAAATTAATTGAATGCAAATTTAGTGAAACAACTTCTCTTTTTATTTAGAACAAATTCTAATTAAAATATGCGTAATTATATTAGCCAATAAACATTATTACTTTATTATAAACCCTAAACAATATGATTGAGTTTGAGATAAACATGTGGGGGATAGTAAAGGAAAAAATATCTCAATACATAGACATATAGAAAACCATGTGACATGACAAATATTGATAAGGTCAATGAAGTCCTCCATGAAACATGAATGATTCAAGGAATATTATTGAAATCAATGGAAGAGGGCTTGCTTGTTGTTGCAATATCCAACATCCCATGTACCAAAGCCATGGCCCTTGCATGTAAAGAATAATGGGCTCATATGCTCTCACATTACACTAGACACTTCGATTTTGTCACTATCAATCACAACAAACACCAGTCATGAATTGCTTGACCCCCCATGATGTTCATAGATGAGAGCTTCCAATTTGAACATCAATGAATGCTTGGTCCATTCAGATGCATGTGTGTGTATATATATATAGTACTCCAAACAGCCCTCTCTCACTCCTACACTGCTACTTCAATGTCTTGTGCTTATCCCTTCCCATGCATGATGCACCGTCCACTCTTATTGAATCATATCCACAAATTAAATTTGAACTTCACATGATTTTTCACTTTATTTGTTAAATTAATACACATAGCTTTTGCTTGGATAGTGTTATTGCATTAAATGACTTGGATGATAGCCTAATTAGTAAATCTCTCTATGGTTAAACCGTATGGACTCGAGAGGTTGAGGTCAATTCTCATTGGAAGCAATCCTACACTTGTAGCCATGTGCTAAGGTTTTACAAAACAAACTGTATCATCAACAATCTGAGTTTAAGTTCATATCCAATATGTAAAAGATAAACTTATATAGTATCAATCATTCACGATTATCAAAAGAAGGTTACTGTTATATTAAAATTAATTTAAAACTAAAACAAGGCATATTGTGCTTTTATAAAACATACTATATGATCAACAATAATCCCGTTTAAGTTCATATCATATGTTCAGAAAATAAATTTATATAGTATTGTTTTCGGTCACCTAAAAAAGTTTATTATTGTATTAAAAGTAATTTAAAAGTTAAAACTAAGACAAGGCCGGCGAACCTTTTGGGTCCCGTAGAAGTGGGTCAGCCGGTCATCGCTATATCGAATACGACAAAAAAAAAACAAGAACACATGATCACATGGCTTTCCACATGTACAACCACAACGATGCATTGCTCAGCTGCAATGGGGCCCCTCATTCCTGAAGTTCATTTTCGTTCATTTTAATTTTAATTTTCTTGTGTGTGTGATATGTGTGTATATATATATATGTGATTTTGTCTTTTTTATTTTAGCATACAATCCAATCATAATAATCATTGTCTTTGTGATTCTAAAATCTAAATACGTTTGTATTATTAGTTAGTTGCCATGGTACTGGTTAAAACTATGCCGGGTCCGGATGACTTAATTTATCATATCCGAATTAAATCAAGTTTGAACATAAGTTATATGTGAAAAATCCTGGTTGAAACACAAAAATTTTATTAGGTTTAAAACGAGTTTGAGTTCAAACACAGAAAATCTTGTCCGATTTACTTATCCAGACTGTAACCCGAATTAGGTTATTGTCTTATTTACTTGTCTAGATTTAAACCAATCCGAAATTGATCAATTAAGTACGTTTTAAATTCAATTCGGATTAGGGTTTGAACACATAAATATTTCGTAAACACTTGCTGTTGTCCGACCCAAAACTTTTTTTGTCACCCCTAGTAGTGGTCTCATACATAATATATTTATATTTTTTATTCACGTTAAAAATTAATTAAAATATATAGATAGATATACCAGCTAGCTATGCGAATCTTATTTGCTCAATGATCCTTTATAAATGATTGGGGATTCAAATAGCATCCTATGCGCCGTTTTGCCAGTTGCTATACTACTCATCCAGCTGTTAATCATATTAAATCGTAACTAACTTCTAAATTCATTCTTATATGGTAATGGTATTACCTACCCAGTTAACTAATGAAGTATTTTACAAGTGAATCGTTGGTTGAACGACAATCACGTTACATGTGAGTAATTGGTCGAATCCTACCTCTCCCCAAATCTTTGTTTAAAAAAAAAAAAACTAATGAGTATTTTGCCATCATAACTCATGGTTTTAAAACACATATTACGAAGTTAAGAAAATTGTGACATATTCATTAGATATTTAATTTAGTGATGTGAGACTTTGCTCAACACAATGACACTGCGATTGGACTAGGCATTGAGAGAAGATAATAAGTACATGTACCAAGCCCTTCATTTAATCTATGGATATTTAACCTATATATATTTATATATGATTTTCTTGGTGTTCGAAGATTTTTTTTTGGGAAAAGACTAAAGAGAGGAGTGGACGGCCGGTCATGGAGATCCAAAATACTTTTAAATACTTTAAAAAAAGAAGTAAATAATTAATTGGGTGAAAACAAAGACATGTTTTGGCACAATAAGGCCCATAAATTGTGAAGGTGAATGTATGCCCTGTTCCCCATGCACATGACTCCGCTCTCTCTCTCTTGAGTGTCGAGTATATTTATAGGAGTAGTGATCAGCAGCAGAATTTGGTAAAGCAGTTGTAGATAGAAGAAAATGGTGTCTAGAGTGGAAGAAGCCATGAAGAAGAAGCAGCAGCAACAGCAAGAAGTGCAAAAGCAAATACAATGCAACAAAGGAAAAGTTTCCAAGTTCAAGAGAAGCACTTCCAATCTTGAAGAGGATGGTGCTTCCTCTGCCATTCTCTTGCTTGCTTGTATTGCCTGCACCCCCTCCTACATATTGGCATGATATATATATGAACTTCTCAAGATCTATCTCTGTTTCTTTCTATATGTTTTATAGGTAGTCTTTATTGAATATGAATATTCTATCAAATGTATTAGTTACCTGTTTTGATTAATAAGATTAGTTGCCAGATACATATTATCAGGAGTTATTTCTCCATTCAATATAGGATCATGCAAGAAAAGGATTTGCTGAAATGATTCCAACCCCCTATCCCGATTATGCATACGCTTATGTAGAAAAACAGTTGAGTTCTTAGCAAAGTCAAGGCAAGACACAAGAGATCATTACACACTTCCATTATCAAATCTATGATTAATGTAATTCAAGATTAAAAAAAGAAAGAAAACCCTACTATGTACAAGTTCTCCTCACGGATATAAAGTGATGGAGAACATTGTCTTAACAAACGTGAGAGTTGAATTTGTAACCTTTACTTGCAAAAAAATGGTCAAAATTGCTACAAATTAACAATAGGTCAAGGGAGAGAATATGGGTGTAGAATAGATAAAATTTCAGACATTTTCGTATGGGAAGTGTGTTATGGATCAGGAATACCATCTTGAACATCTTTTGGTCTTATCATAGAAGAGGTAGAGCCAACACTAGCAGGGGGCACATGCACCTTTAGTACAACATGCATGGATTAGTCTCATGTTCAATTATATTTCCATTAACAATATTGTTTCGGGTTGTCTGTATCATCATGTACCCAACACAGTAGTAGAGCATGTGATTTTGTCAACAATATACTTGTCATGATATCGAAATGCATGGCGTGGTCCCCATGGAGTAGTTTGGGTTACAGGGCAGATCTTGATATGTGTGGGTTAGGTGTATATATTCAGGTTAAATTTTGTGCTTGAGATTATAAACTAAGATGTGTATTAGGACGTACTGTTGTCTTCGGAGTTTACCATACAGGAGTTGGCTGACTCTTGGGTGAATTTTCCTCTACAAATAAAAAGAAAAAGAAATGCATGGCATGTATTCATTTATACATAGCCAAACAATGTCATGGAATTTCATATACTTTAATGCAAATGCAAACATAACTATTTTACTATTTACTTAATTGGGCCGGGCGGGCTTAGGCTTATGTTACGCATTCTCAAGCCCATTGTTTGTCTTCTAGTCTATATTGATATTGCATGGACCCGACTTTTACCATCAGTGACCAAGCCTGCAAATTCTGCTGACAAAGAGAGCCGGCCCAATTAGATCCCCTGGCCCATTTTCATGACGCGAGACATATTGGGGAACCAGAGTCTCAAGTTTCAACACCAGATATTCAGACACCGTGGAACCCACAAGCATTCATTGGGCAAAAATAATAAGCATCTCAATATTTTTTTATCTCAACTATCCCGAATGATGGAATGAACGCACATAATTCATATGAAATTATGAGCCCTACAAGATTCATATGAAAGGAAGAAGATCCATCAAGTTTCATTGATTGCACAAAGATTACAACGGATAAAAACCATATATACTAATACCTTTTTTCTTTTTTTTTCAAGAACTAGGAATTCATCCAAGATATGATCATATTGGACTCCCGCCCTACATGATAAACCCCGGGCACGAGAATTCTTTTATCCAAAATAGCAACCAAATAAGTTTTCCATATTATTTCTCCAAAAATTAAAACAAAAAACACATGAAAAACAAACATAAACAAAACGGCAGTGTTTATGCAAAGAGACCAACTATAAGGCTGGCACTTGGACAAGGTAGAAATCCAAAATCTGAGGAGTAATTGACAATTTGACAGGCCTCTATGCTGATTGGTCTATGCAAACAAATTCCTTTAATGCCTTAGTTCAGGGGAACAGCAATTAAGACAATTATCGATTTTGTACTTCTTCTATGTTTTTTTTCTTTATTACACCTACACTATGCAACAATCTCGTAATCTACGCTTGTTTCTATGTAATGAAGCTAATATTATGCATCCTTGCTTTGTAATAGGTTCTTTCAGAGCGTTATTGAATATCTTTTGAGAAAGAAAGCGAGAGAGAGAGAGAGAGAGAGAGAGAGAGAGACTGATTTTATGGCTCCAGTTTACTTGTCAAGCAAGTTCAACAATGGTGAAAGTAGTCTTGAAACAGTCAATGGTCTTGATCTTAGTCCTACAGCTATGGCTTCTTGTCGCTACCCCTTTACGTCCCTGTTGGATAAACATATCACTTCCAATATGATCATCCCTTTCTCCGATCGTGAATCCAGAGATCATAAGAGGCTCAAAAGAACACCGAGTATACCAGATCATATTGAGAGTAATTGGAGTACTTATAGTGGTGGAAGCAATAATAATAGCAATAGCTGCGATGGCAGTCGAATCAGCCTGCGAAAGCTGCAATTTAGGGATCATATATGGACCTATACACAGAGATATTTAGCGGCAGAGGTAGAGGTAGAGGCAGAGGCAGAGGAGGAAGCAGCAGCTGCGGCTATTAGTGCCAATTCTGCTGAAGAAGATGGGATTGCAGATGGTATGAGACTTGTTCAGCTTCTCATATCTTGTGCCGAGGCTGTGGGTTGTCGCGACAAGTCACACGCCTCGGCACTACTATCTGAACTACGATCCAACGCGCTGGTATTTGGCTCTTCGTTCCAGCGCGTCACCTCATGTTTTGTCCAAGGCCTATCTGACCGTCTCTCGCTGGTTCAACTGCTTGGGACTGTCGGTTTTGTTGCACCAACGATGAACTATATGGACGCTGCGCTGGACAAAAAAGAAGCAGCCTTACACCTTGTTTATGAACTTTGTCCACATATTCAGTTTGGTCACTTTGTGGCAAATTCATCGATATTGGAAGCCTTTGAGGGAAAGAGTAACGTTCATGTGGTAGACTTGGGCATGAGCCTTGGTCTATCACACGGACACCAGTGGCGCCAGTTGATTCGCAGCCTCGCTGACCGTCCTGGCCAACCACTTGAACGCCTAAGAATCACCACCGTTGGACTATTCGTCGAAAAATTCCAAAGCATTGGGGATGAGTTGGAGGAATATGCTAAGGATTTGGGTTTAACTTTGGAGTTCTCGGTGGTCGAAAGCGACCTTGAAAATCTTAGGCCTGAAGACATCAAAAGATATGATGGCGAAGTACTTGTTGTCAACAGTATTCTTCAACTTCACCGGGTTGTTAAGGAAAGCAGAGGAGCTTTAAATTCTGTTTTGCAGATCATTCATGAGCTTTCACCCAAGACTCTGGTGCTAGTTGAGCAGGATTCAAGCCATAATGGGCCATTTTTTCTTGGGAGGTTTATGGAAGCATTGCACTATTACTCTGCAATCTTCGATTCACTTGATGCAATGCTGCCCAAATATGACACAAGGAGAGCCAAGATGGAGCAATTTTACTTTGCAGAAGAGATCAAGAACATTGTGAGCTGTGAAGGCCCAGCTAGAGTTGAGAGACACGAGAGGCTGGATCAGTGGCGCAGGAGGATGAGCCGTGCTGGGTTTCAAGTTGCACCTATCAAGATGGCGGCTCAGGCCAAGCAGTGGCTTGGGAAAAATAAGGTCTGTGAAGGGTACACTGTTGTGGAAGAGAAAGGTTGCTTGGTTCTTGGTTGGAAATCAAAGCCAATCATTGCAATCTCATGCTGGAAGTGCTAGCTTTCAGCATTCAAATTTGCAGTTTCAATTCAATAAATTGAACCAGGTTTGTGGAAAACTGGTTGGTTCTGTGTGTGATCAATAATATGTATCTGAAGTGTTCTTCAGATTTACTGTGTCAGTCTGCGCATATCAGGCAAATGACAATTTGGGTTTGAGAATTAATGGTTTGTTTTCAGTTTAAACATCATCTGTTCTGGTTATTGAACAGCTTGGAATAAAGAAATTGTACTGGTATTTTTCTTGTTCATATGGCTCTGTTTTTCTATTGTAAATATAAACATTCCTTGATTCTTTCTTCACCTAAAATCGACAATGTAACTTGCTCACTCTTGTTGAAATTACTAAGTAACTGGTGATTGTCATGTATGATCAGTCATCACTATTCTATAACCTAGGAAACAAACCAAGAACAAGAACCCAGAACCCAAAATAATAATTAATAAAGGAGCGTGCAAACAAACAAAACAGAATCAATAGGGCAGAAACATGAAGGGATATTTGTGTGTAACTTCACTATGAAAGAAACTTTTTTAGTCACTGACCTGTGGAGAGAGGGACGGGTAGAGAGAGAGGGAGGGAGATGGAAGCTGTAGGCGTGTCTGGAAGAGCGAGTGCCTCTCTTGTTTCAGCGTCATCAGCTGTTTGCTCTTCAACAGAGAGAAGTCGATTCTTATCCTACGCCTCCTCCCACAAGCGCACTCTTAAACTGCGCACTACCCACTTATCAGCATTTTCTCTATTCCTGTTCAGGCTGCTCCTGGGTGCTCCTCAAGTCAGCAAAACGTGAAGCAAGACTTGTAGAAGAACCTTCAGTCGTCTCTAGCGCCATTGGTTCAGGCGATAAGTTGAGTGCATGCTGAGCATTCTTAAATTTTGAGAACATGTAAATAACTGACATATTTCTGTTCCGTCTGTTGGTGCCGTCTGTAGATTGACAATCACTAGAGCTAGAACTCGATGGAAAACTTTCAGAAGAGCAATCTGTATCCATCATGATCACCTCCTCGCTCTGTGAGACATGTAAAGAACACTTCAATAGGCATGCAGAAGAGCAATCTCCCTGTGTCTTCATTGTATCTTCTGAAGATGAACTGAAAGAACATTCAGAAACACTGGCAGAAGCACCATTAATATCCAGATCTACCACAGTCTCGGGTTGTGGACTTATGTCACGCTGAGAACCCATTTTAAGCTTCATAAGTGTAGACTCTGCATCAGAGGTCGTCAAGTTTATTTTCAACGCAAGCTTAGTAGTTTCTATTCTCAGTAAGTCAGTAGTTTCCGTAACAGATAAAAAAGTTAGCACAAAAATCAAGTTTAAAATGTGCAAAGAGAAGGCTATATTTTAGCAAAAACTGTCATTCCCAGAAAACTCTGCGGTCAAAAGGATTTCAATTATGCAACAAATTTTGGAGGTAAATCGCTATGAATCAATGCAAAAAAACCCATATAATAATCCAAACATCGAATCTCGTTCATATCCTTATAATGATTCTTTTCTTGGATAAAAAAAGTTAGTCAAATAGATCTATAAAGACCAAATTCAAAAGTAACCTATGAGTTATGTTCCCTTTCACACACAATTGGAGTTAAATAACAATTCCTCATCAAGAAACCTAAATTCATGGCACTATCGTCTTGCTGAATCAAAAGAGAGAACAGGATTTCTACTTAATTACTCAGAAACAGGAGAACATAAACACGGAAGATTTAATGGAACACAGAGAACCGACCACAAACCCATTTCTTACCGCGAGCAGCAAAATAACAATTGCCCACCAAAAACTAGTTGAACTAGAGAAATGCACAAATCAATAAGTATATGCCTAAAAACTTACACAAACACACACAACAGAGATAGACAGATAGACACAGAGAGAGAGAGAGGGAGTACCGTATACGGAGAGCGGGTCATTTTTAAGGATCTTGGAAGGAGGACTTCCTAAGGTGTCTGGAGACGAAGATGGTGGTCTCACTCTTCCGAACATCCGTACCGTATGACTGTCCGAGGCCGAAAGCTTAGAACGCGTGAAGCTTGAAGATTCTAGGGCAACACCAACAGATCTGGTTTTGAAAAGAGAGAATGAGGGGTTTGGCGCTGGCGCGATATTTGACTGAAAACCGAAAAAGAAGCGGGAGGCGTCCTCCTCACACTTGGTAGAATCGATCTTATAAAACAAGTTTCAGCCCATCCAAGGCCCAGCCCGGTCCAAGCCTGTAAAGCTAGGCCCATATTCCACACTGCTCATATTGAACACCTCATCCAATATAAGGCCAATAAATTAGACTTTTTGCTCAAAGCTGTACGCGTACCTGTCCATTTATATTTGTGTTTATCACTACATTTTAAAATTTGAAAATAAAACTTAAAATAACTGTGAACCATTGGATTTGGAAGATAAAATATTAACCATAGATTAATTTTTTAACAATCAACTGCTTTATATGTTTTTAGTACATCAACCCCTGTAACCCAGTAATTTGATGTTTGGAGTCCCATAAGCTTCGAGAAAAGAGACCTAGTAGGAGATTCAAATCATCTTCAGTGAAATCCTCCCGATAACTAATCAAACGATTTGCAAAGTACCGAAAGCTGCTTCCGTGCCAACTACAATTTTTGCCCTCCAAAACCTGCGGCAAGTAAACGGAGGAAGGGTCAGACAAAAGGGTAAGTAGGTGTAAAGAGCTCCCCGCCCCATTGACATTCCTACTGTTGGTGTTGATGAATAAATATATATAACTAAAACTAGGCTAAGAGTCTTTTGCATCACAAAAGCCCGATTCCTATAGCATTTTAACTTACTGCAAGAGAGAGCTAATAACTTGAAAACCAAGGGCTCACGATTACACACCTGCTTCTCACAGGCCAATCATCCCCGTGGAAGTAATCTTCGGAAGAACCGTCGTTTACGAACTTTAGATTTGAATTCTACATCTGAAAGTATACCATTGGCAATGTCATATATCAGAGGACTCTTATATTGCTTGCTAGCTGTTAAAATTAAAGGATTTCATTGTTATAAACCATTGATATTAAAGGCTTCAGTTAAGTCACCTTTTAATCTGCCAGCATGATACAGAGCTTCTTCAGCAATGGGTCTCCACTGTTCAGCGCACGAATAGTTGATCCCCATACCAACGCTAAGTCCTCTCAAAAGATGCACTGTGCGAAGAACAGAAAATAGTTCCTCTGGAAAAGCCTGCCATTATAAAACCACACAAGATGAAAACTTTATACGGAGAAAAACAAGAACAGTCCATGGAGTGCCATCGTCTTTCAACTTGATTGTTCCACCCTAGCGGAGATCATCATAAACAATTTCAGCTAATATGCAAAGTCAATTGACTACTTGACCAACAGCTAGTCAACAGTTGGTTGGTCGAGTGATTGGAACAGCTGAAACATCTTTCTTTTATTTTCCAAAGGGGATGGAATTTGAAGTCTTGCGCAAGGACAAGGTGTTGAGGAACCCGACCACTTGAACCTGTGGTGGTCCTCAACAGGTGAAACATCTTAGGAACACATGACATATATCGTCATGTGTAAGAAAAAAACACATAGTAGCTGTAAAAATAAATATAGTTCGAGGATACAACAGTTTGGGATGCATCAGTTCAGACAAATTCAATGAAGTCAACAGGACAGGCACATAAGTTCACCTGTGCAACCAGCAGGACCAATCCAGTTCCAATAACCATGGTCATAATTCCTTTCCACTTTTCAAGGAAAACCAAATTATAACAATTATTGGATTAATCACATGGATAGTGCCTTTCTCACAGCTAAAAGTACGTCAATTTCCATATTATGGAAGTGATATCTAAAAACCGCAATTGAACAATTTGCAGGTGCGCAGGCAAACTGCTAACAAGTCTTCACTTGTTATGCTCTGAACAAAACTCTCATCCCCAGGACTAGCAGAAACTGGGAAGCTGAAAATTCTTGCAACTTTTTATTTTGCAAGATATGTAGAGGTTCCTCGGTAATTATCTTAGACTATTTTCCCAAATAAGTCCCAACAAAATAGCACTATTGATGAAACCAAAAACTCTTCAAGTTTCGTTTCTTAAAGCCCAATATTTTATTCCAAACATGACCTCTGGCATAACAGTCCCAAATATATAAATTTATATAAAAGTAATGCAGACAATAATAAATAGCATCTATGCAAAAGGATGATTATATAAGCAAAAGTTCAATTTCTATTTTATTTTTATTGCTTACCAACACTGCAATTTTCTTAATTGAAGAATCCTCTGCAAAAGGTTGCAAGGTGGTCACCCCAGGAGGAAGTTTTGTGTCAAACAATGTCTCTGCCAACTTAAACATTTCCTGTTGTTCGTTCTGACATTTGCTGAAAGTACCTATTCCAAGCTCCCTGAAAAAGAGAGAACCAACAAAGACAAATATGGCCCTCAATCAAAATAAGAACTCACCAAAACTTCAGGCAATTCGACCAAAAAAAAAATATATATATATATATATATATTTAACTCTTTGTACATCCATATTTCATATAACTAGAATCTGGCACTCCAGCCGAATAAGAACCTAGAAAACTTTAGGACATTAGTGTATAACAAGACTGAAGTACTGAACTCTTCCTTATGTGCATAATTCAACTAATAGCCTTATTTGATCGTAAGAAAAGCAGCAAATCAAAAATGATAATACAAAAATGAGGATCATTCAGATAATGTCATACATATCAATAATACATTTAAACCTCCATTACCGAGACATGCAATAAATTGCACAACGTAGCTCAATATGTTTTGAATTGTATTTAAAACCAATAAAAAAAATTTAAAGTACAAAATCACCTGATGCTCTCTGATACTCTCATGGGGTTCTTATCAGCAAGAGAAACAATCAAATTGGCATAGGCGAGCCTCAAATTATCTGGAAGATCCTTCACTTGCCCATAGTCTAGCAAGGCCACCTGCATTAAATAGAAAAGGCACAAACTAATGGTTTCGTAACTGCATGTTGAAAAGGGCTTGTTAGTTATCCTTAGGAACAATTAGGCGAGTGTTAAGAGTTTTATTCTTACTATCCAGAGTTATTAAGGACAGAACGGTATCAACTCATCAATTATAAGAATATACATTAAGGAAAGAGTGGCAGTTGCCCACTTGCCTCTGAACCTTTGCATATCAGGATATTCCCTGGATGAGGATCTGCATGGAAAAAACCACTCTTCAGTATCATTTGTCCATATGCTAGTGTCAGGCTTTGGAGTATATTCCTGACAGAAAAAAGAAGAAGAAAAAATATTAACAATTTCGCTACACAATTTTTTTTATAGCTTTTGGAAATTATAAAGCAATCCAGAAACTAAAGGACAGGAATCATCAGATGGTTTGTCACAATGACTTGAAATAAAGTTTGCAACAGAAGAACCAATTCTGAAAAAACAGAAGCTAAAATATCAGTAGAGAAGAATCTCAAAGGAAGAGATAGGTCCACAAACATAAATATGGTCAGCATGGACTCCATCTCCCTATGCTAATTTAAGGGCTTACCGCTTTGCTGTTACTGCAATCTTACTGTCAGGATTTATTCCTCTCTTAGCTATTTCATCACCAAGTTTCAGGATTGGGGTTCCATCAATGTATTCCATCACTAAGACCCTCCTACATCGACAGTCACAAAAAACTTGATCACAGAACGTTTTAAAGAAGTAGCCCCAGCATTGAAGTGGGCTATAATTACAAAGCAAATGCACCCAGAAAAAAGAAGCTAATAAAATATTATGAACATTAGCCAGTTTCCTGTTATAAAAATAAGTTAAAAATCATCCACCAAAGATTATGAACTAACGCCACATGAAAACATGGTGCAGCATAACAAACCTAGTTGCCAGATTCTTCAGCACCCGCGGCACTAAAACCGGAGACTTCTTATTGTTTTCATACAGGAAATGCTGAATTCTTTCCATCGCATTGGCCTCCCTCACAAAGTCAAATTCATATCCAATCTGGGAAAGCACAAATGAATCAAGTAACTATTGGTATAGAAAAATTTAAATTTTAACATACAGAAAAACATGTCAATTACCATGGAAACTATTGCCCATGATTTCCACAAAATATTCAAATGGGAATGGGTATGACATGGGGGCTGGAAACAAATTTCATCCAATGTAATTATTGTCATTTCAAAAACTTGTCACATGCAAAAATGTATAGCTTTTGTATTGATGCTTGAGTAACTGAGATCAGAGAACATGAAGGTCACAGTTACAATTATAATATCTAGGAAACAGTATTTACAAAATCAAACTTCTCACTAGTTAAACATGAAGTCAAGCATCATGAATTTAGATGGTAAACTAACCATGTTCGAAAGCAGTGAAGATCAAGCTCAAAGAAACCGTTGCACAGACAAGAAGTTCTGGCAGAGCAATAAATTATTTTGCAAAAGAAAGGAGTCAAATGAGATGCAATTTTTTTCCAATTCTGCTCATGGCATTAGAAAGTCAGTTGGGACAGTACCGAATCTCATGGGTGCTTTGGTACTAGTAAACCAGTGATATATATCCCAATTTTCATGAAGTTTGAGCATGATAACTCATCATTGTATTTGAAATAACAAACCACATGATTCAGACATCTATCATTTTGCCTACTTTTTGCTTGGTAGAATGTCATTCATCTACAAAATGCTCCAGCTCCTGTGATAAGGACTAATAACTAACACAAAGATAATAGGACAAGCATAAACTAGTATAAGCACTAATACAGAGGTTATCTACACCTGTTTCTCCATTTCCTTCATTATAGAATACAAATCGAATTTGATATCTGTTTTTTGCATGTATAATGCAAATGCCTGCAAGTTCCTAATGTCCGTCATCATGAGCTCCTGTACTCCAGGATGTTGCACCTATCATATACCATATACTTCTGTTAGTACGTGGCAAACTTTCCATGGTTGACCCTATACAGGCAACGATACTACCAGGGGGCTGTGAAGAAAGAGTCCTTACCTTGACAACAACATCATTCTTATCACCCTTCAACCTTGCTCGATGAACCTAGCGTGAGAAGAAAAAGGCAAATTGAGACACAAATGGGTAACTCTTTTTAGAAAAGTAATTTGTGCATTATATGACGAGACTTGAGTATTGTTCGAGTCTTTGAGGTTTTATCAGCTACGGAATTATTTGACTACTACAATTGGTAGAAAATCATATAAAGAGCTCATTTCACGCATAGTTTGATCAGTATACCGAGGAGTCATTTCCCCCGGGGTAAACGCCCCGAGCTGGGAGACCCTGATTCAAGTCTCCATAGCAAGAACCTAGAAGAGACGTGCGATTTTACTAATGCTTCGGATGAGGATTGAGGGGCCACTTCAAGGATTTACCCGCGCAAGACACAGTTCCTTATTTCAATATATACTCAAGTAGAAGAGGTGGCAGGAAGTGTTGATTAACTTAAGCTAAATTTGCTGCATTTGGGCAGGTTTGAGAAGGTTAGACAAGAAGGGCGAGCATTGCCACTCACCTCTTTATAAACAGTCCAGGACCAAGCATGGCCTTCCAAACAAGATAGGGTACATTACATCTTTACATATACTAAATTTGATAAGTCATCAAACATAAAAGTAATCAGTCAACATATGCTTCAAGTTCGGATTACTTTAACTTAATAAACTGATTAGATTTGAACAACGGATAGCCCATCAAAACTATTAGATGCTATCCCAAACAAATGAAGACTAATAATCCACATAAGATTAAATGCAGCACTGTGATTAAGTTTCAGTGATACCTTTTAGAGTCATACCACCTATGTTTTTGTATAAAATTATATAATATTTGACGAGAAAGGCCCACCGTAGCTTCCGTGTATTACGTAGCATGAACTCATATATGTTGGTACACACATAACACAAGTGAAATACAAGGTCTACCTTTAAGACAATTGAAACATGTACAAGACTACAAGGAGGTAATAATATCATTCTACTACCTGTTTATGTATGATATCAAAATCATCAGACAACACCCCTCAATGTCAAAATCCTAGCTGTTACTAGCTCAAAATCTAAAAGTGTTCTGCTAGCTCAAAATCTAAATGATCGGCACTACCAAGTTTTCTCCTGACACTTAGGCAATGATTCTGATGAATACTGTAGTAACAATACCATGAAAATCCTATATGGTATCAGAATTCGAAGCCATCGAGAGATTTTATACAGAATGCAGTACCTGTGCAATTGAGGCAGAACCGAGAGGCTGTACATCGAATCTTTCAAACATGTTATTGAGATTTTGACCTAGCTCCTCCTTGAGCACGAGCTGAATCCCTCCAAATGGGGTCGCAGGAGCTTGATCACATAATGTAACAAGCCTTCTCACCCATGCGGCAGGGGCCAAGTCAGGCTTTCCAATGATTTGGGCAACCTAATTCAGATTTCAAACTTATCTCATATCACACAATATCCATCACAAGTCAAAAATTAATCATCTACTTAATGGACTTTCTCCTAGACTATTATTACATTGATCCACAACAAAGAAGCACGAGCCCACACATGAATTTTTCATGTACTCGGTCTGTGTGGTTTGTGGGATATTACGTTGGCCCGATGGTTTACCCTGTGCACACCCATAGGTGGTGACTGCAGGTTCCATCTTTACAAAAAAGAAGAAGAAGAAGAAGAAATAATAAAAGCATACCGCCCATATGAATAAAAAAAGTTTTACATTTCAATTCCTGAGAGCAAGTGTAAAATTGCAGAAGCAAACACATACAAAACAACAAACAATAATTTTTTTTATGCAGAGGACCAAACAGAAAACCCGATAGAAAATTGAAAACAAGCAACGAAACTAATAAAGAAAGATAGCTGAAAACAAGAGCTTAAAAGAAAAACAGAAGCGAACTAGTTTCACTGGGAAATTCAAGTCATGAAAAAGCAAGCAAAATGTGTCAACTACCTTAAGGAAGAACCCACCCATGTCAGAGCACATGGCATAAATTTTATCGGCGGCAAACTCATGCTGTCTCTCCCACATTGCCTCCCGCTTCAGCACATCCTTCTCGAAACTCACTCGAACTTGAAAAGCCTACAAACCAACAAACAGCCACTAAATTAAAAGCTATATCGCGGCGAAAAAATTGAACACAGAGAGTGACAAGTGAAGACCTTGTAACCAGCGTAGATATCAGCGGTCCGTAGCCAAAACTCAAAAGAGCGCTGCAATGGCCTGAATTGAATGGAGAGCTTTTCTTGAAGGTCCTTGAGATCCAGAGAAGGCATGGTTTGGGTTCTCATTCGTTTGATTTTTATTATAGTTAACTCTATCAGGACCGCCACATTCTGTGCCCGAATGGAACAGACAAAGACAACACAAAAACAAAAAGGTGCGGAATTGAAGAGGATAGTGTTTGTGTGTGTGTGTGTGTGGGTGTGGCCTGTGGGTTGTGGCTGAGAAACCAAACGGTGTTCTATATATGTAGCACAAAAGACAGAGGCGCTTGGCGTGGCTTCTAAGGCTTGTGTTGCTTTGTCGACCCATCGAAGGAAGAAAAATGGCATTTTTATGTGTGCGCGGTGAAAACGCGGACCGTCTTTGAGACTTTTAACTCCCTTGGGAAATAAAACAAATGGAAGCAAAAAGGTTATGAACAAATTTTATCTTTTTCATTGTGTCATAATTACTGCTATTGAACATATTAGTGCCATTTTTGACGGTTAAAGAGTAAATGACACCAAAAGTTATTAGAATTCCTAACCCAATAAACATTAACAATATTATCGGTTTTGGATTGTTCGAAAACCGTAAAAACATCGAGCTTGCACGGTTTTACCTTCCCATGAGATCAACCATCCTAATAGTGCTCTTGTAACAGTACGCTTAACTGCGGAGTCTACAGAGTTACCATGCTCCATACTAATAGTGCTCTCGCAGACGTACACTTAACTGCGGAGTAGTTACCATGCTTAACTGTGGAGTCTACACAGTTACCACGGGATGTTCTCCCCTAGAAAAGTGGTCCCCCAAAAGTCTACAGAGATACTATGATATGTTCTCCTCTAGAAAAAAACGTGTTGTTGATGGATAGAAATTGAAATTATATATATATTAACAAAGGTGTTCTTCACATACAATTGAAAATCTGAATCTGAAACTGATAGTGAGACACTTTGGGAAAGCCAAAGTTTTGCATGTGCTCTCTCTTTATCTTTGACCCTTTTCTTTTTGGTGAGTTCTTTTGTTGATATTTTAATCAAGTGCAACCTCTGATAAGAATTCATACACATTCCATGTACAGAATATGTATTTTTTTAGGGTTGGGCATGAATGCTTGTTTAATCATTTCTTGATAAATTTTTCCTAAAAGAATTCTAAACAGAACCTTGCATTCAGTTCAACGAGAAGTTCTTTAAATCACGGCATCACTTATATAAAGACTGACCTTCGTGCGGTCCCAAGCCAATACCCAAATGAAGATAGCAATGCAGTTGTGAGTTGTCCATTACGTGGGGTTTTACTCCTCAAACTGGTTGTGTTCCCAGAACCACAGTACCACACCACTCCACTCCACTCCACTACAAAGTCCAAGGGTTAAAAAGAACCTAATCCTCCTAAAGCTAAAACCTCTAGTCTACCATTATATCCTACAAAATAAATGTTCTGTTCCTCCTCCATTATCTTTATCAAAGAAGCACTTATAGCAGATGATTTCAACTAAGAGATTCACCAAACCCACACAGATATCCATCCAACATGTCTTCTCGCTTATAACATCCTCGGGCGACTCATGAATCAGGCTCGTCTAAACAAGGCGGTCCCTACACTTACTACCACACCATGGAATATAGTAACGGTAACCTGTCTCTGACAAGCCTTTCTCATGGAATTGGCCAAGTTTATGCACTAGACCCCAAATAAATTGGCATAGATCTCATGTAAGCACTTGTACGGAGGGAACATCAACCATGTGTTGGACAACGCAGACAAAAGTAATTCCACAACAATTGTAAACGGTCACAAACAAGTTACAATCATACATGAAACCAATTATTTATGACAGCTTCAGTATTCTCCAACACACATTACCCAACCCCCAATGAAAAGGGCATGATCAGTACCTAGTTCTCTCAAATCAAATGGGGATATTATGCCCCCACTTACGCACAGGAAGTAACATGCATGCCACAAAAATAAGAAAAAATAATAAAGCATCAATTATTGAGACAAGCACAGTTCACAAAGGACACCTGCCAGGTCGTCTCAAAAGATTTACCCCATAATTCTCTAGAACACACCAAAGTTACATCTATCACCGTTAAAGACACATTGCATGGCATTAGACATCTCAATAATTCACCCTTTTCATCAATTGCCACCAACTAAAATGCCACAACAACCTAAGCATCAGTTAACCTCCTGACTCCTGACTCCTGGTGATAAACACTAATTCATAATAGGGTTATTTTAGCACTTAAAGAGTCAATATCATCTCTCAAAGTAGGAAGAAAATGACGGCAACGAAAATTTTCAACTACACACCAGAGAAAGCATGGTGAGTAAACCAAATGCAAGTAATAATCACCATGCTTGAATCTTCGTAAATTTGAAAGAACAAAGAAGGTACAAGATTGGCATCAGATTCATCAAAAGGAAAGAATCCAATAAGTCCTGTGCTCAAGCTTCTTGAATCAGTTCACAAACTAAATGTCAATCACTTCATAGATCAATCACACGAGACAGCTTCTGGATGCGATTTAACAAGAAGTCACCTTGTTTGATGGTCGCCTGGTAAAGAGCGTTCTTTGCATCAGGGCGGTTAGTTTCCAGAACACCTGCAACCTTATCAATCTTACAGTGAAGCTTCCCTGCTGCAATAAATCGTGACAGCTCCCTGGAAGCATATAAGGGTACTTTAGCATCAGGCAGCAAAATATTCAATTACAGACAACAACAACCACCAAAAAAATAAGGTTCAGTTCTCATTCTTTTCCCCCAAAATGAAAAAAGCCTGGAAGCATAAACCATGTGAGAACAAAAGGAAATTAACCACTTACAGATCAATGAATTCCACTGTTACCCCAAAAGCCTTCGCCATTGCTTCAATGGTAACACTCTTATAGGATTCCAAAAACTGAGAATAAACAACAGTTCTGATTTCCCTCATGTAATATCGGAAGTGTGGGTGCAAATAGCGATCCAATTTTATATGCTCTGTCAAGCCAGCTGAAAATAGAACCAAATGCGCAACACAGAGGTAAATGAATTCAGATAAGGAAATAGAACAATCAGTAACTAAGTATGATTTCCATCAACTGTTACATGTAAGCAACGAAGAGTGGAAATGTTCAGCTAAGGCAGCATCAATATTATCAAACAGATAGATGAGGCTAAAATTTGATCATATTCAATTTAACAATAAAGGTTATGGTATTGATTATCAACTCACCAAATGCTGAGAAAAATGATTTGTACCGACAATCATACAGCGAGTTCAAGAACTCAGAAAGATATGGGATTTTCCCAATCACTGTCAATATCTCTGGCGCATCCACCACCTGTCATATTAGTTTAGAGTGAATAACATTAAGAATGAGTTGAAAATTAAACAATAAGAGGTGTGGATAGATTCAAATACCTTTTGCTTTAGAGAAACTCTATCTAATGATATAATGCTTGCAAGGACGGTGTAGAATATGAACGTGTCATAAGGGAAAAGCTCATAAGTTGTGAAAGTTGAAATTGAATCCAGAAAAAGATTTGATGCTTTCTTGAAATTTCGTGTTGACATGCAATACAAGCCTTCATACACCTTCAAACGGTTCTTCCTTTCCCAATCACCTCCCTCTTCAAACAAGCTAGCATCATAGAGCCAACAGTTAATACATCAAAAAGGCCACACGCCCTACCTCAAAAACAATAATTGATGATAGCTTTTTGCTTACTTCTTGGCCTTTTCAATGCTCTTTGAAATGAGATCAAAATCCATGTAGAAGAAGCCAAGCTGCAGTGTATAAAACACTAAGTCCATCTTCTGTCCAACTGCCACAGTTTTTGTTTCTGTCACCTTCAATTGCTCCAATGCTTTTTCCTTAAAGAATTAGCAAATAGCTTAGAGAAAATAAGATACAATTCCAACAATATAAACAAGAAAAGAGCAATGAAAATAGTACATATGTACCTTGTCTCCAATCTGAATGTAAAACAAGGATTTAGCTAAATGTGCCTCTCGAACTTCACTTTCACCCAAGTTCTCTTCGGCATCAGCAATCCTGACAAAGGTAACCACGTATATTCATGTCAGTGCCAACAAAAGATGTAAAAAGCAATATAGCAGCACACGATATCATGTACATATCACATACCACATTTATTTAGCACTACATTGAATGAAATATTCAGATATTTATTCCCTAGCAATGAATTGTACCAGTCTACCACAGTCTCTCATAGCGCTCACTCTCTAAAGAAATACGAAAGGGAGAGAGGAGAGTAGTAATTTTCAACTAGGAGTCTATTGCTCATTTGCTGCTAATACACAAGCATTCAAGATCTTCACATCCAGCCAAGAAAAGAAGCTCTCCACGAGTGATATTGGCATATCAATGGTTAACAAGACTAATTTAGTAATCAAATAATAATAATAATAATGAGGAATCTGGTTATGAAGCAGAGGAATAACAATTTACATGAGTAAGAGAATACTTCGCATGCATTTTTTAATTGTGCTCTAATGATCATCCCTTCTAAAGGTAAAGCTAAATAACTTCAATGCAAAACGTTGGGTCTGGGAAAGGCAAGATGCAGGCAGCTGCCGCAGCCCTATAACCACAATGTGACGAGGCTCTTTCAAATATTTAACCCGTGAGATCACAGTTGGTTTGAAGCAACCTTACCACAAGACCAATGGTTTTGCCGTTAATGATTACAGCATATCATCATGTTCCAACTGTCATCATATTCCAGAAATTAAGTATATACATCAACCCAACCTCCAAATCCTTCCCAACTCCACACTTCTATACCTCCCTTGTGTGCCCATTTGACATCACTGTTGCAAGCACACAAGGAGCTGAAATCATCTCAATCAATTCAACCCACCCAGGAATTACCAATCACTCTCCCTAGTCTAACAGTATCACTACATACAAAATACGGGAAAACTTTTGGCTCCATTAACTTAAGGAGCAAAATTCTAACTTCGAGGGAAATAACAACTATCAAGCAGAGGGTAACAAGACATGATAGGCCACCAAAACGTACATTCACCTCATAGTTAATACAAGAACAACATTAAAATTGCAAATTGAAGACCTCTATACTTTTCTAAAAGCAAATAATAAATAGCATCGCCCTGACCACCATTAATAGAATAAGAATAGCATGTTCTAATTGTATGTTCAGAAGGGACCACGCTTCACTAAACTGACCTTCATTTAACAAAATAACTCAAAATAATATGCAGAGAGCTAACATTTCAAGCTGAAAATATCGCCCGATTCCATGTTCAAGTCTCACATTGATCAAAACCTACTTCGATTACAGCTCTATGCTAATGCAACTATCTGTATCATGAGCCAGCAAAGGAGGCAGAATTCCGAATTCAGATCTCTTATTGTAGTCTTCAAAATTAGTCCAAACAAAATAGAAGATTGAGAACTCACTTCTCATCGTGCTTTTTAGCCTCATCCTCGTTCTTCGCACGCATCGATTCTAAAAGGCTCTGATCCTTTTCCAGCAACCCTTCGGCCACTAGGGTTTCATAGAGCGGAACCATATCTAAACAACACAAAACCAAAAAACACATCGAGTTACACAAAATTTTTAGTACATTGACGGTACTCAGAGTGACTTAGTTGGGAATCAGCGAGTTACCATCGGCCTTGACGGCAGCGAGGACATCCTCCTTGAGGCGGACCTTCTCGATATCCTGGACGTCGGGGTGCTTCAAGAGGAAGCGCTTGTTAGCAAGCACCAGGTGTGGCTGTTGAGTTCCCTCTTGTCCTTCCATGGCTTAGTCGATGATGATCTGGTTAGTCTGCTTCGATTTGCTTTGCTTGAGCAAGGAGGAACTTAGCAAGCGAATATATCAGTGATCGCTCCTCTCGTGGTCTTTCCCTATATCAGAGAAGGTTGTTTTGGGCTTTTTCGTAAGGCAGATCAGTGGGCCAGAGCCCATAAATCTCCACACTCGTTGTCCTTGATGTAATGGAACGCATCGGGCCCATTGGACCTCCCCTTAGCCCATTTCGCAACATCAAGATTCATCTTCATGAGTTAACTAATTATAGATCCATGGGCTTTTGAAGCCTTTCATTGGGTGAGCTTTATTTGCATCCCAATATTTTCTAACTAACTCACTTTTGGTCTACTTAGGTTTCACCTTCTGTGTTTTTAGGTATAAAATTATTACACTCCACCCCAAACCTTCTCATATGAGAGACTTATCAGCAGGAAGGAGCGAGCCACTAAGCACACCCCCCTTGCCCTACACCGCCGTTAAGCCCGCCATCCCGCCGGCCGCCTTATCACAATGGTGAGCTTTTAAGATTTATTTGTTTTTAGATCCATAAGTTTGCATCCGTTTAGGGGGGGCGATCAAATTCTTGTTGATTTAGAAATACAAAGACCATCCGGGCTGCATTGACATGAGAATCATGGTTGATGAATTACAAAGAATGCTGATAGACAGTTGAACCTAAAGAACTCTATATGCAATAGATAAATTATTGCTCTAAAGTCTAAACTGTACAGTACATGGCTTATTAGAAACAATATTAATAATTCAAGAATTCCATACTTGAGCGGGGTATTTTGATTGTCGCGTTAGACATAGTAGAAGGGCGACCACTAGACTTTGCGTTGAATGAAGTTTCTGTCGACTCAAGTGCCCGGGAAGCTTGCAGGGCCATTTCGGTATGGAGTTGGAGACACGACATCGCCATCTACACAAGGCGTGTGATATTTTATCAAAAGCATAAATACCTCAAGAAAATAAGTAATTGCATGAGATCAATGAGCTAAATAAGCAAGAACCATAGGTCAGCACACCATATTCAAATCGCATGACCAAGGCAGGGAATGGGACCTTATAAGGGGAAATGTAAAAATCCACATGCCCATAAATAACAAGCTCCAGATAAAATACTACTCCTCAAACAAGAAGAATCACTATGCAACTACTCTTCAATAAAAGTGCATCCTATGTAATGTATTGGCCAGGTACGGGGGGTTTATGGAGTTTAGAAGTGATAAAAAACGAATAAAATCCCCTTTAGTTGTTGGAGATCAACCAACGTTGAGATTGCCGAATCACAAATGAAATAAATGTTAATAGCATAGAACATAATAAAGGAGTGGCCTCTGGTGATGAAACAAGAGTTCATTATTTAGGCAACAAATGATTACTCGCAATTTAAATGTCCAAGCCTCATCTCATTTAGAGTGTGTTTGGATTGAGGGATTTGGAGGGGAGGGAAGAGAAGGGAAATGGAGTTTCCTTCCAATTCCCTTGTTTGGATAGTTTATAAAAAATTGAGGGGAGAGATTTGAAGGGATTTGGGAGGAAGATTTCATTAAATTTTTGTTAAAATTCTTTCCTCCCAAAATTGAGTCATTTTAGAGGGAAGAAATTACTAATTAAGTTACTTATAAGTTTAAAACCTATTTTACCCTTGGACATAACACTTAAACATAAAAAATAAGGATAAATTAGTAAATTAAACTACTTTTCTTTCCTTTCTTTTTTTTATCTATCCAAACATGTGAGAGGGAAATGTATTTTCCCTCCCTTTCTCTTCCCTTCCCTTCCTTCCCTTTCCCTTCCCTTCCCTTCTCCCAAATCTCTCAATCCAAACACACTCTTAGGGAAAAAGTTATATACACTCCCTGTATATTTAACCGGTTGAATAAGGGTGGACCAAGTTCGTTCACGGTCCAGTCAAAGTGGTTTGGTTTAGAAAATCTGCAATTTAAACTCAAATCAATTATGCTCTTAGCCAGGTTCGAGTAAGTCAGAACTTGTATGGGATAGTGAAAAAGTAAACTAATTTTTTTTTCCTTCAACCACCTTGTGAAAGTTAGGCATTTCTTTAAGTACATGTCCAGGTATAGTAAATCATGTTTTGGTACAGAAATGCTCAATGCAAAACCTATCTCTTTAATCTAGTTGAGTTTGAATTGACTTTAATTGGATCTCACCCAAATCCATTTACCGCAGGCATGTTGGTTCTTACCAGGGCAACGTAGACGCTATAAATTAAACATACCAGGAAATTGAAAGAACATGCCGGCATATAACATGAGCAAAAAATGCAGCACAGGAATTATGTCATACCATGTAGCATTCTCTATCAATATCTGAATCAGCCACATGAAGGGCCCATGTACGAATCCATTCTAGCCCTTCTGAAACTTCATGATTTCCTTCTACCAGGGCAGATGCAACATAAGAGGGATGAAGTGAAACTAATATGCATGAAGCTGCAAAAAGAACAGCTCTTCTGACATATGCCTCCTTGTGATGGCAAATCTCCCTGCATGAAAAACCATGAATTTTTAAGCGGTAAACAAACAATATTTTCCTGTCAGTGGCTAACAGATTGCAATGACACAGATACAGACACTAATGATACAAAGGATCGGTGTAAACCACTATCATCCCACATCAGTACGTATATCTGTATATATTAATATTCAATTTTCTTTTGCTATTTAAGTATTTATAACTATCAAAATACTGAAGTAAATCTTAGGTTGTTGATCAAATAAAGAAAATCTGCACATAATGTTTGTTCAAGGTACCTGGATTTTAACATATCTAGAAGTGGGGGAGCCAAAGCTGATGCTTCAGGGTGCATGGATGCACATCTCATACAAACACCAAGCATATAAATGAGTTTCCCAAGGACAATGAAATCCCTACCAAGCAAATCAACACCATGCCTTCTCTTATCAAATCCCTGCATGGCAGGAAGCATAAATGCTGCTGCATATGCAGGAAACTTATTATGGGACCATTCCATCTGATTTGCTTCTATGTTAACTGATTTGAGGCTCCATCTACGTGTCTTTCCTTTCTTGATCATGCCCGGTTTGGGGGGAAGTTCTCTCTCATAACGATTTGACCAGTTTAGTAGCATTCCTGCATCTGAAATCTCTTTCCATGAGCCAGCTTCAGGAGGCCCTGTGCTACTAGGCAAGAACCAGGGTTGAGCCTCTGATATGGTTGATATCAGGGCTCCTTTTTTATGCTTAGTCTTCACTTTTGCATCAGCAAGCTCTTGAGCAGCTTCACTCATGACATCGAGTATCATTATTCGTTGGCTGATGTCCACATTAGGTGAGTATAGTAGTTTATTTAAGTTGTCAAGGGATTTTAATGGACATGTGACAACCAATGCAACTAATGCTCGTTGCCTTTTCTCTTCGGCTGAATCTTCCTCACCTTCCACAGCCGCATCAGAACAACGAACCTGTATAAGGGTTCTAACAAGGTCGCCTGCTACATGAGCAAGTTCATCGGGTGATGCTCGAACAAGTTTTTCAGCAACATCAAGAGCTCTCTCCACCTGAAACATAAAAGCTGCATAACTATTCAAAAAGAAGTTTCTTTCACCATTTTCCAAAGAAGAGACTGAAACCCTTATGCAGTCTAATTTTCTAAATTGCAAATACGACTTACCAAGGGAATTCTGAACCAAGTCCAACTGCACTTAGTAATTCAAAACAAGTATATTATCTGATACAAATCTTCTTTTTCCAACGTTTCAACTAATAAGTTGAAGTATTTGTAAATCTAATCATATATGTCATACGTTAACCTCAACTGGGAACTCGGCGACAACAACAAAGTTTGACTGACTAGAAGATTGCAATACAATACTCATTTCAAAATACACTTTCATAAAAATCTTTGCACGAAAAAAAGGTATAATGAATTAGCTCAGACAACTTACCCCATCAGCATCATCAGATTTTCTTAGTGCTCCGACTACATCAACCAACTGTGAGAATTTTCTTTTTAAGTCAGAGTCATCATCTGACAAGTCATACGGCTGTAAAGATGAGTCACTTGAGGAATCTGAAATCTCACTTGCATTGTCATCTTCCTCCTCCTCAGAGATGGATTCATAATTTAGTATGGCAGGATCAATGATCTCATTCGGATCAACAATCTTATATTCAGATGCTTTCTTGCCCTTACCCTTCAAGTTAAGGCGTATCCTATCATTTGTTGGGTCCTTTTCTTTCACTGAGGGGACTGATGTTCTTAGTTCGTCAGCATTCGTCTCTGTATAATTAGAGGCAGACAAAGTCCCCTTCTCGGGGCCTGTTAACCCAAATTCCCAATCAATATTCTCTCTGGTGAAGTCATCATCAAGATATAAAGGATTTTTTGGATCAATTATTTTAGAAAAAACAAAAGCAATACTGCTAGCCATTTTTCGAACTAAATGATCAGGGTTTTCCAGCCTACCTGCCAGTATAAAACGCGAGATATTAGAGGATCATTAACCAGTCATTTCGCAGGAAAACGTAGAAAGTAGAAAAGGAACAATAATCTACAGCTAACTCCTTGAAGAACTGAGTGCATCACATCCTTAGTCTTCTCTAATTCTTCCTTAGACATCTTCTCCAGGCAAAGGCCTGCAGCTGCGGTTAAATCTGTATTATGGATTAAGGGTAGACAGAACCTGAAAGATAATGCAGTTAAATAATACAACAATTCCCAATCCAAGGAATATTGGCAGAGGAAATTCCACACAACTGGCAACAAAAGTGAAAGTTTACTAAGAAAATTCAAGTTACTTTAACATTAAATTGAACAGAAATCATAACTCAAGAAAATCGAAACCATCAATTTAGGGTAAGAGATTTAGGATACAAATTTGCTTCTCCATTGGAGATGATTGGAAAAACTCCCTTTTAGACCATACTGCTACAACACGTTGCACTGTGTCTAAGAGACCATGTGATTCATGACCTTTAGTGAGGGAATCTGCAACAGGTGGGCACTGGAGAACGGCAAATTGAAGGATCCATCGTAGGCAACAGAGAGGAAATACTTTCCAGAGTAGAAATTTGTCAATAAACATTGATCTGAGAGAAGAAAACTGAGCAAGTTGATATCCAGTAAGAAGAAGCAACAGTGCATCTAGTCTAATGCAGATGACTACAAAGAATGCATCACTTCCAAATAACTAATTAGATAAACAAAGAAATATAAGTATGACTGAAGTTAAAACAAACTCCGTTGCACATTTGCATCATCACAAATGTGGGCCTGAACCTCTGTTCAAAGACCAGAACAGCCACTTATTTTTGACTTCCAAATGTGTGCTTAGGAAAATATTCAGCTCTCCTTTCCTTGTGCAACTTAAGATATAATAGTTACTTTAGACTAGCAGAAAGGAAAGGAAATGCTTTTGCGTACCTGAGTAGTCAATAAAGTAAATGATAGGGCACAGCTACGTCACTCACCAACCAAGGCCCAACCGACACCCCAATGGGCCGGCTGTAACCAAGGCCCAGTCAGGCCGGGCCCGTGGCCCTACCTTACCGAAAACCTTGGCTGATAAGGAGAGGCACTACCACCCTTATCTACTGCACTTCACAACCACATCTAACCGATGTGGGATAGTCGTAACATTCCCCAGCTCTTACAAGGCCAACATTCGCGTTGGCCTACTCTGTGGCACCAATGGCCCTACCCGGATCATAGGTCGCCTCTTCCACAGACGCAGCCCCTCCTAGGCCCTCCTGGGACGGAGGGGCTACAGACAGGCCCACAAGCGCCCAGACGGGAGGCTCCGATACCATTGATAGGGCACAGCTACGTCACTCACCAACCAAGGCCCAACCGACACCCCAATGGGCCGGCTGTAACCAAGGCCCAGTCAGGCCCGGGCCCGTGGCACTACCTTACTGAAAACCTTGGCTGATAAGGAGAGGCACTTCCACCCTTATCTACTGCACTTCACAACCACATCTAACCGACGTGGGATAGTCGTAACATTCCCCCCCTCTTACAAGGCCAACGTCCGCGTTGGCCTACTCTGTGACTCCGGGCCCCGGCCCATGGCCCAACCCGGATCACAGGTCGCCTCTTCCACAGATGCAGCCCCGCCCAGGCCCTCCTGGGACGGAGGGGCTACAGACAGGCCCACAAGCGCCCAGACGGGAGGCTCCGATACCATTGATAGGGCACAACTACGTCACTCACCAACCAAGGCCCAACCGACACCCCAATGAGCCAGCTGTAACCAAGGCCCAGTCAGGCCCGGGCCCATGACCCTACCTTACTGAAAACCTTGGCTGATAAGGAGAGGCACTGCCACCCTTATCTACTGCACTTCACAACCACATCTAACCGATGTGGGATAGTCGTAACAGAGCCTAAGGTACTGGAAACGAGATAAAGAAATTTTAGTCGCTTAGGAGACGTCTGATAAAGACTTCATCTCTTTACTGTCACAATTATATTTCCTAATTTCTTCCACAAAAGTTGAAAGGCGTGAAGATGAAAAAGAGACGTGCCCACACATATAAGGTAGGTACAAAAGAAATACATTCTAAATTTCTCTGTGACAGCTTCAGGATTTCAGAACGATCAAATTGAAATAAGTAGATCTCATCTGAATGACAATAATTTTCATACTCAAAGATGAATCATTCATGTCACTTTTTTGAATTCCTGAAAGATACAAAAACAATGGGGAGAAGACAGTTTGCTGACCTGACTGATGCCTGATTCTTAATTGTCCGATGAAACAATATCCAGAGGATCCAGTAGGCTTCAGTGTTGCTTGCACATTTAATTGCTAGCTGTAGCAAAAGCTGTTCAGTCATTCTTTCAACAACATAGGGGTCTTTTATTACTTCCATTATTTTCATCCAAATTTGGGATCCAGGTTTTGACTCAAAAGTAGACTCCACTGAGTCAGTAGCTGAAGACAAGATGCTCTGAACATGTCCAAGAACCCGAGGAATAACTTCACTTAACAGCACATCTATGAACATTAAAAATGTCTAATTAAATTTTTTTAATTTCATTCCACCTGACGAAGATAAATTAAAACTCATTTGAAGGGCAAAAAGAAAATCAAAGAGGTAAAGTGGCGTGGCCATCTACTTGGCCACTACGCCAGCAACTTTAACCACTCCTGGTTGGCAACCTAATTGCACTTACTCAAAGCTTTGAGGCTCATTACAGGAACATTTCCAGCTAACAGGGAGTCCCGATATAAAGAGCTTGAATTTTAGTTACAAGCATCAGCCACTTGTCCTAGGATTGTAACTGAAGTATACATGTGAACATTTCTGTATTCACTTTGTAACTATTAAGTATCAAAACATGAATTTCATAGTGAGGAAATGAATAATCTCACATCAGAAATCATTGAGAATTTTGCTTCAATAGATTTTCATTCAATTTTTTTTCCTTGAATAGATCGTAATGGTCAGATTAGGTTGTTTTTTAAATTTTATTGAAGGTGATGAAAAATGAATAAGTAAAATATTTCCCTTCACTTACCTGAAGACCCACGACGAAAAATGCGAGATATTATTTCACCGATAAATAGCAATGTCTGCTCCACATCACATTTATTTGAGGTAGTATGATCTGTATTCAGTTTCTCCATTCCAGAGAGAAGTTGAATGATAATAAGCTTGAAAAATGTACTATTATCTTTGTTAAGAATCAACGATCATATACTTTTTGAAGAGAAGATTGGCACGCTATTCATCCTGGATTTACATTAACATACACCTATTCCAAGGTCAGATTTGTATAACGTAACTAATGGGTCACTAAAACATGTTCAACCACCAAAATGACACAAAAACGGACACACGCAATATCTTCCACACAAAAGGATACTGTGAGGAGAGTGACACGGGTGCCTTTAATCTTGCTTTGTCAGGAATTGAAGCAACAATCTGAGCCACCCTAGACAAACTTGTTCTCAGTGTTGCATTGGTAGTAAAATCTTCATATGGGCAGAAATGGTCGAATTCTTTAGCAATTTTGAGCACCCCGTCATTTTCAAGCAAGCAAAGTACAAGTAACCTGTCAACAATTTAAAAGAAGTCAACTGATAGGGTAAAGGTCCCTTCTTTCCCCTCCTCTTGCATCACAAAAACCAGTACAGTATACAAAGATAGATTTATCCTTATCCCTTGTCCATTCTATTGAATATGATGCTACTACAAAGAATTCCAGAGCCTGTATGTGGATGATACCAAGTAAGATCAGAACCTATTTAATTGTCAAACTACAAATTCTTACTAGACTCACTATGTTGAATTTTGGGCGTAATAAATTCCCAAAATTCAGAAAAAGCAAAATACACATAACAGACATACAGAAGATCAAACAAGAGCATCTGTATGTTGGATGCATCCATATTTTTTTATTTTCTCTTCATACAGGCTTTTGTGAGAAGAAAAAATGAGCATCTTTTTTTTTCCCAGATGCACATTACTACTCTAGCTGGTTGGAAAAAAGTCTACTAACTATAAGTTTATATATTGATTCACCGGCTTACGAAGTTCTGCTATCAGATCAGCCAAAAAATGACAATAGATGAATATAGTAATTCAAACCATAATACCAAATTCTTTTAACATTTAACAAAAAAGCGTGAAAAGTAAATATCTACAGTGACATTCTCCTTAGGGATGATCACAGTAAGAAAACGTAACCCAAAACACAACTGCCAACTGGGGATCTATTCTTCACTTTTGTGTTGCCTTACGATCTGCCTCTAAAAGTTTGCAAACAGAATACTCATGTACACTGATCAAAATTTATAACAAGCCAACAGCAAACAGTCAGGTTTAAGGCTTGTACAAGTGCGATAAGCAAGCAAAAAATCAATTCATCACCCCATAAACTATGCTAGGGAAGGATGCTTTTGATGGTAAAAAAAGCTTCGGCAAGTTCATCAGTATTTGATGACAGCAAAAATTTACAATTCCATGAACTATTGTATAGAAAAATAATTTTAGAATCCATACCTTTCGGTATTAGAGTGGACAGCATTTACATCAACATAATCACTTCCACTGTGCTGCAGGAAAGGAACCAGAGTCTGAACTACCTCAGAGGTAAGTCCGTCAACAAAGTAGACATCATACACAAGCTTCTGCGCAGAAAAGGGGAAGCAAGGAAGCCAATTTGAAGCAACATCTGTACATACAGGAAATATTAAACATTCAGAGTTTGACTAACAGTTCAAAATCATTAGGGATCCTGATTCCTAAATGCAGACTCAAGAGTTGAACTCTCGCCAAGCATATATGGTAAGGTTCAACTAAATGAACAATCTAAAATAAACCTCCCTCTAAATCAGCACCGTGCCTAGAGAACGTGAGAAGAAAACATTATTTTGAAGTTTGCTAAATATTTGTTGATATTTCTTTTGCACATCTTGGAAATTTCATTGCCTTAAATTTGCTGCTTGAATCATAAAGCATATTGTCCTGCCTCCACTGTGGAGCCTTGTTCTGTAAGGGAGTTGTTTTAACTTTTCCAAAACTCGAAGACCACATATGCTGCAAAATTTACTAACCCAGAATACAACATTAAAGTTAATTGAGACTGATTTGTCAATACCAGGTCATGATAGTATCCAAATTATAAGCAGCTCGTAAGGAATGTAAGGTTATTCATCTAACATGCATTCCAGTCACAATTCTGTCAATGGTGGCTTAGTACAACAGGCACACACAGGAGTACATGACATCAAAGTAGTCTGAGTGGTCAAAGATACTAATCCACTCCTACAAAAACTCGCCATTGATTATATAAAAGCAACAAGAATCAACAGGTGCACAACAATTAGAATCACCTAGTAACAAAACCCGAGCTAGCGTTGGAAAGGCCGCTCCTCGGTAGAACACCTCCCACCAATCACTTCTCTCTCTTGCCGAGGGTATCTTCGCACCAAGCACCTATACAAACCAAACAACAAATTCTGAAACAGAAGGAGAGAGAAAAGGAAAACAATGAAGTAAAGGAGAAAAATGGCGTTACAAAAGAGACTACTGAAAATTTCATGTTCCACAACACAAGCGAAATAAACCTGCTCTCGATAACGTTCGTCAATGCTACCTGAAATTTCCAGAACATAAAGAAAGTTAATGCTTTTAGTCCCAAAATTTTGAAATTTGAAACAAAGTCACTGATTAACAAAAGAGAACTGAATTGTGAAGTATGTAAGAGGAGACCTGAGAGAAGAGAAGAATCGATGGGAAAGAGAAGTGCAGCGAGGGAATGAAGAGAGCAGATGACTTGGTCCACCTGTTTGGCGGTCCTAATGGTTGAGACTGCTTCTCCTACCTTGTCGAGGACTACCGCTTCCAGCCCTCTCCGTTTCTCCATGGCCATTGTTGCAGAGAAATTGTAGAGTGGAAAATAATACCACTGTCGATGCTCCGCCTTCGTTTACCTGTAAAAAAGAAGGCTGCTTCTTAAGCCCCAAGCCCAGGATAAGGCCCATAGTCAGGCTCAAGCCCAGTACCATGGCCCAGAAAGTAACCATAAAAATTAAAATAACTGTGAGGTAACGAATGGTGGTTGGACGATGGATGCGCCAGAAAGCTGAAATTTTCTCTTCTCCTCCTCCCGTAACTCCGGCGACATCTTATCATTCAGTCATGCTGAGAGCCTTTGCTCCCGTTGTCTCGGCCTTTCCCACCAGATTCAGAGCTTCCAAACTCGTTTGTCAGGCTAACACACTCACGAATGCATCACCAACTGTTCGACAAAATGCCTCAACCACCACGCTTACCTTACATCAACAACCGCCTACTTCTGCTTATGTTCATCTTCCCTTCTGTAGGAAACGCTGCCACTACTGTGACTTCCCAATTGTTGCTCTTGGTTCCAGTTCCGTTGACCAGGCTGAGAACGACCCACGAGTGTCAAACTATGTACAATTGCTTTGCCAAGAGATAACCGCAACAAAATCGGATTACAAGGCGGATTCCCCTCTCGAGACTGTCTTTTTTGGGGGTGGTACGCCATCTCTCGTGCCACCTGGGCTTGTCTTGTCAATTTTGGATACATTGAGAGTGAAGTTTGGGCTGTCTAAGGATGCTGAAATATCAATGGAGATGGACCCGGGCACTTTTGATGCTGAAAAATTGAAGGAGTTGATGGAGATGGGGGTGAATAGAGTTTCATTGGGAGTTCAGGCGTTTCAGGAGGAGCTGTTGAAGGCTTGTGGGAGAGCACATGGTATTGGGGAGGTTTACAAGAGTATTGAGATTGTCCAGTCATGCAAGGTTGAGAATTGGAGTATGGATCTTATCTCTTCACTCCCTCACCAGACACAACAAATGTGGGAGGAGAGTTTGAGACTCACAATTGAAGCACAGCCTAACCATGTGTCTGTATATGATTTGCAAGTGGAACAGGGCACAAAATTTGGAATACTGTAAGTAAAAGAGTCCATTGTAAAAAATGGCATTAGCCTAGTGGTTATATCGTCGGACTTAGAGGTGAAAGATCCCTTAGGTTGGACGTTTGAACCAGTAGGACGTAATTCTTTGGGGGTTTCCTGCATTCCATGGGCTGAGAGCCGATGGCACGGGCTTTGCTTCTTGGGAGGAGTTAAGAGCCCTATTCTGAGTCTCGGCTTATTTTTACTCACGCACTAGGATTAAATTAGTGGCCCGCTATGCGCATAGGGTGGCCGTTGGGTTGGGGCTTTCCCGGTCACCCAAAAAAAAGTCCATTGTAAAAGCATTTTAATTTTTATTTGTGATGGATTTTGTTGCTGATGTTGTGAATTTATGCAGGTACATCCCAGGAGAATTTCCTCTGCCTTCTGATACACAATCTGCCAAGTTCTACAGAACGGCTTCCAGATTACTTTCTGAAGCAGGCTATAAGCATTATGAAATTAGCAGTTATTGCAAGGATGGATATGAATGTAGACACAATTCTATATACTGGAAGAACAAGCCTTTCTATGCTTTTGGCTTGGGGTCTGCCAGTTATGTTGGAGGCTTGAGGTTTTCAAGGCCAAGGAAGATGAAAGAATATATGAAATATGTGCAGAATTTGGAGAATGGGGTTGCAGAATGGTGCGGGAATGGTCAGATTGATGTCGAAGACCTGGCAATGGATGTTGTGATGCTCTCTCTTAGGACTGCAAGGGGCCTAAATTTAAGGTCATTTCAGGAAGCTTTTGGTGGTTCTCTTGTTAGGTCTCTATGCAACACCTATAAACCTTATGTACAAAGTGGGCATGTGGTTGGCTTGGATGAGGAGAGAAGGGTAATGACCGCGGATAAGTTCGACACCCTACTACTGAATGATGATGCCATTGACAGTGGATTAGCTTATATTCGGCTGACTGATCCGGATGGTTTCCTCTTATCAAATGAACTGATTTCCCTTGCATTTGCGGCCATATCTCCTTAGAACCTAGGACCTGTTGGGACCTGAAGCAATATCAACCTGAGCCGCCATGTAGAGGTCAGGCAGGATTTACCTTTACTGGCAACTGAAGCATTTTCCAATTACATTCATGGCGTAAGCCTTATTCAATGTTTCATTGTATACAATGACTGCTGGCCCCAATTGTATGCATGGAGGTTCTGAAGGAAACAATCATACAATTTTCTATGAAAAGCTCAGGGGCATCTCTTTTCTTTGCAAGGTATATTTCTTGCCCCGAGGTTCGAGAAAGAACAAAATTGTCAGCCTTGGGTACGTTAGCAGCAGATTTCGAAGCCGACAGGAGATCAGATGATATTAGTAGATTTATTAAGAGCAAGTATTTTCTATGAACAATTAGTATCAAAGATGCTTGGTTTGATATATGATTTATAGTACACAAAAGGTTAATCAACTGAAGGAAAAGAGAGGTGTTCTATATATGTCTGCTCCTCTTTGTTTGAAGTAAACGACCAAGCCTTGAAAAGGCTAGCCTTCTCCTTTGGACCTTCCAATGAAAGATCTCATACAGCGGAATCTGCCGGGGAAGAGTCATTCGACTGAAATAATGACAAATTTCATCAATCATCATTGCCCATCCTTTCAACTAGTTAATGGAATCAACATCCTAACCTGCAATCAAAGAATAAAATCAGAAAATTGTGTGACCATTTGCAACATTTTCCATCCTTTCACCTAGTTAACGCTATCAAGATCCTAACCTGCAACCAAACAATAAAATCAGACAATTGTCACCATTTCCAAAGTTCGGTTAGAAACTATTGAATTCCAAGACTGGCTGTATGGTAAACAATTAAAGGAAGAAATGGACAGGAACGGCCTGTGTTCAAAATCCCAATTTATTTTCCTTAGCCACTGTCTGTATTAGCAACCATCACACGACTCCACATTTTATCATCCCATGTCTAGACATGCCTTGTCACCATTATCTTTTCATCCAAGTATATGGCCGGGACTCTTACACAGACATATTGGAATATGCATATAAACATATACAAACACACTCACAAACATATGTGCACAGGCATGTACTTACCAACATGTATCGATTGCCAACTATGAGGGTTTTGCTTTTCCTCCAACTCGTACGATTCGCCTCAGCTCCTGGGTCCCTCTTCTCATTTCTCTGCAAATATTACAGTGGAATAATGCACTTGTTTTGAAGCTTAGATAAACGGAGTTCTCAAAAGCTAGAGCCAGTACCTTTGGTACAAATAAATTATAATATAGAAAAGCGGTAGCAGCATCAACGTCAATATTGATATAGCCAAGTAGAATATACTTGTTTGCTTCTGCAAGAAAAGAAAATAAAAAAACAGAATGACATATTTTAACTGTGAAGCACAAGTTTAAAAACTAAAGACCTCTAAATAACTCTAGGACATGTTCTATCCTGAAGTCCTCGAGCAGAAAATTAAGCCTTACCGTGCCTCCTCTAGGAAACAGTTTCCTCTTTTGCGAGCAAGTATGGGCATCACAAAATTGCCGCAAAAACAGTTCTACGACGAGAATGTGAACATGTAAACATGAGTAAGAGGAATGACAACAATGTGAGTCACATTTTTTTAAAATAAGTGACAGAATTCTCTGTACTACTAAATGAGCGTCAGATAGACAGAAGGAATCTTGTTTGAATAGTTTCCAAATGATTTTTATGTATACCGTGAAGACGGCTTGATGAGGGACCATGATTAACAGGAAAACAGCTATCCGCAAGACTCTGTAAAAGAGCAAGCAGATATAAATGAGAAAAATGCAGGAATTAAAAAGAGCAAGCAATTATAGAAGTCATAAGCAACCTCACAAAGATGGCGATTCCTTTCAACGGCTGCAGGATTGCACTTTGTTTTGGTAGACTTAGAATTCAGTACAAAATCACAATGCAGAGCTCCACATAAATCCGCCAAGCACTTGCTGTCATTCTGAAGCAAAAAAAGAAAAGTCATGCAACGCAAGTAAGCCATTTTTTGCATATAAATAGGTGTCACTATATCAGCACGAAATTAAAAAGATGATTTCAAATGTAGCCAATGCTCCATGCCCCCAGTCCAAATTTCTAGACTACTTTTTCCATTCCAACAAATATCAAGTCCACATACCACATTCATCATAGAAAAAAAGTCATAGATTACAAAGTGTCTAATATCTATCAAAGGACAGGGAACCAGGTCTACACACCACACTCAGAAGATTGTAGTGCCTGTTGTCAAAATGCTGATCAAGAAACTTTTCTGCGCGGAAGATTTTCTTACAGTATCCACACCGCCATTCATTTATATCAACGTGTATCTTGTGCTGCTCCTGATCCCTGAACAAGTCATTGTCTGGATGCAGTCTACACTTCCCTGAAATCTGATACTGCTCTTTTTCCACAAATGGCATCAAATACTAAAACAATGCACAGAGAAAGTCACAAAATTGTCATCAAAATGATCAATATCAAATATCAAAGATTGGATTCATTGTCTTACAAATCCTGGTACTGTTGAATCCTTACCTCCTCTATAATTTGCCAAGCTGCCCGACTTCTTTCTCTCGAGCAGTGCACATCATGGGCTTGCTCATTTTCTTGTTTGAGAGTTCTAAATATGAAGAAAATAACACTCAAGGACATCAAATTTTGAAGCTGCGATGCCATTTACCACATACACAAACTATTTTGAAACTTAAATACAAATCCCGCACTGATGGAGAGAGTAGATGAATTTATATAGGGAAAATTATGGAAGACGAATATGGGTTATTGGCCAACATGATAAGAGAAGAAACATTACCTTGTGCCTGCAGATCCTTCGAAGCCCTAAACAATCAGTGAAGGCAAAATACAGATACATAAGTTCACATCAAATCGATGCATTTCAAAGCCAATAAATTTCATTCTTCTAATAGAATATATCACTTCACCAACTTTTACTAGACCTGAAAATTTCAGTATTAATAAAGCTAAGATGACATCTGATTTTCAGTCATCAGTTTGTTCTTGATATGATCGAACAAGATACTTGGTCTCAAAAACAAACATATATTCAACAGAAATGGATTTTAACCTCAAAACAAGAAGACTACGACAGAGATTAAATAATTGAAGAAGAAGGGAGAAAAACCCAAAAGATCATGTGAGAATTCAAAGTCACCCGAGCACGGATACAGGAGTTCACGGGTTAATGTGTGTCAAGCTTGAATATATGTACCTGGACAAATTCTTTCAGGGAGAGCAAAACCAAGAGAATAATTGAAGTTATTGCCATGGCTCTCCTCATCTCTGTCTCCGCTAGAATCATCGCCCGGTATTCCTGCTTAGTGCTTCCCCTTGGAAAGAAGATGCAGTTTTTTTTTTTTTTTTTTTAAGACAAGAAATACAGACGGACAGAAAAAGTAGGATGGATCGTTACCCAGAAAACCGATCCATTGGACCTATTAATTAAGCCCATTTAGTGATGTTTTGGGCTAAGCAGATTGCCTACCTGCACAGCCCAGTCGAAGCCCTCAGGCCCAATTTCAATACTCACGTCGATCGCCTCGATTCCCCGAGTACCTTCTAGACAGCGGCAATCCATTATCATTTTCATATCGCCTTCAACAGCGATCCTCTTCTCCGAGTGGGGCTTTTGAGCTCGGATTCGTTCACATTGATTCCCTAACGCCATGGCTAGGGTTAACGATAACTCGGAGCGACTGGTGCGAACCAGCTTGTTGAGTTCGAGTCTCTTCATCATTTTCCCGTTACCTTGTGATAAAATAAAATAAAAAAAATAGAAATGTGGGTGGTCGTTGGTATATGGGGACTTGGTCCAATTGTTAATGAGTGTCCGGAGAAAAGAAGACATACGGTTACGGTAAGTGCGCGTAGACGCGATGTATATAATTAATTATGAAATAAACATTACAAAGCGAGAGGGGCTCTTCATTTCCTCTCCTCCTCTCTTTGCCCTTTGCCTGTTTATTGATCGCTATTCTCGTGATCTTCTCTCAGTTTCTTGGTCTCCAAACACATCCCTCTCCAGGAAGCTCCTTCGCAATTTTCATGGCGTCGGTAACCTTTCTTCTCTTTTTTCACCTCCATTACATTATCTGCGTTTCTGAATTTTTGTATACAAATATAGAGAGATCGATAGTAAATTATGGTTGTGATTCTGTTCGTAGGTTGTGTTTTTCGTAAGAGTAGTTGTAGCATCTGTTGTTCTTGATTCATGTTTGAAGATAAATATAAACGAATGAGAAGGAAATTAAAGGAAGTGGCAGTATTAAACGTTTGGGTTGGTGTTCAGATGAATATCATGAATTATGCGATCTTGTATTGTCCTTAGGGTTTACTATGCTGCCTTTGTTTCAAGGAAAATCAAGCTTTAGGAACGTTTATAATTTTCCAGTGTTTTCGAATCAAGAAGTTTTCCTTTGCATAGAACATATATTGATTTTCCCTCAAGGAAAGTATAAATTTTACAAAAACTTAATTTTCCTTCAAACAAAAGGAGCCTCAGATTGATATTAGAGAATGTGTTGTGGGCTTGGAAAATTGGCAGGTGTTTTTCTCCAATAATGAGCTTTCTTAAGGTGGTGCTGAGACAGTCTGGGGTTGTATTCCAGGGATTATTTGTTTTTACAAATCTTTAGTTGCAATTATTTCTGAAGAAATGATCTGTTCGTGGTGAGTTAGGGGTTATCAATTCACAAGTTCTTGAAATACTGCTAGTTTAATATGATTTTACAAATCTTTTAGTTGCAATTATGTCTGAAGAAATGATCTGTTCGTGACGGACATTTCTCCTTATCATGTCTTACTATTTTCCTTTGGTAATGAATTAAGTTGAGCGATAAATACTGCTAGTTTAACTTGCTTGTTACTATCCTGAATATGTAATTTTGAGGTGGAGTGAATCATGTTACAAAGGGAATTTGAATCCAATTATGTTCTGTTTCGGCCATATACCTGTCCTTTATTAACTGCTGCTGCTATTTATAATGCCAAGAGTTTGAAACAGCAGTATGACCGTTGTATTATTGCCATTACCATGGTAGGCTGACTTCCCAATTTACACCTCGCTCCACGAGCACCTCTGGTGTACCAGTTATCGTGCCCACGGTAAATGCTAGGTAGCCAAGTACGGAGCGGATAACTGCTGAAAGCATTAGGAATTGATAAGTCAACAAAGAATGAGCGGGACAGAAATAACAAGTATTGCTTGCCTAATATAATTGATTCTCTCTTTCAGCAGGACAGAGGCCTCCCATTGCCCAAGTTTGGTGAGTGGGATGTAAACAACCCAGCCTCAGCCGAGGGGTTTACTGTTATATTTAACAAAGCTAGGAATGAAAAGAAAACAAAGGCTACTGCTGGTGTGCCCGTTGCGTCTCCAACAAAAAATGAAACTGCCTACGACAAAACTGAGACTTATCAGCATCCACCGAAGGTATGAATCAACTACTTGTAATGGATGTTCATTTTTCTGTTAAGGCAATTCTGAGATCTTGAGTTCTATTTCATGCAGAAGAAGTGGCTTTGCTGTGGTTGAATCCACACTGCTTTTGGAGCCTTGAATTTCTATATCTTTGGCTATAGCATCTTGGAGGAGGAAAGGCTAGTCTTTCCAGTCTATCCTCTTGAATAATTTCACTTCTGAATCACTATGCCTTCACACTTCAAAATTTTCTTATGCTTGTCATATGCGCTTCAGATTATCATGGAGAAAAAATGCAAATTTCCTTTAGAACTGAGAGATTGTGACATGTAAAGGGCTGATAATTCAGAGTGGACATATCAATATATCATATATTCATTAATACTACCATACTACATAAATTTGCTATGACTTTTTAAGCATGTTCTTTCCAAGAAAATTTCAACTCCTGTGATCTTGTGACCTCAATTATTTAGATTTCATTCATTCTCTAGTGGTTGTCTATTAGAACCTTGCATTTATTACCCTTTCCCCCCCTTTCACAGAGATCTCCTAGCCCTTAAAATCTAGGCAATGAATTTGGCGAACTTTTAGCTCGCGTGATAGGCTGAGAGTCCCTGCAGTAGTAGTCATTGCAGTTTCCCTACAGTTGTAACCACATAAACCTTACAGCCACTGCAGGGGCCCTCGTCCGTCTCGTGACAGCGATTTCTCTACTCCAGTCTTGAACTACAAAACTCTCGGTTCCTGATGGAGCCGTATTGAATTATAACGGACTCTGCCAAGATCACTATATCCACGAACAGAGCAAATAGCTGTAATCCTGGTGAGGGAAGGCACCTACAAAACTGAGTCATCTGCATTCTTAAATGTGCCATGGCATTCAACATTTTCACCTCCCTAAGACCTAATCTTTTCCCAATGAGATTGAAAGAGACCCCGCAATGAGATAAAAGATAATTTACATAACCCACAAACCATGTTCATTCTAAAATTACTTTAGAGGATATAGACAAACTGTGAAAGTTTGTCATTCGGCGAGGCTTTTCAAATATCTGCTTTTTCTACATGTTTACAACCATCAAAGATAAATATAAATATAAAATACCTACCCATAAAAATTCCATGGCAGGCTGGTAGCAGAATGCAAGTACGAGTTAATTAATTTCCGGAAAAAAAAAATCAAATCCACAACGGAGGTAAAATACAAAAAAATTTACACAGGCAGCCTAACTGCAAGGTAAGTTCCATTGCCAGCCATTGTGTCCTCACCTGCAGTCCCGGAGTCACCAAATGAATGCAGATGATCTTAAGAAGACACAGTTGAAGAAGACTGTTGGATTGGATGGTCAAATTTACAAGCTGGGCCAAACTTGCAAATGCCATAGCGACTATAATGCGAACAGATGTTTTGATCCTGAATTTCAATTACAAAAAGATGAAAGAGTATTCCCATTTAACATAGAAAAATAACTTAGACCACTTAAATTTAAACAAACAAAATCACAATTTATCATAAATAAAAGCTAGTCATTAACAGGAAATACCAAATGAGGGATGCATGTCTTACGACACAGAAGATAGATTGTCCTATACAAATGCAAAAGCAATTCCCCAGAATCTTCTTCCCAATAAAGTTTAATTGATGCCTTAATCCTCATGTTTGAAGTTGTGCTACTTAAAACAAGTTCCAAGTATACTATATATATATATGATACCACAATATTCATTCATAATCTAACTTTTGCATTTTGCCATCCAATTGTTATAGTCCATACCTATCAACAATTTCCTAATATTCCACACAATACAAAGCGATTAACCGTTAAAGGACATCATGTTTCTAATGGGCTGCCAATCCCACTATCTTTCAAAGAAGAAAGACCTTCACTTCTGAATGCAAACATCCTTGATAAGAAATGCAGTCTAATGGAAAACAAACTTACAGGTCTCAGAGGAAGGCCTCTGTCACTTAAAGCAGATGGAAGTGATTTTGAGATACGACTTTTTGGATGATGAAATTTGCAGTTCATTTTGAATTTACAGTCCCCAGTTTTCATAAAGTAAGTGCATTCAGATTGGCCAGGTCGTTCTGGGAACTGATCAACTAGCATCTGGGACTCCTGATGATGAGTATACGCATTGGTCTCAGTTGCAGGGTTGGTCATAACATATGCAGGAAGTGGACGAATACTCCTTTCTGGTGGATATTGAGGAGCCTTTACGATAAAATCAATCCACATCAGCAATGAGAAATGTATTAGGACACTAACATCTTAAATGAGGAACGTATCACAGATGATTTCACTGTTCTTAATTATTTTCTCCAGTAAAGAATGATCTACAGTAAATCATGCTCTACGGCTACCCCTCCTCTAATACACAGATAAATAGAGAAGAAGGTCAATGCACATAATCCCAGATGAAATCAAGCATTTTTTTTTAATGTTATCTGATTATCAAAGGCACGAGAATGAGTTGATATATTCAGTCAAGAGAATGAGCTGATACATTCACCGTCACAAGAATGAATCGCAAGGCAAAAAAGTCTCCAAGTGTATTAAACTATTAATACATAGTGTATGACAAAGTGTACGAATGTAAAGTAGCTAATAATTCCTTTCAGCATGAAGTTTCAGTTTAGCATATGTTATACCTTCTTCCATTTCTAATGATATACACCTTCAACTTCAACGCAACGTTAGATCATTGTTATTGTCACTTCTTTTAATACAATAGTTAGCAAGATGTTGAACCCAAGTTTGGATTCATCTAAACCCTCAAACATTGGATGATCCAGTGAGAATCATTTGTTCAAGAAGGGAGAGGTACTAACAAGTATGCATATGACCCTGACTTCAAAACAGTGTATCACAACTGTGAATCTATCAAAATGTTAAATCCTCTAGTTCGTATGTGAGGGCATCATCAATTCATCATGCTCAACAACAAAGTAATCATATTTCCTTATAACCATTGAATTCTTTTTTCTTATAAGCATTGAATTAATGCAAGCATGGAATGGTAATAAATTAAGAATTCGATTCTCCACTGATAAACTTAAAAAAAGAAGAATTAAATAAAATACCACAACTTTGAGAATTTCAAACAAGCGACAGCTAAAACATCTCATTGCTATTGCTAAATCAATAATATTCTGAATATCGAGTACAGGATCAAATGCACTGACCAGTAGAAAGTTGAAAAAATAATGAGCATGGGTCAAATATTAAACGGCACAAAACAAAAGAAATATGTTTTGGACTGCTCACAGGTACTTGGATCATTCAAGAAGATCATTGAAACAAGCTCGAATTGAATGTAAACTTAATCTGAAACAAAGTTCAGGCGCACTCAACTTGGTGGGCTCAAGAGCTAATAAAGTTCAGTTTACCAACTAGGCATCAGGCAAGTATGGAAACAAAACAAACATCTCAAAATAGTTCTCCTCGTGCCTCTAATCGGGTGGCACCCCTTGGTTCCTATTGAATATATTCACTTCTTTTATTGCTAAAAAAAAGAAGCTACATATGGAACACAGGGTATCATAACTTTAAATTGATAGTCTTTTTGCCTAGTGTCATCGGGCCTGGGTAGGGGACTTATAAGGGGATCAGGAGCAAGTCGCATGTACTCCGGAACCCACCTTAGAGTTGCACTTAAAGTCATTTGATAGGTTCCAACAAGGGATGAGGCTCATTCACCAATTAAATGTGTCAAAGCTAATCACCAGCAAACACTTCTGAGCCTATCTTAACTACAATAGATAAATAATGAATATGACCCCAAACCCTAACCGCTCTACTATGGTCTGCTTATGAAAAGATCCAAATTATTGTGAACGGCAAAAAGGGTTGCAGGCTCACAAGCTCGCTAATTACGTGCAAGCCAAGCCTCCGAAGCCTGGGTTGAAAGCTCAGGATGAGACTTGAGTTTAAGTTTGAGCTACTGTAAACTTCAATAAATTATGAGCCAAGTCTAAATAGCCTGAACTTCAGTTCAGCTTAACTTTTATCCTACTCCATGGTAGCCATAATGGTTGATATTGCCACAAATGATAGCAATGGAAGTAATGTAGCACAAGAGCGATAAATGTTACCTGAAAGCCATTCCATTCTGGACTTTGGGGAGGAAACACAGGGGCCGGTGAAAACATCACTGGAACAAACGGGGCAGTCTCATTTATTGTCCTTGGCAAAGACCAGGGAGCAACACCGGACTGGGAGGTACTCTGTAAAGTTGCAGACCCACCATTACCATATCCTGAAGCAAGGTCACTTCCTCCGGCAGCTGTAGGATCAGGATGGTTAAACCTGCAATTTGCTCCAAATTTGCAGGAGCCATTACGCATGTAATATGGACACTCTTTCTCTCCCTGTAATTGACTAATTAGATTTAGAACATTGTTTAGCTTCTAGTTCGCAAGCACACAAGATAAAAGAGGAGGTACCGGCCGGATTGGCAGGCCAAGAAAATTAAGTTCTTCAGTTTGATGGACCACTGTTTCTTTCACTCTTGAATGGTTGTATCTACAGGCACTCCCAAACTTACACCCTCCTGTCCTCAGGTAATACTATGAAAGGCTCAAGAAAGAAAGAGAGAAAAAAACATGAGCACCACAGTTACATACTGCAAAGAACAAGAAAGATAACCACTAGAAGATAATGACTAAGATCGTGACAAATCTCTAGAACTCCCAAAAAAAGGGTAAAGAACTTGACAGAGGGAAATTGGAAAGGAAAAAAGAAAGATTATTATTAGAATAATAACCTTGCACTCGGTCTGACCCGGGTTCTCTGATAAGTCTTCCCTTTCCTTCACCTTTTCTTTAATGCCCTTCAAAACAATAAATATTCATAATTCCAACCATAAAATACTAATTTTGCCAAATTAAAAAAATTTCCATCTCTAAGCTAACAAATTCTGATACAAAATCATAACAACATAATGACATTTGCATGTACACATAAATTAAGCATATTGTAGAGGCATACATAATGACAGAAAGTGATTCTTCTTAGCCAAAATAGAAATTTTTCACGACCAATTAAAGCCAAGGCATACATTAAGATTTCTTTGTGTACATAATCAATTAAAGCTAAGGCATACATTAAGATTTCTTTGTGTACATAATCAATAAAAGTTACCTGGTTTTTCCGTATAACAGGATGATTAAACTTGCAATTGGATCCGAATTTGCAATTCCCTGTTTTCATATAGAAGGCACAATCTCCTGCTTCAGGCCTCACCGGGTATAAACACTTCTTATTATCACTGCTACCATTATCGTATGTCCCATCCCGATTTGCATGCTCGTCTGCACCATTCCAGCTATACTCACCCTTGTACTCATGCTCGCCTGTACTATTCCAGCCATATTCCCCCTTGTACTCATGCTCGCCTGTACTATTCCAGCCATCTTCTCCCTTGTACTCATGCTCGCCTGTACTATTGCAGCCATATTCCCCCTTGTACTCATGCTCGCCTGTACTATTCCAGCCATCTTCCCCCTTGTACTCATGCTTGCCTGTACTATTCCAGCCATCTTCCCCCTTGTACTCATGCTCGCCTGTACTATTCCAGCCATATTCCCCCTTGGTCTCATGCTCCTCTGTGCCAATCCAGTCATATTCAACCCTCTTCTCAGGCTCGTCCGCACCTGTCCAGTCATATTCATCCTGCTTTTCATGCTTCGTTGCACCTATCCAGTCACATTCACCCTTCTTCTCCGGCTCCTCTGCGCCTATCGCTTTCTCTTCATTCTCAGACGCCTTGATATCTCCATCACTTTCTTTGCTCTTCGCACCGTCTTCTATTTCATCTCCCCTTTCCTTTTCGTTCGAAATCTTCACCGCCACTTCTTTCTCTTCATCTTCTCCTTCTCGTTCTCGCACCGCATTCAAACTTAAACTCTTCCGGAGGTGCTCGTGGAGCGAGGCGTCATCAGTGGCGTGATCGGAATCACGCTGAAGAGCATCTTGATCGGAATTGGAAACCGAAGATTGAAACCCTAATTTAGATTCGTCGTCGGGTTTGGAGACAATGATCTTTTCAGAGTCGTTCTTTGTAAGTAACGCAGCATCACAAAACTTTCGAAACCCTGATTTTATGCGAGAGAGATCCATAAGAAATCCAGATGAGAACGGAAGTAGTGTACACAAGGAAGGAAATAAAACTCAGGGTATGTGTTTGTTTATATATATATATATTTATATGGATGGATCTACATGAATTTAATTTCTATTTGTAACGTAAAAAAGTATGTTTTTATGTCCAAAATCACTTTCACATTGGGAAAAAAAGCTCATCTAATAAGTGGAAAAACACTTTACTTGGTCTTTCAACCAATCCAAGTTTGATCTCCACAAAGGCTGGCCTTTATCCCACAAAAATGTGGAATCGATGACGACTTGACGAGTCCATAAAAATTATAGACAATTTATTATGTGTATTCGTTTTTACCTTTGATTTTTATATAGGATCATATTTTTATGAATTCTTATTGAATTCATATAATTTTTTATTATTTCAATACATATTTTTTATAACCATACACATTTGTATTACTAACTTATAAATTCTTTCAAATATGTTACTAACTTATAAATTTTTTCATTCAATCTTAAACAAATCATTCGATAACATAAATCCCTAGATATAAAATTTTTACTTTTTATCTATGTTGCTTTACTTTTTTGTTGCTCTCATCTAATTCAACTATTTTCCTTTTACCAAACTTACATTTCATATATTTTATTTTAGTTCTATTTAATTTAAATACAGACTCTAAATTTATCTCCATCGCCTGCGTTTTAAGGTTACTCTCAATATTGTCTCATCCATTAAAATTATATCATCCGCAAACAACATAGACCAAGATAAAACATAAAAAATAAATCTAATTCAAGAGCCAACAATTGCTCCAATATTAACCAAATGGGCCTAATGAATACCCATGGTAAAACAGAATCAATTGTTACCCTCAATGACAATTACAGTTAATTTACTATTCCATTTTAAGCCTACCCTACCCATCAAATCATCAATCGAACAACAGTCTCATCAGCAATGTAAATTGATAAATTTCACTCAAGATTATAGCATTTGTCAAAACTAACCAAATAGGGATGGATAGCATTCAGTAATCAACAAAACTGATAAATAGGTAACAAGTCTTTGTGAAGAAAGTTAGCTCTCCTTGGAATCAGGGGTGGCTGGCAAAAGCTCTAGGGAAACAGGGCAGTGGTCACTTCCATAAAAACCTGCAAATGAAACAAGTTCAAATTTCTGTTTACTTAAAGGAAAAGAGCAAAAAATTAGATCAATTTAGACGACGCCATTCATAATGTAGAAGATGAAGTACAATAAGGAGCCAATTTGCACCTTCCAATTCAATGCCATGCCCGTGCATCTCGCATCTAACAATCCTATTTTTGAGCTCCTCTGCAACTATAAAATAGTCTATTCTCATCCTTTTCCCTCTGTACCTGCAAGAAAGCTACTGTTCAGCAGGATGCCCTTAACCAGAAATTAGACTATCAACCAACACTGATACATTCTGATTATTGGAAATGTTCTGAAACTAAGTTAAAGCAGCAAGTTTTAAGTACAGCGCCACACAAAAGTTAGCTTTCTTACTTTCCAATTGGGTGTCCGGACCATGAAAATCCATGATCCATATCTTTCTCCTTGTGAAGGAATCTGTATGCATCTATTAGCTTCCCCCTGAAGCATAATCCACAAAACTATTATAATCAAAAGCTTAATGAGCACAAGAAAACAAAAATAAATTTCCAACTCAAAAGGCCAGAATGATGAATCCATAATCATCAATTTTGAACCAATCTCAACCTAACAATTTCATTTCAACCTCCTAAATGATAAATATGGAATCACAAACAGCAAAAATTTTGGTGAAGCTTCACGCACTCTTTCAGTATAGCACCGAAGCGTTTCCGCTCAGCCAAGGTAAATCCAGGCTGCCCACAATCCTGCACCATCAAATAATTCAGTAAAAAAGCTATATCAATATTGGATAACTCAACACGGAGGCAATTACTGCATAGTTTAGATTGTCTTGAAGTCCTAAACATACGGAAGTCACATGCTAAAATTGTCCATGATTAAGTCAAGACAAAGTGCAAATACCTCTTTATTTGGAGGAACATAACCATTGAGCTTCGCAGCGCTGAAAAACTCTGGATGACTCACATCAATCTCCTCATGGCTGCAAATGACAGGACATGAGAATAAGGATGCATGGTAATTCAACAAATTAAATTTACAACTTCAAGCATAACAGGTATCATCACATCAACATTTTTTCTCCAAAAACTTAAAAAGCGAAATGAAAGAGCAGCAAAAATGTCAAAGTGAATCATCGAAGGCAATACAGACCTTACGGTCTCTACTCTCTAATACGGCACAACCTTTGTTCTTTATTGGTGAAATTGAAGAAGGTGCACATGATTCACCTTGATCCACCAACTTACAGGGTAATATGAATTAAGAACAATGCATTCTATCAAAATATGGTTTAAACTGCTTGGCCATTTTATAGCCCTTGATTCCCCCAATCCCCACTCATCCCCAACAAAAACGAAAGGAAATAACTGTTTAGCACTCACCTAACATTCAGATCACCACACCATATAAGCGGCTTACTTGAAGATTGTAAAACAAACTCCATTATCCTTTTATCCCATTTTCGTCTCCTTTGAAATGAGTTCTCTTCCTCTTTCCAACCATTATTTGGTGCGTATGTATTCAACAAATCGAATGTCTCAAATTCAGCTAAAACGACGCGGCCATCCGGTTCATGCTTTGAAGCTACCAACAAAGACAAATATATAATTATTTCAGGTTGAGACTTTGAGGTGCAGGGGAGTTATTGGAAAATGATTTACTACTGAGATGAAATAGATCAGATTAGACCATATTCATGTGAAACCACTACAGCATTAAACAAATTGAATAGTAGAAGCTAAAAACATTATTTTAGTTCCTCTAGTTGGGCAGTCTATGAGCATGCATACAATCTCAGGGTTTTTTTTTTTATCATCATTAAGTCCTAACACATATGTTTCAAATAATAACTGCAACTGAGTTCAATAGTCCAAAAATGGTTAATGTTTTCTCTAAAAAACAAGAAATATACCTCAATTGCAAAACAAAATACCTTTTCTATCCAGAGAGAACGAGACCTTTTTTGGTTGAAAGCATTTCTTTACCAATAATGCAGTCCCTGCATACTTTGAATCCGCGAGAGACCACCAAACCTGATAACTACCAAATGGTGGACTCAAAAGAGCATGCATCAAAATCTGCACAGAAGAGAAAAAAGGTTATCACTCACTCAAAGTGAATATATGAAGATTTTTTTACCCAGCCATGCAATTTCATTTTTCTTTCCTGTTTGAATGTAAAAGAGAATAATTTTCAAAGTCAAGGACAGTAAGCCACCCTTGATAGCAAAATAGTGTTGGAAAGATCTAATAAGTCTAACTCAGAGCGAACTATCAAAGTCACAACTGCCCCTGATCCAAAACGAGAGACTTCTAAGCCAATTGTCCCGGAAGATTCACAATTGAGTTTCCACTTGTTAGAAAACTCTATAATTCTTTTCCAACCAGATTCTCCAAGAAATAGCTAAAGGGCATATTAGGTGTGTCTCTCAGTTAGCTATACTTATATTGTCGTCTAAGAGGAACTCTTAAGATAGCTTGGCAACAAAGAAGCATTATACTCATCAATTTGCAATTGCAGGAGGCCAGAAGAAATTCAAGTTCACATAAGCAAAAGATATTGCTTAACAGACGCAGATAACTATACACATTTAGCAATAACAACAATACTTGCCCGTTTTTCTTCACGTGATGAACTTGTATCATCTTTTATGTCCCCGGAGTTTTTAGGGGCACCCTTGGAACCAGCAGCAGGCATCCGCACTTCCTACAATTAAGTAGCCATTAGCTTGGCACTTACCAAAAATAATTATAAATAAAATGAATATGTGATGGAACAACTAGAAATGATCAAACATCTTCCAAAGTACCATGATGCACAGCGAAAATGAGACCATTATAGTGTTAACAACAACACATACATTTTGCAACTGAAAATGTGTTATATCAATTAACTTGATTTATCACTCGATGTCAATTAAATGGAACAGTTTCTCTTGCTAGTACTAGCCAATGTAATCCAGCTACCATGTGAAACATGATCATGTAACTACAAATGAGATCATTTTTTGTTCACAAATTTTTTGAAAAAAAAAAACAAAACATCTTCAATTTCAACTAGAAATAGCATCACTACAAAAAAAAGTGCCACGTTTACCAACCGGCTTGAGCCAAAAAGAATATTAAAATCCAGCAAACATAATTTAGTTCAAAATAGAAGGGCATCACTTAATCAGAATGCTGGAAGCCATTATCCACAGATTCTACACTGAAGACCCACAGAACAATGTACAGTGCTTGAGCTCTACCGTCAAGCAAACAAATTACCAAGAACAATAGACACATAAAATACCCCGAACTTTAAAAATGACAGAAAATCGTACAAGCTGAAGTAGCAAGAGTTCTGGCCTTTCCTCAGTTATTTTTCTCCCTAAGCCCTCCTGTTAATAAGAACTCAACTGTGACTGCCAGTCAACCAAAAAGCAGTTTCATCGCTCTTTCTTGACTGCATTGTGGAATAAACCCTCGGTCCTCATAATTTTGTAACACCACTCTTTGCCACAGCAAGACAACAATGAAAATTAGAATTAAAAGGGGAAAAAAAAAAAACAACATACACAAACCCACAATATACCCACTATGCAACAGCTTGTCAAATGCAGTAAACCTCAAAAACCGTATGTAGAACTAAAACTCAAATTCCAATAACTCAAGGGACCACAGACAAACCCAACAAATAAGCAAGTATCATCAAGGACAATCAACCCTAGATATCAAACTCAAAAACTCACACTTCACATTCACGCACATCAATCAACTTTCACCAATTCTGGTCTAAAATAGGACTCGTCACAGAATATAACGCGAGAGGGAGACACTGGAGGTTGAGTAACCTGTATGGCAATGACATCGGGATCGAGATCGGAGACAAACTTCGAGAACTGGGGCCAGTCGCTTTTCGCTCGGAGTAATAAACTGTTTGCATTCCATGTCACGAACTTCAACGGCTCTCTCTTTTTCGTTTTGGTATTTTCTTCTTCTGGTATTTGTGTGTTATCATCGTCTTGTTCTTTGGAAGAAGACACAGCAGCTTTCTTGGCGGAGCCTTCTTTCTCTATTGGCTTAAAGAAACGCTTCATACTCTTCCGATTTCCAGGTTTAGAACTTGCAGAATATTACCTTTTACACTCCTCTGCTGCTTATGAGAGTGAGTCTCAATTAGTAGTTTTGAACTTCTGATTTTATCATAGGTAATGGATATGGTTTTTGTTTTAGGTTTTCCGACTTCATTTTTAATACCATTTTGTAGGTTTGTGTGATTTGGATCGGTTTAGATGATCAAATTTTTATGACTCGGATTAAATCAAGTTTATATAAATTATATATCCGAATCGGATGATTAAATTTGTTCGACTAGGATTAAACCCGTAAATTATATGTTCGGAATTTGATCCAAATAAAAAAATTATCAGATTTAAAACCAAGTTCGGGTTCAAACACATAAATTTTGTTTGATTTACTTGTTTTGATCCTAATCCAAATTAGATCATTGTCCAATTTACTTGTCCAAATTTAAACCAATATGGATTTGATTAATTAAGTAAATCCAAAAAACAATTCATATTAAGATTCAAACATATAAATCTTTCATAAACATTTGCTATTATACGACCCGAAATCAATTTTTTTACCACCCCTAATTTTAGTCTTTGGCCGATTGGCGGGCGGCAACACTGGATTAGGGGCAGCCGGGCAGGGCTGTGCAATAATTATCAACAATGCAGGGGCCCTAGTCCAAGACTATAAAGTTCAAACACCATTACACCAAGTCACCAACCGGCAACCACGATGGATGGCGGTGTCCGAGATCAACCACGATAGATTCATAACCCATCAAGGCCGCCAAGTATTGTCTTCGCGTACAGGAAAGTAAACTGAAATAAGATGACAAAACTGCGACTTTTGGAAGCAGAAAGAGCAGCCTTAACTGTAAATATGGCATGTAAACAGCATCATAACGGTCTCTCTATCTAACATACTTCTTGACGCAACAAGCATCCTAAAGCTATGTAAATAGAACAAAGAACCAACTTTATACATTGGCTGGGACTATAAGAATCTCCATCAGACGACCACTAAATAAAAAAGAAAACATCAGAAGGAATTCAAGCATCCCATCTCATCTACCTTCGTTTCGGAGCTCATAAAGGCCATTTGACAATACATGTAATGGGCAACAACATACATGAAAGCAACAGACGAAATATATGTGCTTATCAAGTAGCTGAAGCCGGGGCTGCAGAAGCTTCTGCCACAGATGACTCGAAGGATGGTAGGAGCCACCCCTTGTTCTGGGCGTATTCCACGTAAAAATCGTACTTGTCCTTCGCATTTGGAATATCGAGAGCCAGGTCATCAAGGCCATCCTTGATCCGAGTGAACCCTTTGGTCATCTGATTGATAGTGATCAGTCCTTCACTAAAACACTCCTGCAGCAGATCCAGCATCCTGTCATTCTTCTTTTCCATTGCCATGACTAAGGCCTTTTTCACCACCTCATGATTGAAGAAAGGCATTCCAATATCACGGATACACTGGCAAGCTTCACTCACGACCCCTCCACTTTCATACTCCTCCAGTAGCTTCTGTATCTTGTCCTTTGCATCCTCTACAGCCCAGCCGGTCCCACCTCCCCAACACCTCAGGATCCTCTCGCCAGCATGACGGGCAGCAATGAGTGACTGAGCCATATGCACCGTCTCACTGCCGCTGCAATTTGGTGGCAACTTGCTGCCAATCTCTTCTAGATTCAGTGGCGCCAAGACATCATCAATCACAGCCCTGGCCAAAAATAGAGCAAGCTCATTCGAAGCATCCAGAATATCCAGTGCGGTATCTTCCGCAGATTCCAAAAGCATGACAAAGCCATTAACCATGTCTTCAGTTGAAAAAATTTCAATGTGAAGAGCAGAAAGCAGAACAGATGCCATTTCTTTCTCTCTGTTCTTCCTGTCCATGGCAAGGGTAATCAGCTTCTTCAGAAAAATAGAGTTATATGAAGGTGCCCCAAGATCTTCAAGGCCCCTGATGAGTTCAGGAATATCATATGAGAGAAAATACTCATGGATTATAGTTACTGCCTCCTCCTTGTACCGCCTCAGCTTCTCATCTTCTATGCATACCTTTCCATCTTCACCGGAATTTGTGAAAGAAGTATCAAGCCACCCTTCAGAGATAGCCTTAGGGACAAGTGACTGGAATAAGGTTTTTGCAGATGGGATATCAAGGGCAAGATCATCCAGGCTCTCCGCTAACCGGGCAAAACCTTTAGCCATTTGACTGGAACTAATTAGACCCTCCTCAGCAGCTTCTTTCAACAGCTTCATTATTAGTGGCTCTGCTGTTCGAATCTCCATAGCAAGGATCAAAGCCCTCTTTACAACCTCATGATGGAAGAATGAAACTCCTAATTCCCTTATCAACCTACATGCCTCAAATGTATCTCCACAGTCAATGTATTCCCTCAATAGATCAGCAATCTTTTTCTTGACTTCCTCCACTGTTATGTGAGTGCTACCACCCCACTTCCTCTCTACCAGCTCTGCATGGTGAGGAGCTGAGAGATAGCTCTTCTCAGAAGTTTGAATAACTTGAAATCCCTTGGAGGATTCTGGAAGTGTCTTCTTTGCTCTGGTGAGGAAGGCTGGAGGAAGGATGTCATCCACCACAGCACGAGCAAGGAACAAAGCAAGAATGTCAACTGCATCCAATATGTCAACAGCAAGATCATCAGCAGACTCGAGAAGCATGACAAAACCATCCCTAATGTGGGCTGGGCTTATCACATCAGCATACAGAGCTGAAAGCAGAACTGACGCCATTTCCTTCTCCCGGTCATGCCTGTCCATGGCCCTGGAAACAAGCCGCTTGATGAAATAGGGATGATAGTCAGTTGACCCAAGTTCTCTAAGGTCAGATGATGCCACTTCCACATCACCAGTGCTGAAATACTCCTCTATGAGGGAGACAACAGCTTTCTTGTAATCGTCCAAGGGGTCTGAGATTGTTGCCCCGACAAGCTGATAGGGTTCCTGCAAGCAACGATGAAAGGAGAGCATACTATTAATATTCAAAATAAAAACAAAATCATACGTATAAAATATAACAAGTTCCTAGGGGAAACAAACTACCACCATATACCACCTGCACCTAACCAAAAGGCCTGCATAACACATGGGAGAGATGGATCAGATTATAAGACTTTTACCTCTCCACTATCATAGTTAGGATCATTGCGGTCAATCTGCGATTCACCATCAGTGTCGAGCAGTTTCCCCCATGTCCCCTTGCCACCAGCACCATCTGTTACCATTAGTTAAGAGGAAAGCATATTAGCAACACGAAAGAGAGAAAATCATCGATCCACAGAACCAATGACACTGTCAGAATCGAATGTGCACAAGGAACTCATTTCGCATAAAATTGGAAGAATCAGAGAAAACCAACAAGAAGATGAATTAACAAGCCTTTAGAGGAGTGGTACATCTGACAATCTTATTCATAGTAGAGTGTTTTTTTATGAATTTCTAGCAAATTACGGGTTGACTTTACTAAGGATAAAGTCAGATGTCGAACTCCTTTTATATGACAGATTGGTTTGTCTTATTTATTGCATTATACAAATCTCTCCCAACAACATGTCAAGTATTGAAAATGAACAAGGATGATATATTATTAGAGCGAGAGAAACAACGTATTTTTCAAAGGAGAAGTCTATGATTCTTTCTTAAAAACCATTCACAGCCAGAGAAAATGACCAAATAAAAACCCCATCATATTCTTCAGCACAAAATCAACCCTAATGAGAGTTTTTTTTTTGGGCAACATATTATCCCTTCAAAAAAGACCTTCAAGTTATCACAAACTCAAGACCAGCAGCTGATAAACAGAAACCCCAACTGTTATATGTAAGAAGGCACAAAATGATCTTTCTGCTATATAAGAAGTCACCAGGTTTGTTATTTAGTTATGTATGCCAGTAACAAATTAGGAGAGACTTAGCACATAACCAACCAATCAATCCACCGGAAAATTTAAAGCAAAGTTAATACATTCATAAAGGAGGATGTGCACATATATTCAGGTTTCCACTGATACTACTAACATATCAAGGCGCTTCAAGACTGCAGCAATATTGCACAGCTCGTTTGCTCAAAACACAAAATAAGATCAAGACTTCACTGGTTTTTCCTATGATGTATCCCATTCCCATCCATCCTTTTTTTCAACGTTTATTCATTATATAATCATATTCAGCTATTCTGCACTATAACTTCTAAGCACTCAGTAAAAACAGGCCCCATGCCACAGCCAAACGTGGAAGCTTTATAATTATTCCAAAAAATAAAAATATGCCATAAACAATGAAATATACAATTGTACAAGCACGACCTAATTGTCATATTACAAAATTACAAATCAATACAATATCAAATATAGGACAACCAACTACATGTTCGAAAAGTAAAAAGCTAATTAAGCAGCACAGTAATGATTACATCCATAATTGTAAAATGGCTAATCATAGAGAACATTTATATCTGTTGGCTTCATATGGTTTCAATCATCGTAAGTTTATTATAAAATAAATGAATTCTTTGAAAATGTTATACATACCTCTAAGAGCATAACTATAATATAGTTTGGTATATCAGACCATTCCTTGCCTCTTTCCACATGAGCTTTTTTGCAAAGTTCAGATTTCATAGTTAAACGGAGGAGGAAAACAGGAAATAGAGCTGCTAAGAGATTTTGCTTATGCATATATGACCGCATTTTTTTTTACGTTTGTTTTCCTTTATGCTTTGATTTGCTTGCTTGTGAAATCTATCAGCACAAATATTGTCACTTTTGTTTTTTGGTACGTATTATATAGCATTGTGCAGTATCACCTACACGTTGTTTCTTTGTCCTATTCCGATATAGGTACATGTATAAACTTGAAATCCACCATTGCTGACACGTATTGGTCATATTTATTGTAAGTTCTTACAACTACAATTACATCTCTGTCAACTTTTTTGTTTTCAGCCAAGAGCATGAAAAAAGACCGGAAAAGGAAAAAAGAAAAGAGAACGGAAGAATTTGCCGGAGAAGGAAAAAAATATAGAAAAGGAAAGATTCTGACCACTAGTTGATGCGCAATGCCTAGAAGCTTGAAAACAACTTAGCTTACACAACCTCCAAAAGATGAGAAATCAATGAAAAGTAGAAAGCTAATTACGCAGTATGGTAATACTTGCATCTCACGGAAAACATATTCCATTTACTATATGATAAAATTGTGACAACCAAATGCACAACTACAAAAAAAAAATCCACCACTCCTAGACGGACAAGAACAAAAAGATTGAAAATGACTCCAGTAACACCATTCTACAGAAGACAAATTCAACACATGCATTCAGAAAGACAATTCAACACATCATTGTTGTCGTAATCATCCCAAAACCTGTATCCCAAACTCTGTAAGGGATGGCTACATAAATCATAAGAAATCGGTGTGAATCTACTCATATCCAAAAGCTACACTCCACTAATCCTACTTGCATCCGTATTTTGGGCTCTATCCACCACGTATATGTTGTGCATGCCTGATCCATTTTAGCCAAACTTCTCATATCATATCTTTGTTTCCTAAATCAAATAATCTCAATTTTTATCCTATCATTTCAAGTGTCACACACGGCATCCACTGGTGTATAATAAACACCTAAATATAATCTCAAATATATAGTAACCGGCGATCATGGTAGAAGGAAAAAGAATGGTGGAGTGGAGACGAGTATAGCATTAAGTTCATCTTTTGGTCAACATCCACAGTTCTTTAGAGTCCAGATATGCCAGTAAGGATCATGGAAAACAAGAATTCAATAACTCCGAGATTCACAACAAAGAAAGCTTGCAATAAATCAATAAAAAAATGCAGTTAAAATTATTAAATAACCTGATAAATAATATATCAAGCAATTAAAGAAGTAAGGTAGAATGGAAACAAATCTTTCACTATATGGCAACGGGATAACCACCATGTCTTTGAAACTCATAATCTAGCAAAAAGTGGTTATCATTAGGAGAGTACCAAACAGACTCACCCTTCTTCACTCTTCCAAATTTTCCAGAGTGAGACCGGCGAATATGCCTCACAGCAATCCCGGCAGTCGGAGCCTTTCCAGCAGCAGAAACTTTTAATAGATGCTCAGAGAGCAAAGATGGCGGGGATTTTGGGGACGATGAGAGACTCTCCACGTTCAGGGTAGCTGTCTTAAGTACTTCCCTCTGCTCATCCGTCAGAAATCCCTCCCCCGAAGCCATTTACAACCAACAATTCAATATAATATAGACTGAACGAAATAAAGAGCATAGGATTAGAACGTACAAGAACCGTGAAGCAGCAGTAGAAGAAACAAAAACAAGACCTAAAGTTCACACAGTTGATTAACATTGCAAGAAAATCCAAATAAGAAACAAAAACAAATAAAAAACCTCTTTTTCTTGTATACTCGAAGAGGCGATTGAATCTGAAATCCGAATCCAACTCTTCTGTGCTTGGCTCGAGATCCGGGCCAAGACAGGAGAATCAACCGGATCTCCAAATGCGAACTCCAGGTCAGGCCGGACTAGCCCTTGAAAACACGAACCAGAAGACGAATAAGATCCAATCGCGAGTCCCGAAGAAAATATCTCCGGTCTGTGCAAACTCAGTGGATCCGAATTCGAGTGCTAGTATTCCGAGTGTCTCTATCTCAATCCAGAGTGCGAGAGAGAGAAACGGATGAGGACGAAAGTGAAGAATAGAGGATCAATATATAGGGAGGCTACGGCCTCCGGTTACGAGTACACGTAATTGGGGGGTTTTATTTTTTTCTAAGAATATTACGTACACGTGCCATTGACGGTGAGGGCAGTCAGTGTTGGTTCATGTATCTTGCTTCCACCCGGCTACAAAACAACCGGCTTAGGGTTTTGGTTAATCAGGGTTTAATTACAAAAAACGCCATTCTGGATTTTAAGTGTAATTAAGTAGCTTTGGATATGCTTGATACTTACTTGTTGTATTAAAATTTTGATAAAATTGATGGAGAGTAATAATATTTGGAAAGGGGGGTATGGAAATATAACAACTCTTCAATCTCCAACAACTCTTTCCTACTCTTAAAGAAAAAATTGCAATCTATGAATCGAAGTGCTAATAATTGCTACCTTCAAATAGTATTATTTATTGTCATGGCTCTTTTTCTAAAAAGATGAATTGTCACAACTAGGGCAAAGGTGTTGTGTTAAGCAACCCTGGCTAAAAGTGCACTCTCTAGAACAAACATATCAAATACAGAACGAAAACATAATAAAAATGGAATGAAAATGCTAAGAATCTGAGCTATTCCAAATGTTGAGATGGACGCATATGATCCATGTGAAATCGTGAACCCCACATGCCCCACATTATCCATATGAAATTGTATGCATCACAGCTATCCCACATTTAAACATCCTCCAAGCCACCCGTATGGTAATTCTCCGTGATCGCTAATGCAAGCTCCTCAGATAGCATAATGCAAGTATTAAAAGCTTCAGATTGCCAGCATGAAAGAGTGAAACCTGTGAACAATAATATGACTCGGATAAACAAAGTAGGGATGCGACTTGTCAGTCACTGTAGGAAATTTAATCGGATATACAACGATAGAGAATGTTTCTGTATGGTATAAGCTGCAGCTGGCAGCGCTCTTTTTCTTCAAGTATATTTCTTTCCATTTCACATTCATTTGTTATAATCTCATGCTAGATTTTCAGAGACATTTGTCTTTCCTTATGATGTTATATAGAATAGAAACTTGACCGGCCCAATAAAGATATCTAATCGAGATTTAACTATGAAAGATAGAAACTCAGTTACCAATCTGAATGTATCTGCATGCTTAGAAGGACGAAACGTCGAAACATAATCAATTTACTACAAATGAGAGAGAGAGGAATCCATTACCTGAAAGCATTACCCCAGCATGTCTACTGCAGCTCATCTACTAGTTTGAAATACATAGGCCAACATTTTGGTTAGCCCTCTATCATGCCAACACGTGTTTTGCTTTTACTTCGATAACATAGCAAAGCACTTCTAACTTAAACTCAGCGATTGAAATCTTGCTTCTTCCAAACCTGAAAGCAGATAATTTAACTCCCATCAAAAGAAATTTAGATATCATCTAACGTGTTTCGGACTAAAAATCAATCTGGTAAGTTACGAGATTAATAATTTCAGTCTTTTTTGCAAGGAAAATAAACAATATGAGGAAAATATATTCTGGATTTTCCAGCATCTGATGCGAAAAAGGAAAATAGTTCAAAGAAAAAATTTCCCAGGTAATGTAAATCCAGGTCTAAATTCAGAAAACAACTTGGTTTTTTAGAAGGATAACGTATTTTTGAGAATGAAATCGAATGATCCACCATTATCTGTTTGCCCACAATTCACTAGTGACTAGCCAACATCCATTGATCATCCCCAACCACTGGCATTTATGTAAATTATGGACAATTACCACCAGAGACCAATGCTGGATGTAAGAAATTATTTTCCTATCTCAGATATTCACTATCACAATTGATTGTTATGAATTATCTCATCGTCATTAAAATTTTATTTTACCTCTTTTTTCACTGAAATAATTGTAAATGCAACTTATTTTACAGTAAACAGATGGCCAATGTTGATACCTGGAATACATGCTGCAACGGGTGCACTGGTTTCTGGAGATTTTTCTGAAGTATTAAGCAAACCACTTACCTGGAGTATATCTGCATTCTAAACAATAAAACTTGTCACAAATGCTGAATGCTACCAGGCACTATGCTACATTTTCTCCATTGAGTGATATCCAACAAATTACATAACAAATGTAAAACTATCATTACATCGCTCATACAAAAGAATTGTCAGCTACTAGAAAGTTCTTATACGGTTATATACCATGTTTTCCTTACCTTTACAGAAAACAATGCTGGGGCAGACTCACTTTTCAAACAAATGTTCACACATGTTAACGCTTTCACAACAGAATCCGGCACATCTTCACCAGAAGGTGTGATGCTCGACACATCCTTGTAGTTGTCAAAAGCCATTCCCTCCCTTGAAGAATGACACATTAAGGTATTTCCATATAGACTTTGTTTATCGTTTCTACCATATATGCAACCTGTGAATTAAAAAACTAGGCTACAATTGCTTCAGTTGCACTCGGAGAATGCTCTTCCCACATCTAAGAAACAATAACAATACTCATGAATGATCAAATGTACCAAAACATTATCTGATGCACACATGCAAATACATGTTGGGTCTAAATTAACCTTACTAGCAAGTGTACTAGTCGGCGACTACAACACAATGATGAGCAAGGGTCGAATCCACAGAGACGGTGTTATATCTAATCCAAATGTATATTTGTATGTACGTATGAACAATGCAAACAAAAGTAAAGTTCAACTCAAGATTGTTTGGTTGGGTAATTAAACTAAGACAAACAAATAGCAAAGTGTTTTTGGTATTTTCTTAGAATTAGGATGCAACTAATGCAAATGAGATGATTTAACAAATATGAGATGAACACCAAGGCTTTGGAATCCCCATTGGGAAATGACTTGCAATGACACAAATTCACACACATATTTGCTAATTCGGGCATAACGAATCCGTACCTAAGTCGGTTTTAGCGCACTTAAGCCAAATCTCCCTAAAATCGATTACTAGCCATCTTATTGGTCTAGGTCGGATCTTCCTAAATACATTCTAGCCATCTTATTGGTCTAAACATGCATAGGAATTCATGGAGGTCTATGGAGATTAGAATTCATACAAATTGTCACCTAATTAAAGGGAGACACATTCATAATCAAGTGTTTCAAGAAGCATAATCTACTTGACATATTAAGCAAATTCTCCAAACAATTTCATCCAAAAACCTAAAGTGTTGGCCAAACACCACAAGCATGAAGAAATTGCAATCAAACATAGAAACACAAGATTTATACCCAAATCAACTCATATATATGTAAATCAAGTCATAAACAAAGTCATCAAACCCAAGGCTTCAACCTAGCCTTGGCACAAGTGATTTAGTTACACATAATGAGAGAAAAACACAAAAGGAGAGATGAGAAAATCATGAATAAACCCAATTAGTTGAGTAGATCCAAGTTGAGCTGAAGAATCTCTCCTCCTAGCTCCAAGAGTCGCCTCCCCCTCTGCTTTCGCTCCCCAGAAATTCTATTCTAGGTCTAAAAGTGTCCTGCGGCTCGGCAAGTTCGCGAATTAAAACATCCCAAAAAACTGTCTTGTGCGCCTAGGCGCGTTGTATTCACGCCTAGGCGCACCACGCCTAGGCGCACGCCTAGGCGCACGCCTAGGCGCTATCCTAGGCGTGCACAACTTCAAATTCACGCCCCAACTCGCTGGACTGGGCGTGCACAAGTGATACTGGGCGTGCACAAATATTGCGCCTAGGCGTGGAATGATTCCAAAATCTCCATACGACGTCCGATTTGCACGATTTTAGCGTCTACGGAAAGCTTGAGATGTCTAGTTTCCAATGCCTTTTATTTCGCTTGATTCCGATAACGTGACAAAAAGTTATAAGTATTTGAACACACGAAGGTCGGTGGACATTTTCTTCAGTTCAGCCCTTTTTTCATCACTTTTTATCCAAACCGCAATCAACCTATCAAAAAATACAAATCAAAACATAAATACACTCATTATTTATTTAAATGAAGCTTAAGAGGGGGAGATTCCTACCAAAAACAATAGGTATTATCACACCTATCAATACACAGTAGAATAAAAACTAAAAGCTACAAAGAATGACCTCAATGCAATTATGACACCGTGACAAACCTGTCAACAACAAATCTGGGAAGCATTATTAAACAGAACAAGTTGGGTCACAAAATAACTCTTGACATCGCTTCGCATAGTCTCCAAAGGTTAAAATTTACTTAAGGTTCCCATTAGCTACGTGCCACTGTCCTCAATAACCAAAGATGGGTCCTCCAACTTGCATAAATATTCATTTTACTCATATTTATTAACTTCTTGCAGATCATTACCAAAAATTCGGAAGTCCTAGCACTATCTGGCTTAGAACCCAACAGCAGTGGAAGTGTGGAACTAATTAGCCATCATGAAATGCTAAGGGAGCTACAAATTGAAATCACAGAAAATATTTAAAATAATTACAATTTTAAGAAGCCACAACCCTCGGATCTAAACACATGAAACAAAGAACCAACTAAAGTTTCATGTTACTGTGGAGAGCAAACTAAACCATTGCAAAAGTATAAAGGAGTCCGAAGGAGGAAAAGATGTACCGGATTGATTGTTTATTGAATAATAGAATGGCAACCCAATTGGGAGTTCACATCGAGCAAACAACCTCTCCCCCAAACAAACTTTTGTTGATTTTCTTCATGTATAACAGATTTAACAGATTGAGGTTTGGGAGGGTTTCCGAATTTTCTTGAATTAACGTCCGCAACAGCCCCAATCATCTCTTGTCCATCCGAATTTTCTCCATCGCAGAGCTTTGCCAATTTACGCGAGTGGCCGATAGCTTCAGAAGCATTACTTTCGAAATTAGAGCTAGAGCTTCTAACAACCAATGCTCCAATTACATCGAGCCCTTTCAAAAGCGAAATTAAAGAAACACAAGACTTTATAACATTCGCTCCATTGAATTGCATGATTTCGCATCTTTTTTTTCTAACAGTTACCTAATTCGTTCTGATAATCCGGAGTGCCATTGCGGGAGCGTGTAGATGCATCTGAAGGTGGAGATTATGGTGAACGGCGGTAGCAACGATGATCCTAGCCAGCCAATGGAGGGCTTCCCTCGATGACCAAGTTAGAGCGCACAACTCTTACGCTCGTGTTCTCGCTCCATTGATTTAGCAAAGCCTCGATCTCTCAGCTAATCCAAACTTAACTGGGATCTCTTTGCACATCTTCCAGTCTTCGGGAAAAAAAAAAACGTGGACCACCGTAACAAGCTTGGGTCGATGATGGGTTCTAGCGTGTTTCGTTTGTGATGATTAAGGTTTTAAGCCCACTTTCAAGGAAACTTTTGAGTTTTGCCTGTCTACGGCCTTACATAAAATAAAAAATTGATTAATGGGCTACGTTTGTAATAATTACTAATTAGGGTTTTAGGCCCACCGCAAGATGGATGATCTTTGGGCATAGGCTTTCACTGAACCCACCATCCTCTTGAATTGCCATGCAGTCGTCTTCCCCTTCTTGAATTGCAGAAGCAATTGTCCTTGGTACAATGGTTACAGGAGAAAATTTTCCACTTGTTTGGGAACCAAGACAAATCAAATGAAGATACGTACTTTACAGAATGAGAGAGATTTGAGTGTCATAGAATTTCCAGAAGGGCAGCGCCCTCGGTTGCAAAATTATCTACCAGCACCACAAGAAAGAACGCGGTGAATCAAGGACGATCGTTGTGGTTGATTCGTCGGCTGTAAAGCCTGTGAAAACAATGACAATACATGGTTAGGTCATCCATGGGAGGCCATTGGTTATTGTTGTTGTGCTCTGAGTCGTTTCTCTGTTCCTAACTAATTTTCACAATACATCTACAAGAGATAGATGCAGCATTACAAAACTATTACCTTGTTTAATGGAATTGCTGGGGTTCTCCAACAAAGCGCGTTCTCCTCGAGCCTTCTAGAAAAGAAAATAGACGGATTATTGATATTGAAGGATTACAATGGGATGAGGAAATGAATGTCAGTAAAAGAGAATCAGTCAGTCTAACAACAAACAATGTTATTCATCAAAAAAAAAAAGAGCAAAGAACAAAGAATCGGTCTATTTCAAATGGATTCAGGATCATGAACATCTCTTGGCATGAAGCCTAGATAAGGCATAACATGGGTATGCTGTTCATTCCCAGCGTATATGCTTCAACAAGACCTATTAAGGCACAGCATACTACAGCTAAACGTCTTGTCCAGTGTGTGAAACTTTTGTTCCTCAATATTCAAGGAACACTTTGTGGTCGTCTTAATTTCTGTATGCAACTTCAAATTAGGTATAGAGTTCCTTTTCAGTCGGGGATTAATAATCTATTCGCGTCAAGAGTCATGAATAAAACCGATATACACAAGATTACATGCATTCACATATCCAGTAGTGTATTTGCAAAGAATGAAAAGAAATACAAAGAAAATAGATGTATAAGTGATCTCTTACCCATGCTCCTTGGAGTTGTCAATGCAGTTGTTTGAGCTAGGGCAGAAAATGTAAGGATCAGGGTCACAGATCGATAATGCCAACTCGTTTTGTTGTTGGTTACCCATACATATCATTTGGGAAGTGTCCGACGAATTCTTCCGCAACCTCAGAATCCTAGGAAAGCAATTTGGCTGATCTTCTGTCTCTGGACACTCAAGGCTGCTTCCCTGTTCCTTCTGGGAATCTACTTCATTCCTGTGAGACTTTTGCGTATCTTGTTGAGGTGACTTCCGAAACAAGATTCTCCCTGTGCTCAGTAAATTTCCTTCACTGTTTCTCAAAGCCTTCGTGCTTTCCATTCCATGACAGAGTCCATGGTGCATTTGACACCCAACATCAGAAGAACAACTTAAAATGGACCTCTCTGTAATCATTGGCTTTCCAGAGGCATAATCAGAAATGTCAGACTCACTACCATGTTGAGTATTTAAACGTAGCTTCTGCGGCATCCTACGGGAACAACTAAGAAAACTGAAAATTGGCTTCTTCACATTAGAACACTTTAAATCGGGACAAAGTGCAAGATTGATCTGAATCTCCACATTACAGCCCAAGATTGACTGAAGTGAACTTGCTATTACTTTCCATGACTTCTCAGCCCTAGATACATAATGAGGTCGGTGGAACTCCAATTCAATAATTGCCATACCTGATAAAGACGAGAGCCATTTACATGTTATGTGTAAATCAATTTATTGTGTTCAAAAGTTTTCCTTTTCTCAATCATTTTCAGTACGAATATACAGTCTGCTGGAGAAACACATTTTTTGCGCATACCTTGACTAACACAAACTGAAGACAGCTTCCCTTGTTTTCTCAGAAAATTCTTGAGTGAATTTGACTGACATAACTCTGTTGCTCTCTTCCAAATTAATTCCAATGTTACTTTACAATTCTCCTGTAATCCTAACTTCTGTGGCTTATTGTCATCACCACGTGAACAAGGGACAAGAGGCTTCAAGCTCTCCCCGGTGGACGAAGTGATGCAACAAGCACCATCTGCACCAGAACAAAACAACCTTCAATATTGAAGTTCCATTCAATTAACCCTTAAATCCCAGAAGATGTCAAAGGTAAACAATTCCTCAGGCACACAACTCTCACATTGGAGGCAGATGTATGCAGCCTTACCCACATAACTCATAACTATTATCAGCCGAGCAATATAAAAGTAATATTCTTGTGTGCATGCTTGGATGCTGTGTAATAGAATTATTTTCCTTAACAAAGAAAACAAGAGTAAATGCAGTCATAGTAACCTCTCTCATGTGCAGTTCTTGAACTTGACTTCAAGTCATTTGTATCCAATAAAGAAGGCTCCGAGCTTAAATGTAGTAGGGCTACTGTAAGCCACGTGGTTTGATTTCTTGACACCTTCAATTGCTTTTCGGTTTCAGACAGTATTTTCAAAGCATGACTCAATTTCTGCATGTCCGCTTCAGCTACACAAAAAATATTGCACATTATACAATAACATAGAGATAAAGAAAGTGAGAAGATTATAAGTCAGAAAACAAGGGGGAATGTCAGAAATGAGGATGGTCAAAGAGTCTTAACACGACACATTTCTAGGGTAATAGTTGATGATAGATGAAACAATTCAATAACTTCAGAAATGAAACACAAGGAAACTTATGAACACAAATGAAGAGAATATGGAACATGATAGTAGCCAAGCAAGTCATATGGAGGACAAATAATATCTTTCTTCACACAACTCAAGAAACAGCATGAAATCATTCCCCAAACAATTAGAATGAGTGAAGATGTTAAAGATCTTGCAGAGAAGAATGCGGCAAATCTCTAATCACAAGAAATGGTATGCACTTTCCAATTAAGGCATGGCATTAAAGATAACCCACATTCTGCATGCAAGGTTCCTTTGATAATATTTTTCCACATTAATACTCCCATGAAATAATCGTCCAATTACTCCTACACTGTTCATCAGTACATAAGCCAAGCGATACTGTCAAGTTACATGTCAAACAAGCTATTTTACCAATTCTTTGAAGGAATTTATCTATCGTGTATATATTTTATGCAATCTATCCACCAGATGCCATATAAATTGTTTTGAAGATTCATGACCTTAAATAGCCGTAATGCTTACAATTATGCCTTCTTGAGAAATTTCTTCTGGCTCCAGTATCATCTTCTTCAATTTCACCCGCAAGAATGTCCATGATTAGATTTGCAAGCTGTGACATGAGCTGCATAGGGTCAATCCTGGATCTCATCAGCTCCCTGGCCCTTACTACTGTATTTGAAGTGTCAGAAGACAAAGCCAGATCTAGCAAATCAAGTAGTTCCTCTTCCGAAATAATTCCAATCTGCACCAACAACAGAAAATTGTCAACAATTGAAATGAAAAGAGAGCAACGGAATACTTACAGAGCATCATCCCCACACTTACAAGCTCGTAGACCAAAGCCATTGTGATTTTTTTCCCGAGCAAACTCAGCTGATCAAGCATCATTTCTGCCTCCCTAACTGAACCATTAGATTTAGCACCAATGAAATCCAAAGCAACCTGGTCAAATTCAAGACCCTCTTCAACACAAATTTTTCCCAATCTGCTTGCAATATCAGCATCTTTGATCTTTGGAAAATGATATTTCTGCGACCGCGTCACTGCACTTTGTGGTAACTTGTCCAGCTCAGAAGTAATCATCACAAAAACCACATGTTGAGGAAGTTTGTCTAGACTATTCAGAACTACTGCCCAGGTCTCTCCATGCAACAAATGACACTCATCAACAATGAAAACCTTAAAGCGAGATGAAACTGGAGGGATTACCGCATTCTTCATAAGGGACTTTACTCTTTCATTCTGATTGATTCTCACAGAATCCACATCCTTCACATCCTTGCTCTTTCCAGAAAAGAAAATATTACATTCACGGCATATGCCACATGGCTTCTGCTCTTCACGAGAGAGGCAATTCAATGCAGCAGCAAAAATTCTAGAGGCAGAAGTCTTGCCCGTACCACGGGGGCCATGGAAAAGATACAAGGAAGTTATTCTTCCTCTACAGATAGCACCCAAAAGAGACCTAACCACTGCATTATGCCCCACCAATTCATCGAAAAATTTTGGCCTAAATTTCTGGCTCAAACTCCTTGGAGTTTCTGAATATGGAGTGATGTCCTTGTTAGTTGGTTTCCAATTTCTCTGCCTGAAATGACCCGTCTCATTTACATCACTAGATAATAAGGGATGGTCTTCCACATCACTATAAGGATTTGATTCTCGGAATCTTGGGGTTCTTGCCCAGCAGCAGCCAATCCCACAACCGGCACGATTGTTATCAAAAACATCTTCATCTGCAAATAACGGTGTGCTAAAACTTGACAATGCATCACCTGTCGCTGTGGATGGGCATGGACTACCTACACGACTAGAAACATCACCTAGTGCCCCAGATGTTTTTACTTGATTTCTTAAGGGGGATTTCTGTTTTGAAGCATCTAATGCAGTAGATGAATCTACATCCTCCAAAGGATTACTGATAGGCATAACACAGGTTAAGTTCAATCCTTCATCCCTACGATTCCCACAAACTTTCTCGCTCAAACTTCTGTCTTTATGAACTTCATCTTTATTTAATTCAACCTGTTTCACCGTAATAGCATCCACATTTTCTTCCCAACATGAATTCTCACGTGAAGTCAACCTAGATTTTCCAAAACTGCGACGCAAATCAAAATCATCAACTTGTTCCTCTATTCGTTCACTTACACTTATATTTCTTGGTCTCAAGTGACCATTATGATCAGAACCACCTCCATGGAAATCACTTCCAAATTGCAGCGTAATCCCATTATTACCTGAATTTTCCCAATTGAGATTGTCAACTAAAGCAGAAAATTTACTTGCGGATGAAGTTGATGGATCCCTCAGTGACTTCACTCTCCTAAGTGCCACAAGAGTTCTACAAATAGGAATATCAACAGAATGCCGCATCCCATCCGTCATTTTAAACAATAAGTCCAAAATTCAAGATTGAAATTATATGAAGCTTTGACTATAAAATTTCAACATCCATTAAGAGGTTCAGCAAAATCAACCTGAAATAGAGAAATAAACAACTTTTAACACAGATAAAAATGAGGAAGCCTTCAAATACTCCATTCTATAGAACTTCCACCCATAATCCAAACATTAAAGAATCTCCTCATTTTCATCAAAGCTATTCACCATTAGCAAACAATATTAAAAAGAATAAACTTGAGAGCATAAATAAATTTCAATCACCAAAAAGCAATACAGTCGCTTTCATCGTCCAAGAGTACAGAAAAAGAGTATGTCACACAATGTGAAAGTTGATTCCTTTCCTTTACCTTTAACAAAGTCTACACCTCTATAAGCATGAAAATGTTAAAAACTAAAGCCTGAGCTAGTTCCCATTCCTTATCACATTCCTTCACAAGGCTCAAAACAGAGAATAATAACAGAGTTCAGACTCCATGGTGAGGGAGGGACAACTGTAGAGTCCAAAGAGAGAGAAAGAGAGGGTTCTTGAATTCAAACTACATAGGCCATGGTAAACATAAAATATTACCCAAGTAAAATACAAACAATGTGTAACGACAAAGTTGAAAAAACCCAAACCTGTAATAACAAACTCCGAAGCTATCGAAATTGGAACCGGTAGCGCAAAAGGCGGGATACTAAACCCTAACCCTGAAACTGGGGTCAGGGTGGTTGAGCAGTTTGTACTCTTGAGAGTAAATGAATAATCCACACCAAATCCACAAGAAGGGAGGGAGAGAGAGAGGGTGATGACGTTGAGGAAGGAGAGAATGGCAAAAGAGTAAATGGGAGTGATGAGAGAGGGCGATAATAAAGGAGGAGCGAATGCCATTTGCCCTGTCAATGTCTGGTTTTTATCAGAATCTCTTGTTTCTTCTGGCGGAGAGTGACAGAGAGTGTGGTGGTCTCGACCAAAGAGCCGACTTTGAGGGTGTTGTCGTAATTTCATCATTCGCCGGTTCCAAGTTAGTTTTAATATCTGTGCAGCAAAAAAGCTGCAACCAAGTCACCACCCCCTCAGTCGTCATGGCGCGTGTCGCACATTCTACAGAACAGCCTGTGCATACCTACCCATGCGTTCAAAATTGCTTGTCACGTCTCTCTCTCTCTCAAATACAATTCCACTGATCCATAATAATTTATATAATCAACATTACTAAAATCAAATATGGAAAATATTCATTGTTTTTGTCCTTGAAAGAAAATTATGGCAGTGAAATAGACGTCACGTACAGCAAGGCGAGTGGGGTGTGATTGCGATAGTCTTTATGGCGGAACACCCCAGTAGAGAAAGAGGAGAGAGAAACCAAATTGGAAGGGCAGAGAAGCCGAAGCAGGTCCAGTTATGGCAATCGACTTTTTCAAAAGCTACCGGGATTTTGACCATAGATTGGTAGATAGATTGTGTATGCTATGCTACGCACCCTTTTGCCTTTTTCTACGTACGCAAACAGTTATTAGTTTATTACAGTAGAACGGGGCTGGGCTGTACGTTTAAAGTACGCACGGCCGGCGTTCGAGTGCGACTAATCATCAACTGACGCGTGCCTTCCCTTATTGTTTCATTCTCTCGCAACAGTGGTTTAAGTTGGCTCTGTCTGAAGGAATGCCACCATTACGAAAACCTAGCTGGTATTAGACTCTCTAGACAAAGACAATCAGTGGAATCTAGAAATCTTATAAAACTAAAAACAAAATTATCCTGAGAAATAATAATAAATAATAAAAACAGCGATTGATTTGAGAGCTCTGGACAAAAAGACTGTAAAAAGAGAGCGAAAGTCAGTGAATTAATAAAGTATGATACACAGTCTGTGACTCGCCGTTAGCCTAAGAGCCTATCAAGGCAGGCATGTCACATCAATGTTGCTCTCCCAGCTCCCTCTCTTCCGCGAGCTCCCGTCTTCTTCACCCTACTAAATGCTGGTTTTCAGGCTTGTCATATTGTTGCGTGGGGCCCATGAGGCTATAAATCCTAATTTTGTGTGACTGGTGGGTTTTGTGTTACGTGGACTCCCAACTATGCTTTAAACCCTTGGGCCTAAATGAAGCCCAGCCCAACCCACTGGACTGAGATAATCAGCCAAGTCTCCAAAATTAGCACAAGACGACCAAAGCCCGCCAGCATCTTTTGGCAAAACCAACTTGTCGGCCAGTTACAGCGGCGGAAAAATAGTAAGCACCGAGCCCAGGCCCAAAGAAATTTGGGCTTCTGGATTCTTATCATAAGTGGACTAAGCATCGAGTGTTTATCAAACCTCCGATTAAAACGAATAACTGGTGCAAATTCAGGTAGTGATACCAAAGCATTCTTATTTCTTATCCATGGCAGTCTACAGAAGAAAGTAGATGTAATCTAAACAAGTTGCAAGAAGACAATCCATGGCAGTCTACAGCAGAAGAAAGTATAAAATCTTCCAAATAAAGAGAGAGAAAAAATTGTACACTAAGGTTAAAAAAACAGAAAGAGAGAGACAGAAAAATCAATACTTGGATGGAATAGAATACACTCAGCAGACCTGGTATTCATGTCATCTAAGGTTAAAAACGCCTTGGCCTTTCCTCCGCAACATTTACTCTGATTGCCCTCCCATCCAGACTCTGCAACACCAGTCATACACTCGAAGTTATTATTACCTTCTAATCAAAACAATAGCTCATCGAAAATTAGGTTGATGCATTGCTTAATTAACCATGGCTTCTACTCTTATCATCGAGATAGTTTAAGATGATGAATATATAGACTTCACGTCACGTGTATGAAATTCAGTAACCCTAATTGGTGCAGAGAGAGGGAGTCAGAATATGATAAATCAAACCATATTTACAACTAAGGAAGAAAATTAAGTATAAATTTTTTTTACCAGTAAATGGATTGCTTCCTTGGCAACACAGCCAAGGTTCAAGGCTTTGGTAGCCTTAGTCTATATCTAAGAAAAAAAAAATTATCTTGGATAACGAGAACAAAGCTGGCTTGTTCTTCAAAAAAAAGCTGGTGAGACCAGCTGGTTTGTCAATGCTTTTTGCTAACATATGCTAGTTATCCAGGTTCAACCACACAGGCAGCCAGGCTGGTTCTCAAGAATCATGGTCGGACCAGCAGGCAGGTTCTTGATGTCAGAGCAATAATATCAAGAACACCACTCTGCATTAAAAGACAGGGCTTTAGAGATACCTGTCCATCAAGAGCAGCGATGGCATCATTCATTTCAGCCTCAGAAGACATTGTTACAAAGCCAAAACCACGTGAACGTCCAGTCTCCCTGTCATCAACCACCCGTGCATCCACCACCTTTCCATGTTCGCTAAAGATTTGCTCCAGACGACTACTATTCACATCCCATGACAGGTTTCCAACATAGATTTTAAAACCAGGTTGAAACGCACGGGAGGGGCGTTCAGCCCTGGTTCCCCTGGGAGCAGCCTTGTTTACAGTTAAGAGCCTTCCATTTAACTCCTGTTTAAGAAACAGAAGCAAATGTTAAATGAACTATAGTACACATTTCAACTATGGGTGGTTTGTTTCTCTAAATTTTCTGATGTGACATAAATGCAAAGAAACCTTTCAGGAAACACATATGTATTTATCAACAGATTGGTGGAAAACTCTTATAACAGAAGAAGTCAATAATAAGCACACAAGTTTTAAAAGACCACGTTCTTCCATGAAAACCTCTATTTCGAGCATGAATTACCTTTTCTAGAAGAAAAATAGCAAATGATGTTGAAAAAAATAAATGCTAAGCAACTGCTCAACAGTGTGATTGGAAAGTTTCAAGAAGTCCGTAGACCATAGTATTTAAACACAGATTACTGGGTCAGATTCAGTCCGTGCACTGTTAAAGACAGCAGCTAACCACTCCCCACACCCCAAAGTAGATTTATAACATCATCTTACAAACAAAGAACCAAGTCAAGTGGTTTATTCCACAAGGGAAATTAGAAAGAGAGAAAGGAAAGAAGAGGCAAAAGACCCTTCTACATTATTCTATAATGATCAGATAATTGCACTTAAATACATGAAAGGCTCCTAAAACATATATTCATTCATTAGCAGCCAGCCTCAAACTTCATGTCCAATTGCAGATGGATGAGGGCAGAATCTTAAGAATAACAACTAGTCGTACACTTGTAAACTAGGGTTATAGTTTGCAAGATGGAATTCAGCTTTAGAATATCATCCGGGGAAGAAGAACAATTGCTTTCCAAGTGCTTCTCAGCAGTAAATTCAATAAAAGATATTGCAACTTCACCAACGATTCTAAGAACACAGGAAAACATATGATAAAACAGTCATCACACTTAAGATTTATATGTAGTCACATGTAGAGGATAAGGCAGTGACAGCTGCACCGGAATAAATTTGTAAATTATGTATTAATGCCTTGCCATATAAAATAGTGAATTACAAGGCATATCTACATCGGTCACTAATTTTCCTTCATCCGACATTCCTTAGAAGGCAACTTCTTTGTCTATGATGAGCTAACAAAAGGAAACCTATTAACCAGTAAGAGAAATAATTACCATGATAAAACACAAGAGTCTAGAAATTAACAACTGAACTAGAAGCCATAAAACCAACAAAATTGAAATCGAGATTTGAATTGAGTTCAACTCTAATTTAAGGTCTCAAGTCGGCTCCAAATCATCATGTGAACACCAAATCAATGCTTCGGAAAAATCACTAGCAGAAAAGCACCTCACAGCCAGCAATATTTCTTTAAGTAATTCAAGTAATTAAATTCAAGAGGCAACCTTTTTTCAACATATATCTTGCTGTTGCAGGAAAAACAAACTAGCCACATAGTGAATATCCTTGAGAAGTAACCACAGAGGAAATGCCGGTTAAGTGAGCAGTAAACTTACATATCTGTTAAACATTTCCACAGCCTTCTCAGCCTCTGCAACAGTGCTCATGGTCACAAACCCAAAGCCACGACTCCGATCAGTTTCCCTGTTGTAAATAATCTGCAACCACGAAGAACCATAGTATATAAAGTTGACATAAATTCTCTCTCTCTCTCTCTCTCTCTCTCTCTCTCTCTCTCTCTATATATATATATATATATATATAATGTAAAATTTTGACAGTCCAATGCAGAAACATAACACTTACCTCCGCAATTTCAACAGTTCCAGCCCGCTCAAACAGCTTAGCCAAGCTATGGCTTTCAACATCATAAGGCAAATTGCCTACATAAACCTTTGCCTCCTCGGGCGGCTCCACAAAATTTTCCTCTTCTTCACCCTCCCCGTCGTCATCGTCTACGACTGCCTCAATCCTCGAATCTTCACCCTCGGCCTCCCAATCAGATAATCCAGCCTGGTTCCCGTCACTTTCTTCATTTTCCCATATCGATTCTTCTTGGTCGGTGACGGCCACCGTGTTGTCCTCCTCTTGTTGGGCCCAACCTGAAGTATTCGCAGCGAAGGCCACCGAAGATGAGCGGTGAATTTTGGGTTTCGGACAGAAAGGATATGAAAGGAGAGAGTAAGATAGGTGAAGTTTGATAGGTCTAGCAGGGACCGCCAACGTTGGGTTTTGGGGTCTTGGAATGGAAGCTAAGAGTGATAGTTGAGAGCAGATACACGGGTCTTCTCTAGAGAGAGGCTTGAAGATTTGCGTGGTTGCAGAAGACATTGTTTTCTCAGAGAGAGGGTTTTAGAGGGAGGGTTTGAAAGGATAAGGAACAGATTGCAGAGGAGGAGAGGTATTGCTATTGCTCTTCAAAATGCTTGAACGAGAGAGGGATGGACGGTATTTTATTGGGGTAGATCATTGTGGGCCGTTTAATGGGCTTGGACAAGTAAAGCTAAGTTCGATGGGCTTCGGCAAATTTGTTAGCCCAATTTGAAAATCAGGCAGGCTTGGACCCAATTTAATGCCAGCGGCCCAGCATAGAGAAGCAGACGCGGCTAGATATCTATCCATTCCTACAGTTCACTGGATTCTTACCATTCTTCCACAGCAACCACACAATGAATCTCCAAGCCTTCTTCCTCCTCGTACCAGCCGTCATTGCCCCTTATGTGATCCTCTTATTCATCAAACAGAGAAAGAGGAAGCTCCCTCCTGGACCTTACAGGCTACCCATTATAGGAAACCTGCACCAGCTAACTGACTTCAATCATCGATCCCTTAAACTCCTCTCCAATAAACATGGACCACTCATGTTCTTGCAACTGGGTTCAGTTCCTGCTATTGTCATCTCCTCAGCCAATACAGAAAAAGAGATCTTCAAAACCCATGACCTTATATTCTCCGGCAGACCAATTTTTTATACTGTGAAGAAGCTTACTTATAACTGCTCTAATGTGAGTTTTTGTCCATATGGTGATTACTGGAAGGAGGTCAAGAAGATTGTCACTACAGAACTGCTCAGTGCGAGTAAGGTCCAATCGTTCAGGGCAGTGAGGGAGGAAGAAATTGAACTCATGGTGGGTTCAATTGAGAGATCTTCAGGTCCTGTGAATCTCAGTGAATTGACACATTGTTTGACGAATAGCATCGTGTGCCGTGTCGCGTTTGGTAAGAAATTTGAGAGAAATGGAGGTGATGGATCAAGCAGATCGTTCCATAGATTGCGTCAAGAAATACAGAAGGTGGTTGTGGGAGTTTGTGTGTCAGATTTTTTTCCATGGATGGAGTGGCTTAACAAACTCAGCGGCTTTGAAGCAAGGATACAAAGACATTTTGCAGAGCTGGACAAGGTGTATGATCAAATAGTAGAAGAACATCTTGATCCCAAAAGGCCTAAATCTGATCGTGGTGATCTCGTAGATGTTCTGCTTCGATTTCAGAATGATCCGGCTCGATCCATTGCCTTTACTAACAATCAAATCAAGGCTGTTGTAATTTTGTTAAAGGGTTTGCTTTTAAACGAATAATAATGAAGGAGGTCGCAAGTTTAACTCACACGCTCAGCGGTGTGGATGTTATTCTTTCACTGTTTCTTGCTTTGTTTTCTAGATTTTAGTTTCTCTTACACTTTTGCATAACATATAAACTTGAAACTGAAAAGTAGCTAGAGCAACTTTTACAGGATATGCTTGCGGCGGGGACGGATTCATCTGAGGCGACGCTGACATGTACAATGACAGAGTTGATGAGGAATCCATCAGTGATGAAAAGAGCTCAAGATGAGGTAAGAAGAGTAGTGAAGGGAAAGAAGAAGGTGGAAGAGAAAGATCTTTCGCAACTAATGTACCTGAAGGCAGTGTTGAAGGAGTCCTTCAGAGTCCATCCGCCAGCACCACTGCTAGTGCCAAGAGAGACATTAGAGAGTTGCAGAATTGGAGACTATGAAATTCCTGCAAATGCAAGGGTGTTCATAAATGCCATGGCAATAGCCATGGATCCCAAATTGTGGGAAAACCCAAATGAATTTCGACCCGAAAGATTCCTGGATAGCTCGATTGATTTCAGAGGACAACATTTTGAGTTGATTCCGTTTGGGGTTGGTCGAAGGATTTGTCCTGGAATGAACTTTGCAGTCCAGCTGATTGAACTCGCACTAGCAAATCTCTTGTATCGATTTGACTGGTTCTTTCCTCAGAACATGACAACAGAGGATTTGGATTTGGATTTGGAAGAAGCACCTGGTATTACAATGCACAAGAAAATTCCTCTCCATCTAATGGCTACCTCTGCGATATTGTAAAGATACTTTCTCAAGCATTCTCCAAGAAAATAATATGGTGCTTGAGTTAGCTGCGTGGTTTATAAGGAAAGTCTCATTTCTTCTCATAAATGACGCATTGTTTTCGGGTCAAAGTATCAAAGTCTGATGATTCATAAAGAACAAAGTCAAAGTAGTCTGCATCCATGAGAATTTGTTAAATCTAAAACGGATAATATTATTAATGGTGCATAGTGCTTTTCCGTTAGTACTTGCCATACGTCATCTTTCATGTCATTTGGCTTTTTTACCCAATAAAGACAAATATAAATCCTTCTGATAGAGAATGTAGAGAATGTCCTCTATTTACATTCTCAAGAATCCGAGATTTGTCCCGTCAAATTTCTCCATCTTGACTTGATCTTTTTGTAAAGGCATAATTAGACCAAAGTAATAGATATGTTAGATGGGCAAAAAGGGTTTGCGATTTCGAATTAAGACGATGATAGAGATCCCAAAATTGTGGCAATCTAAACTAATTAATGGATACCTTCATGTAATAAATATATGGTCCTTACCTTTTTTTTTTCTTCAAACTCATTATTTACATTAATAAAGAACGAATGACGTGTTTATTTTAACTAAAACAATAATATTTACTTTTTAAGCCGTTGAATTTGATTAAATGATTGAGATTAAAATTGATTTAAGATTTAAGAGGTCGTAGATTCAACTCTCATGTCCATCAGTTTTAGTATTATTTGAGATATTCTTCCTGCACGGGTTTTGGCATAGTCTAAACTGTCATCAACGTGGAACAGATTGGGTTGGCAGCCTGAATTTAAAGTTGATTCAATTGCATTATTTAATCAAATTTAATATAATCATTGACTAATTGGTGAGGTGCACCGCTTAAATAGATTAGAAAACATCATGGAAAATTGTGAGCCCTTGAATGAATCTCTCGACGCCCCGTGCCGTCCGCTCATTTACATTTTACATTTTTTATTATTATTATTTTGATTATTTTTTCAACATATTACGTAATTGTGGGCAATTTGCATTAGATTATGGACCCAGAAAGCCCATTTGCAGTTTGCATCATCCTGGGATGTCATTATTTGTTTGACTTTGACAGTACCATGATTGGACCCAAATCAATGTCAGCATATAGGCGGCTAGATATGTATCCATTTCTATATAATTCCCTGGATTCTATAATCTTTCTTCTTCCACAGCAACCACGCCATGAATCTCCAAGCCTTCTTCCTCATCATACTAGCCTTCATTGTTCCTTATGTGATCTTCTTATCCATCAAACAGACACAGAGGAGGCAGAGGCTCCCTCCTGGACCTTACAGGCTACCCATCATAGGAAACCTGCACCAACTAGCTGGCTTCAATCATCGATCCCTTAAACTCCTCTCCAACAAACATGGACCACTCATGTTCTTGCAACTGGGTTCATTTCCTTCTATTGTAATCTCTTCAGCCAATAGAGCAAAAGAGATCTTCAAAACCCATGACCGTATATTCTCCAGCAGACCAATTTTTTATACTGCGAAGAAGCTTACTTATGACTGCTCTAATGTCAGTTTTTCTCCATATGGGGATTACTGGAAGGAGGTCAGGAAGATTGTTACTACAGAACTATTTAGTGCAAGTAAGGTCCAATCTTTCAGGGCAGTGAGGGAGGAAGAGATTGAACTCATGATGGGCTCAATTGAGATGTCTTCAGGTGCTGTGAATCTCAGTGAATTGACACACTCTCTGTCGAATAACATCGTGTGCCGCGTCGCGTTTGGTAAGAAATTGGAGAGAAATGGACGTGATGGATCAAGCAGATCTTTCCATAGACTGCTTCATGAAATACAGAAGTTGGCTGTAGAAGTTAGTGTGTCAGATTTCTTTCCATGGATGGAGTGGCTTAACAAAGTCAACGGCCTTGAAGCAAGGGTAAAAAAACATTTTAGAGAGCTAGACAAGGTCTTTGATCAAATACTAGAAGAACATCTTGATCCCAAAAGGCCTAAATCGGATCATGGTGATCTTGTAGATGCTCTGCTTCGATTTCAGAACGATCCGGCTCAATCCATTGCCCTTACTGACAATCATGTCAAGGCCATTTTCGCGGTAAGCCATCAAATTTTGTTCAAGTGTAAGCTTTTAAACGAATAAATTCGCCCTAACAAATAAGCTTTGATTGGGACAGTGAAGTTGACTCTCAAGTTCAACTCCCACGCCCCCAACAGTTTCGGTGTTATTTCTCTCACTGTTGCCAGACGAGTCGGTTGAATTGACAATTTTTTTACGGCGGCGTCTAAATTTTAGTTTTTCTTACACTTTTGCATAACATATGAAACTTGAAACTGAAAGTAGCTAGAGCAACTCTTACAGGATGTGTTTACCGCGGGGACTGATACATCAGCGGCCACGCTGACATGGACAATGACAGAGTTGATGAGGAATCCATCAGTGATGAAGAGAGCACAAGAGGAGATAAGGAGAGAAGTCAAGGGAAAGAAAGTGGAGGAGAAGGACCTTTCGCAACTAATGTACCTGAAGTCAGTGTTGAAGGAGTCCTTCAGAGTCCATCCGCCAGCACCACTGCTAGTGCCAAGAGAGACATTAGAGAGTTGCAGAATTGGAGATTATGAAATTCCTGCAAATGCAAGGGTGTTCATAAATGCAGGGGCAATATCCATGGATCCCAAATCGTGGGAAAGCCCAAATGAATTTCGACCGGAAAGATTCATGGGTAGCTCAGTTGACTTCAGAGGACAACATTTTGAGTTGATTCCGTTTGGGGTTGGTCGAAGGATTTGTCCTGGAATGAACTTTGCAGTCCAGCTGATTGAACTCGCACTCGCAAACCTCTTGTATCGATTTGACTGGTTCTTGCCTAAGAACATGACCAAAGAGGATTTGGATTTGGAAGAAGAATCTGGGATTACAATGCACAAGAAAATTCCTCTGCATCTGATAGCTACCCCTGCGATACTGTAAATGTATGGTAGAAATAGATATGTTTTAGCTCTTAAATTACTCTCTCAAGTATTCTCCAAGAAAATACTATGAAGAGTTCTGCACGTTCTGCTGGAATTTCACATTTGCTATGACCAAGTTAGCTGAAGATAGAGTACTTGTGCATGTGTCATGCAGCCCTTGATCAGTGAACATAAACATGTATTTTGCTTCAACTTCAATGTAACAGTAAATATTGCTTCAACTCGAGGTTCTTGTACTACTGCACAAATGCTCTATTTTTAGAAAACCAGAAAGTCAACTATCTTTTTTTTGGTACCCGAGAAGGCGAGAACAACATCATACAAGTTTATCTTTTATACCTCCGATATGAACCTAAACTCGAGGCATCAAGTTCGTCCACATAGAAGTTTTTCACTTGATAACAGAGTAAGTTAGAGCAAAACGCAATGCGTGACTATAAGAATATTATCCAACTAGGTTATAACCCAAATTTTTAGAATTCGGGATCTCCTAAATCCATATGATTTGGCACAAAAAAGATTTATCAACTTACACGATTACCCAAGTCGTTAGAAAGTCAAAAATCACCTGCAGCTACATTCTCGAAGTCACTATAAAACCAAAATTGGCTATCATAACCCAAGAGTCAAGAGTCAGGAATAGTTGGGACTTTGTCAGCAACCAATAACCCGATGGTCCACACTGATATGCAAGCTGAGGTGGGTAAGCAAAAAATGAGTCTAATGAGTAATGACTAAAACAACATCTAACATAAGCACATAACTGGGTGCACTTCTCTTCTTCCTCTTCATTGTTTTCCCCTATATACTAAAGGAGGCTATCTCAGTTCTAATAATTCACTGATGAATGAGTGTCTCGTCCACAACCATGGACTCTCCGCAAGCTTTCTTCCTTCTCCTACTTGCCTTGATTTCACAAAAGGTGGCTCGAGGTTATGCACGTGTTGGGCCATCATTGGACAACAATTTCACACGTGTTTCCGGTGAATCCCGGTGCATCGCCCAGTGAATCGCTTCTCTGGAACTACGATGAGGTGATGGATGTTATACACCGGTACAATTGCGTGAAGGTTTGCATAGCAGGTCATGAACACAGCGGGGGACACTCCATTGATGCATATGGACTACATCATGTGATCCTTGAAGCGGCATTGGAGTGTCCCTTGGCGCAAATGCATATGGATATATAGATGTTTATGATGACAGGCTATTGCTTGTTGGTACTAGAGATCGTATGGAGAGTAAAGAAATGTGTGTCAGTCATTGAGACAACATTTGGGCATGTTTCTTTTTCTGAAATTCATGTGAAATAATCATTCATCAAGACCGTGAGCCGCACATTGTAATCTTTCTTCAATCTATATATCAGCATGATAGATGTTGATTCTTCTCCCTTCTTCTATCCTCTTTTGTGCAGAGAACTAGCTAGATATGTCTACACAATATATAATAATAACTATATATTCCTACACAATATATCTACCTGTAACTAGCTACGCCCCAATAATACTGCATGGTCAATTCATGTGAGAATGTGTGGAGCCAAATTTTAGCACTTCAATTGTTTTGTATGATCGCAATACATGCACCATGAACCATTCGCACTTTTACCAAATCGGTTGGTATGGCATGAGAGAGAAACGATATCCTGGAGAAAAAAATAGCGTAGAAAGTTGGATCGATCATCACGTAAACTTAAAATACAAATTTCAATAGATTTTTTCCAAACTTCAAAACACTTTTACATCATTTATCTAGGGACAATGTTACAGACTCCCAGAATATCATTCTCAAAAGTCCCCCAAATCTACGTGGCATTAAAATAGCCATGGATTAAAAACACATATGTAGGGTCCACTTCACATCCAATACTCGACATTAAATGGGGGTCTTTTGGGGTCACTTTTTGAGGGTCTCAAGCATTATTCTTTATCTAGTGCCCTAAGATTTGCCCTCATTTATATATATTTTATTTGGTAGAACGATTTTAAATAAATGCATTACTTGAACATGGTGTAATAGTCACCATCATAATATAAGAAAAATAAAATAAATTTAGAAAATTTTTACTATGAAGACTTTGATGCATAGAACTTCCATGATACCGTCCGTCACCATATCCTCTCCTGACTCCTCCCAAAAGGCCAAAACCCCTATTGTTTTCGTCTCACTCTCCCTCTCTGAACAATCCAATCCGCCATGGCCATTACAGCCTCTGCTTCCTCTAAACTCGTATACCCACGTGCCCCTCCTTCGCCCTCGCCCTCTTCCTCCTCCTCCGAAAATTCCTCTCTCTTCTTCGCCACTTCTTCGCCTTCAAAATTGACACCCAAAACCCACCTCTCCTCCTCCTCCTCTTTGTCTCCATTTACAATCACCACCACCACCTCCTCCAACGCCTCCCGCCTCTGCAGACGCGGCTCCTTCACTGTTCGCTCGGCTAGGGGCAAATTCGAGCGCAAGAAGCCCCATGTCAATATCGGCACGATCGGCCATGTCGACCACGGGAAGACTACCCTCACCGCCGCTCTCACCATGGCCCTCGCCTCCTTGGGCGGAAGTGCCCCTAAGAAATATGACGAAATTGATGCCGCCCCAGAGGAGCGGGCTCGTGGTATCACAATCAACACTGCCACCGTCGAGTATGAGACTGAGAATCGTCATTACGCGCACGTTGACTGCCCCGGTCACGCCGATTATGTCAAGAACATGATTACCGGTGCTGCCCAGATGGACGGTGCTATCCTTGTCGTCTCCGGCGCCGACGGCCCTATGCCCCAGACTAAAGAACATATCTTGTTGGCCAAACAAGTGGGTGTCCCCAATATGGTGGTGTTCTTGAACAAACAAGATCAAGTGGATGACGAAGAGCTGGTGCAGCTCGTCGAGTTGGAGGTGCGTGAATTGCTTTCTTCTTATGAATTCCCTGGTGATGATGTGCCCATTGTTTCGGGTTCTGCTCTTTTGGCTTTAGAGGCATTAATGGAGAATCCTAGTATTAAGCGTGGAGATAATCAGTGGGTTGATAAAATCTATCAACTTATGGATTCCGTGGATAGTTATATTCCAATTCCACAACGACAGACTGATTTGCCATTTTTGCTGGCAGTTGAAGATGTGTTTTCAATTACTGGTCGTGGTACTGTTGCCACAGGTAGGGTTGAGCGTGGCACCATTAAGGTTGGAGAGACAGTGGATATTGTAGGTTTGAGAGATACTAGAAATACTACTGTGACTGGTGTAGAAATGTTTCAGAAAATCCTTGATGAGGCCATGGCTGGGGATAATGTGGGTTTGTTGCTTAGAGGTGTTCAAAAGATTGATATACAGAGAGGGATGGTTCTGGCTAAGCCTGGAACCATCACTCCGCACACGAAATTCCTTGCAATTGTTTACATATTGAAGAAGGAAGAAGGTGGGAGGCACTCCCCATTTTTCACTGGTTATAGGCCTCAGTTTTACATGAGGACCACTGATGTCACTGGCAAGGTGACTTCCATTATGAATGACAAAGATGAGGAGTCAAAGATGGTTATGCCTGGTGACCGTGTCAAGATGGTTGTTGAGCTCATTATGCCTGTTGCTTGTGAGCAAGGTATGAGGTTTGCTATCAGAGAAGGAGGAAAGACTGTTGGAGCTGGTGTAATTCAGTCCATCATTGAGTAATACTTCGGCATGGCTGGAAAATCTTTTAGCATTTGAATTGCGTGAAAACTTCTTATCCTGAGCTTTTTGAAATTAGTATCCACAATTAGCTACTTCTTGAACCCCATTTCATATATTTTCATTTTTGTTTTGCTTTTGATTGGCCTTCATGTTTAGCCTAGTGGGACAATATTCTTGTGGATAGTTCAATCTAGCTCAGATATCTCTGTTAGAGTGCTTTTTGTTTATTGTGTTACTAATTACTGTAAATGCTAGAACATTTTCTTGCATTTTAACAAGATGAGACGTCTAATAGGTTTCTATGAAACTGACGTCTTTATGTGGTTGATAGTTTCAACATTGATTTTTGGTTTTTTGGATGTTGGTGATCTTAGTTATCAACTTATCATTGTTGATGACGGATGTCTATGCCATTGGCAAAGGAATTAGGTTATCTGGTCATTTCCGAAGAAGTATCCTAACGATAGAGTAGATTTTCGTAGTCAAATTACTAGCCTTGAAGTGGAAAGTTTGTATTCGATGCAATTAGGTTTCTTGCGGGGAAACTTATGTGGTCTGCTGCTTCCTCTGGTTAATGAAACAAGCTTAACTGTAACAGTAACTTTAAGTTCCTGAATTTGTGCTAAATATTGATGAGTAACTTTTGGAATGTTAGATGAGCAACACAGCCCCAACCCCCCTCATCTCCTCGTTCTCGTGCTTCCTCTCTACTTCATCATCACATCACCTAGTTTCAAATGCTTGCCTCTCTGTATATGAATGCATGTTTTGCTGAATGTATTCTCAGATAGATTATTAGTACTCTCAGATGGTGTGATGTTTGGATTGAGTGTGATCACAAAATGGCCCTTTGCAGTTTTTGAATAGTGATTCTAGTTTGCGAATAAGCCTTCACAGCTCGTCTGGCAGTTGCAGGTGACTGTATGCGGGGACAATGGCTTTGGTCTTGAAAATCTTGAGCATAATGGATCAAAAGCTTAAAGAGAATGAGAGAGTAGTCAATGGGAAGCCAATTGAATTCTGCTACCACTAAGACTTGATGTGTTTTAAATCATTACAAAAGGCAGCCTCTAAAGAGGCTATAGATACCATATAAATATACAAACAAGATTACTACACAAAGCTTTTGATGCAAACTGGATGGTCATTCTTAAGCCATTTCAATAAATACTTTCACCATAATATAGCTATCATAGAACTATTCAACCATCTGGTGTCCACCACCAGTACAAAACCCAGCACCTGTAAGCTAAAAAATATTGGCAAATCGTGATTAATAACATCAAGCAGCTGCATGCATCTTCTATAGAACATTGAACCCCTATCAATATGGTGGAGGTCCTAAAAGATGGTCGATGCGAACAATAGTTGTACAAATGCTGCTCTCTGCCTTCTCTCTTCATAATCCGGGTCATAATCCTCGTTCTGCAAAGATAACTCAGTGCTGCATAGATTGAAAACACAAGTGACATGGAATCATTGCCTAGAAGACCATGTACACTGGTCAGTCCATTCCTAGATAGATATTGACGCCTTCAACTCTAAAAACTTGTGAATCCAGCCAAGGCCAGGAATGCATTGTCTGTTCATAAAGATATGCAGTCCTAATTTCAAAACTTAAGATTGGAATCCAGTTGAGACCAAAAAAAATAGAAACAGAATTAACTGCATGATGCACAAGGAAGGTCATTCATATTGATACAGGGACAGGCTAACTTTAGTGAAAGAAATAGGCAATATCAATATAGTAATCGAAAGCTTAAGCTTTTGGGAGAATTGGTGACTTAACATGTTTCCAGAGCCAAGGTCACCAGTTGAAATCTTGCTTCTTTAGGGGAATTGGTGATTTAACTTGTTATCTGAGCCAAGGTCACCAAAATCTTGGCTTCTTTGGGAGAATTGGTCCCATAAGAGAAAATACCAAGTATTTACCAGAACGAGTGTTAGAGTTCCAAGAATTCAGCATCCATCTGATCCTTGAACCCCTACAGTTATCCTTACATTCTCAGCTCAAATTTTTATTTCGTGACACACTGACACCCGTCAAAGGATAAAGCTTTGTTCAGTTTGACAGTGTAGATATTATAAAACCTCTCAGTTCTCACCACCCCAACTTAAAATGTATGGCGAGGAACATACCTTTTCAAATCACATATGGTGGTAGCACTTTTGTTGTGTTTTTCATCTTCCTTGATGCTGCTCAGATCTGAATGGGATACACCGGACAGGAAAGGTGAGAGGAGTGGATCAGGTGCATTTCCTTTACTATATGTTGAAGGCCCAAGAAACGAGCTCAGTTCTTTTCCAAGCATTGCTGAACTACCAGTCCAGTGGCAAGACTTGCGAGATTTTCTCCTCCGCTGTAGAACAAAGGATAGAAAACATATGAAATGAAAGAATAAAATTAATTCAAAACAAATCACATACAAGATTCATAGCACGAAGATCCTAAACTGGAAATAATACCTTTAACGAACTTGCATGCTGCACGACAAAATGCCCAATTACATCTTTTCCTAGATTTGCAGCACATAGAGGACAAACCTGAAACCGTGACATTGAATCAGAAAAAAAATATGCTGACAATGCTATTTAACACATGATAAAGCATCCAGTGGGAAAACTACAATTCAAAGAGTCAACAAGTATATGCAAATGACAAGCACATACAGCATTTTTTAAGTCAAAGCAGTGTTCTTCTTGCAAATGACGACAGAGCACATTTACTTCGATCTCCATATAGCAGAACGGGCAGGGGAAGCAAGCTCTTGGATCATCATCTCCATCAGAATCGTCCAATACTAAATGATTATCTGCTCAACAAATTAAACAGACTTAGAAGGATCTTGTGTTTGTCAATCTATCAGGAATAACTGGCCATCATAAAAATAAAAGAGTGCACCAGCATGGAGGTTTTAAAAGGGAAGACAGGCTTTTAGTGACACTAAGGTGAAATCAAGAAAAGCATTGACAATTTAATTGAAGAGGACAATTTAAGATTTAGTGCACCTGGTAATAAGATCCTCTAGTGGTAATTGAAGATAATCTAAGCTTCAGAACTAGAGATTTCGATTCATTAAACAAGGCAATGTAAAATAACAATAAAACTATCCTCAATTGCTCATGAACATGAAGGTATGTACATTACTTTGCATCTGCGCCTAAGCAATCTTACAACATCCCACACCAATTGAACAAAATTAAAAGAAAAAAAGGTCCCTCAAAAGCAAGAACTTCCAATAACAAGAAACTCTAATTTCTCACTATATCGCAAAATAAATAGTTGGTTTTACATGCCGTACTTATTGGACTGCTAGTTTTTGACGAAATCACGATCAAAATACAATTTTCACTCCGAATCTAAAAGACTCAGTTTGTGATATATCATAAAAAATTAAGTGAAATCTCGAGGAACCCATTTGCAAACTATCTCAAATGAACATTCCAATCTGAAGAAACGACAATAATCAAAAGCAAGAAAATGAAATTATTGAAGAAGAAAAAGAGAAGCAGCAATTAAGTGACAAAAGGTCATTGAGAAGCAAAGTACCAGAGTTTAGGCTAGTAGCATGGACAGCAGAAAAACGCTTGGTAGTGGTAGAGTGGACTCTTGAGGACCAAAAGTCCAAGTTCATGATGACGTAAATCTCCCGGCGATGTCGAGAAACCAATCACCGGCGGAGACGATTGATGGGTGTTTCTGGTGGCGGATTTGCTTACTGTCACGCAGACGCAGAGACAGATATATACTGCATTATCCTCTGTTCTGCAACCGTAGAAGAAGCTTTTCTAACACACAAAGCTAATCCCGTGGATGATCGCCACGTGGATTCTCCAATTAATTTATATATATTTAATTATTTTATGTTTTGGGATGTTTAGTGTTTTGTTTGTCGGAATCTCTCTGATCATTGACAATTGATTAATTTCATAAATGAAGCTACGTCGTTTTCGCTTCGGAAAAAGAAAGTTTGTTGAGATGTGTTACATGGGCTGAATGGAGCCCATTTTTCTCTCTTAAGCCCAGAATATTCTTCCAATGGGCTTAAGCCTTCACACGGCCCATCGTTGTTGGTTATTGGATATGCTTATTGCTTAGCCCTTTTTTAGCAAAAGATTCAAGGTGGCATGCATGCTGGCCCAATTAGGTGTTTGAAATGTATATAAACCTTGACAAATAGAAATAGAGTTTTTTTTTTTTTTTTTTGAATACAAAGAGAGAGAGGAGTTATGGGGAGGGAAGGCTGAAACTCGAGAACTTATGAGATAAAAGTAAATATCTTGATTAAGATCAATAATAGAAACTCCTTATTCCATAATATATAGCATCCACATTCCACAACAACATCATCACTTATTTGTATAATACTTAATTATAAACATATATAGTAATTATTTGGCTGTATGCTTCTAGCTAGCTTATCTGCTTATATATAGTGCAAGTAGGTAGATGCACTTTGCGAGCCAGCCCATTATTCTTTATACATATATATATATATATATATATATATATTAGTTAGTGTATATATATATAATGAAGGTGGTAGTTACTTAACATGAACTTGGGTCGACAGCAGTAGTAAATCCAAGGTCGAATATTCCACATTTATCTGGCAAACTTTCGGGGGCCTGTTTGAATGAGTCGGACGGTAACTTTTCATGTAAGAATTGAATAGCGCGACGGACGCATATGCAGGGTTTGTTTGAGACCGAGTGTGGACACTAGTCGGTTTTTGATGTTTCGGAGAGCGGGGTGGCATACTTCTTGGATTAGCTGATAGAAATCATATGATTGTTCGATACCTTTCACACACGGGGATAGTGCGGACAGCAGCTCCCAAAAGCAATCCTCACTTGGGCGGACTCCTGGTATTATTAATAGTAGCACCAGCAGCAGCACTCTTCAACTCTAAGCCCTGCACCTGCAGTGAGAGGATGATGAGGAGCTGGACGATGATCAGGGACTTCCACACATCGCTCTTGCTCTTCCTACTAATCATATTCATCAACTCCATCTTAATTAATTTATTTGCTTGATTAATTATTTTCTGTGTGTTTAGTAGTTGGTGTGGGATTCTTCTAAGTGAAAACCTTTGTTGCCTTTTATATAGAGAGCCCACGCTAATATTAATTGAAGGTCCAACACCATTCATTTTTTACTAGGAGTATTTATTATATATAGTCTTACATATATATCTGTGTTTGTGTGGATGCAAAACGCCGGCTTTCTTACCATGGCGATTCGATCCAACTGAGGTATTGTGTGTTTTGCACTCTACTAGGGTCCGCACGTATTTATTTCAGGAAATAATCTCATCTCCACCACTCGAACCCATACGATCTTTAGTTTGAGAGAATGAGTAGCCAAGTTACCAATTAAACCTTTTATGTGGATACATATTTTTACAATTTAAGGTATTGTCCACTTTAGGGTATCTCTACAAACGTTCCTACCATTCCCTCACGAATTTATATAAAGAAAATATTCCGCCTCCCCTATTCGAACTCATAACCTCTTAGTGATGGGGAATTAGTTATATGAACATGTTACAAATGGTCTACAAAACAAAAAATCTCAATATTGTAAACTATTATCATATTGACATTTTCATTTATAATAAAGAGAATTTATTATCGAGAGAATTTGGAATAACATATATATATATATATATATATATGTATATGTAAAAGGAAGGTCCGGGTGGTGAAAAACCAAAATGATACGTGTCCATAATTTTGGTATCCATAAGTGTCCATAATCTAGGTGGCATGAGGAGAAGTGTGGGGGGCCATTTTGTATTAGATGGTCCCCACACTTCTCCTCATACCACCTAGATTATGGACACTTATGGACATCAAAATTATGGACATGTAATGCTTCCGGGTGAAAAAAGAATGGTTGGTTTTCATTGATTTCTCTCATAGTTAAATTCATATACATAGCTTACCCGAATAGATTGGGACAATGTTATGATGATGATGATGAGATCTCATAAGGTTTGAAATTTTTTGATCTTGATGACGAATTGAAGTTTAGACTCATAGCATTAATTAGCATATGGGCACCTCTCTAATTACTAGGCTCAGAATTTATATATATGTGTGTGTGTGTGTGTGTGTGTATGCGTCAGACAATTATAAACAAACATTCATATGATATAATATGAGTGAATCAAGTACAACAATTTGTTACATTATCATTATCCTCTTGTCCGCATTTTGTCAACAAGTATCACAGAAGAGGCGTTTCTAAGAACAGTATTGGAATCAAAATACATATATAGGAATGAATTTCAGCATATTTTTTTACATCTAACATCATCAAGTGAAAACAAAGTTAGTTGGTTCATTCAGGTACCTCAGAACGTTCCCTTTTTGCAGAATCCATCATCGTACATAAGAATCTGCTGATGTTACAGGAATAAGGGTTGGTAAGCGCTGAATGTGCTAAGAATGGGAGTTTTCTTAATGATCTTCCGCTCAATCCCTACAAAAATTGAAAAAAGAATGTTTCAAAACTTCATATTTATGAAAGAAAAAAAGGAAAGACAATAGGACCTTAGAAGAATTTCATTTCTGACCTCACATGCTTCTGCAACTTCAAGCAGCTGTTTACACAAATGAAGTGGCGCTTCAACTACCTGGAGCTCAGGCATACTCAGCTTCTCTTTCATAGTTGCATAATTTGGAAAAATGAGGTGGCCATCTTCCTATAAGAATTGCAGGTTTCAAAGGAAACATTAATATTCAGCAGTTTGGGATACAAAAACACGACTCATCATTTGATGTAAGTCGGAAGTAGCAGCACCTTATTGGTCGATATGATTCCTGTCCTCATAAGTTCATGGAAGCAGGATCGCAAAATTTCATACCGAGCTTGCAGAGTTGGTGGACCAACATATGCCTTGATATCAGCTCGATCAACAAAAGCTATGTCTGCAACCCAGTAACTGTAATGAATATATATATTCTAACGCGAAAAATACTTAAATCCATTCCCAATGATGTTATACAGAAGCGAAGGAGCACTATAAAAATGATAGTAACAAGAAAATAATATGCACAAAGCTTTTCTCATCATCATCAGAGTTTGGGAAGAAAAGTCAAGGATTTCAATCGATTGACAATCACCCAGATGTGCTGAGAGGCTGAGACTCCAAAACATCTCATGCGGCCAAAACATTCTAGCAATTAACTTAAAATCATAAATAGAAGTTAATTGGCTCAGAAGGTTCTTAATTGGCTCAAAATATGTCATTTTTCACTAATTATAGACTTACCAATGGCAGCAGTTATATTGGATGTGGTGAGAATAATCACATTTGGTGACGATTTCAACTTGTCCATTTGCGTTAGTAAAGCATTAACAACCTGAGAAGTACCTTTTAGCAGCATTAGTCCTTAAAACATGAAGGGCTGTATGTAACAAGAAGAAAGCTCTATGTAAAAGGGGAAAAGAGAAACAGTTAATTAGTTTGGTAGGTGCAAAAAAATTGATACCCGAATAGAATCAGAAGGTTCAGAGCCAGATAAAGCAGCCTTTCTAGCAGCAGCAAGGCTTTCAACTTCATCTGCAGCAACAACATGATTAAAGAAACTATAACCCATAGTTAGAGGAAAAAATGAATGAGAAAAAAATCAAAGTGCATCTCACCAATCAAAACAAATACCAGATTGTTTTCTTCCTCTACCATTTCTTGGATTTTTTGAAAAAGTTTTGCAACCTAGAAAGAACATACATTACAGTAGTCAAAGCACAACATTACGTGAACCTATAAGAGTGGTTTTCATCAGTGTGCAGTACACGTCTACCAAAGGCTAGTTGATAAAGTAAAGAATGTATAAATATCTATTATAAAATAAAATGCTACTAGGTGACTATACAGGCAATGATGAAAAAGCACCACATGGGCAACGAGAAAATACCAAACTTATCCAAATCCTACATCATTTGTTCAAAATGAGAACCTTCAAAGATATTGCAGCACAGGCTTCATTTGTTAAACAGACCAAAATATTTTCCTAGAATGGGGCACAGTAAAAGCAGAAAGGTTGCTTCAAGTAAATACGGCTTGTAAATGAAATTTTTTCCCCTTATCATGCAGACAAAAAAAGTAGAATCAGCAAGTGATACACCCCAAGCTATTCGTCTCATTGATACACAGGGCAGATTACTTACCAACTTGCCACTTTCAGAGAACCATTTACTAAACAAAGAATGCGCATTAACTTCGATCAATTGGCACTGTGGATATCTGTTTGATGGAGGAACCAAAAGGAAATTTTTCGTCAAACACATATATGGGGTACAAATCAAAGTCTTGTAATCATTATCAAAGTGTTCCCCGAACCATGTTAGAATTGGCTAAAAGGGTTAAAAAAACTTCCCATAACAGAAGGTTCCCACAGTGGACACGGGATAAGGAAATGGCAGAGTGTATGCAGCCTTAAGCTTGCATTAATGCAGGGAGACTGTCTTCGGGATTTGAACCCATGAGCTCAACCTTACCATTAATGGTCCATGGACTCGCCCTAAGTAACAAACTGAAGTCCTAATTGGCAATAAATCTGCATCATAGAAGAGATTTTGACAAACCTCAAGCTAAATCGTATAGATAGTTTTTGAGCCAATGCTTTACACAATGACGTCTTCCCCGTTCCTGGAGGACCATGTAAAAGAACAATTCTGCAAAGATAAAAAGGAGGATGTAGTCAGACTTCATATTGCCCAACTACATTTATGAATTATGAGTCATTCTATCATGCTCTGTAAGTTTGAACTAGGTGTCAAATGTCCTATAGTTACTCACCAATGGGACAGCTGCCCGAACTCTAAATACACATTTTGCTAACTCTTACTTAGATTATTTTACATGTTTCTCATTGCATACATGCCATTGAAGCCTGAATGTCATTCTATTATCAACAAATTAAGAGAATAGGTGCGTAAGTAGAGTTACATCTAAAAACTAACTCTCAAGTTTCAAATATATATTATTAGCAAAGACATCATGAAAACCTTTGATATCAACTAGATCCAAAGTCATATCTATAAAATAAAGAAAAACGAAAAACGAAAACGAGAATAAAGAAAACAAAAAACTGAAGAAACTAAGCATATCTGAATTGTCAATGTTTATCATGTCAACAAAACCTTTCTCACCTGTTCCAGGAAACAAGGAAAGGATTGACAGCCTTTTCAGTGAAAAGTAAAGCACTTGCTGCATAGCGCAACAACCTCTGTTTGAGACCAGATTCATAAATCAAGCTGCAATAGCAAATTTCCACATAAATCCTTATCATCCAGTTTCAAACCATTAAGAACATATAGATGTTACGAGTTGTGACACACCTTTCCCACAAGCCATCAAATTCCTTTGCAGGCAGAATCCATTCATTAAAGCTAGAAAGTTGGCCATCCCCACTCAATTCCTCACATGGACCTTCCTCACTAAGCTGACAAAGCAAAACTCAGATTCTCAATGAGACATGCTAAGCAAAGGGCAAAGAAAATATCAACAGCAGACAATAATGAAATTCAAGAAATGTGGTTGTGCTTCAACATCTTATGGTTAAAAACTCAAAGTAGTTCCTCTCCCAGGACTCAAAAGTCGAAGACACAAAGAAATGGTTCTCGAGCTGTAGCTATCTACACAGATAGAAAATTCATAAACACATAATACCAAAATAAGAAAACAAGACTTGAAAAACCATGCAAATTACCTGAAAGACATGAACAACAGGTTTGACTTGCCAAAATAAAAGGATATCATGGTTATTCACCCATTCCTCTACAAATCAACAATCTGAAAATCAGTATAGAGCAAACATACACCACTTGATCATCAAATAATAAATGAACTAGCCTGCTTAGTGCTTATTAATTAAAATCTCCATGATCCTGTAGAATATTAGATATATATGCAATAAAATAAAAGGAGGAAAACATACCTGTGTCACATATACAAATGCTTTCGACATTGTCCAAAAGAAAGGGATCATCAGGAGGCACTGGAATAGCTCCATCAACATAGCTCAAACTCCTCTTTTCAAGCATTCTAACCAAAAGAAGAGCATCAAGGTTCAATCTCTCACTTGTCAAGCACTCAAAATATATGAAACCAATCAAACTAGGAAGCCAGAGCTTAATTCCATGAAAAAATCACCAAAACTGAACAAACTCCATCTCTAATCGACAGTCACAAAACAGCAGAATTCCATGTAAAATCAACTATAAGTAAATACATATATAATATGTACCTTTCAACAGCTAACCGGACGTCCTCGGTGCGAGCTGTGCTAGAGGGTTTTAAGCGGACTTCAACTGCGGGAAAAAAAAAAACAGGACACAAATTGAAGTGAATTGAAAAACGAAAGCAGAGAAGAGCGCGCGATCCAAATTGACGTCTTTGGCAGATGTTTGCGTACCTGAAACAAGGTATTTATCTTCGGTAAGAGTCAGAGACGGTTCGGTTACGGTGGATTCTGCGATTCCATTTGGGGTGGTAACTTGGGCACCCACAGAGGGGTTAGATTCGGTGACCTCCATGGGAATAGTCATTTCCTGGGGATTTAGGGACTCCGCCGTGGGCTCCATAGCAAAAGATCGATCCGGGACGGGAGATGAGGCCGGAGGGACAAACCCTAGCTCGGCCGAAAGGGGGACTTTGTTAAAAAATAAGCGGGAAAGTGAAAAACGGGAAACTTCTTGTGTTTCTTTTGAGCTTTGACTCTGCTTGCGACTTGCGAGTTGCGAGTCGCGACGATTCTTCCATTCACGATTTCGAAATTCGAATAGTTGGGCTTTCTGCGGCCCATTGACAACTCTATGTACGGCCATGGAGAAAAGAAGCCCAAATCCCAAAGCCCAGCCGATTTGGGCTACATTGGGCCATGTACTGTACTGGAACCATAAGCCCAGCTACTTTATTGGACCGGCCCAACATAGTGACAAATCTAAAGAATGAAGACACAGCAATAAATTGGTTTGCAACCCTCAAGTCTCTGTGAGAAAAAAGGAGAGAGTTTTCCAACAAGAAAGAAATGGATGGCAACAACCCATAACCAATAATTCCTCTGCTCAGTAATGTGAGGCTCAAATTTAGCTAGAGATGATAACATGGCAGCCAGTAATCACCATGAAAGAAAAAAGTAGAGCTTGAAGATCATGAGCAGGAGCATGCATGCATGAAATTCTCAAAGTAGTTTCGTATCAACAAAATATCACAAAAAAAGATTGAGAATCTGTAGTTTGTGATTAAGATTCCAACTCCATTATTGTGGACTAGTCCTAGTACATGGGAGATTTCCTGCAATGGTGTGAATTTGATTGGAACTCTATATATATATATATATATACACACACACACACACACAACAGAATAATTATTCACCTCTTATTGTTCATATCATATAAAACTGGGCAGTACATAGATTGTATCTTTCTTCTTCTTTCTTCTTTTTTTGACAAATTAAAAACACTCAAAGCAAGCTATTGCTGCTAACATATAGCGAAGGTGTGCATTTTATTCTATACTAACACCACCATCAACAGGGTTAGTATATATGCCTGAGATTTTATGCAAATTTTTTTACTTATTGAAGGTCTTCCATTTGCGCAACTCAAAAGCCTTGTGCCTCTGCTGGATGAAGCCATCAGCTTCCGAATCAATGGTTTCTTCCACGATTTCTTCGTAATCCTGGCCGCTACCTTTTGGGTTGTTGATATCCTCTTCAATGGTCTCAATCACTTGAACTTTCTTCTTATGATCCTTACGAGAGTGCTCTTTGCGCGGAGCTTCTTCCTCGTAAGTCATCTTCTTGTTGAAGATCTTGTGCACATTAGGATACCGAGGAACATCATCAGTGAGAACCCCGCTAGGCATCCTTTCGGTTCTGGAATCATGAGCGTGGTGGTGATCGTAGGACGTGGTGGTGTCCCAGCCATACTGCTGGCGAGTTTCGTAGTAGACAGGAGAGCGATTCATTGTGTGATTTTTGCTGCTGTAATGAGATTTTGGAAGTAGCAGCTGCTGTTTTTATGGACAGGAATCAAAGCTTTATCCTTGTTAGATCAGTAAGCATCTGATTCTCCATTTCTTGCCGCTCACATTTTAGGGACGAATCAAATGACTATTATAACAGAGAATCTGAGGATGATGAGAAATTACGTCTTGATAATGGATTCCAAAAGGGTTTCTGTTTCCCACTTGAAAGAATAAAAACTAGTGACAGACAGCTATATCAAAGCTGGTTTTATTACCACACAAACATGGCTTGGTGTCATTTTTCACGTTTCATGCCTCGGGCATGAATTGGTGCCGTTTTCACTTTTCACTATGGGTGAAAACAGTCGATCTTTTCCAATTTTTTTTTATATAAATCTAACTGACCGATCAATCGGTTATTTCGATTATCAATAAGTTCTTAAAAGAAATATGTTAAAAAGAATTGAAAATAACCAATTGATTGGTTTGGTTATATCGATAATTTTTGTACAACCCTAATTTTCACAATTTCATTAGTGGAGTCTTGGCCAAAACCTCAACGGCCAATCCCCTATATTTGTATTAAGAGTGAAAACCTGAATTGACAGGAGCATGCTGTCATCTACGATCGCGGTAATGACATCCTGTGGTGTCTGGTACGTTCATGATGGCTCTTGAAAATCATGTTCATTGACAAAATTAACGAGAGAAATTGCTTCACCAACCAAGAACCTAAAAAAAGACTACTACATTTAAGGAATTCAGCATGAGCGCAAATTACCCAATCCTGACAAAGGAATCGCAACCAGATTTTCTGCCTTTAAATATCAAAACCCAAAGCGTCACACACCCACAAGCACAAAATGGAGGCAGTGGCGCCTGCCCTTCCCGCCAAAGCAACAGCTGCAATAACCACCATCACCCACTTCCCAGAAAACCCAAGAAGATTAATCTTGAAACACTGCAAAACTACGAGAGACCTCAACCAAATACACTCCCATCTCGTCAAAACTGGACTCCACCGCAACCCGACCGTCACTGAGAACCTCCTTGAATGCGCTGCCATCCTACTTCCCACGAAAACCATGGACTATGCTCTCTCGATTTTTGGCGAAATCGATGAACCTGATTCGTTGGCTTATAATGTCATGCTACGAGCCTTCACATTGAGAGAGTCCCCACATCAAGCCTTAATCTTGTTCAAAAAAATGCTGGAAAAAGCTGTACAACCTGATGAATTCACATTCACTTGTGCCTTAAAAACTTGTTCCAAACTACGAGCGTTGAGCGAAGGCAAACAGATACATGCCCATTCCGTCAAGTGTGGCCTAGTTTCCAATTGTTTTGTACAGAACACTTTGATTCGTATGTATGCAAACTGTGGCAGTATGGAGGTTGCACGTCAAGTGTTCGACGCATTGCCAGAAAGGGATATTGTTGCGTGGAATTCCTTGTTTTCTGGGTATAGTAAGAATGGTTGTTGGGAGAATGTTGTGAAGCTATTTCGTGAAATGTTGGAATTGGATTTCAAATTTGATGGGGTGACATTGATATGTGTTTTGACGGCGTGCGGAAAATTAGCTGATGTGGAACTGGGGAAGTGGATTGATGAATACATAAGCGCAAATGGACTTGAGGGGAATCTTAATTTATCAACTGCATTGGTTGATATGTATGCTAAATGCGGTCAGGTGGAGACTGCACGAAGATTATTCAACCAAATGGATCAAAGGGATGTTGTTGCATGGAGTGCCATGATTTCTGGGTATAACCAAGCAAGGCGATGTAGGGAGGCACTTGATCTTTTCAAAGTGACGCAAATGGAGAATGTCGAACCTAACGAGGTACTGTTGGCGAGTGTGATTTCTTCTTGTGCGGTACTTGGAGCCCTAGAAACTGGTAAATGGGTTCACCTGTATGTAAAGAAGAAGAGGATTGAGCTGAATGTTACCCTTGGTACTGCACTAATGGACTTCTATGCCAAATGCGGGGAAGTTGAGGATCTTATTGAAGTGTTTCGTAGGATGCGTCTGAAAAATGTATATTCTTGGACAGTGCTAATTCAAGGTCTTGCTAATAATGGAGAGGGTAAAAGAGCTCTCGACTACTACTATTCGATGAGGGCAAAAAATGTTCTACCAAATGATGTGACTTTCATTGCTGTACTTTCTGCTTGTAGTCACGGAGGGCTAGTCGACGAGGGTCGTGAACTCTTTCTCAGTATGAGTAAAGATTTTGGGATTGAACCTCGGATGGAGCATTATGGTTGCATGGTAGACATTCTTGGAAGAGCTGGATTGATTGAAGAGGCATTACAGTTTATAGAAGACATGTCTATCCAACCCAATGCAGTTATCTGGAGAACATTGCTGGCTTCATGCAGACCTTATAAAAACGTTGAAATTGCAGAAGAAGCAGTGAACCACCTGGTGAGATTGGAACCAATGCACGGTGGGGATTACATACTTCTATCTGATGTTTATGCATCGGTTGGCAAGTGGGCGGATGCAACGAGAGTGAGAAATGAAATGAAAGCAAAAGGGATCAAGAAGACTCCTGGTTGTAGCTTGATTGAGTTGGATGGAGAAATTTTTGAAATTTTTTCTGAACACCGCGTGCATCCACAATCCAAGGAGATCTACAATGCAACTGAAAAAATGATGACATCCATCAAGACAGCCGGCTATATACCCAACACTGCCGTTGCCAGACTAGACGCGGAAGAGAAGGATAAAGAAACCGCAGTATCTCACCATAGTGAGAAGCTGGCTATTGCCTTTGCACTCATCAAAACTCATCCTGGAGCTACAATTCGAATATCAAAGAATTTAAGAGTTTGTTTGGACTGCCACAATGCAATAAAGATAATCTCTAAGGTATACAACAGAGAAATTGTTGTTAGGGATCGGAATCGTTTCCATCATTTCAAAGAAGGGCAGTGTTCCTGTAAAGACTTTTGGTAAACCTCGTCACCCTCTTTGCTTCTTCTCTTGAATGTTTCCCACTGTTATGTGGCCACCGTAAGAGGTGGCTTCAACTCAGAGCATCAAGTACATTGATTTAAACATAACTGTATTTAGCTGTTTCTTTTTGAACTTCTAGGCAATTGTTTGGCCCCCTGCCCCATGAACATTCATCTTCATGACAGAAATAATCAGAATGATTCGGATGCAGCAGGAAATTCATACCGACATCTAATCCGAATAAGTCACACAAGCAAGTAGTATAGTAGAAAATAAAGTGAACACCAACAGTTTTCTTGCACTAATGCTTATAAAACAAATCATTCCCATCTCCCTGAGAAAGTTCTCAGACAATCATAAATATGTTCGTCCACAAACTTAAACAAGTCTTACAGCAATCGGCTCAAAGGAGTACATTTATTTATGATAACATCTATGTCCACTGAACTGTTTAGAGGGTTCTTTCAGCTAAACCTCCTCGTCTCCAGAGAGGAGTTCCATGACCACACGCTTAATACTCCCATTGTTCTTCTTCAGCAGTCTCTTGTTAGCTTCTTGATTGCAGAATCCCTGCAACCACATTTGAAAAACAATGGAGTCAAAAGAGATTTAACATGCATAAAATAAATTGAAGGAAAGACAACAGCAAAACTTTACATCACCGTCATGGTCAGATCACAAACTTCTTACCATCTCCTGCAACTCGTCAAGGATTGTATCCCATTCAGCATCACCGCAGAGATCATCTACTGACTGCTCCAGATTGTATCCATTCCTCCTCAAGATCTTCTTGTTCAAGTCAACCTGCTTGAAACCCATCATCTCAAGCTCCTCAAGGAGGGACTTCTCAACCTCATCAATTATTTTGACCCCTACAGATGAAATTGGCACCTCCGTGACAGGGGAAGTTGCATGGGATGTCCCAGCTGCAGTGGCTTCAGGAAGATCAATAATTGGGCATGACACAGGAGCGTTGACTTCGGAAGGGCCCTGTAGAGGAGCAGGAGGGGCAGACGCACCACTTCCTACTAGCAAGACATCATTTATAGGGAAATTGGACTCTGCATTTACCTCTTTAGGTTGTTCAACGCCCACTGGCTTAGCAGGTTCTGTGACAACATTATCACTAGGAAGAGATGAGACAACATCCCCAACAGGCCGAACATTCATATCTAACACTTGAGGGGATTTTGAACAACTGCTAACCGGAGGATAATTCAAGTTTAGGCCTTGATATCCATCAATTGCATCCTGCAGGGTAACATTCAAGTTTATGTCTTCAAAGTTTTGGCAAAATGCATCCTTCAGGGCCCCATCAACCTGCACGAATCGGAATTGAGAATCAAACAGCTGTATCTTCTAAAACCACTTGTTGCAATGAATGAATATACCTGTATGAGAACCCAAACACGTTGCCCAAATTTTACACCAGATGGGGTTGACATTCTCCAGTATGAGATGTATCGACCAGGTAATTGAGGTGCAATAAAGTCAACTGCCACGTCAAGTTCCCCATCTATAGGCACACCGTCGGCAGGAATCTAACATGAATTTGTATATAAAAATTACAAAATAAGACAACAAAATATAACATAAAGATGGAGAAGGATAACACGTCATCCATAATCGCTATAAAGGTGAAACAATAAAACAAATGGCAAACCTCTACATTGACAGAAATAGTGCTACTGAATCTGTCTCCTCCAATCCACACGAGCTGTGATCCCTGGGGCCACACTGAGTCGCCACAGTTGCGCATCCTCCAAATCTTTGAGAATGAGGTAGAAGGGGCCATCACAGTCCCATCCAACACATTCACGTCCAAAACGAAACGGCTATCTAGCTTAGGCCGAGCCGGCTTTGCCGAATCACCTTTTAAGAACTGCCGTATTACCCTAGGATGCTGCGTCTTTAAAGAGAAATATTGATGTGAAAAAAGTCACAATTGTAATGGAATTAAAAAAAACAAAATAGGAGTAAGAAACCAGCATACATAATCACGTAAACCATGGACAGACTGAGAATGCCGATAAGACTGAGGCCGGTCCATCCTGATGTAATCAGCCTCATTCCCCATCTCTGAGAAACAGATGCTGCAGAGGTCATAATCTTCTTTTCTGTACAAACAACAGAAAGGAGTATTATGTCCATGACTCCACATAATATTATCAATTAGAAAATCAAGAAATTATCATTGAAAATCTCAATATAAGGTGTAGAAAAAAAATAACTCACACTTTAGATTTAAATCGAGGCCCGGTAATTGGATGAACCCCACATCCATCACAACGGACACCCTTATGAAACATACCAACAGCAGCATCATAACGATTATTGCTTCTCTTAAAAGGAGAAACCCGAGGATTCACACGAAGAGGAATGGCCGCTTGATTATTTATGGTCAATCCACTAAATGGACATTCATTGGAGAGATTACCAATCAATTCAGTGTTTTGACCCCTAACCGCATTAGGGGGCCTCATAGATCCTGCCATATCTGACACACCAAAACCAACAGATTTTCCATTGAGATAACCGTCGATCTCCTTACGGATCCTAGCATCATCGCTAGCAGGGCCATTAATGGGAGGCTTGACATTCAAATCAACAGGCGTAGCTTTAGACAAATTTGGTGCATCCACACCTCGAGCCACATTTTCAATCTCCACCTTCTTGCTTTGTTCATTCGCCAAGTTAGACTTTCTCAACACCTCTTGTGAACCATAATAATAAGAGTCATTTGCATCGTTAGACACCAATGGTGCCTTTAAACCAGTAGAACCACCTCTCAGTGTGCTTGAAGCTGGACCTGATTGAGAAACTGGATTGAGGTAACTATGACTCATCTTTGAAAAGCACTCAAGAAGCTCAGCAAGAACTGGGCTAGAAGATGTAGCTTTCGAAGCCAAGTCAAGAGAGAGCTTTGAAAGTGTCTCATATAATGGGTCTGGGATCAATTTCAAGACCTCATTAACATCAACACTAATGTTTGGCAATGGCTTCTGGATGTGTGGAGAGCTCGTGGGGGTTGCACAACCACCAGATTCACTCGAATTACCAGATTGTTCATCGTTCAGCTGCACATCAATCCTCAAGAACTTCAATCTCTGGCTCATCACATCACACAAATCATTGTCATCAGCAAGTGTTACCACATCACCATCTTCATCTACGTAAGTAAGAATCAGATCAGCATTGGGGGGAAAATTAAAGAGACTTAGGATTTTCCACTTCAATCCATCCATATCAAGATCAAGCTGTTTCTTCTCATTAACAGGAACACTGAAACGCCTCAATGTATCTCCATATTTCACCTGCAACACAACGAAGATGTTCAAAGGAGAATGAACCATAAATAGAATCTATTATGCCTTAGCGCCTTTGCAAGAAAACATATCCTCAAGATGCAAAAAAGCTTATGACAACACAGACTTCATCACTCACTCAAAATGCTATAGCTAAAAACTGATCATCATCACCAACAATACAACTCATAAGTAAAATTGTAACCTTAAGCTTGACTGAAATTCATCCACGGCCATCTGGTTCTAATGTAAAACACAATGAAGTCATTCCAAAACTCATTACTTAATGAGTTTCCCTCCCCCTCCCTCCCCTCAATCTTCCCTCAATCCAAAAACTTTCTAAAACTAACGAACATAAATTTAACAAGATCATGTTACATGGACACTTGAGATGGACTTTGGCAGGAGACCATGGAAAAATATAATGTTTGAAGATATTGCCTTCATCTAACACACCTTGCCGCGATTATTATAAAAAAAATTCAGCCAAACTAAATGCAATCATTATTCTTCACACGTCGTGACAAGTCAGGACCAACATTCGCAGCAGATCATGCAGATCATACAATTAACAGCACAGTAAAACTCGTAATGAAGCCATGAATCGAAAAAATTAAGCCAAAATTGAACCGTGGACACACCAATCACTAGCTAAAAGATCAACACTAAACCAAACAGACAACACTCGCCACCGACAATCAACCAAAAAAATACGAAGAATCGTAGATCAAATCAAAATAAACGATCAAAAAGAGCCTGCAGGAACAAAATCAAATACGAACCTTGATCACCATCGCATCCTCCATAGCTTCACAAAGCTCCAGTGAGTGACGAATCTAGATGAAAACCCTAAATCTAACCCCAAGCGTAACAAATTTTCAATGGATCTTTCAAACCACAAAGCGATTACTACTACGAATCGTACCCGTAAGCCCCTTTAAGCGCTCTGATCCTCTATTCTCTCAACACGAGAAAAGTTGGAGTCTTTTGATCAGAGTTGCGGATATATATCCGTATTTTTGGCTTAGGCGATAAGAAACACATGACCTTCGCTTTCCGACTTCTGTTGGCAATGAAATTACTAAATTAGTCCCAGATTTCTTTTTATTTTTCAATTTTAAAATTTTTTTTGGAAGATATTTTATTTTTGGACATTGTCTGAGCTGAGCCCAACTAAGGTTAGAACTGTGGAGGCCCAAGAATATTATCCACGGGCCAAAGCCTACTAAATTTGGTCAAAATCGTAAGGCCCAATGGTTTTGTGAGCCTTTTCAGTCCATATAACGCAATTAATTATAGGGAAGCAAAGAGACGTAAAACAGATGCACCCAGCATTGCTTCAAAGTGCACAAAACAGCAACAATCTTACGGATTCCAGTGTTTTTTTTGTCCCCGTTATCCCAAATACTGAGACAAATCCATACCGTTTTCTTTTGGATCATGTGGGGCCCATGTACGTCTATTTCAACATTTGAGATAGCGTGGAAAAATAAAATATTTAGTATTTTCGAAACAAAAGACGTATAAATTGCAAGGAAAACAAAAAAAAATACAAATGGTGTGCTGCAGAACATACACACAATTCTCTGTGTTTGTCTTCACCAAATATCATGGACAGACTAATAAAATCCAGCTTCTGCAATGCGAATCATGGCCATGAAGCTTACAAGAGTAGCACAAGCCACTGCAACAAGACCTTTTTCTCTAACGACCACCTTCACCAAGTACATTGCAACATCAGTAGTGATCTTACTTCCTTGTCGAACAAGAACCCGACGACGGTTTCCTGCACAGGCTAGGAGCACTAGCACTGTGATCCATGTGACAATCGTAGCACGTACCGCCATAACAAGCAAAGCTGACGCCAAAATGACCCCAAAAACAGGAAGAAATATTGGTGATCCATAGAAAGCTGACCAGATTCTGTCCCAGTTAGTTCTGATTGTGAAAAATGACAGAATCAAGAGAGTGACCAACAATGCTGTTCTAGTTGTAGATGGGTTCATGTGGCTCGGGATCCTGGGGAGACAGAGAGATGAGGAGGGAGGAAAGAAGAAGATAAGAATATGAGAAGAAGAAGAAGAAGAAGAAGAAGAAGGAATTGATTAGTGGGTGGTTATTGGTTGATTAGTTTAATTGATTAAGATTGTTTGCTTCAAGGATTGGAATTGGAAAAGGAATTGTGAGGCATGTGAATGCACATGGAGAGGCTGGCATGGTTTACTACTTTATTGATAAAATCAGATACATTGGTCGATAATAGAATATCAACAGCCATGGCAATCAGGTTCAAGTGGTGTTATTTTGTGCAAAGACCTGCTTTTGTTGCAATTTTTCCTTAAACTCAACCACGTTTTGTCTTTTCCTATTTAAACTTTAATTGTGCGAGACTTTGAGTAAAAAACGGAGTCCAAACTTTGATCAAATTCAACAGGTTTATGAAGCTAAATGGGAGCCATTCTGTTAATGATTCAAGCTTTTATTTCACTCAAACGATCACAGTCAAGCTTCTTAAAGGACATTTTTCTGGTGGCAGACGTCCTATGTGAAGACTTTGACACTTCTTTTATTTGCAATTTTGGTAGCTTTCAAGCTTAAAGACAAATGTGTATTCTTCTCTAGGCTGTCGAATCAACGATCGAAAGAGACTTCAATATTTGTTTTCTAAGGATTCTCAATAACCAGAGAGACTACACATTCCAGTACTGAAGAGGGAATTAAGTTATATATATAATTGGATATTCTTTTCTAGTTCCACCTAACTTTTGTTAAACAGTTAGTAAACAGTTAATCATGAATCGTGTAGTTACAAGTTCTTGATTTGTATTTGGAAAGGGGAAACCAATAGCGACGTGAAAAACGATTTGAAGAGTTCTTTTTTTTCTTTGAATTGAATTAGGTGAGTTATCTTTGATGAGAAGCTATACAAGGAAAACTTTAAACTCAAGGAAGCTGTTTGTGTTCTTTCTTGCATGATTTATATGTTTCCCTAATGTATACTGTCTGTATATATGTATGCATGTGTTATGCAGTCTCCTTTAGATTCAAGAATGAGAACGTATGGTGTTGGAAATTCAAGCCCAAACACATCAAAAATATTATCCGTTATGGACCACGGGTCGCACGAATCAAGCTGATTGACTAGAGTCTCAGTTGCAGCATGTTCCAATCCCTTTGGTCCTGCCTGAATTGGAATTCTGCTTTCCGACACTGGTTAAGTTGACTTGGAATCGATCCTTACAACTGGAAAACTTGTCATATTCACACCGACAGCTTACTTGGTACCTGGAAGAGTATACTGCATAATTTGTAAATAAGAATAAGTAGATTTCAACTGTTCTAGAACCAAATTAAAAAGAAAGAACAATTATATATAATATGGACAGTGAGTATATAATTATGTATGTATATCTGGAGCTGACTCTCTTGCCTAGCACCTTCTCCTCTCTCTCTCTCTCTCCCTCTCCAATAATGGAGGAGAGGAGAGGCCTGCCAGCCAACCAATTTCACCCTTTTGGAGCTACTTACAGTGCATGGGAGGGGCCTGAATATGCAGCAGCTGTATATATCAAATCATATGATATGCTATGGAATCAGCATAATATTATAGTTTATAAGAAAAAAAATTAATATAAAGAGGCCCATATTATCTCGTCATTGTTGCACTCGGCTAGCAATCATTTGGGTGATAGCGTAGTGGTGAATTTCTCTGGGGCTAAACCGTATGGATTCAAGAACTCTTGAGTTCGATTCTCACTTGGAGGAATACCCTTGTGGCCACGCTCTAGGTTTTGGCCCAACTTATACTGTCGTCAGGTGAAAAACTTCTATGCACGTTGGCTTGATGGACCGAGTTTAGGCCAATATCGAATGTCCAAAGGGGTCAGGTGAAAAACTTCTATGCACACGGGCCTAACAGCTCTAGTTTAAACCCATATCGAATGTTGAAAGGTTAAACTTGTATAGTGTCGTTATTGATTATAAATAATATATATTATGCCAGCTGATCAAATATATCACTATCTATTTCCTGCCCCACTTCTATGATTATAAATAACATACAATTTGTAATAAAATACACATTTATGTGTCTAATAATAATGGTGGTGGTGAAGTGTATCATCTATATGTCTGGTATTGAATTCAGAATTGGTGAGAGTTTTTGTGGCTCTGGGTGATTCCTCCATTAAAAAGTGTTTAGCTAAAACAAGGGAAAGACACAGAAGCAAATGGCACCATAACTACACATTAATAATGAAGATTAAGACCACAAAAAAAACTCATAATTGCAATTACATTATTTCAAATTACAAACAAAGAAACATGTATGTTTGAGGAATCAAGAACCAACAAAGAAAAATGAAAAATTTCCAGCAGCAATTCCTGTACTGTCCCTGTGTGTATATATTTGTGAAGAAATTAATCAAATGCAGTAAAAAAAAAAAGAAAAGAAAAAAAAAAGGGGTAAAGATTTTATTTTTTTTTACAGTTTCAAATCTGTTGGTGGTGGTAGAAGTCCAGATTTTCTCCTGTTAGATCCTGTGAAAGCGATGTTAATGGATAGCTACTGAAATCTACTGAATTTTGGGTATGAAGATGATGCTGTTGTAATCCTTCTTCCTGCCATGGTGAGCTGGTCTGCTGCTTTATTATTATTTCTTCTTCTGATTTGACCATCCCATTTGCTTGGAACTGAAAAACATCCAACTTGTTCTCATTCTCCCATGAAATCCCTGCATTCTCCACCATCTGAAATGCAGTGTAGTTGCTGATATTGGAGCTGTTGCTTGAACATTCCTTTGCTTCATTGAACAAGAAAGAACCCGAATTCTCCGAGAAGTCGAAACTGGTCAAGTTTGGCATTGAGATGAAAGCAGAGTTGGAATTAGTCTCCAGCTGGGTTTGCCTGAAATTTGGTTGGAATTGATTTGGAAGGCTTGATTGGTACACATTTGGATCAAAACCCAACTCAAAATAAGACAAATCAGGATCATAGGCTGTAGTATTATAGCAAGCTGTGTCATTGACAAGAAATGCTGGTTCATGACAAGTAATTGTTAATACAGTTGGTTGTGCTTGCAGAGCAGCTGCCTTGTCTGAACAACAATTCTTGGTCTCTTTCGCTTCCGATTCGCTTAGTGGCTTGTGTGTTGTTGGATCAATTCCTTGCTTCATAAGCTTCTTTTTCAGATAAGAATTCCAAAAGTTCTTAATCTCATTATCTGTTCTTCCTGGTAACTGTGCTGCTATTTGTGCCCACCTGAAAATGAAATCATATTCAGCAAAAATCAATCAATCAAACAAGAACCCATTTCAACATTTGTGGTGAAAATAAAGTTTCTTGAATTATTTTAGTACCTGTTGCCAAGAACTTCATGGAGACTCATTATGAGTTCCTCCTCTTGTTGTGAAAACATTCCTCTCTTAAGGTCTGGTCTCAAGTAATTTATCCATCTCAATCTGCAACTCTTCCCACACCTCTGCAATCCTGAAACAACCAATTATACATACAAACAATTTGAGCAATCTAAATTTTCCAAAACTGTAATGTTATGTGTAGGAATTAGGACTCACCGGCTAGTTTAGGAACAGAGCTCCAGCAGCCAACACCATACCTAGTAATGTAATTGAACAGTTTCTCATCTTCTTCAGGGGACCATAATCCTTTCCTTAATTTCTGCTTCAAGCAACAAGAATGTCGTCCCATGTTGTCAATGTAATGAAAGGAAGAGTTGAAGTAGCTAGGTGGTTGATAGAGTGGTCACTGCAGGAATGATAACTCAGGCATGGAAGTAAAGCAGAGAGAGATATATTGAGCAGAAGAAAGAAGAATGTGATTTAAAGGGAAGAGGAGTAAATCATCTATTGACATTAAATCCTCAAATTATGACATAATTTGGTCCTCAAATTATGGCATAATTTGCTCCTCAAATTATGGAATAATTTGCTCCTCAAATTATGGCATAATTTGTTCCTCAAATTATGGAACATTTGTCCCATAATTTGCTCATCAAATTATGGAACCTTTGTCTTAAGGTGTAATGTTTGATCCCTATATATATGAGGTTGTAATTGTAATGTTTGATCAATATACATACACAACAAATATTGCCTCTATTCTTCTCTACAATTGCTCCTATTTTTCTACATGGTATCGGAGCAGGTCATGTTGTAGAAACATTACAGGGAAATATGGTAAATTACACTTTAAATCCAATTTCCCTTATAAATGAGTTTGCAACCTATCTTCAGGAGAAGGAAAGAGTAAATTACACCTCAAATTCAATACATGGAGCTTCTGGTATAGGACACTCTAATTCCACAACCCTCCTTGGTAAGTTTGCTGGGTTCTTATCAAACTCGGGACATCAATCCAATGACAACTTTGAAGGTATTTTCAGTGCACTCTCTACTGCTATAGAATTTAATACCGTGCATGATTTTTGGATTGTTGATTCTGGTGCCACCGATCATATGACAAATAAATTAACCAATTTGTCTGACTTCAAAAAATTTTCTACTCCATCCCATGTGTCAATTGCCAATGGGAATGGTGTTCCTGTTCTTGGTGAAGGTAAACTTAAATTGTTGTCTAAAGATGTGACTTCAATGGCTTTATATGTTCCATCTTTTCCAGTCAAGTTACTTTCGGTTAGAAAACTCACTCAAGCTTTAAATTGTTGTGTTATATTTCTTCCTCATGAGGTACTTTTTCAAGATCTTGTCACTAAAAAGATCATTGGTAGAGGATTTTTTCTACAAGGTCTCTACTACATCTCAGGAAATTTTCAACCTAACAAAAGTACTCAAGTCTCGTTTTTTCCTTCTTCCTCGGCAGATCATGTTCTCTGGCATCAACGTTTAGCACATCCTTCAGATAATATTCTCACTAAATTGTTGCCAAATGTTGATACTAATTATTTTTCTTGTGAAATTTGCCATTTGTCAAAATCTACTAGATTACCTTTTGTGTCTTCTTCTTCTAGAACTACTAGAATGTTTGAACTTGTTCACTCCGATGTTTGGGGACCTACTCTTGAATCAATTGATGATTTTAAATACTTTGTTACATTTATTGATGATTTCTCACGTGTTACTTGGGTGTACTTGTTGAGATCAAAAAGTGAAGTTATGAATATCTTCAAAGATTTTCATATGCTTGTTCAGACTCAATTTTCCTCTAAAATTCAAACACTTCGTTCTGATAATGGCACAGAATTCATGTCTAAAAATATGACACAGTATTTATATTCTCATGGCATTGTGCATCAGACTAGTTGTGTTGGTACTCCTCAACAGAACGGAGTAGCAGAACGCAAAAATAGAGACTTGTTGGAAAAAACTCGTGCTTTGATGCTTCACATGCATGTTCCAAAAGTTTTTTGGTCTTATGGAGTATTAGCAGCAGTTCATATCATTAATCGGCTTCCGAGCCGAGTGCTGTCTTTTAAATCTCCCCTTGAAGTTTTGCAGGGGAAAACTATTGATGTGTCTCACTTGAAAGTATTTGGTTGCACTTGCTTTGTGCATATACAAGCAGCTCATCGTGATAAGCTTGATGCCCGAGCTGCTAAGTGTATTTTTCTGGGGTATTCTTCGACCCAGAAAGGGTATAAATGTTATCATCCTGATTCTCGAAGATTATTTGTCTCCAGAGATGTTATGTTTGAAGAAGCAACACCTTATTATACAAATTCTCAAGATGATTTAGAGGACCTGTTTCCCTTGCCTATATCCGAGATTATTTCTGAAGGGGTTCCTCACAAGCCTAATATTGCTGAGTTTGTTCCGCACCAGGCCGCTGAAAATCCTCCAACTGGACAAGCTCAACTCCTTCCAAATGTGCTAGCTGAAAATTTGGTTGAAAATCCTCCAGCCGAACAGCCCGAGAATCTCCAAGATGTGCATGTGCTTGCTTCCACTAATAATCATGAGGTGCTTGCTTCCACTAATAATCATGAGGTTTCACCGTCATTGGTTCGACGGAATCCTACTCGAAACCGCGTCCCTCCAACAAAACTTCAAGATTATGTCACTTTTTCTGCTTGTCATCCTCTCTCCAAGTATGTCACTTATCATCGTCTTTCCTCAGCTCATGTGGCATTTCTCACCGCTATTTCTACTGTTCATGAACCTAAGAATTTCAAGGAAGCAAATTCTCAGGAAATATGGAGACAAGCTATGGGTGAAGAGCTTCAAGCTCTTGCTGAAAATCAGACTTGGAGTGTTGTTAAACTTCCTCCTGGAAAACAACCAGTGGGGAGCCGCTGGGTATATAAAACTAAATTTCACTCGGATGGCACCATTGACAGACATAAAGCTCGCCTTGTGGCCCAGGGATTTACTCAAACCTTTGGTGTAGATTACAAAGAGACGTTTGCTCCTGTTGCTAAGATGAATACAGTGCGTACTCTCCTCTCAGTTGCCGTAAATTGTGGATGGTCTATGAGTCAAATGGACGTCAAAAATGCTTTCCTTCATGGGGATCTTGAAGAAGAAGTCTATATGAAACTACCTCCAGGACATCCACAGAGTTCGGATTCTTCTTTAGTTTGTCACCTACACAAATCAATCTATGGGTTGAAACAATCTCCGCGTGCTTGGCATGCCAAGTTAAGTACCGTTCTTCAAGAGGTTGGTTTCTCTCGCAGTACAGCTGATTCTTCCTTGTTCATTCGTCATTCTTCCAATACTATAGTGGTGGTCCTAATTTATGTTGATGATCTTATTATTGCTGGGAATAGTATTGATGCTATTTCTCAACTCAAAACCACTCTTCGATCTCGATTTCCTATTAAGGATCTTGGTTCCTTAAATTACTTTCTTGGCATTGAAATGGCAGTTTCCAGCAAAGGTTTATTTCTAAATCAAAGGAAGTATATTCTTGATTTGCTAGAGGAAACCGAAATGATGAATTCAAAGCCAGCATCCACTCCACTGGATAGCAAATTAAATCTTGATACAGCCAGTGAACATTTACAAGGAGTTAGTGATTACCAACGGTTGGTTGGTAAGCTCATTTATCTCACTATTACTCGACCTGACATTGCTTATGGTGTAAGTCTTGTTAGCCAGTTCATGCACGCTCCTACTCTTTTCCATTTGGGCATTGTCAAACGAATCTTACGTTATCTCAAGGGTTCTATTGGTCGTGGCATAGTTCTAGCTAAGCACGGTCACTTACGGATTACAGGATATAGTGATTCTGATTGGGCTGGAAATGCCTTTGATCGAAAGTCCACTTCTGGCTATTGTATGTTTGTTGGTGGAAATCTTGTTTCTTGGCGTAGCAAAAAACAACATGTGGTTGCTCGTTCTAGTGCTGAAGCTGAATATCGTGCAATGGCATCCAGTGCATGTGAACTAATATGGCTTAAGAGTTTGCTCGCAGATTTGGGTTTTCCGAGTAGTCTTCCTATGACTCTCTTTTGTGATAATCAGGCTGCTATGCATATTGCTGCTAATCCCGTGTTTCATGAACGCACAAAACATATTGAAGTTGATTGTCATTTTATTCGTCATCAAGTTCAGAATCAAGTTATTCAAACAGTTTACACTCGAAGCCATGATCAACTTGCTGATGTTTTTACAAAGGTTCTGTCTTCTGGTCATTTTCACCGATTATTGTCCAAGCTTGGCTCAATCAATCCTCTTGATCCAGCTTGAGGGGGAGTATTGACATTAAATCCTCAAATTATGACATAATTTGGTCCTCAAATTATGGCATAATTTGCTCCTCAAATTATGGAATAATTTGCTCCTCAAATTATGGCATAATTTGTTCCTCAAATTATGGAACATTTGTCCCATAATTTGCTCATCAAATTATGGAACCTTTGTCTTAAGGTGTAATGTTTGATCCCTATATATATGAGGTTGTAATTGTAATGTTTGATCAATATACATACACAACAAATATTGCCTCTATTCTTCTCTACAATTGCTCCTATTTTTCTACATCATCCTTAGAATTCAAGTTATGGAGAGAGAGAGAGAGAGAGAGAGAGAGAGAGAGAGAGAGAGAATAAGAGAGAGAGGAAGGTGAAGCAATCATGTGGTTTTTACGCAAATCTGGTAATGCTTTATTTGCATTGGGAGTGGATTGGTTCTTAAGATATCTCAATCTATCTCTAGAAATAAGAAGGATTGAGTAATTTTCAACGAGAAAAACTCAATTAAGGTGTAATTATGGTCTAACAATACAGTTATACGCAAGTATGTTATATACATTGATAGTTCGCACATATATATATATAGACACACGTAAGGATTGTGAGCTGCCTTGGTTTTCAAACCTCAGGGTCCCAAAAGGTATGGTGAAGTCTTGGCAGATAATGAGAAACTGGATGTATGAGAGTAGCTAGCCCAGCACATACAAATACAAAGTTTGCATAAATTAGTAAATGCTTTTAGCATTACTTGGCACTTCCAACAATGCGTCGTTTGATGAGACGGTGAAATTAACCGCGTTAACTCGTAGTGTAAGCAGAAAGTCGTGAATTCAAGTTTCATGAGTGTTTCCATTATTGTAATTTGTGATATGGTTTCGCTCAACTTAACATATGCTAATGTCACCCTACATTATCTTTTTGCACTGGGCGTCTTGGCCGTGACTCAAGTATCAATTGATCTGTGGGGTTGTGGATTCTTCTATCGAACCTGAATTTATTAACTAGTTGTTCGGTGGACAACTCTCTGAGTTACACCTTACAAATATATATATATTTTTTTGCTTGACACTTACTGTACGCAGTAGCATGTAAATTTGTAACCCTAAATAACTTTTCCAGGCATATAATAATATTACATGTAAAAGCTGCCGACAAAAGACAACTTAAATCTGTGGGCTCCACTGCATATATATTTTGACTTTTCAAACAAAACTTTTAACCAAATATATTAGGAGTTGTTTTTGTATTTTCCACCATTAAAAAATCTCGAAATTGGTGGAAAATCCAACAAAAAAAACTCCTTATAAGTCATACCAAATGAGTCTTCTACTTTTTTTTATATAACAAAATTATTTTCAAAAACATGAAAACAAAAAATGTTATGAAACGATTCATGTATACTTATTTCTTCTTGCTTCCATCTCTCAAAAATTATGATTCTACATAGTCCTTTATTTTACGCTCTTACTTTAAATTTTTATGTGATAATTCATCTTTGTGTATGTATATATAGACAATGAGAGAAAGATATTTTCTTGAATGACAATGCTTAAAAAAAAGATATATAATAAATAGGGAAATTGCACCCTCCATTCCAATAGGAAATAGATGCTTTTATTTTTGTAGTTAAAAAGGAAAACATATATCATCACATCGTACGTACTATCCTAATCGTCATATTATATATGAGATAAGAACCATAAGGTTAAATAATTTTCCCATGATCTACGTAGCCAACACATGTAAAGAAATGACAGCCTCAAGTAATAAAACATTTTTCTTATGGCAAGTTAAAACTTTTTTTTGTCCTGTAAATAAAAAAAAAACACATATCATTAATAGAATAATTCACGATTCTCTTTGTCCCCCAAATTATTATTATTATTATTTAACTATAATTAGTCATGCGAGTGCGACTCATGCCGGCTTAGCTAAGCATGAAATAATTATTAACAGGACCGATAATTTGTGGCCCAATCCAAACTTGAAGGACGTTTCGATGATCCATGACCGACACGTACCCGCACGCCTATACATGTATCTTACACGTATCTGATCTTGGAAAATACGCAGCCAGCGAAGACACACACACACCATATCCAGATGCACCCAATCACAATCACTACAGTTTGGCCAATTATTCATTTCTTTCTTTCTTTCTTATTGACTTGTATGGTTCCAATATTACTGAACCATAACCATGGCATTAACTGTCCGGACACCTATCGATTTGTCCAGACAGTTATTGCGCAGGAGCCAAATTTTGGAGACAATGGTGTTTCTTGATCAATTGGGACCTTTGGCCAATTAATCTGGATTTGTCAGGCGAGACTGTTTTGACAATTTATAGAAATAGGAGATTTGTAGGGTTTTGACCCAACGCGGTGAAGGGCCAACATGGCCACCTCCTCGAGAGAGAAACATAGAAAGATGACTTGTAAAAGGGAAACACTTGAGAGAGAGAGAGTAAAGGGATCCAAGAAATAGGTGAGAGAGCGGCTCTTGGGGTTTCAATTGTTTTGTGAATAAGTGGGTTTTGTGTCTTTATTGTCTTCTCTATTAGTTTTATTGTTGAGAGAGCTTGTGGGAACAAGATAGCATCTAGAGTGAGCTTGTTCTACTTGTATTGAGTAGTCTATCTTGATTTGTAACTTCTCCATATAGTGAAATTTGTTCTCTGATATGAGTGGATGTGAGCCTTTGTGCGTCGAACCATGTATATCGTTGTGTGTTGTCTCTTTTTCACTTTGACATCACTGGTTGCTTGATTTTCTACTTAGTTTAGGTTGAATATTTGATTTGGTCAATCAATTTGAGTGCTATTGTTTGTGGGTATCGGTGCTTTTAGCACAACAAATTGATTATCACAAGTAATTCGATCAAGTGGTTAGTTAGGACTTCCTATGATATCAATTGATAAAGCTTAATACTTTTTCTAATTCCTTGGACCCTAAACAAAGCAAACCTTATACCGACATTATATATAAACATATATATATATATATATGTTTATTGATGATGTTGAAATTAGTCAACTGACAAATAAATAAAGACCTTGGTTTCACACGTGAAACTTTATTTGTCGGCATATGAAAATAAAACATCAAGATAATATCCACAATAATTGTGCTTGCCCGTATTCAATTATCATTCGTATAACAATTTTCATAACAATTTTCAAACCATGTGGACTAATCCAAATTAATAATAACAAATTTTTTTATACCTAGAAAACACCCAACTCGACATGTTATTCAAATAACTGAGTGGGTGTAAATTTCTCAACGTCATAATATCTTGTATCACACTGACGACAAGTAAGAATGAGTCAAAGTTCATGCGGATAGAGACATGAAAATGGGACAAACCCATGAAATCAGGATTCCACAAACAAATCTTAATTGGTTGGTTTGAATTCTTGACCTCGGACACCGTAGATTCTAAATTCGGAGAGAGGTTTAATAATGACAAGACATTGTCAATCCAAGTGATTAAAAACGTTAATATTGTATTTGGGACATGAAAGATGTGATTATTATCTAACTAAGCAATTTCATGTAATCAAAACCAAACAACTTGGAACTGCAACCCTCCAATCCGATGTGGCCGTACATGAGTTTCTATTAACAGCCTTGTCAGCACTTTCCATCACGATCATATCCACAGTCACCACGTGTGAATGAGCGTGGAAACTGTCACAATGCCTTGGAACTTGTGCGTCCAGATAGCCCTTTCTTGGTTTCGTGTCGCAGTGTGCCACGTCGACAACATTGCAGATAACAGACATCTCACACGACGGCCCCGCCCATACAATTTTAATTTCTCATGCCACGTATACCTGACATAATCCACGTCCACGTGGAATGGTCCACGTCAGCTCTCTTGTTGTTTTCCATATATAATTGGTTTGTTTAATAATGTATAAATATCATATATGACCGAGTGGCATGGTGGGATATATCAATCTTCAATACCACTGCAGACTTAAAAATAATCATGGTTTTGCGGATTAATAATTGTGTACAGTTGAGAGGATCAATAGTCATTAATCACTAATTAGTGGCAATATTTTTTTTTTAACTTAAAATGACTTCATACAAACTTATCTATTGGCACAAAAGTTTCTCACCTGACGACAAAGTAAGTTGGGTCAAACCTCAGTACGTGACCACAAAGATATTGCTTTCAATAGGAATCGAACTCAATATATTCTGAATCCATACGGTTTGGCCTTAGATAAATTTTTCAACTAGGTTATCACCCAAGTGATAAGTTATCTAGTATATTATGGAAATGATAAAATGATGAAAATATTATCAATTATAAGTTTACAATTTGTGACATTAGTTGACAACTTCACATGCTATTAGATTTGTGACAATCATGATGGCTAGATTTATGGTTTACTATATACAGTAATTCAGGATTCAATATTTTGTGGTGCCAATAGCCAATAGTCATGTAAATTTAATATACCCAACGGCAGTGTTTGGTGAGGAAATTAATTAATTAATTAACTAGGTCCTTTTGAGCCGGTCCAAATGGAGCAACAAATAAAGCTTCCTTTTCACGACATGATGATATATGATGATCATCACAATATATATATGATCGATGATAGTGAAGGTAAATAAAGCATTGGACACCCCCCCATCTATTTCTTTTCCTTCATCCTTCCCCCAAATGATTATTAGCTTCTTTGACCCCCAACCATAGTTTAGTTGGTGATCATAACCACATAGCATTATAACAATAGTTTAGTGGGTTATATCTCTCGATTTAAAGCTGATAATGCTAACGTCGAGATCAGTTCGAACCAGTTGAAAGTATTTTTCCAACAACCACATACACAAACACACAGACATATATATAATTATTTGGTTAACTTAAAATTCGGGTTGTCAAACTCTTGATCTGTGAATTACATAAATAAAAGCATGGAAGATTCTTTGGTCCCATTTTGAGTCCCAAACTCCCAATAGTACTAATTATAATCCCACTTGCCTTTTTCAAGTCAAAAGATGCAATTAGAGTGCCTCCACAGGAAAACAAACTTGCATTTCTTGTCAGAAAGCAAAAGAAGATAACCTTGTGATTAAAGTTTCTTGTCCCCAATCGATTTCAATTTTTTCTCTGATTTGACAACATTAGGTTGACATCTTCTTTTTAACCACATGCCCCCCCTAGACTTTAGTCAATTACACCTTTAATACTGTTTTATCAATTTGGTATAATAGAAAATGCTTTGGGATACTGTACAAAACCGACACAAAAATATGAAATATCCCACAAAAAAGTTTTCAAATTTGTCGGCCTTTTATAGTAATACACATAAATATAGTAATATAACTATATATATAAAAAAAAATTCATGACCATTCATGTGTGTATTATCTCGTAGACGTCTCAAGTTCCGGCCTCCCCATCTTTTTTTATTGTAATTAAAAAAAAAATGACGTTTTCTTTAACACATGATTAAATGGAAATGTGTTCTGGTCCAATTTAAACTAACGCGGAATACTAAACTCTGGCCCAATAAGAATGGTTTAATGGGCTGGTTCTTTGGTTTGGGCCCAAAGCTTAACTACATTCGAGTCCTCCAAGTCTCGCGGAAGGCCGACCATCCATCTCCTTCCTCTTCAAATCCTTCACCAACACCTACTTCGATGTTTTTGCCACTTTGCCCCCCACTTTTACCACCAGGACCTCTCGCCACTTTCGGGTTTGGCGCGGGCTCTGCAGGGCGTTTAATACTAGAACTGTACCCAGATGTGGTGGTACAGGGCTGGGAGCTTTAATTGCGGTGGGAAGAGAGTTTTTCGGTTTGTCAAAGCTGGAGAAACAGTGCCCCGATAGGCTTTTCATTTACATCGGGAATGCAATGAATGCTAGTATTAAAGATGGGTTTATCGGGGATTTTGGCTGATTTGTTTTCTGAGGGGAGTGTGACTCCTGAGCTTCAAGATTCCAACACTTGGGAAAAGCTCAGAAGGTGTTTGAGGAAAGGCGGCAGAATCATGGTGACTGTTTGAGGAAGTTGTGTGGAGGCCGAGAGCCTAACGAAAAAGCTTCAATAATGGGAAAGACGATAACTGGGGTTTGTCGGATTTGAAAGAGCTTCCATTCATTTCTTTTAGTTCCTGCGTTAATAAAACAACTAATATTGAAGTTTGATGTTTTCCAGTACTCGTGCCCTTCCTCTGCTTACAACTCTTTGTAGCTTTGTTCATGCATTTTATGCTACAAAACCCGTGCCGTTCTATGCTCTCAACGATGACTTTGTCGCTGCTCGCAACCTGTTCGAGAAAACTACTAAACGGACGGTCCCCTTTTGGAATGCCATCATTCGAGCCTATGCGCAGTCCCCAAAGTTGGATTACGCTATGTCACTGTTTATAAGAATATTGTTTCTTATAATTCAGTTATTTTAGGTCTTGGTTTGCATGGGCTTGTCTCCCAGGCTTTCAAAATGTGGGAGGACCTTTTAAGTAAAGGACTAAAGCCCGAGGAATGCACTTTCTCTGCTCTCCTTTGTGCTTGCTGCCTTGCTGGCCTTGTTAAAGACAGTTGGGAGCTTTTTAAGAGGATGAAAGACGAGTTCTGCATCCGAGCTAGAACTGAGCATTATGTTTTCATGGTTAAACTTCTTGGTATGGATGGAAAGTTGGAAGAGGCATTGATCTTGTCCTGTCTTTGCCCAAACCTGTGGACTCTGGCATCTGGGAGTGCTTTTATCATGTTATGATGTGTATGGGAATTCTGAGCTGGCAGAAATTGTAGCCCAGCAGATTTTTGACAATGAGCCAAAAAAGGGAGCTTATAGGGTTAGGCTTTCGAATATATATGCTGGTGATGGGAGATGGAATGATGTGAAGCAGTTGGGAGATAATATGACAGATGAAGGACTAAGGAAAGTTCCTGGGGTCTGCTGGATTGGTGGCTATTACTATTGATCATTGAATGATGCTTGTGAAATACTCTTCACACCACATATTGGCAACAAAGTATTCCTACGAGGTAAACCCTTCAGTTTTATTAGATGTCAAAAGATCACCATTTAAGTTCGGGTCCCTTTTAATTTGTTGGTTTCATTAACAAGTCATTATCGAAACACAATGAAGGTTGGGACATGTCGTTTTATGGTAACTCTAATTTTTTGGGACATTAATTTAGACACAAAATGCATGCTCACCTGTAGGTCATACCTTGAGATTTTTTTTTATCAAAATAGATATATTAAGAAAGTATTTTGTATCCTCTATTTTTTAGTCCTTAAAATACTCTATAAGTCAGGCAAAGTTATATTTCCAGTAGAGTATAACAGTCAATATAGACGAAAAATGACATACAAATGAAAACACAAGTAATTAGATACATGCACACTCGCAACATGCAAGAAATGAAGTTTATTAGATCCACTTCATATGTAATGCATCTTAGATTAACGCAATCTTTCTGCAGGACACATAATATCGGTTCTTCAAACTTCATCAACCGTAGGCTGCTGGGTGCAGCGTGATTCGCCACCTCTCGTTAAATTTTCCAGCGCAGACATAGGAATGAATGATATGGTCTGAATGTTTTTGATCTTGTAATTTTCCTCCCCTCCATCAGGTTTCAACCTCTCCATGTGATCATCGAGCAAAGGTATCAAATTCAACCTTTTCAGTGTAGTCACATTTTGCAGACCTTCGGGGAGCATCCGCAGTTGCAAGCAGTTATGCAAGTGGAGGAATTGTAAGCTTGGTAGTGCTCCCTCTTCAAGCTCAGTCCATTCCTCCAGAACATTAGAAGCAATCATTAGAACCTCGAGCTTTGGAAATCCACCAGCCCTGCAAAATTCTTTCCCTAACTGCTTTGCGTCATAAGCATGCCACAGGTTCAATTTTCTCAAATTTGGTAGAAGCTGGAGCACAGATGCCGGATTTTCAGACAGATGAGAGAAACCTAATCGTAGGTTTGTAAGCTTATCCATCAAGCCAAACCAGCTTGGGATCTTCTCTAGGTGACCCCCCAGGCGAAGTTTCCTAATAAATGATGGAGGTGAGAATGACTCCAAGAGGACAAGTCTCTGTGGGTTGAAAGAATGTTTTGCTTCAAGTGACAAGCTCAGAAGACCCTGCATCTTCATAATGGAGGCAAATAGCTCATTGGCGTCCTCTTCAGCCACATCCATCACTCCCAGCCTCCTGAGCTGAATCAAGTCACCTAATTCTGTTGCCACAGTGTCACCAGTGTGTATTCCAGTGAGTGTCAAGAGGTTTTTCCATCTACCTAACCCCGCCGGTGGCTTTATCCCTCCCACATTGAATGTTTTGAACATTTTGAGGTGTCTCAGTCTTGCAAGTTTCAGGACTTCGGCAGATAATTCTGTGAAGTTCCTGCACCTTCTGATGTCCAAGGTTTGTAGATATTGTAAATTGCCAATTGCTGGTGGAAGCTCGCAGATGTCAGTTCCTTTCAAGCCAAGATAGGTCATGTGGGTCAGGTCTCCTATTTCATCTGCTAAGCGTTTTATTCGGCTTTCTTCAAGATCTAGCACTCGCAAAAATTTTGCCCATTGAAAATTCAACCAATTACCATCAGAAGGGCCTTGATTTCCAAACAAATACAAAGATCGTGGTCGAAGATTTTTTAAGTTGTGAGTTAACTTTTCAATGTCTGCATAGATTGAAACACGGCGAGCAGTATTTGGGAGACTAGAGTCTGGATTGGTAACTGCAAAAATGAGTTTTTCATTTAGAAGGAATTCGCGATGCGTAGAAGGCACCATGAGTTTCATCCCAGTGTCTGCTTCTTCATCCTTAACCTGAAGCATTCCCTTGTTGACCAATTGGTTTATATATTCTCCAGCTACATCTTCCATGACTTCTCCTGCCTTATCTTGCACCAGACCCTCAGCTACAAATAACCGGACCAATCTTCCTCTTGATATCCAGTAATTTGCAGGGAAGATGCAACAGTACATCAAACAATACTTGAGGTAATATTGTAGACTAGTAAAACTTGATTTAAAAGGAAAAGAAGATGATGCTTCACCTTCCTCCATTCCTTGTGAGCTAATGCTATTGTCTTCCTTCGCGCCTTCATTTTCAGGTCGAAGTTTGAGGTCATTCATCCTTTGTGAATTTTGAAGGAGACGGCCTTCGATATGCTGCAGTTGAGCTCTGAAGCCATCGGTAAGCCCTGATGTATCAGACATGTTTTTCTGTTGCTGATCCATCTGAATCATGAATTCATCAATGCTATTTTCCAAGTCAAAAATCAGATCTCCAAGCTCAGTTGCCCAACTAAGGATGGCAGCATCACCTCCTGTTCTGCTTACATCTTCAGTAAACAATGCAATCTCCTTGCATCTGCCTGTTAGCCGTGCTATTTGATCTTCAAGTAGAAGGAAAGTTTCAGTCTCCTGAACTAGTAGAGATTCCAATCTCTGTATGAAAAACTTCACCATTGCCTCTTCCATCCTCGGAAATCAAATCAGAGAGGTGGGTTTTCTCAAAGGAGAAGAAGTTGAGGTACATTATAAGGGTAAGAACTCTTGAGTAAGTCAAATTCATAGTGATAAGCATTATCGATGTTATTTGTCCAGTTTGAGTTTTTGATGATAGTGGGCATCGACTGAAGAAGACCTTAATACTTGTTTATTTCTTTCTTTATAAACAAGTTCTTGGCACATTCACAAAATGTCCATAGAAACTTCAGAGCATATGCCTGCAGAGTCTGGTTTGTTCGGCCTGTAAGAGCACTTGCAATGGTGTTATTTTGTCTGGGTCAACAAATATGTATGAGGTTTTGTGTTTTGCTGATGTGGTTGTATTGGGTTTTGTGTTTTGCTGATGTGGCTGTATTGGGAGATGTGTTTTGCTGGTGTGGTTGTATTGAAAAATTGTGTTTTGGAGTAGTTTTATTGTGGACAACATGGAGGGAATGGAAATTTGTTGGCCTCCATGTTGGGTGGGAAGGAAAAATGTCTAGGAATTTGTATTTTGCTGATGTGGCTATATTGAAAGATGTGTTTTGTTGATGTGGTTGTATTGAGATACGTGTTTGGCTTGACTTTTTATGTAATAGAGATGAGACCCAATCTTGATTTTTGCTGGCCCAGCAAATTGTTCCCATTGCAATTGCTCTAAGGCCTTGGTTTTGGAGGAATGAAAAGGAGACTCTTGACTTGTAGGACTGTGATGAAGAAGTAGAATACCGAGTAAGCATTAGTTAACATCAAGAACTTCGATGGATTTTTTTTTAAAATTTTTTTTTTTGTGGGGTTAATACAACATCTCATCACCGAAAGATAGCAGATGACAAAGCCATCGAGGCGGTGTTTTGGGTGAAGATTCAGTAAACCGTCTAGAGATGCGAAAATTTGTACGAACACTCTTCTGGAGTATTCAGAAAATACAAAGAAAATAAATATATCAAAACATTACGTCACGTAAAACTTTTGGTTTTCGAGTTCTGACAATTCTTAGCAAAGTTCATGTGAAGTCTTTCGATTTTCGTTACAATTTTTTGTTTTTCGTGTTAGATGAACATGTCAAACAGATATAGGACTTTACATCATATAAAACATTCATGTTTTCAACTTTTTGACAATTTTTAATAAAGTTCACGTGAACCCTTCATTTTTTGTTATAAATTTTTGTTTTAGTATTAATTAAACATACCAAACAAATCCTAAACATTAACTTTCTACAATTCTTAGCAAAATTCACGTGAACTCTTTAGTTTTCGTGACAAATTTTTGTTTTGGTATTAAATAAACATATCAAACAAACCCTAAATATGAATTTTCTGACAATTCTTTAGTTTTCGTTATAAATTTTTGTTTTCATATTAATTAAACATACCAAACAGACCTAAACATTACGTCACATAAAACTTTATGTTTTTAAAATTCTTAGCAAAGTTCACCTGAACTCTTCAATTTTCGTGACAAATTTTTGGTTTGATATTAAATAAACATATCACAAACAAACCCTAAACATGAACTTTCTGACAATTCTTAGCAGAGTTCACGTGAACTCTTCAATTTTCATGACAAATTTTTATTTTCATATTAATTAAATATACCAAACAGACCTAAACATTACGTACATACAATTTTATGTTTTCAAAATTCTTAGCAAAGTTCACGTGAGCTCTTCAGTTTTCATGAATTTTTTTTTGTCGCATTAAATAAATATATCAAACAAACCCTAAAGATTAACTTTCTAACAGTTCTTAGCAAAGTTCACGTGAACCCTTCAATTTTTTTATAAGTTGTTTTCATATTTATCATACATACCTAACCGTTACGTCACATAAAACTTGATGTTTTCAAAATTCTTAGCATAGTTCACGTGAACTCTTCAGTTTTTGTTACAAATTTTTCTTTTCGTATTAAATAAACATATCAAACAAAACTTAAATATTAAATTTCTGACAATGCTTAACAAAGTTCACGTGAACTGTTCAGTTCTCGTTATAAATTTTTGTTTTCGTATTAATTAAACATACCAGATAGACATAAACATTACGTCACGTAAAATTTGATGTTTTCGAAATTCTTAACAAAATTCACGTGAACTCTTCAGTTTTCGTAACAATTTTCTTTTTTGTATTAAATAAACATATCAAACAAACCCTAAACATTAACTTTCTGACAATTCTTAACAAAGTTCACGTGAACTCTTCAATTTTCGTTACAAATTCTTGTTTCGTACTACTTAAATATATCGAACACACCCTAAAACACAACGTCACATAAAAATTTTAAGTTTTTCTTCTGACAATCCTTTGCAAAATTCACGTGAACTCTTTCAATTTTCATTACGAATTTTTTGTTTTTTTTTTGTTTACCTATTAAGTATTTCTAGCACTTAAAGTGATTCTCAAATACTATTTAATTACATCTCTAATTGTTGGTCTAATACAATTGTTGTCATTGATGGTATCATTCAACCTTTTCTATAAATAGCGACTCCCTATCCCTGTAGAATCATCAAAGATTTCATCTTCTTAACACTTGAGCTGCTTCTCAAAGCTTTCATATAACATAAGATTGCTTCACAACAGCAAGAAGAAGGATGGAAATGGAAGAATTCTACATCGTTTTCCCCAAATCAAGCATTTGTGGAAACATTCTCTCTTCGAACGTTACATCCTAATTTCAGCATGTGGGGTCGTAATCCGGCAGGGTAATTACTGAGTTTATAATATTTTCTTTTGAAAATTTACTTAATTACGTTGTTAATTTTGATTGTTTTACCAGGCTGAGGCTGGAAGTCTCGATGGTGGCAGTTTCAGTTTCTCTGGGAACGGTCACCGGAGAGACGGCCAATCGAGTCCTCTGAACATGTTTTGAGGCCCTCGTGGTAGTGAGGCTCCTGTGAGAGCCTTAGCAGCAGTCCCGAGTTCAGCGCGAGGGACAGAAAGAGAACACTCCACAAAGTAAAGATTGCCATTTCCTCGCACACTTTTGAAAGAAAGGGAGCGGCGAAACTGGTGTTGAAGAATTGCAGAGAAACAGGGAGTGTTGAGAATGCTTGATTGAGAGATTACTCTGAGTCGAGTGTGAGGCGTAGAGGACTAGAACCGACAAATGTAACCATTATTCGCTGTAAACGTAATCATTATTATGTCAAAATTAGTGAGTTTCACAGTCAGACAAACAGAAAAACCCTAACCCTAAATCCCCAATTGGAAATTTTGTGTCATAATTACTTGTAATCGATTTTGTTTTCATGGCAATATATTTACAAATCATACTTTAAAAGCGCGTTCTTTTCAATAATTCTAGCCGCGAGAACTACGAAACACCAAATTTGCTTTATCACCCAGCACCTCTCGTTAAAACCCTAAATTATCGATCGAGCTCTGTGTCTGGGACGAACAAGAAGAGAAAGCAACAATAATGGGAATCGAAATCGGAGGGCACATAGAGAAGTTGAACGGGAAAGAGTTTACCTACGGAGAGTTTGTTGACAAGTACTTAGCGAAGAACCAGCCTGTGGTTCTTACGGGACTCATGGACGATTGGCTTGCTTGTAAAGATTGGGTCACCGACGATGGCAAGCCCGATCTTCAGTTCGTATCCACTAATTTTGGCAAATCCAGAGTGCAGGTGTTTACCTCTTCGACTTTTGATGCATATGATTGTATTCTACTTTTGCCAAGTTATGTGATATTTTGTGACTTGTAGGTTGCAGATTGCAATAACAAAGAATTCACGGATCAAAAGAGAGTAGAGATGTCTGTTTCGGAGTTTGTTGAGCATTGGCTTGAGGGTTCTGTGCGTGAAGGCAGTGATCGGGAGGGTAATGGCAAATCGGTGCTGTATTTGAAGGACTGGCATTTTGTGAAGGTGCTGTGCTTTCTCCTTCATTTCATAGTTTTCCCCTGCCTCTGTATTTTGCACAATTACCACAATTTCAGAGCTGTTTTATCACTGCGACTTGATTACATTGTTGCTTTCCTCAAGCTTCCAATATCCATTGCAAACTTGGCCTTCTTTTGTTGTCCAATTCCTGTACTGTATGAAGCTAATGATTATTATGTCAAAGACGTCAACTTGGATATTTCATCTGTAGCACTCGTGTGTCTAAGGTGCATATTTTAGGACATTGGTGGCTCAATTGTCTTACCTGTTCACTTATTCTCAATCTTCGTCTCAGGAGTACCCAGAATATATAGCATACAGAACTCCGCTGTTCTTTTGTGATGATTGGCTCAACCTTTATCTCGACCATCATCGTTTGCATAAGGATCCTGACACTTACCAAGAGAATAACGATATTAGTTGCTCTGACTATCGTTTTGTTTATATGGGAAAGAAAGGTTAGATTATAGATTTGATTTAACTCTTATCTTTTCTTAGAAGTGGATACGGTCTCATTTTTACTTTGTTCATGGGAAATACGTTAATGCCCTTTTGTTTGGTTTGAATGTTTGGCTCAAAAGACATTAATTACGTGCAATTCTTTTGTACAGGTTCTTGGACTCCTCTTCATGCTGATGTTTTCAGGTCTTACAGTTGATCTGCAAATGTGTGTGGCAAGAAGAAATGGCTTCTTTTATCTCCATCTCAAAGCCACCTTGTGTTTGACAGGTATTCCTTTTGACTTGTCATACATTATTCATTGCTAAAACAAACTCTGTTGTGAAATGGAAGTTGGATAATCATACTTTTATCATATTTTTACTTTGATTCAGAAATATGAAGAGCCATGTATATAATATATTTGACGATGTAAGCGAAACAAAATTCCCTGGTTTTAAGAAGGTACATTCAAGTTTACTTTTAAAATTCTATTCAATATGCACCTCTACTTTTCTTTATGTTTTTTTGGGTATGTTCATGTCACTTTTGCAGGCTATCTGGTTGGAATGCACTCAAGAGCGTGGTGAAATTATTTTTGTGCCTAGTGGATGGTTTCATCAAGTTCATAATCTGGTATCTTACATTCCTTTTTCTATTTTTTTTCCTGTCGTTGGGTAATGGTTCATTCATATGGTATTCTGGAATCACATTATTTTTAGCAGTTTTGAGGAAGCTAGTGTTATGAATACCACAATAATAACTGCGTTGAGTTTTTTTGGTATATTTTGACACATGCCCACATAACATCTTTACCCGCCCTTGCTACTGGTTAGAAATTTGGGTAAACCATCTTGATTTTCATCTGAGAATTTTGATCCTGTAGAAGACTATGCAATAGTGTCATGGTGTGACAATCACGTATTGAGTCATATAATGAGTTCATGCTATTTTGTTTTGTTTCCTTTTTTCCACATAAATTGGAACTTTTTTTTTATTCTTTTATATTTGGTTTGAGGGAAGGGGGAGCGGCTAATGTGTTATTACTTTGTTTCCTTCGTTGCCAGATTAGTCACAATTTTTTTTGCATGTATTCCTTTGTTAATCACATGTGATTTTTAGTAGAAGCAGCATCTTTTATGACTATTTCTGTCTTTTGCTAACTATGAAATGTTGTAATGTTTTCAGGAAGATACAGTATCAATTAACCATAATTGGTTCAATGGTTATAACCTTTCTTGGGTGGTAAGAGCTGCTCCAGAGCCATGTAGTTTCAGTGAGGAAAGTTAATCTATTAAATTGAACTGGGGAAGCCAGTACTTTAGGGGATATTGAAGCATTTGTTATTTTTTTTCTTTCTTTTTTCCTTTTAGTGGGATTTGCTTTTAAGAGACTACAACGAGGCCAAAGAATATATAGAGGACATCAGGGATATCTGTGATGATTTTGAGGGACTCTGCCAACGCAATCTTGCAGCTAACACAGGTATATCTTAAGCTATAGCACATTTCAGTGATTGCCGACACCCAGAACCATTTTTTTGCATGCACACACTGATACTGAGTTTACAAACTAAAAAAAACATTCTGATCATAACTTGATTGGTCAAAATTTAACATTTAATGAAGACGTTTTATTTTTATTTTTATTTTTATTTTTAAACATGAATCAAAATAGTGATATGACAGATAGATTTTATGTTTGTGTTATCACTTATTTGTGTACTTTTTTGTGCTGTATGGAATATGGATCCATCGTTGCTTGTTTTCTCGTCGTAGCATATCTTGTGAGTAGATTGTTAAAGTTGGTTTTGTAGCAAAGTTGAAATCTTTAAATTTGATGATATGACATTCTTGTTTGTGTAGCTACACTGCACAAATTATGTGAATGCTTAGAAATCAGTGCAACGATACTCAACACCCCAGCTAAAGTTTCAATCTCATGCCTTATAAGTTATAATTACACTAGCAGATGGGTTGGGGTGGATCAGTTACTAAATCCAAAAATATAATAACAATAATAATGACAACCAAACTTTTACGTTATACAGGATAAAATGATTAGGATGGATCTGAAGAAATGCGATTGTGTAGTTTAGCTCACAATGAACTCTTATATGAAATGCGCTGTTGCCAGCTATAATGAAGGAACCATTGCCGAATTGATATGTTATCAAAAGCATATATCATATATGTGTGAATTTTTAACTGGCGTATATGATGTACAAATGCATATGATTTACTGATGGGTCATTTTTCAACAGGGATGAATTTTTATGATTTCTTTATCTTCTTGACGCGATTCTTCTTAGCCAACACGTTCCAACTCTACAATCTTCCTGAGGCCTACTCTGATTCAGTATGGAATTTACCCCCTGTGGTTCATACTTTTGTTTTGAACCTTGTATATATCCGGAAGATTGCATCGAGGATGAAATCTGTGGGCGTCTTGGCTGGAAATGATAGTTTGTGCTTGGATGTGAGGAAAACTCTTGATGATCCTTTGTTTCTTGAAATGTCGATGGATCTCTCCAGAACATATGGGATGATACATGAGGAACAGAACTTGATTGGTTATCCAAGGAATGCTTTGGTTGATTTTGGGGAATTTAATTACTGTATATGTAACCCTGAAGATCTTGTTAAATTTATGGACTATGCTGTTGTAAAGCTCAGTGGTAATTGCAGCAAGGGATCCATTCTGCTGCATGAATTGGATGATACCTTTCCACTTTGTCAGAGTTAAACTTTTGACCAAACATCTTCCTCCTTCAATGGGCTTTCAGTGTCTTTTCATTTTCAAGGATCAGCATAAGGAACGTCATCGTTCTGGGCTCGTTCCGGTATTATTGGTCTCCATGAAGTGGTGATTAAAAATTTGTTTGATGTGAATATTCGCCCCCTTTGCGCTAAGTTAATTCTAGATCATAGATCTGCTGGAAGTGGAAATTATACTGCGTGTTGAGTTCACTACCAATAAGGACATTCGCTTGCTTAAGTTTTCAGAATGAAGCTCTTGGCTTGCTAGCTGGCTGGAAACCCAGCAACGTAAAACTGATCTGTACGTATTCAAATCTTTATCCTGAAGTTAAATAAAACTTAAATGTTTTTATCCTTTCTCTGTATCATTCATTGTATCCCGATTTTACTTTCCTCAATGATTTAGCCGGTGAACATTTTTATTAAGTTTGTTGTATGTTCTTAGTTCAATGACATTCTGCTCTAGTAAACAAAAGTGGAAGATTTTAGTATCTTCACTTTAATTATGCAGTCCTGTTAAGAAGACACATGAAAGACCAGCTTTTATACATCTTTTGCTTTTCCTACTTGGTCCTGGAGACTGCAAGTTTCTTTCCTTTTTGTGCTAAAGCATCTTTCTTTCTTTTTTTTCCAGCTTTAAGTCATGTCATGCTACTTTCACAATAAAACATTCCATCCTTGAGTAAACCTTCAATGTCCCTGTTCTAATGCAAGCATTTTTGTAAATTTTTTCCTTTATTTGGCACCCACATAGGAATCAACATTGTTTTGCCATTTGTTTTGCTATTTTTGCCAGTGAGCCCCTGATGATGAAAGATGAGTTGTGAGTGAGATTTGTTAGTGATAGCACATGACAAAACAACACTTGCAAGTTCTTTTATATACTTAAAAAATACACAAACCTGGTTTTGGAAGCAAGCTTGTTTCAGTTATTTGTGTTGGGTTGACAGCATTTTATTATAAATTTATTTATTATTTGATTGCAGTGCCCACTGAGATTCTTTGTCCGACTTTATATTATTTTTTCTACTGAAAGCTGTGATGCTTGTTTGGACTCATTATAATGCAAAGATGGTTCAATTGACCATGTCTGTAGCATTTATTTTCAAATTTTTGTCTTTCTTATCATCCTCCACATGAATACTACCTATATAGAATCGAACTTAGGATCTCTCAAGTCCATACCCAAACATGAATACTACCTATATAGAATCGAACTTAGGATCTCTCAAGTCAAGTCCATACACCCAAACGGTCGTAAGTCAAGTCCATACACCCAAATGGTCGTAACGGGGATGAATACACCAAAAGAAAAACATACAACAAACCAAACCCATTTAATTTATTAACAATTTCAATGATTTACATGGCTCTCAAACTTCTATGAATTACCTGTAGAGAAAGGACTTGGATAACTTCTATTGACCCAAAAAATAAAACCCAAAAAGGAAAAAGAAAAAAAATTATTTTGCTCTGTATTCTATGCCATATTTCTTAAGGACATCTTACATTCCTTCCAGGGCCTCCATAGTAAAAGTAAGTTCCCCAAACATTGTTTCTCCCTTGTCTAATATCATAACAATTGGAATGATCCGCCAAGAGATGTAGATTTGTCAATGGAAGCAAACTATTGTCCCAATCCACAACCTGCAAATTCCTAAAATAGGAAGCTTTTCCAAACCCTTCCACTGCAAAATGGCCACTACCCATTTGGGTGGAGGTATGGTACCCTGAAGATCTTGAGTTCACAATTTCTCCTCCAAACTGTACCATGCTTGCATGGTTTCTTAAGTGAGTAAACAAATTTGCAGGCCAATACCCTACCAGCAGCCCTGATCCGAACTGGAGCCACCAATGTCCATGCTTTGGATCCTGCACACATGATTTCTGTAGGGTTAGTACTATTTGAATGGCAGACATAATGAATGGGTGCCATCAAGTGCTAATTACAGCTAAACAAAATGGGAATTTAAAAATAATGTATATTTGAGGCGAGTTAAGGGCCCCTGCAGTGAAAGTCGTTGCAGTTTCAATCAGGGGTCGATTATGTTTATCACTGTGGGGCCTAGTCTGTTTCTTTTTTTAATCTTTAGTACACATACTTAACGACCCTGATTGAAACTGCAGAAAACTGTAGAGTATCCTACTGTGGAGTCCCGTCCAATTTTGAGGCATTGAAAGTTGGTTGGAGTCAAATTATTAAAGATGGTATTTTAGTGAAGAAGATGTGGAATAGAAAAGTTAAGGAACCATCATTGGAAGGAAAAGAGAGGAGAATCTTTCTTTTTAATAATCAGATTAGGAAAGACAAGCAATAAGCAAATGTGTCATTTGCTTAATTGATAAGGCTCTGCTTCACTCACCTTCCAAACCATAAGCCCTATATCAAACTGTCTGCCATTGTAAGTGGACCTTGGAGATATTGCAGATCCAATGGCAATCTTGTTATTGGTTTGCACAAAGCCTGAGCAGAGTAAATTGTAGCACCCAGTTGCTTGGTAAGCATCAGTCTGTGAAAGTGTATATATATATATATATATATGCCAATCAGGAATAGCTCTTAGAAGTTACAGTTACTCTAAAGAAATCAAAATCCTAACACTTACAGTCCAATAAGTGAAAAATCTTGGATAGTTGTCTCCGTAGAGCTCTGGACTGACCTGAAAGTCATATTTTTAATCAACAAAAACTTTAATTTAAGTGATTTGGATTTAGGGAAGAAGAAGCATAAAACACTTGCCTGCCAACCAGCTTCAATGGTGTTAAGATCATTACCAAATGATCCAGAGATGAGCCATACTTGTGATAAGCTGAATTCGTATGCATTGGTTACGCGAGGAGCCCAGATGTTTATGTTTGCTTTTGCTCCATAATATTGATCACCATTTACAAACACCACTGCATGCTGCAACATCACAAAGTACCCAGAACTTAATAACGCACAAAACTATAGTCCATTTCATTGCCTGTTCATAGAAACCATTTCATCAGAAATTTAGGCACAAAAGAGATTAGCAGGATCTGGGTTCAATTTGATATGTGCAAATGAAGGCAAATACTGACCTCATGACCAGTGCCTGAGGAGTCTCTTTTTACATGGCTTCTTAGTTTCCTGCCAAATCTTTTTATGGAACTTGCTCTTAGAATATCCTTCTCTGTGGTTCTCCTGATTGGGACTGTTCCTTCTGGGCATGATTCACCTGAATCTCTCCATTGCTGAAACACCTCTGCTTCTGTCTCTGTTGTGTAACTGAGGCCTTCCGGTCTTTCTGGTGGATCCTACAAAGCATCGTCTTCAATATTTACTTGTAATGAATTCTAACTGGCACATCAGCATTGAATCTCCTATAGAAAATTCGAAAAAAATTTCCCAGAAAATATTAGTTTGAGGAGAAACAAACAGATAAATTACCAATGGTTTCTGTCCTCTAAGCTCAGGATGGTCAAAGGCAGGTTGTTGATGGGATAACACACAATCAATCACATCACCATCAGGGCTCTGAAAAACACAACAGCAGATAAAAAAAAATTACTAATCTTTTGAATCAACAAGATAAATCAATCCCATTATTTTTTTTCTTCCACCCAAAAAAGAAACCAAAATCATTGAAAAGAAAGAATGCCTGAATTGTCTCGACAGCAGGCTTGTTGATCTTCTTCAAAAAAGCTTGGGCTCTCTTTATCCTCTGAAGCTCTTTACCTGGCCTGAAAGTCTGGTTTACCAATACCCGGTCACCGGAATCTGAGGGACTTGATAGAGACAGAACAACAGGGCAAATAGAAAAGGAAGCAAAAACAAAAAGGAAAGCAACAAAAACAGGCATCATTGGGGAGGTAAAGTGGTTAGTGGAAGCAGTCATTTTAGAGGAATGTTGTTGTGTTTGTATAATTGTTTGTTTTGCTGCAACAAGACTTGTTTGTGTACATAGCTCTTGTCTTGTTCTGTGATGGGTAGTGCAAACTGGTTTTGTCAATTGAAGAGGATCTCTCTTCATATCAATACAAAACAGAAGCACAATCAAAATAAACAACCAACCCCAGCTGCTTCATTTCCTCAACATTTTCAAAATATAAACAATAGAGAGTCTCTCTCTCTCTCTCTCTCTCTCTCTCTCTCTGGTTTTTGTATACTGACACAGAGAGAAACTGAAAGCATGAGCAGCATTTTTAAATGGGGAGTAGTACTTTTGTAAGCTCTACCCATAATGGGTTCTGGTCAAACCAGTTATTACCCAAAAAAAAATTGAGTTGGGTTTAATTTAACAGACAGAAAATGAGGAAAAAGAGAGTTGCAATTCAAAGTCTGAAACTTTGAGAGTTGGGTTTAATTGGGACCAGTGAGTGCTCATTCTGTGTCATATTCTATTCCTTGATTTCCAGAGAAGAAGGAATCAAATTCATTATTTATTTGTTTTCTTTTACCTTCTAATTCTCATTTTTTTTCTTTGCTTTGTATTCCTGTTACTTTCAGTGAATTGTCATTGTCCCAATTTTACTGGCCACTCTTTGATGTCCCAAGAGGGGGGAAAGAGAAGAAGAAGCTATGTGTTGGTGCTGTGACCACTATGAAAGCGGAAGAGAATTTATGGGTGGGTCATTGGTGTAATCATGATGTTTCAAGGGATTTCATGATTATGGTAAAACCTTGCTTTCCAATTTGTGCCATTTCTTTTGACAATTTAGAGTAAACCCAATAAGTGGTGCTGCTCATCATTTCCTGATAGACCTAAAGTAACCATGAAGAGAATTTACACACCAAGTGCTTTTTTAACCTCTCCAAGGCAGGGTTATTTGAGCCCACTTGGATGGAGTAAATTCCTACACTGCATCTTCAGAATTTCTCTATACGAAATCAAGATAAGGTGCTGACATTTTAACATAGGGTGTGGCTCCAAAGTGTTGGCGTGAGATTCCGAATTTAGGACTAATGGGTTTACATGGTATCAGGAACCAACCTGACCAACCCTTTGGAGTTTTTACACACCATGTAGCATGGGCTGCTTTTCATTTGCAAGTAACCACAATATATACCATTTGAGTGGTCCAAGTCTTTATATTGCTTAGCTATGCTTGCATGTCTCAAAGAAGGATCACTAGCACTCTAGCAGTCTAGCACCATCTCTCTCCTAATTATAAGTCTCTTTCATCCTTCAGTTTCACAATTTGCACTGATTGAGGTCTCCTATCTTTTTTAACAACCAAAGAGACTTCTTTGTCAAACAACAACCAAAACACTTGGTAATCTTTGAAGTTAGAATGTTGAAAAGTCACAGCAAATTGACATGTGCAATTCTGTTGTGTCAGAATAGTGTACATAAAGTATGAATTGAACCATGATGAACACATAGACAGTTCTTTGACTGATGAACAGAAATCTTAGCACAATTATTTCTATCATTTTCATCCAAATCTACTTTAACCCAAAACTTGAATTAAATCATGATCGCCACTGCTCAAGAAATTGAATGACCCAAGTGGGTTGTTTTCAGTGATGTCTGGATCAGCTGTGTATGATGTAATGGTCAACCATGTCAATGATCATACCCTAACTGACATTCAATTTTCCTATAAGATCCCAGTTTGAATTTTTCTCTCCTGTTCCCTTTAAGAATACCCAAAAGGAATTGTTTATACTGAACATGGTTATCACTACCAAAGTCCATAGTGGGATGAAAGTGCCCTAATGTTTGCACAGTAATTGATAAATTGCCTTAACTATAGTAAAGAAAACTGAACAAATTTATGGGCTTGAAAGTGATTTGGTTAGATTGGGGAAGGACAAAGAGCCAAAGGAGCTTCTCCTTTTAGGGCTGTGGAGGCCATGTTGGGTGCTTCCCACTTTGAAAGACTTTCCCTTTACTTGTACTATTCTATGACGTTTTTTTTTTTTTTTCTTCTCTTCTTTTAACAAATTCCCACTCACTCACTCACCCACCTCTGCACCAAATTTAAATTGCTCAACAAGTTTTGGGTCCACAACACAGTCACTCTCATCATCTAAACACAACTGGCATCTGTGAGTGTTAAGGTATTTTTCAGTACGAGCATGCCCTCCTTTTTAAAGTTGGTTGTCTCAGAGGAATAGATTCCAAACCCCACAAACCATATATATATCTTGAAAGAATTAATATACATTTTTCTGTATACACATCTTCTCAAAAGCAGTGCCAATTAGGGTTCTAATACACTGGTACTGATCACATGAATTCATCCGTCTTAACTTACTACAAAGTCACCACAAATATGATTCTCTAGCTTTGGAAATAATATGTGATTTAAGGCTACCATATGTAGTAAGTAGTAAGCAACAAGCATGGACCCTTTGTGGTGCCATTGTTGATGGTCCTCTTGCATAGTACAGGTACATTGTCCTAAAAGGCAGCTAGACTCCCACAATTTAGTGCCTGCTTTACAAGATGAAGATGGTGATGCTTCATCTGATCTTGATATGGAGACCATGTGATGGTATATATCAAATGATAATACAACTTTTTAGCTACTTTTTTCACAACCTTTATAGGGAAGAGGGATAGGGGGGAGAGAGAGGTTTGCTTTGCTTTGTCTTCATAATAGATGGCTATGGAGGCCATTCCCAAGCTTATCTACTTAATTTGGTTTGATTAGTTGGTAGTCATGCAGATGTAACTTAGTTGGATAACTATAAGTCTATAAGATTGTGCATACTGGCTGTCATTATAATGTTATAGGAGATTATACCTTGATGATAGAGACTTGCTTCTATACATCTATCAATGAAGTCAAAAAAACATTGATACTCAAACAATAGTGTCTTAAGGAACTGTGATAGATACTTCATTAATTTGTAGGCAGGGCCACAACCCTTGTTAAGTTTGATGGTGTTGGGCGAGTTACCGAGTGATGATGGGGCTAAGTCTCTTGTCCCACATTGCCCATGGGAAGATGTGAAGTATAGAATATAATACGTCAAACTTTCAAACTAGTAACAAGCGCTTTTTCTGGACTCAAATTAGTATGGGTTGACGCAAAGCGAACAAAATGTTACTATTGTTGAAGTTTGGAATGATAATGTAGAATCAGAATTTGATCCTCCATACACAATATTCTCTGTTTTGCAAATCTCCTACCTTCTTTTTTAGACAAACATCCGATAATTACGCAAGAATCCTCTTTGAACTTTGTAGAAATGAAAAAGAAAGAGGCATATATCTTCACATTCTTCCAATATTTCATTCTCTTTTTGCAACTTTAGTTAAAGAAAATGCAACAAAAAGAACCATAAAAAACATTTATCTTTCAGGCTTGTCTTGCTTGCTTGTCCGAAGGGTTTTGTCAAGAATTTTTCATCACAATAGAATCACAAGGGAGTGTAGATATAGAGCCATATACATACAGCACAAGTCTTTAAGCCAGTGAAAGAACTGTCTAGCACAACACTCATTAGCAATGTCATCAGCAATTAGGGGGAGTGATCCGTCCTGGAATGGGATTGTTCGTCGGATGGTTAACCTCCCTCGTAGCATTCTAGGAGGGTTTTCGAGAGTAATGGGGCACGGTATAGGTCGAATAGGATTGGGAGGGAGAAGAAATCAGTTCATTCCATCAAACTTACAATTACAAAATCCACAAGAGCCCTTACTTGTGCAAGAAGAATGGGCTTTTCTAGCCAATTTTGAGCAACAATATGGAACCACACATCCTTTCTTCTACGCTTGTCGATTCATGGAAGCGCTGAAGATAGCAGAAGATGATCATAAGTTTATGTTCGTGTACCTCCACTCCCCGCAATACCCTTTCACACCTTCTTTCTGTAAGGACACTCTGTGTTCAGAGCTAGTGGTTCAGTTTCTTGATGCAAATTTTATATCCTGGGGTGGACTTGCTGATAGGGGAGAGGGTTTACAAATGGCTGCAACTTTGCAGCCTGCGAGCTTCCCGTTTTGTGCAGTCGTTGCGCCTGCACCAGGCAATAGCATGCTAGTGCTGCAACAGGTTAGTTCTACTTAATTTGGACTTGCATACATACACAAGTCTATTCTGTATACTTGATCAAAATTTTCTATTTACTGTCCAAGTTAGATGGAAGGACCTATTTCACCAGCAGAGTTTCTGGGGATTCTGCAAAGGACATTGGAGGACAAAGGGTTGGCATTTGGAAATGGAAAGGCCAAAGTAGATGAGGAAATGATAAGAGCGAGAGCGAAGGAGGAGGCGAAAATAAGAGCAGACCGTCAGTTGAGGGAAGAACAAGATGCAGCTTATCTTGCAGCTCTAGCAATTGACAAGGTGTGTTTGTTTCTACTACAATTTGTTCATTTTCTTTGGTGCTGTAAGTCTTAACCATAGTTTTAAAAACCGTGCCGGCATCACAGGAGAAGGAAAGACTCAAAAAACCCACATCAAAGCAAGCCTCAAAGACTGCAAATCATGAGAAGCTTAGGCACAATTCTGTTCCAGAACAGAATGGTAAAGCAAAAGAAGCTGCCATTAGAAGAGAAACTATTCAGGATCCTCAAGCTACTGCACAGGTAACCAAACATCTTGCAACTGTAATATCCACATAGATTAATGTCATGGGACTGTATGAATGTTTTGACTGAAAACAAGCAAATGAAATGCAATTGATTTTCAGATATTGGTACGGTTTCCGAATGGAGAAAGACTAGAGCATAGCTTCTTGTGCACAGATAAGGTCCAGTCAATTTACAGATACATTGATTCACTGGGATTACCTGGAATTGGAAACTACAGATTGATATCAAGCTTCCCCAGAAGAGTATATGGTGTTGATCAGATGGGTATGACTCTCAAGGATGCTGGTCTACATCCCAGAGCAAGCCTCTTCTTAGAGCCTCAATGAGAACATTTTATTTTGACTGGCAAACAGGAATGCATCATCAGAACATAGGAAAAGAAATGATCTTCATATGCTATATAGAACCTTTCCCCCCCTCCCCTTCATGATTTGTACTTTAAGAGTGTGTTTGGATAGATAAAAAAAAGAAGGAAGAAAAATTTGTTTAATTTACTAATTTATCCTTATTTTTATGTTAAAATATTATGTACAAGGGTAAAATAGATATTTAACTTACAAATGACTTAATTAGTAATCCCTTCCCTCCAAATGACTCCATTTTGGAGAGAAAGAATTTTAACAAAAATTTAATGAAATCTTCCTTCCAAATCCCCTCAAATCCCTCCCCTTAATTTTTAATAAACTATCCAAACAAGGGAATTGGAAGGAAACTCTATTTCCCTTCCTTTCCCTTCCCTCCAAATCCCTCAATCCAAACACACTCTAAGTCTTTAACAATGGTGGGTATGCAGCTGTAGACATTTGGTGTCACAAAAATGAAACACAAACTCGGGTCAACTAAGAACGTGCAAACCTCTCGAGAGATTGGGACGAGATCCAGCGCAAACCATTTGAAAAGTAGTGGTGTCAGTTTAGAATCGAACTTCCAACTTTGGATGAGATTCTTTAGGTAAGTTCAGAGAGAGAATGGTTTTGAACCAAGATATCATTTGTAAGCAATGACCCAAAAAACAAACCATTCTTAACAAAATATGCATATGATACTCCAAAGGGATTATGTATTCTGATCAGACCGAGCTTTATGCCTTTATTACCCAATTCTTGAAGCCCATGTAGTAGGCCCGGCCCATGAATTATGAACTTCTTTCCACGCGCGAGCAAGTGCGTCTGTCGTCGGAACAAGGAAAGACGTACACGCGACACGTTGTTTACCTGCTTAAGAATAGACGGGGCATGGACTTTCCCGGGAACCAAACGGACACGAAATTGAAAATAGCGTGTTGGTATTAGGAAACAGAGCATCAATTTAGCAATGGCGGTGCGCATGTGTCCCGCTTTCGGCCGCTCCGTCTTCATCCCGGCAACTACGATGAGATGGCCCATCAGAAACTGCAATTTCTTGGTCCAGAATTGTGTGTTAGACCCTAATAATTCACGCAAGGTAATTGTATCTTTGTTACATTACTCTACCTAAGGTATTTCTGTTGAAATTGGTTAATGTTGTGGCGAGTTGGTATCTGAGCAGTACATGGCTTCCCTTTCTGCAATTTTTACTTCGTTTTTCTGAGAAGCCAAGCAGAATAAACTGTGCAACCAAGCAAAGAGGAATTATGAGGCTTTTCGAGCCATTGTTATGTTTAGATTTTGAATTTATCGGTCTCTGTGTGGAGGATGGTTGGTGTTCAATTGACATTGTGCTTATTATTTTGTATATTTGTTTAGCAAAGCCAAATGTATGTACGCTTTCTAGGTTTTGTGTGAGGCTTTAATTCGTCCCAGTTAGCCCTTCTCTTGTGGTCTGTTGCTTTTTGGAAACGAATGTGCTATTTTATGCTTATTGAGAAAACCATGTTGAACTCGAATCCGGTGTCGTCATTCAACAGGCATCCTTTATATGCTTGTTACCCCCTCTCTTTTATTTTCTTGTATTTTTAATGGATTATTAACACTATGGAAAATTCTTGTGGTTTTATGTTTTCAAACCATGTAGCTGGTTCTTGAAGTGAAAGAGAAACTAGCAAAAGATTACCATAGTCTCCCACAAGGAAAAAATGGAAGGGATGATGAAGATATGATATATTGGTTTTTGAAGGACAGGAAATTCTCTGTTGAGGATGCTACGGCAAAATTGGCTAAAGCAATTGTATCCTCAACTATGATATGTTTGCTTAATTGATATGTTATTTATACATATGCATGTAAGTAGACTCATGTGGAGCGGAGAACCCCCTTTGTCCTTTTGGTACTTCATATGTGCAAAATTCTGTTTGTGTATGAAAATTGAAATATGAGGGATGGATTAGGTTTGGTGGTGTAACCATGATCTGAGAGTTCATGGAACAAAAACATCTGTGTTTCCTTTTAACATGGTAGAAATGGCGTCGCGGATTCGGAGTATCTAAATTGTCTGAAGAGTCAGTGAAAAATATTGCTGAAACTGGAAAAGCCTTTGTGCATGAGTTTCTTGATGTCAATGGCAGACCTGTGCTCATAGTAGTAGCATCCAAGCACTTTCCTGCTGTAAGTTTTGAAGCAGAACATCCTTTTATATGCCTAAATTGTTGCTGGTAGAAATTGTTTTTATTTTTCTAATTTGGTCATATTCTACAAAAATACTGAATATATCAACATAATTACTTAAAATATTGAATAAAAGAGGAAAAAGTTTAATTGAATATTTTTGGAGTTTTTATTTTATTTTATTTTTAAATTATTGAATGGACTAAGACAAAGTGTAGTGCCATACCTGAACATACCTCTTGCCAGTCTTACTGATTTTCTGACTTGGTTGCAGCGAAGGGACTGAAGCATGTATGCTATTAACTTAGTTCCTACTTTTTTGAATCTCCTGCACAGCAACCTTAGAAAATTTAAACTCGTGACAAGAAACTTAGTGATGACCATAAAACAGGTGCATGATCCTGTTGAGAATGAGAAGCTATGTGTATTTTTGATTGAGAAGGCATTGAGCAAGCTTCCAGATGGGAAAGAAGAAATGCTAGCAATAGTTGATCTCCGGGGCTTTGGCACTGAGAATGCAGATCTTAACTTCATAACTTTTATGGTAATCTTACTGTTATGGCCATTTGATAAAATACTTCAGCTCATGGTTGCCTCTGATATGTATCACACATTTTTCAGGTTGCTTACGACTAATATTTTGCAGTTTGATGTATTATACTCTTACTATCCGAAGCGGTTGGGTGATGTCCTCTTTGTGGAAGCTCCTTTCATATTCGAGCCAATTTGGCTGCTCGCCAAGCCATTGTTAAAATCATATGCTTCTTTGGTATGTAACACTGCTATCCTTAACATACTTATCGGGGAGTGTACTCATGTACGTTTTCAGACAATTTAACTTTCGAAGATAATTTTGGCCATAAAATGCACCTTATGCCGCATTCTACACTTTGCATTTCAATTTTAACTTAGTTTTTGTTTGTAATTGGTAGGTTTCTGTTTGACAATCATCTATAATTTTATGGATATAATTAGCTTAATAGAGTTACCTTTTTTTTAGTTATCTTATATGTGCAAGATTGGGGAGATGTTTTTGTTACCATTGGATGAAGAGCAAGAAACTGGGGTGGAGGAATTCAACTCTTGTATTGAGCTATTTGTTTGAGCAAGATGGAGGATATGTTTATGCATAGCTTGTCCCTATGCAGTCTCCTGAAAACATCTCCAACTATGCTAATATTTCTTCACACGCATACCATCTTCCTCCCAGAGTCTGCTCATAATGTTTATGAACATCCTTTGCATTCCTCCTCAATTTCTGGAGGAATTGAAAAACCCTCCTGAAAGTTGAGTCTTAACTGTTCTATATCAAAATTTGCTGACATGAAAATGACTACAGTGTATCAAAGAAGTGTCTTAAAACTCTTTTATATCAAAGAAGTGCCATGAACACTACCATGGACTATTGTTTGTTGGCTGGTTTGTCATTGGTTGTTTTGTTAATTCCTCTATACGCCTGACAGGTGGGGGTTGGGGAAGCATCAACTCTAAAATGCAGATTTTGCAAAATTTGGAAAACTGGTGATTCAATATGATTCAGTTCATCCGTCTAGGTGTCTAGTCAGTTTCATTTATGTATAGGTTAAATATTGGCACTTGCTGTTCACTAAGGGAACTTTGATGGTTAATTTAGTTGTCTTGTTTAATCTAATATGGCAAACTCATCTTGTTTAATCTAATATTGTATTTAGTTTAGATATGCTTATTGAACTATGGTATTTGGATTTGCATATTGATCAAAGCGATTAGAGATATAAGTTGGAGGTGTGTTGGTGTTTAGGCCTTAGGGTATGTGTGCCACAATGATCCTCCCTTCCTTCCATGTATTGTTACTCATTTGAATTGTTTACTTGTTTTGTTAGGTGAAATTTTGCTCAGTGGAAGATGTTAGGAAGGAATATTTCACAGAAGCTACTATTCCTGCAAACTTTAGATCTTAATGCAGTTACTATTTAGCTGTTTAAATATCTCAGCTGATGCAGTTTACAATTATCTGTATGTAGAAAATTTTCACACGAATGCTAAATTGGGTATTTTAGTATTTACTATTTTCCCCCGCTGTGTTGTCGTCTTGTTCTCCTCTGTGGCTATGTGACAAGTGGGGCAAAGGGAGATGATATACTGCCTTACTGAGGTCCGCATGTTGGATATGAATCGTTTCTGGGCTGTAAGGTTGGGCCTGGCCAACTGTCGAATTTAGACTTGGTTTCATTGTGATGGGCCAGGCCCATGTGATAGCACATAATCTGAATGGTAAACCTTAGTCATATAGGGATATTATTAAAAAAATCTCAACTTAAGTCGATTATCCTAATAAAAATAAGTTGACGGAGTGTTTTAATAAATATAGGGATATTATTAAAGTTTACCATCAGAGTTGTGAAGCCTTGTCTTTGTACCCAGAATCCAAATTAGGAACCTTCCCGAACCCGAATCCCTCGCAAGAAATGCCCAAGTTTGGTGCCTTCCGTGTTGGCTCAATTTTCTGTCCACGCAGATAGCGACCTCGATGTACAGCGGCAAAATGGGGGACAAAAGTGTCAATTTATGATCCTCTGTTTTCTTGAATTTGTTCGGTTCTCTGCGTCAGACTCAAGTAGGAAGTCAAAACAGTTGAGAGAGATAGAGAGAGGGAGGAGAGATGGAGAGGGCGAAGTTGCTAGTGATTGCAGCGGTGAATCTGTTGTTCGTGGTGGCTACATGCGAGGCGATCGAGTCGCCTCAGTATACGGTGGTTCACAAGGAATCAGATTTTGAGGTCAGGCTTTACAGGGAATCTAAGTGGATCTCTGCCCCTGTTCGTGAGCTCTCTTTCCAAAAGGCCACTTTGTTTGGCTTCCACAGGTGATCCTCACGTACCCTAACTTTGTTTCCCTTCTTTAGCAAAAATCGCTGAGCACATGTAAAGATAATCCTCACGTACTCGTCAACCAAACGAATCGATTTTCCCCTGTTTTGCTATCTTACCTCTCTTGGTTTAGGAGCGGTAGTTCGTGTTCATTTGGGTGTTTTACAGTTGATGGATGATTAAAAGCCTCTGTTTAGTTGATTATTTTGAAGTTCGATTACAAGCCTGCTAGACTGTTTCATGTTTGTTTAATTTCATTGTGTTTGAAAAGAATTTAGTTGCTGATAGTTTCCATATGTAAATTGGAGTTTAGGTTATATATGAAAATTATGCTTCATGATGAATTTTACTTGTTGCATGTAAAATTTGAGAGTTATGTCAGCTGTCTCATTGGTTGTTGAAAGAGGAATTGGGAAATTGAAGTACAGAAGATTAAATTTACAGAAACAATGGATTAGTGGATGAAATTTTAAGCTTGAAGTTATAAGTATCAGGAAGGTATGCTATGGTATTGAAACCTTTGAGAGCAATGGAAGAGTGTCATGAGGCACAATAACAGTTTCTGTTTCAATATATCATTCTACTGAACCACCATTCGTAATAGACCTGAAATGCAGGTCTTCTCACCTCATTCTTGTTCGCGTTCAATACTTAAAAAAAAAACACAATGTTTGTTTTCATGTTAACAACCCAATTTGTATTCACAATATATTTGTGTTGATCTATCTACAGGTTGTTTCAGTACATCGAAGGGGCCAATCTCAATTTCTCTCGCATTCCGATGACAGCTCCTGTGTTGACAAGCATAGTCCCCGGAGCTGGGCCCCTTCACTCATCAGCTTATTTTGTTAGATTCTACCTGCCTGAGAAGTTCCAAGCCAACCCACCAGTCCCGCTCCCTGAACTGAAACTGAAACAATACACATGGGACAGTCGCTGCGTTGCTGTCAGGAAGTTTTCTGGATTTGCAAAAGATGATAACATTGTGAGAGAGGCAGAGAAACTTGCATTCAGCTTGAGCAGTTCACCATGGGCAAATGCTACTTCTGATAGTAGTGATGCGTACTCAATTGCACAATATGATTCCCCGTTTCAGTTTTTTGACCGTCTAAATGAAGTCTGGTTTGATATTGATGAATCCGGTGGGGTGGCTACGTACTAAAGTATTGCACCATCAGAGGACATATGTTAGGCTTTCTGCTTATTTGTGCAAGAGGAAGGAAGCAAGACAGTATTGTTGTATCTTAATCTGCCTATCTGTATATATATATATATATATAATATGATAGTCTGTAAAATAGATGGTCATTCTCACTGTGCTTTTGAGTTTTACTTCCATGTACAGCACATAAATAATGTCTTCTGTAGTTTTGGAATAAAATTTAAGTTTCAGTCAAATAAACTAATGCTTCTTGAAATTAGGGGTGGCAGAGTTTGTCCGAATCAAATTAAACTAAAACTAAGTTTGGATATAAGTTATATATCCGAAATTCGGGTCTAAACATAAAATTTGTATTCGGTTTAAAATCGGGTTCGGGTTCAAAAACATAAATCTTATTCGATTTGTTTATTCGGATTTAAACTAATTCGAATTCGGTAAACGAAGTACTTCCAAAATCTAATTCGAGGTAGAGTCGGACATGAAAATATTTCATAAAGACATGGTGTTATCTTACTTGAAATCGATCCAGAACCAATTTTATATTGCTACTCCTACAGCCTACTTGAAACTCACAGTCCGGTGGGCTCGGCCCATGAACTCCCACGTGTCGTACTAAACGGAAAATCTCTACTGTGTACTTGCTGTGTGTTTGTTTACACGTGTGTTAACTATTGGGGTTTTGGGTTTATAATAAATCGCAGACGATACTACAATTGATTTCTATTGCAAGGCCAACAATGGCGTCTAGGGTTTCCTTGAAGAGCAGCAGTGGCAAGGGCAAAAAGGCAGCGAAGTCGCAGGAAGAAGGATCATCCAAGATTAAGCTCGTAAAGGAGTGGAGTACGTGGGCGATGAAGAAGGCTAAGGTTATCACTCACTATGGCTTTATCCCTCTTGTGATCATCGTCGGCATGAACTCCGAGCCCAAGCCACACCTCTATCAGCTCCTCAGCCCCGTCTGATCTTCTCACTCTCTCTCTATTTTCATCGTTATTTCTGTCCGATTATGCTTTGCCTTTCTTGCCCTATTCGTCGAATTCACACCGCTTTATTTTGCTTTACTGAAACCTTGTGGGTTTTATTGTAAGACTATTGGTTAATGTGTTAGAATTTTATATGGAATATTGATAGTTGATTTCAGTTTCATGTTCACCTTTCTTTATGTGTGATAAAAAATGGAATCATTTATTACTAAAGTAATTGTGGTTACAGTGAACTATTTGTCTCAGATGTATGCTTGCTTTCTTTTGGATCCATACAAATTAAGGGGGAAATAGGATCAGGGCAATGAAGGGAGTGAATTGGGGTTTTCAGCTTAGTTAGTCATTGATTATGTTGTGTTCAACGCCTGATTCCAACTGGATGAAATTAGGGTCTTTCTCCTCTGTTTCTGTTTTTTTTTGTTTGAAGATCGAACCGACTCTTATGGGCTACTTTCTTCCCTATATTGTGGGACTGTGAATGGGAAAGGAAGAAATTAAGGAACTTTAGTTCCATGCAATGTTGATTTCTATTTGAGATCTTTGAATTTATGAGTAATCATTAACCATTAGTTTTGCATCATAAGTGAGCTTGATTTTGTTGAATGGTATTGCAATTACTTTATGGGATAAACGAAGTGAAGCAAACCTAAGTTGGGGTTTCTTTTAGATATTATTTTCTGGATTTTTTTTTGTCTTTTACCTTCCAGCTGTTCGTTATATATTATGGTTTGCAAAAGTAGAATGGAAACTTAAAAATGTATGGTTTTGTGCTCTGAATCCTTGCTCTCATGTCTATATGACCTTGATCTTCATTTTGGATTTCTTGGAGTACATCACCATTTGTATGTTTATCAATATTTATGATTGGAAAGTTTGGGAAGAGAAAATATTAGAAATAACATGTAGTATATGTGCACTAATATTTTTGTATCACATTAGATGGGAAACACGAGTTTCAGGTGTTAGGTTAGCGGAAAACTCTGTAAATGATAAGGTTAGGGTGAGGGAGATGATGAGTATAAGGATTTTTACTATCTCCCAGGAACCTCTTATTCTGAGGGGTTAAATTATTATTGGCTTCGTCAATTTGCAATCTTTCATCTGATAAACCCTGCATAAAAAAACTGAAATTTAAATGACGCAAGTAAAGCTTGTGTGCTGAGGATTGAATGTTGTGAATAAACTGGCCCGTTGTGTTCTTTTTATTTGGTTGTTGTATGTTTAGGCGTACTTAGTTGCGCTGAAGATTGAATATATGGTGAATAAACTAATCTATTAGAGTATTTCTGCCTTAATGCTAAGTTTATATATGATTCTGCTTGCTTTTGTTACTCTCTAAACTCTTGTTATATAAGGGGATTGTATCTTTCTCTCAGGAAAAACGGGGGATTGTATAATATCCTTGTTTGATTCTGGACTTTAAGTACTGCTGTGGTGATATTTTATTTGATGGGTTGAAGTGGGGCTGATTTAGTTGTTTCTGCTAGAATTTATAGAATTCTTGAGCAATCTCTCTGTGTCAATCTCCCCACCCCCTACCTCCGACTCGGCCCTTTTCGAGGAATCAATGCTTTATTGTTTTTCCTTGTATGCTGATTGTTGAACTACCCAGCTTTGTAGTTACCTCTATTTACAGACTTTTAAGACCTGCGCCTGGTGGATTATTTACATATTATATTCATCAACTACTCCTCTCAAGTAGAGTCTCTGCTCCAAGCCATGGCTTTTTTTTTTTTTTTTTTTTTTAATATCGCCGAGAAATATGCTTGTAGCTATAATCGAATTTTAGTTATATATGTATAATTCAGTCGATTGTCAATCGAGTCACCTCTCATTGGTCTAGTCATGGCTTTTGTTTCCTAGTGGATTGGGATTGTGAAAAGGGCCTCTCGTGAAGCCAAGTTTATATAGTAAAATGGATTTGATGGTGACCATTTTAGATAATGATATGAAAATCAAAATTAAATTGAAGCTACAAATTCGTTTGATTACCTCTTAACATTTTCAAAGGTTAGATTTATGTACAAATTTGGCTCTTCAAGTTGTTTACCATGGATGGCCACCCTTTTTTGCTTGAATGGACTCCTCCTCCCTAGTCCCTACGCAACTCAACCACTCAACCTCCTTGGGTAAACAATTTATAAATAGTAATTAAACCATGCAAATATTGAGTCTTTTTTTTTTTGTTTTATATTATTCGTCACACAAAGAAATTGGTTTGATCCCAATTTCCATTTTTTTGTGAAAATGACCCCTGTACTTTGCTCTTTGGTTCAAAAAAGCCCATTAACTTTGTTTTGGATCAAAAAAGCCCTCGTACTTGCAAAAATGATAAACGTTAATCTTTCTGTCAAGAATCCGTTAAAAATTGTTGATGTGGCGCAAATTATCTGACATGGCATGTTAAAATACAAATAGTAATTATGACATGGCAAACAAATTTAAAATCAAAAAATCATGTCAAATTAAAAAATCTTAAATTAAAACGTAAAAACCTAAATATTTTCTTCCCCCTCTCTCTCTTCTTCCTCCTCCTCCCTCCTCCGTCTTCTCTGTTCGCCTACCAATTCAAGGTTCAGTTGTAACACCATAAGCTCTATTGGTTCCCTTTCCAAACTGATATCCAAAACTCTCTCTCTTTAAGTACAAAAAATCTCCATTATCCTGCAATTCAATATCCCCTTGCGCCTTGTATGCCTCCAATTCTGGAAATGAGCTCTCTGAGATTTAATGGTGCTCATGGGGTGATGGGTTTGAATAGTGGACCCATTTATTATTGTCTCATGGCCTCACGTAGCTGTGCCGATTATGGGTTTCGATCTCTATGTTAACGGCTCCAGCTAGTCCAATCCTAATAGGCTCGTGGGTGTCGCAAGGTCGAGAGCCTGTGGTGAGGACCATATCATGAAACGGTGAGGCTTTGTGACGGAAGGAGTATTTGCTTTTGGGATTTTTATTTTATTTTTGGGTTTGGTTTCTCATGGGGTTTCGTCGGACGAGGAGTATTATCGCCAGAGGTAGTCATGGGTCATTGGAGATGGAGAGTTTTATTTGATCAGATTTTTTTTAATCATCAATTTTTGTTTTTAGTTTTTAATCACAATTGCCATGTGTCACATTTTGATTGGTGATGTCCATATATATACCACGTCAGAAATAAAAAAATTACAATTAGTGCTATGTCATTTGTTGAAAAATAAAGAAAAAATCATTTAAATGCCAAATCGGCATATTTTAACAAAATCTTAACATAAGGGCTAATGTTTTTGTTTATTCTAAGTACGAGGGTTTTTTTGATCCAAAACAAAGTTGAGGGACTTTTTTGAATCAAAAAAAAGTATAGGGGTCATTTTCATACTTCTCCGTTTTCACTAACTACTTATAATTTAAAAATGACAACAACAATATCCATCTTTTTTGTTTTAGGAGGGAGTCCAATTAATTATATTTCAACATCAAGGCAGCTCCTCTCTCCCGTGCCCCGCCCCGCCCCGCCCCCTTCCTCTCGCGCACTTTTTTTCCTGATCTGAAAACTTCTTTTGATTAATCGTTGCTTTTACTCCACGTCGCTCTTTCTCTCTCTGTCATTCGCGATCTCGTGAGAAAAATAAGGAAAACCTGCGAGGGTTTCGATCTGTTTGCTCTCTCCTCCATCTCTCGAAGTGCCATATCGATTTTCTGTATCTAGGGTTTCACAGAGAAGCCACCAGTTGTCACCTTGTTTAAGGCAAGTCCTTCTCTGCATTTCAAATGCTATTTGAAAGTATTATTGATCATCATGATTAGAAAGTATTTTTGATACCAAATTCACGGCGGCTCTCTGTGTTCCTAAGGAAACTGAGACTCTAGTCGTTACGAATGGTTATGATTTTTAGTTCATGCTCTTGTTCTTTGATTGTTGTGGATTTGTTTGGAGATTTTGTGTCGAGCTTTACTTGCTGATTTTTTTGGGAGTGTAACAAAAAAATTCGCATCTGTTATTATTGGGTTTACTTTGAGCAGCAAGTTTCGTGATGAATTATGAGTGTTGGTGTAATAGGGTTAAGTGGATGTTTCTTTACCTAAAATCATGTCCGATCATTTGCTTGATTTGGAGCTTATAATTCTTGTTTCAATAGTATTGTATTTATTTTGAGAATCGTAAGGTTGTGTTGATGGATGTCCATGAACTTGAAGCTTATGTTTGTAGCATACTAGCATGTATTCATGGTCATTGTTTGTAAAGAGAAGCATCCATGAAATTATTCTCTTGGTTTCTTGTGCTTCAAAAATGAGTTAGTGGTTGAATGCAACAATTCATGTCAGCTTTCTTTCCCTTAGGCTTGATTATGCTTAAGGATGGTTGAAGTTGTTGTACCTGATGGCATTGACGATGGAAGATGAGCCAAGAATTGTCTTCTAATCATGTGAAAGCTAATCTTAGAAGTTTGAAGAAAAGAGTTTGCAATTGTAGCCTAGGTCAAGTTGCTCTTCATGGGTTAGATTGCGAGGAGATTAAAGTTTCCCAATCATAAGGATAGCATGTCCAGTGGAAAGACAACCATCAGATGTCAGACTTGGCCCCAACTTGGAAAAGGAGGGGGCGTGTAACGCGACTAGTAAGAAGGAGCCACTTTTTACAAATTGGAGATAGAAAACTAATATGCTAAAATCAAGGAGTATCAATTATGAGATCTTGTGTCTTGGGGTTAAGGGAAACGAGCTAATGGGTTATGATTGGTATGACTTTATCTTTCCGTCTGTAATGCATTGGGGTGTTTTTAGTTAAGTGAATAGATGGTTGGGAGACATAGTAAAGGGGGAAGATTTTCGGCTTTGCTCCCAACGTCATTATAGTTGAGACCTAAATGTTTGAAATGACCCTGAAGCCAATTGGGAATTCAACTGAATTTTGGGTCCTATTTCTGTCGAATTCTGATATTCATTGAGATCAACCTATATTTAAGTCCTATTATGACTATTGCAGGCTATTTCAATGTTGATATGCTACTATGCAGTTGAGGCTGTCTATTATTTGTGGAAGAAATTTATTGCGTAGGAAGAATTTTAAACTCTTGATTTCTGTACAAATTGTCTTTGTAGATGCCGTACTAATGCTAATTTTGTAATAACCCCCTTTCTGGAGACAACAAATAGGTTACGAGTCCCCTTTAAAATTTTATACTACCCCCTTTCTGCCAGTTATTCCTTCGAAATATAGATACTTTATACATATGGATATTGAATCACCGATGCACCTTAACGTTAGATTGTTGTGGTTGTTGGGGGGACGGCCTTACGGGTACACTTGGGCATGAGATTTTGAAGAAAAGTTAAGAGTTATGTTTGTTATAAAAATGGAGTCATCTTCCAAATAATTATTGGGCATTATAATGTGAATATTCTTAGAGATAGTTAAGAGTTACTGATTTCGCTTTTATCCTATTTGTAATGATGTTTCCCCAGATTTAGTATTATTGATGTCTCAATAATCTCTTTGTTCTGAGTAGAGGCGTAGCCACTGAAACACACCGTCCATCAAGGTCATCGACATTGAATCCTTTGTCCCATATAGTTTGGGATGAGCTAAAAGGTAAACACTATGGTGTGTAAGGATTCCGCAATGCAGGTGGGGTCGGGGAAGGGTTAGATGTATGTACATTATTTCAATGAATTGAACCTATGATCCCTGCATTGCGATCAAGCAACTTTATATCTGGGACACGATGTGTCACATAAGTTCTTAATATGGCAGTCGACAAATGCTATATGGCATATAGGCTGTAGTTTATTATTATTCTGCCCAGCCTTTGTAGCATCTGAACTTCTGAAGTACTTATTTGTACTTTGTGCGGCAAGGCCTTACTCATCCAAGGTAGAGGGTGGTTGTCAACAAACACTCGCTTATGGCCTAGGAGCCTTAACCATTGGGTAGTGTTTTTTAATTTATTGTAATGCCCTCTTTTTACCCCATCGTTACTCCATACATCCCAAACACAATATAGGATTCTAGCTCAATGAGTGGGTGCTGTACATTTCTATATTTTTCAGGCCTAGGAGCCTTAACCATTGGGTAGTGTTTTTTAATCGTAATGCCCTCTTTTTACCCCATCATTACTCCATACATCCCAAACACAATATAGGATTCTAGCTCAATGAGTGGGTGATGTACATTTCTATATTTTTCACTAGTTAGTCTTCCCCAAATATGAAAAATATAGTTTGCTTGATCTTCCTTTTTACTCCAGTTTCTTTGGATCCTTGAAATCTTAGTTGTGGTAAATTTTTATCCCATGTGTAAAGGATACTATTTGTTCTAGGTTACAGCATATGGGTAACAGTGATAGAAGATAAGATGTGAGAAAATTTGCTACGATTTTTCAGGCATGTGCAATTGCGCACCATAGAGATTTTGGTGTGGTGTTGTGTTTAACTGCTATATCTTTATTATTCTTAGAGGTATCGAACTTTTGACTCTCATATGTCTCTTTCCAAATTGTATTTTTTTTTCTTTTAATGTCTTTTTTAGCATGCGTTTGTGCGTGTTTAATTAATTGAACAAGAAGCCCTTTTACAGATAAGATCAATTTTTAACCAACTTGACTTCTATTCTTAGCAGATTCTTATAGGACCTGGTGGTTATTTATGTCTGTAAAACTAACAAGGTCCCATGTCAAACCCAAGGTAAAAAAAAAAACCAGTGCACGATGCTTTTGCCCCCAATGCAAGGTTCAAGACAGAGCAGCCTTGCCCCAGCAGTGAAGGGAGATAGTTTTCACTGTTTGAATCTATTATGCCATTGCAATGAAGCAATTCTTTACCACTACCTTTAGGCGTACCCTCTGAATAGCATTTTAAACTCAATATAGATAAATGTCATATAAGCTTGCTATTGCATTGTTATATTTGCTGAAATATTGTGGTGCAACCAAGATAGAAAATTAATTTTTTATTTTATGCGTAAAAAGGTGTTTTTTTTTATATATATATTTTTATTTTTCATAACTGTTTTATTTCTTGGAAATATGCTGCTGTTTTTACTTAGTGACAGGCTTAGTTTTGGTTGTTGAAATTTGTGCAGGTTGTGTCAAATTTAATTTGATGATCTTTCAACGACAATTGAACTATGACATCAAACATTTTAAGGGGAGAGAGAAGGTATATTGTGTTCTATTTTTTGGTAAAAGTAACCTACATCTGCTTTGAACCTATCCAGAACCATAAAGGTGGGAGCTGGTTGGTCATTATTTTTATTGATATGCGCAAGATCCTTGACTATCATTACTTCATTAGTGTGGTTTTATCCTTAAAGTATGATCAAGCATGACTTAGTATTGGTCACGAAATTGTTTCCACCTTTCTCAGCTTGTTTATATTTTGCACATATGTTAATAGGGGACAATGAATTTTTAAATACAGCAGAAAGATTGATTCAGATTAATTGCTCTGGTTTCCACTTTTTAAATACACCAGAAATATTGATTAAGATACATTTTGCCTAATGTATTTCTGTGATTTAATTCAATTAAGGGTATCCTTATCAATTTATTTGTATGGGATTTGTAAGCAAGATCAATAAAAAAAGTCGGACTTGGGCTTTGCTACACATCGGATTTATTTGAAGGGTAGTCATTGCAGCTTCTCTTTGAATCTCACATTTCTAGGAGCAAAATAAAGGCAAATCCTAGAAAGTGTATTAATTGTGCTTGGTCTACCAAAACATTATTCCAACCCTATGAGGTCAGAGGTTGTTAGTAGTTATCTCTGTCAAGTATAACGTTTCCTCTTTGAGTTAAGTCCTTTTCATTTGAGTTTGAGTTGTTTCTTTCTTTTTTTCTTTCACCCCTTTTTTTTTTCAATTTCGAAGGAGTGCAGACAATCTGGGCAGAAGGCGTATAAGAAGTGGGATGTTAGTTTAATTTTTGTATATGAAATTCTATCCTTTCTTTTATCGTTTTAAGGTATATTTGTGGTTGGTGACTGCGTTATCATTTTCACTCTGTTACTCTTGTTGAGTGGTTAAGGTTGATAGCTTTTGTGTGTTTACCTTTTCTGCTTTCTCATGTTGTTAAGTTTGTGTTATTTCCTTGTCCTATTGTGTTAGTGGAACCATTTTTGGTTCTTGATCCTTCTCCTACTAAGTGGTACCAACAACACCATGATTTCGTTTTTTGCAATGTGCATGCTTACTCTTATGAGAGCAAGAGGTCCTCAATAATAGCTTGTTGGAAAAAATTTAATAGCTTGTTAGGAAGATTTATGTTCCAAATGTTACAATGGGCTGGGTGTGACTTGTGAGTGGGTAGTTGGGTACTGTATACTCCTGTGTTAACTTAGTATGTCTTGGTGAACCTCACACCCTTTTACTTTTGAAGTGCCTTCGTTCCGTGCTTGTCTGGCATTTCTTTGTCATATTTGACTTTGAATCGTGCAAATTTTTGTGTAGCTTTTAAAGCATTCATTATTATATCATGCAGTCATTGTTATATCACAGTTTTTCTGATCCTAACATCATTTGAGTTAAAGGATTTGAGGATGATGATGATTGTTATATGATAGTTTAATCAGCATAATACATATGTTATTCGCTAAGATCCTGGTATTGTTTCAGATGGACTTCTGCAAGAAGAGGAGGTATGACTGTCTTGGGGAAAGTTTCAGTTCCGAAACCTATAAATTTACCCAGCCAAAGGTACTTGATTTGCCAGTGAAAAATTACTAGTACAAACTATCAAGATCCACTCCCCGAATTTTATGTTCTCTTTCTGTTATTTCAAGGTTAGAAAATCATGGTCTGGACCCAAATGTGGCAATTGTCCCCAAGTGAGTTACTCTCTCTCTCTCTGTGGTGTGTGTTGTTTGTGTGTCTGCATATTTCTCTTTCTGTGGTCTTTTTTTGTTAGCAAGATGCTTTTGTTGTTATACAGATGAAAAATATTGTTTTATTTGCTTTGATTGATCCATGCATTTCACACACTTGATAGGGGCACCCTTAGCTGGGGCAGTAAATCATCTTCTTCTGCAACAAATGCATGGGGTTCTTCAACTCTTTCGCCCCGAACTGATGGTGGTTCTGGTTCACCAAGCCATCTGAGCACTCGTCCTTCATCTGGTGGAAGTGCTACTCGACCATCAACAGCTGGCAGTGACAGAGCCCACGAAGCTAACTCTAACACGTGGGGTTCTAATTCTAGACCATCATCGGCTTCTGGAGCATTAACATTAACATCAAATCAGTCATCACTTACATCACTACGTCCTCACAGTGCTGAAACAAGACCTGGTAGCTCACAATTATCTCGATTTGCTGAACCACCGTCGGAGAATCCAGGGGCATGGGGTGCAACTGGAACAGCAGAAAAGTTGGTATGGTGGTGTTTCTTTAAGTTTAATCATAGCGATTTTCACTCATAGTTGGATTAGTTTTTCCTTGCCCTCCAGTGTGTGCTGACAACGATGTACATCTAGGTCTACTCTATATAGTTGGTACCTTTTCTGTGTAGTGGATGTGTGTAACCTTTTTTAGCAATATTATGACATAATTTCAAGTAGTATGATAAATCCATCGGAGGATAGTAGTGAATTAACCAGTTGCATTCACCTTCTCATTTCAGAAGGGATTTCTTGGGGAGAAGTTTAGGGGGAATCGCTTGCTTGTTTCTCACTTGGCCACAAGCCCTTAATTTGGTTGACATAGGATTACTGAATTGCTTTCACTTGGTTCTATATATTATTGGTTTACTTAGCTGTTATACTTTTTTGTTCCTCATGCTTCACGTTGCTTGCTTCCAGTTCTGATCTTAGCCACATGGTTGTTCCCTTGTGATTTTTGTATAGTTTAAAATCGAAGGTCTGCCATTTCTTTAATTTATTCTGAATTTTGCAGGGAGTTACATCATCTAAGAATGATGAGTTTTCTCTTACATCTGGAGACTTTCCTACACTTGGTTCAGAAAAAGACAATGCTGGAAGAAACTCGTTGCCCCAAGGTTATTTTTCATGTTGCCTATCATAGTGCATTGCTTGTCTCATACTTTTAAATTTTCTATTTATGCATATGCTTTGAAGTCTGGTTTTCTTTATCATTTTTGTTGTGATTTTAGACTTAGTTTGTAATCCTTCTAGTAATCAGGATTTGCAGTCCTCCTATAATTTTTCTGCATCTGGTTCATAGGATACTGCCATCGTCTCATGTGCAGGAGTATTTGTGTTCATATTTCAGGTAATGCTTCTATAAATTCAAATGCTAAGTGTGAAACTGAAAATTCTTGGAGAAGAGATAACCCCCCGTACAGTGAAGATGGAATGAAGACAAGTATGGAGAAGTGGCCGGTGGATCCTCCACCATATCACAATCCAAATATGCCCCCACCTCATTATGATGCATGGCATGGTCTTCCGGTAAATAATCATCCCGGTGGCATATGGTATAGAGGACCTCCAGGTGGTCCTCCATATGGGGCTCCCGTTACTCATGGGGGTTTCCCAATGGAACCATTTCATTACTACCGTCCTCAGATTCCAGCTACTGCTCTTGCCAATCAACATCCTGGTCCACCTCCTAGTGTAGGACCAAGAATGCACCACCCAAAAAATGGAGATATGTACAAGCCCCTTATGCCTGATGCTTACATTCGCCCGGGTATGCCAATTAGGCCTGGTTTTTTCCCTGGTCCTGTGGCCTATGAGAGCTACTATGTTCCTCCCATGGTCTACTGCAATTCCCATGAACGAGACATTCCATTTATGGAAATGACGGCTGGTCCTTCTGCACACAACAGGCACTCAGGTCAAAGTGCTCCTGATAATAGCAATTTGCATAGTAGACCTTGTGGATATGGTCCTCCTGGCAAGCCATTGGTTTCCGAACAGGCAGAATCTAGTCATTCTCACGATACTTGTGGACCGCACAAGGTTCTTCTTAAGCAGCATGCTGGTTGGGATGAGAAACATGATCAGAAGTGTAACGAGAGTAGTGCATCATATCTTGAGAAGGAAGATCAGTCAAGAAAATCATCTTGGGACGATGACTGGCAAGGAGATTACAAAAAAGATGAAGAGGTGAACATAAAAGGAGGAAAACCTGGTGAAGAGGCTTCTGTGGCTTCAGACGTCCAAGGTGGCAGCTCTGTTACTGCCAAATTAAATTCAACTGAAAATGTTGGATATGTGAAGGCACAAGATGAAGATTTTGTGAAGAAATCAGAAAATATGACTTTTGTTGTTCCAGAAGGTCCTGCAGCCTTAAAAGACTCAAGTCTGATACAAAAAATAGAAGGTTTAAATGCAAAAGTTAGGGCTTCAGATGGACGACAAGATGTCACATCTGTTTCCATTAGGGAGGAGCAGACAAATAAATTACCAGCTTGTGGTTTTAAGGCCAACCATCCATCTAATGACGCTGGTATTGGTCCTGTATATCTTGAGAGCAGTCATGTTGGTACTGTCACCAAAAGTGTCTCCCGTGAATCAGGTGTTCATGCTGGAGATACGGGTGCTGGAGATAAGAGCTTTGATGCCAGTGTAACTGCAACCTCTAGGTTTGTTTGCAACTTTAGGCTTCTTTTCATAATGTTTCACTTACAGTTGAGGGAAACACTAATATGAGGGATGCAGGAGACCTGCTCATGGCATGAACAGCAGAGCTGATCATCGTGGCAGCAAAGGAAGATTTAATTTGCAAGAGGCTGACGGGTGGCAAAAGAAATCTTCAGCCGTGGACTTCCCAATTCCAGCAGCAGCTTCACAGTCCGAGACTTCTGTTTCTCACATGCAAAACAATACGTCTGTGGAGCCAACAGAGAAGTCAGGATCCTATCCTCAGGGAAAGAATGAGAGAGAGGCTGTGTCACCGATCTTTGATTCAGGTGACAGTCAGTTGCAGGTAATACATTTGTGGTTTGTGCTCCTGTTATACTATATATGTATATATATGTTTTGAATGCGGAGTTTTATACTTGTCCAATCAGCATGCTAAGATGAGAGAGCTAGCCAAGCAACGTGTTAAACAACGACAGAAGGAGCAGGAAGAGCGGGCAAGAGAACAGAAGGCGAAAGCTCTTGCGAAATTGGAAGAGTTGAACAAGCGGACTCTGGCAATGGAAGGTTTAAATCAGAAGGCCGAGACTGGTTCAACTGGTTCTATACAGACTAAGCATGAAGAATCCCAAGTTTCTACTGAATCAACCTTGGTTGCCAGTAAATCTGCAGAACTAACCTCAACAGCTTTTTCGAACACAATTACAGTTGTGCAGATTAGTGATTGTAGTGCCACCAGAGTTTTAAAACCAGCCTTTTTGGTTGGTGACCTGCCTGTGGAGACACTGAAGAGTACAAACAGGGGACCTGTTGTGTCGGTTGATGTTTCTGCATCTATTGAGGTTGTTGCTAGTGAAATGGCATCTAGCCTGAAATTGTCCGAGTCGTCAGGACAACCAAGAAGGAAAAATAACAGGGGTGGCAAGAACAAGTACAAGGCAGATGCTACATCATCTATGGCTGTTGTACCATCATCATTATCTATGGAAACTAATATTCTTGACACTCCCGCTGATGCCAGCAACCTGATGGCAGAAGAATCAGCATTGAATCCTAGTTCGATTCAGTCAGTGAGCGCTGGTCAGGATTCAAACGAGCCCTCAGAGCCGCACTTGTCATTACCAAATGAAGACACCCATGGAAGAGTAAATAGCCAGTGGAAACTTCAGCATGCTCGCAGGATGAGAAATCAACAAGGTAATAGATCAGCAGAGAAATTCCATGGTGGTGATGCTGTTGTTTGGGCCCCTGTGCGTTCACAGAACATGGCCGAGGTTGCCAATGAAGTCGGTAATAACTCTGTAACTGAGAATACCAATTCTGTAAAGAACGACCAGTTGCTACAGAACAATCCTAGAAACAAGAGGGCAGAGATGGAGAGATACATCCCAAAGCCTGTAGCTAAAGAAATGGCTCTGCAAGAAAGCTTACAACAACCGGTGGCTCTTTCAACCAGGCAGACTGTATCTGAAGAAATTGTCGGCCGACCCGTTTCTCCTGCTGGACCAGCTATTTGGAAGGGAGGGCCAGTAATTGAGGCTGGGAATCGGGACATTAAGCAGAAAAGGCCAGGAAAAGTTCATGGATCGTGGCGCCAACGTGGTTCTGCAGAATCTTCCATAGGTCAAAGTTTGCAAGATAGGAAGTACAATACTTCAAACTCTAGCAATAATGTTCCAAAATATAATGAGAACCAGCAGCCGCAGAAGTCCAATGTAAGCTTGATGAAAGAGCAACCAAAGCATACTGATGAATGGGGCTCTTCTGATGGCTGGTACATGCCCGAGAACCCTGAATCTTCTGATGGCGGGTACATGCCCGAGAATTCTGAATCTTCTGCACCAGTCACAGTTTATAAGGTGAAAGATCAGGGAGTCAAAGGAAAGCGCCATAGCACGAAGGGGAAGAAGGGCCTGGGCAACATGCAAAATCAAGATCAGAAGAGAATCAAGAGTGATGAGGACATGGACAAATCGAACTCACAATCTGTAGTTCCTGTGATATGTCAAATAGAATTTCCAGCTGCTTTAAAAGAAAATCGTGGAAATCGGGAACAATCAACTTCTCATTGGCAACCCAAGTTACAGGCTTCTTCAGCTCCCAACCAAGGCACTACCTCGAATATTGGTCAAGGTGTAGGGGCTGAAGTTGGTAGAGGAAACAGGAGGGATCCTACTTTCCAGGATAGAAAATCCCTTCCACCTCAACAGCGCATGGAAACCATGGAAGCTGGTATAGTTCAGTCAGCTTCTCTCTCCGAAAAGAGCAAAGTGGAAGAAGCTCCTGGTGTACGGCATCCAGAGGCCAAGAGAGAGAGGAAGATATCGTCAGTAAAGGGCCAGTCCCACTCCCCAAATGAAGTTCCTGGTGGCCTCGGTGAACAGGAGCCTTCATCAAATATGGGTTTCCAACATGAGGAGTCGTCTTTCAGATTCCAGAAAAATGGTAGCCGTAATAGTCATTTTGGTAGAGAGCATGAATCTCGTGGTCATTGGGGTGCTGCGGGGCAAGATAATAGACAACATAACCAACCTGCTAACCGTGATAGACAGAGGAACACTTCCCACTATGAGTACCAGCCAGTTGGGCCCCAGACTAACAACAAAACCCAGAACCTTGAGCAATCAAAGGATGCTTCTCATAATAGTGGTCTGAAATCCAGGGATAGAGGCCAGAATAACTCCAGGCGTGGTGGTGGAAACTTCTATGGGCGGCAAAGTAGCACTTCTACTGTTTGATAGCTGGTTCTGATGATGAATTTTGGGGAAAAAGATGTGTGTTGCAATTCTTGCCAGGCCAGAAATATGACTCCACAATGGTTGTCTTGATACCTTGCATTGTCAGGTAGGTATTCAGGCCTCAATAACTTCTGACTGTAGATATTACTGAATTACTAGTCATTCAAAGTTGTTGAATAATCTGATAGTTGACAGTGCTTTTATCTGGACCAGGAGCAGGAGCAAAGCTGATGATGCAAAGCCCAAAGGAGATACGTGGATGGGGTGGAGTTTTTTTTCTTCTTATTTTAATGTACTAATTTGAACATTGTAATTGGGCCACGGTTTGGTTGCTGTAGAAATCTTTTTTTTTCTTTTTTTTTTGCTCGGACAGCAGGTAAAGGGAATTAAGTCCTGAGGAGATTTCTTGTTCTCCCACTCACTGTGCTCCAAACACTTGATTTAGGCGAACACCCAGATCTGGAGCCAACTTTCACATAACCTTTGGCTTTTTATTTTGTGGCGTCTTCCTTTAGATCTGGTGACCGATTGCCTTATACTTCGATGGAGGCATTGATCGATTAAGAAAACGGTGGTGGTAAATCTATGCGGCTTTACTCTGTCAAATTTAATATAAAGATGGAATATGTTTTCTTTGGTAGGGAGGACAAAGTTTCGGGTTGAACGATATTATGTGTGTACGAAATTAGGTCTTTACTCGGAATGAATTTTGAACGTAACTTAATCCAAATTCAGAAAGTAACTTGATTTGAGTTAGGCTCCAAACAAGATTTTTGTGTTTGGACTTCAATCTTTCTAAACAAGGCAAACGATTTGTGAATCGGAAAGACTTTTTCGTTTGGAAATTAATTTCAGTGTAGTTTTTCATAAATTCATAATATTCGTGGAAATCTAAAATCTTTACAATTTTGTTTTGTGCCGCCTCAATTAATTGATTTATTGTTTAAATTTAATTATTGTGCCGAAACAATGAAAACCCGTCTTTTTTTCACCTTCCTTTCTGGTAAAAAGCCCCTTTTTATAAACCCTAAATTCACCAACCGAATTCCGAAGGTACTCATTATCTCTCTCTATCCATTCTATGCGTAAAACAACTATCGTTGTTTGTCTTTTTCTCAGTCGTTATCGTCTCATTACATCTCAACTCAAACGTTCTTGTTTGATAATCTACCTTTGTTCTGCGATTCCACCGCAATAAAGCTGCCCTTCCTTCTAACCAGCCACTGAGAGGAGAGCCCAGAATTCAAGGGCACGGGTCAGTATTTTATCTTCATACTCTCTATTATCCTTTTTTTTTTGTGCACCGATTTTGAACGTTTAGCCCTCTGGATGTTTTTGATTTTGTGTCGATGTTTGGTTGCCGTGAAAATTCAGGAGAGGTGGGAGGTAATTAAGAATGGATTGTTTTTTATATAAATTTGTTCTCTTTATAGTTGGTTAAGGATGATATGTGAATTATTTCTCGTAGATACATTGTTGGTTGGTTAGAGGCTTCAGGCTTCCTGTCTTTGCTGGTAATGTTCTGTAAAGTGTTACGGTAAGAGAGAGTTGAGGTATATTGCGTTCTTAGCTGTCTGAGAGTTCAAGTTTAAGAATGAGAAGCTAAACTTGGATAAATTTGAGAAAGAAAGTTGAAGCAAATCGTGTTAACCGAGGTTTCAATTATCTATTCTTTATCTGTTAGTTTGTTTTCTCCTTTTTCCCTTCAATTAAGCATGGATGCTCGTGATGTGATTCTGCAAATGTATTTTTGTGACATGCCGACATTTGAAACTTCAATTAAGCATGTATGCTTGTATGTGATTCTGCATATATATGCTGGTTATGTAATTAAACATTGATGCTTGTGATGTAGTTCTGCAAATGTATGCTACTTACTTTTGCCTCTTTTTTACTTTCTAACATTGCTCTTTTTTACTTTCTAACATTTGGAGTTATAGTTATTAGTGATTCAGCAATTTTTATGTTTGTGATGTGAAAAAAGTTCCTCATTTTAGATTTTGCTCTGCTATATTGATAGTGTCAGCAATAACATGATAGACTTTTAAGGTTATTTTCTTGTACCTTTCTAAATGAGGTGAAACTGTGGGTTCTGGTATTCTTTCAGTGGAAAAAGTAGTGTTTATGATGTTGCTGTTTGTTGAACTAGGGCTTCTTGTTCTCGAGTAAATGAGAGAGTTCTTGAAGCAGGGATGATGTCTTTGGTGGCCCATCAACTGCAGGTAATAATTACTCAAAGTGTTGATGACTAATTATCCTATGTATCTTTTTTATTTTGAATGGAGCTATCTCTAAGTCCATGTTTGCGTGCAGACATTGACCACCAGTTTGTGTACGCTTCTATGTATTTCATGAAACAGAGATTTTAATGGACCTTATGTCTTCTGAATTTTGCCATTCTTTCATGAGCATTTCTTGCCATTGAAAATCAATGATTTGCATTGTTGTTGAAGAACAATGAGAACATAAAAGTTCAGGGTCAAGTAGTGTTGGGGCCATTTCCCAAACGACAGTGATCTTTGTTTTTTGTATGTATATCTTGATTCTTTATGTTTCTCTTTCTCTTCACCTTATGAGAAGTACTTGATACTTGTGAAATGCTAGTTGCTAAGATCATTGCTTCTAACTCATGGTGTGTTTCTCTTTCTTACTTACAGAGATATACTGATATTCTAATTAACTTGAATTGGAGTAGTGATTTCAATATGTTCAATTACCGTGTGTTATTTGCTTTTCAAGTGACGTCTGCATTCCTCTTTCAAGTCATAGTAAACCAAAATAAGGTTTTCATGAAAGAAAAATTCTTTTGCATGGTTATCTATTTATATGTTTATGCTTCTTTCTAAATTCTAATGCTAGTTAAACCCTGTGATGTACTAGCATATTAGATCTTGTGCTCAAACTTCTCATTTCATTATATCTGATTTTATGAGGAATTTTTGTTGGCACCTCAGGGTTCTTGTGCAACATTTCCCTCGAGGACTTTATCGTGCAGCAAAGAGGTGAAATTGAAGCAGTGTGCAGTTGCGATTCAGATTGCAGGGAAAAGAGATGGGTGTTTCTCACTAAAACACAAGTCGCATACAGGGTGAGAACTTTTCTTTTGTTAATAGTCGACTATTAAACTTAAATTGGATGATGTTGCCTCTCATAATATATGTATTCAAATTGTTTGAATAGTAGAAGACTAATTTCTTGTTGGATCTTATGTATCTTTTTAGGAAGGAACTGACTGATTATTTTTTGTTACCTTGCTAAAAGTCAATGAAAGAAAAAGTGGGGATGGGGGATTGGGTAGGAAGAGGACAGACCTTTTATTGGATGAAGTGAATTTCTTCAAATGATACCTTATCATTCTGGTTCCTATCATTGTTGCTTGTACATCCATCAAATTCAATCTTGTTTGTAGCATTATGGTTACTGCTTTTACCTTATCAGTTGTGCTTTGCCATTGTCTCTTGAAATTCACTCTTCATTATAATATTGCCAGTGGTCAAATGGATGAGTTCATTTAAGTTGTTTCCACAGAGTAGAGGCTCCGTGTTCATGTGGATCGGAAGTTAAAGCTGTAAGAATTTTAGCCTTCAAAGGCAATGCCCGAAATGGTGATTCAGGAAGCAGAGCAAATGGATCAAGAGTTCCCAAAAATTATGCTAAACTTTCTTATGTGCCAAAGGAGACGGGGGAGAGCATGGTGGAATCTCCAAAGGTGCACAATGCTCGTGTTTCTTATACTTCTGAAGCAAATGAGGCACCTGCGGGATCTCCTGCAATTCACAAATTATTCAAGAAATGGTTGACAATGTTGCGGACACATTCCCCAAGTCAAACAGAGGATGAAATTCTGGAAGGAGTTCCTCCAAGTGAAATATCACAAAGTCAAAATGCCCCTCAAAACAAGGGAAGAAGTGAGCTTCTGAAGGCGTCTTGGCAGTACTTTTTGAGACTGGATGGAACAATAAAGATACCTCTGTTGATATTGTAAGTTCAAGGTTCCCATTCGTTCCGTTATTAGTTAGATGTTAGGGTAATGTTATGTTGAGTTTTTTGTGGGGGCAGTAGTTATATTCATTATACCATTCTGTGATCTATGCAAGAGCTTTTCACTAGAGGGTCGTCAGTGTGCTTTCCATTCCTGAAGGATTACACCTCTGTACTGTAATGGACATTAACTTCCCTTTTAAATTGAATCCTGTTATTATCTTGTGCACTTTGATATATGCAAGCTTAAGGACTTTGTTGGCTGCTTCTAATTGCTCTCTGCTATTATTTGCAGCATCCCATTTTTGGTGGCTGTTTATTTGATACATGGAGCTGACTTGTTGAAGGAGTTGACTCCTTTGTGGGTTTTGGGTCCCTTGATCGTTGCTCTCTACATCAAAATGTTTCAGGCATTATGTGCACTCTATGTCTTCACATTTAGGCAGACGGTTAAAGTTATTAAAAACTTACCCACATACTCTTCGGTTGCATATAGTTATGTAGCACAGGGAAAGCTCAACGGATATGTGCGGGCTCGTTTTTGGGATCCTTTAGCAAACATTAAGAAAAACCACAGAGCGCTGTCAAGAAAAAAACTGGAGGAATTGAAGGAATGGGTAGTGGAGATGTACCTGGATTTTGTGGAATCCATATGGCCCTATTATTGTAGAACTATAAGGTTCCTAAAGAGGGCAAATCTGATCTAGATTTGGATATGATGAAAGTTTTTGGTGAGGCTGAATGCAAATACCAATTTGAGAAGCTTACAAGAGTTTGTGAGTTGAAACCATTTTAGTTGGGAGCACTGGCACATTGTCGGGGAAGGAAGACGGGTTCTGATTTTGTTTAGGTTACTGTAATTGAATTTTTGTTGGAGGTGAGATCCCAATTGTCTTTTTTTAGATGCATTATTGAGCATATGCTCAAAGTGGGATACTGAAATCACGTCTTGCATAATTAGAAATGCCAAGATTTGTCACTTTGTGTCTTGCTAGACCACTGGTGGTTTCGACCATGATTTTTTATTTTTCAACTTCAGGTTGCCATGAACAATCCAAGGCCGGTCACATGAAAGATTTGTAAATGTTTGTTGATTTGTTTGCATTGCCTGTTTCTCTACACAGACAGTTTGCAATGTCAACACCCTGAGAAATTTTGAAGCCAGAGACAAAAAAGGGCTTGATGAGGTTCATGATTTGCATATCCCTGCTTGTGTTTATTATTTGCTTGCTCAGTGTACTCTCTTTTTTTGCGCATTCCATATGCGCCTATACTCTGGTCGATTGGCTTATACATATAGAAAAATTTTACTTAACAACAGGATAATTTGGGTGAAAATTTAGAGCATAGTATTGCTTTCAGTGAAAATCCAAACTCGGGTTATAGAAAATTTTTACTTAACAACAGGATAATTTAAGAAAATTTAGAGTGTAGTATTGTTTTTAGTGAAAACCTAAATTCGGGTTGACTGGCTTATGCGTATAGAAAATTTTTATATAACAACAGGATAATTTGGGTGAAAGTTTAGAGCGTAGTATTGAGTGAAAATCGAACGAGTAGTGACTGGAAAGACAGAGAGAGAGCCGCAAAAAGGGCAAGGCAAGAAAGATGTCACAGAATCCACCCGCTTAAAATTCCCACACCAACCAAGAAAGGCAAAAACAGACAAACAAGGCGTTCTTTGTTTTTACTCGACTGTAGCTCGAGACTCCCAATACCTCAAAATCTTCGAAGCTCCTGCGCTCTCCCACTTGTTCTCTGGAGAATTTCCACGCGGGGGCACTCTTGGATTTGAATCCATGCCCGTGTAACATATATTGAGCTCGTGGTGAACTGGGCTTGTTGCTTGTTGTCTTTTAGATGATATGGCTTCCAAACTCAGTTCTACTTCATGCTCTTTTGTGTCGCCTTATGGTTCTTCTCTTTTGGGTACCAGGAGAATTTCGCAGGTTTGTTTTTTGTTTGCTGTTAAAGCTTTTGCTCTCTCCCGCTATGTCTCTCGATTTTCAACATTGGTGTGTTATACATATTTCGAATGAATATTTTTACTGGGAAATGCTTAAATGTAGGTAATTTTTTGTTTTGGTGTCTCTGTACGGCGATTACTGGCCCATGTAAGTATGAATATATTTGGTAATTTTGTTAAGTGTTCTTATTGCTCACTCCAGAAGATTTTACTTGTTTGACAATACCGGATACCTGCACTTTGTTTATAGTTGATACTTATGCGTAGCTGTCATGGATCTTAATCTGTTCTTGGGTGGTACTTCCGGCTGCTGGTCTTATTAGTTGTAACTAGTGGTATTTCTTCTGAAAGTTGTTCTGGAGAGCATGGAAGCCTTATTAGTTCGTATTGTTCTAATCCAAGGATTAAGATTTTTTATTCTTGCTGTTCTGCTGCTCATTTATCATTTTAAAATATTCAATCAGAATTCCCATTGCAGTTGTCCTCATTTAATACTGTATTGCTTTGATGTCAGATGAACCTAAAACAAAGACCATTCGATGGCCAGCAATGTGATGCCCAGCAGATTAGAAATGCTAAAGGTAGCTTCGATAACTTTTTTAATGTGTGATTTAAGCTGTTTCGAGATTAGACTTTTTCGCTAGTAGACATAAAAGGGGAAAAAAAAAAATATATATATATATGTTACACGTAGGGGAGGTGTCTTGCATAATAATAAGAGGACAGGACTATTAATGCTTAGAGAGTAAGATCAAGCTATCCTTGATCTGCTCAAGACTTATGGCCACGAGGCAAAATGTGAGTTTCAAAGAGAAGTTAAAAAGATGAAAAGGGAATGATAAGCTCATGTTGCCTAGAGGATCCAAAAGTCCAATAAGATGTGTAATACAGTGTGGGTGGTAAAGAATAGTGGAAAGAAGAAAAAGAGAATGATAAGCTCATGGTTCCAAAAGGATCCTAAAAGTCCTTTAAGACATGTACTGTGGTGTAGTGGTCCACCACCTATGGAGACCTTCGGTTTTACGTTTTAGGCAATATAATTTACTATAGCTTCCTCGATGAGAATATTGACATTTGTCCAAATTAGCATCACACCAAGGGAGAATGTTAATGCTACTGATAGTGTAGTAACAGCTACATTCTCTTAATATATCAGTTAACTATTTCGACAATTCCTAAATTCCTGTGTTTGGCTTCATGAATTGGCCATGTTCTATAATCTGAGATTTTGAACTTTTGTCTTGCTACTGTTTGACAAAGTTCTGAATTGGTTGCTGCTCTTCTAGACATGTTTTCTAATTTTTTTCCTTTGGGTATCTTTGATTAGTCAAGTTATGCAATATCTGTGGAGAGGTAAAGGTGAGGGGAACAGTTACAAAGAGGGGAAAGGTTGTGTTTGCTAGCTCTGAAGACCGCTCACAATTTGTTGAGCTCCAACCAGATGTTTCACTGGATGAACGTCACCATGCTAATGCGACAGCCAACCCTCCTTCAAGTGGTTCACTCATTCAAGTTGAGAGAACTGATGGAAAACCAGGTTTAATTTCATTTTACAATCGACCATATGGCAGAAACATTGAGATCATTTCATCTGATACCCAAAGGGGTCAGAGCAGCCTGTTGTGGTTCATTGCCCCTTCTGTGCTTGTGGCCTCTTTCATTTTTCCCTCACTTTATTTGCGGAAGATACTGTCCACTGTATTTGAGGACTCTCTGCTGACAGGTGAGAGGTGCTGACCTTTTCTTTTCATCTGTATGGATTCTTTCCCTACCCCCCAGTCTCAAAAATTTTGAGTTTTTTGTACTAGTGCATCTTTTTCTTTTCCTCGAAAAATAAAAGAAAGAATAATATAATGAAAACCAAAATTTATCCAGGTTTTCCAAAAATTATATTTCAATTTAATTGGGAAGTAATACAATTTTCTGTGAGATAACCAAACATGTAGCTTATGTTTTCCCCTTGTATAATTTTTACCTAAACATTGATATAAAATCATCTGGCTGAGAAGTTAGAACTATTTGAACTGATTGATTCTTCAACAGTTATTGGAATGACCAGCATCCTTATGTTGTTTTATGGCTCATATTCCTTGTTTCCTTAAATTACCATTTTTATTATTTTTGTGTATTTTTTTGGGCTTTTATGGCTGAGAATCATTTTGCTAACTTTTCTAAATGGTAATCTTCTTTGTCTGTAGATTTCCTGATATTGTTCTTCACTGAAGCTCTTTTCTACTCCGGCGTTGCCATTTTTCTTCTCCTACTAGACCGTGTAAGGAGACCCATTCAGCCTGCTGCAGATGATAACAAAACCCTAGCTCCTCAACTTGCGCAGCGAATTTCTTCTGTTGCTGTGCTGGTACTCAGTCTTATAATTCCCATGGTGACAATGGGTTTGGTATGGCCATGGACCGGCCCTGCTGCTTCTGCTACACTTGCTCCATACCTGGTTGGTATCGTTATCCAATTTGCATTTGAGCAGTACGCTAGATATTGGAAGTCACCTTCATCGCCCGTTATCCCAGTCATATTTCAGGTTAGTGCTGCTGGAGTCTTGGTTACTTCTTTCTTTTACACTCTGCTAGTAGAGAATTGGGAATGTTTTTAGAAGAATTAGTTCTGCTAGGAACCAACCTAGAGATAGGCCAACTTAATGTTGATCCAGTTCAATTTTGATTTGAATAAAATTTTCAAGATGCAAAAAAAATCTGGAAACTTAAGATATTTTTGACTGGCCACAGTGTTCATGGCTGATTACTTTTTTTTTAAAAAAATAATTATTTCCAGGACTCTCCCTAAGAGATGTTCCACTTGCTTTATATTGTACACTGGAGTATCAACGACATGATTGACTCTTTGCTTCACCTTTCATAAGATGATAAAGGGCTTATGTTGCTTGTCCTTTGAAGGGAAGGCTTGGACTTTTTGTTCATTTTCTTTTCTTGAACTCATTATGGTATTTGTTGATGTATCAGCTGAGACATCTTCATTCGAATATCTGTTTGACAATCCTCCTCGTAATCCCTAGGTTGCACCCCCTTGGTATCTTAATAAATATTTCCCAATCAAAAAGAAAAATATGCAGGACTTAAGGGAAGTCCTCTCACAATTTCTTGTATAATTTTTGATTGTTTATAATTGGGAGAGTTTCTTTGTGCTTGAACAGGTTTACAGATTGCATCAGCTGAACAGAGCAACACAATTGGTGACAGCTCTTTCATTCACAGTGAGAGGAGCTGAAATGACCTCTCATAACATGGCAATAAACAGCTCGCTCGGTACACTTCTGAATGTCCTTCAATTTCTTGGGGTTGTCTGCATCTGGTCACTTTCTAGTCTCTTCATGCGGTTCTTCCCTTCCTCTCTTGTGGATGCCTAATGATTCCCTTCTTTCTTTCCTGAGAGGATTGATGATAGCTTTGGGATGAACGTTGTAGGAAAGAGAACTTATTTTCATTACAGGTGACTCATTGAGGGTCCTTACTCTCTTTTCTTGTGCTGGGACTGGATTCCAAACAAGGTAGGTGTTGAAGGTTCCAACTTTCTTATAAGCATAACAAGTTGTTGCATGATACGCTGGACGGGCCAGATTTAGGGGAAATTGTTGTACTGATGTTCCTGAGTTTGTGGTTGCCAGGACCTATACTCTGAATCTTTTGTTATCAGAAGTTCTACATTATGCAGCATTTACCCATCCTTGCATGTAAATAAACCTTTTCTTCTCCGTACTAAAAATTGTTCTTAGATTTAAAAAAATTTGCCCATAAGAATCATTCAGAATGGGTGATCAAGGGCGGGGCTGTTGAAGTATTATCGTTATGGGTGTAATCCAATCTAAAGATGGTCATGTGTGGTTTACAGAATCACATCAACCTTCCTAGAGAAAAGCAGTAGCACGAGTCAATTTGTGCAAATATATGGCCGCTCTGCCCTTCATGATATGCAGATTTTACTCTTATTTATTGTTGACAGACCCAGATGCATGACCGTCATTGTTAAAACAAATCAACCTTCAGAGATTCTACCATTTCAATTACTCTTCATTTCATTACTAGAAATTCAGGGTCCAGAAAGCATCCCATGACGTAATAATGAAAAGAAGAGAAAACAGGCCCACCAGAAAAATGTGTTTACATATGAAACTTCCCAATTTAGGAAGCTAACTTGCCCATCATTGTCAATGATTTTGCTTTCTAGGAACAAAATGAAAATCAAAAAGAAAAAACTCAATGGACAAAATTTTCAGAATGTAATCCTCTTCCGACCGGCGAAAGAACTGTACACACCTGTACTCCTCCAGCATCTAGTGGTTCTGAAACACTAGCTGTTTGTACACATTATACAGGTATACTTCTACAAAAGAAATTTTCAAGGAAAGCCACTAATGACATTTACACATTCACAACCTTTTCCGCTTTGATTGCATCTAACGACTTCAATTCAGCCAACAGCTGCTCAGACTCGTGCTGAACAGCTCTGAGCTCCCTTCTAAGTTGGGTTAGCTGCACAAGTCAACCAATAATTCTCATCAGTTTTTCAAAAAGTAATTGTTTTTCACCACAATTAAAGAATGGTTGCGTCTACTATGTTTCAGGACATCCACGACCTCCATTAGCTAACCACACTATTTCCAATTTGACGTGCATTTTCTCTTCTTCTCTCTCATAAACCCCCACACACACACTAGTACCTTGCCAACACCATGGTGATGACAGCTATTCATACGGTAACTACTCACACACACTAACACTCTACTACCGTGACAACTCCTTGTCGACGACAACTATTAACACCGAAATACAACCAAAAAAAAATCATGAAGGAATCCTAATGACTAATTTCAGGGGATTGGTTCCGACATATCATTTTATTTCATCAAATGGTCAATAAGAAACAACTGAATACTGTTGCATGTAAATTACCTTGAGATTAAGTTCTTCCTTCCTCTCCTCATGTTCCAGGCATCTGAACACAACAAACAGGCACATCAACGTTTTGCACAACGAGAAAACAACCACCAAAGGGAAACAGCAACTAACTTCCCTTTGCAACTAAGTATGGCTCTTGGCTCAGACACTGTCCTATAAGTAGGGGGCTCCTAAAAATAAGGCGCTATTGGGGCGTTCTATTTGCAACATGCCACTTATATGGTTTCAATTCTACAAATGTTGGTGTATTTGTTTCTTACGGGCCTAAAAGTACCGCTTGTTTGAACAGTTAATCAATGCAAGTATAAGAGAAGTGACATTGAAAAAAATAGATTTCTAAGAATATAAACAAACGTTGATCAAGGCAATCCCACCTTTCATATCCACTTCAGCTACAAAGGACAAGTAGGTAAGTTGCTGAGTATGTACTAATTCTAAATTTCTAAAATACTCACTTGGCATGAAGTTTCCTGTTTTCCTGCATCAAGTACGCAGCCTCTGAATCTTCCAACTGATTTTCAGTAAGCTACCAAAAAAAACGAATATGTTAGAAAAGATACCATTCATGGCTTCGAAAAGAATTGCTCAAAAGTGCAAAAAAGACAACAGAAAAGCAAGAAGGATGAAGAGAATGCAAAATTTTCATGAAGCAAAAGAGTTGCTTTTACGGGAAAATAGTAGAAAAAATTTCACATTTCTCAAGACAACCAACAATTGGAATTACCAACACTTGTCTCACAGGCGGCCAACAACAATAATACATTTTTCATGAGATGCTCCTTCTCCAATCATCACTACATTCAATGAAATTCAAGGCCAATAACAGAGGGGAAAGGGCACGAAGGACGAAGCCTAATGATATATGTCATTGATAAAAAAATTGTGATCTAGACATGACAGTAGAAGCAAAAAAACGCAAGTGAAATTCATGAGAATGCTGGCTTTTGAGTTGTAATGGATCATGGTGGAAGTGGAACTTCAACGTGAATAAAGTACAGTAACTCCATACGTTTGTTTCAGAATGGCGTTGAGCATCATTGGACCTTTTTACCGCTTGTCTCTTCACCTTTTCAAGTTGCACTAACTCATCATGCCCCTTCCTCTTCAAATGTAAACCTGTCATAATGCAAATAGACTCTATGTCACTAAATAAACCTCTTAAGTTAAATATCAAGATCGGAATTTCTGCAAGCATATTTTATGGGAAGCATCAACAGCTGTCTTAAAAAGCTCCACCTGGAGGACCTGCTTTCGCACTATCGACGGCAGGAAAAGCTTGATTCAATGTTACAGGTTTCACTTTCCCGCTATGTGGCATGCACCGTGATGAATCTTCCCTATCCACTGGGGCTCGAGGCCTTTTTTGGCTTTGGTATCCAATTAGAGTACAATGACAATGCCTGTCAGAGTTCGAAAAGGTGCATCAGGTAGTGGATACATACCCCAAAAAACCAAATACAAAATACACATCACTAGGTTATCTAGCCGCCTGGTACTGCATGATAACTTAATGGTTAATAGTGTTAGCAGACAAATTTCCATAGTTCTAAATAGATGTTTGTAACAAGTACAATAAGTCCTAGAAAGCAGAACTAAATTGAAACTTTCCAGAAAAATCATTAACATGGACTACTGACATGCCCTAAACCGTACAAGTTGATAACATAACGATCAAATGAAGAAAAAAAACAGGACTGGACAATGAAAACTGGAACAATTATGGAACAAGTACACAACTATTTTAACCACTGCTGCAAGAAAACAACATGCTTTGCATTTAACTTGAACAAGAGGCTTGCCTCATTTCGTTTTCAGTGGAAAAAACTGTCGTGTCATTTTCCAGTCATTGGAAAATATGGAAAAGTTAATTGGTACTCATGGTAAGTGTTTAACCATGGTAGTAAGTCATACACAATTGGCATGAAAAATTTTAACGCTAATTTTTGGCTCATCGATGGTGAACATTGAGCAATTAAACCAACAAATAATAATGGGAACTTTGAAGTTATTTTCTAAAATAACTTCTCAGTCCACGTACAATAAATTATTTTCTAGAATTTACAGTAAAATTTGTTCTCTACAAAAACACTCTGAAAAGTACAAAAAGGACTTTCAATAAGCTATTTATGAAAACAAAAAAAACTATGAAGTTACCAGTATTCTGACGTCATGTCCTTCAGGCGTACTTCAAGCTTCTGAAAAAGAGAAGTTTTCTCAAAATCTTGCTTGTTATGCGTAGGCTCAACAAAATTTGCCTCCAGAACACCTAAAAGAATATCAATAGATTATTTCAATCTACAGCGGAAAATGAAATAAGAAAAAAAGAGAGAAGGCAAGAGCCTTAGCAGCATCTGACCAACCACTCCTCTTCCTCGGCTATCCGAGGTGCTTAAGACCTTCCAAAATGGCTGCAAGGAAAGAGAAAGAAATCTTTCAGCATTTGCAATGTAAGCTTGAAGAAGGAAAACAAAAATGAGGAAAAGACAACAGATTCTAAGATGAAACATTTGTACATCACATCACAGGGAAGCGATAAATTTTAATGGGATTATGCAAGACTCATCAGTGATATATAAGTTTTTACCTTACCATTTGTGGATTCATATTAAGAATTAAGCCTAATACATTTGTCAAGGCAAAGACGTGACCATTGTTTTTTAACTTTAAGGTAAAACTGAAGATGAAATACTACATCGAAAAGGTTATACAAACCACTATAAACCTAGGGGGTAAAACAAGCCTAAACGCTTTACGATGCAATAGAAGCACGTTGTGTTAGGTCAATGTCAGCCATCTATTTCACCATTAGTTTCTACAGAGAGGGATTTAGCGATGTTTTAATCACCATATGGTTGAACTACTTGCATACTAGAAGTTCAGTAGTGGATGGGAACTGGCAAGGCTACTTCAAATTGGTTTTCATTTTTTCCCTTTCGTGTGAGTGAGAATGGGCCTTTCACCTATTATTGAAGCCAATAGTTTGATAAAAAGAAAGGTAATGGTGCTCAGCTACTGCGTTTCATGCAAACAAGATGAAGAATGTATTGACTATTTTCTTCCAAATGTACATCCAAAATTTGGTTCATCCTCATTCGGAATATTAGGATTGCTTGGGAAGTTTTGCCCAGAAAGTAACTAAGTAATATATGGGACAACTTCCTCATTGCTTATCATGCATAAATTGAAAGGAAAGATAGCTTCTGAAGAAATTAAGCATTACATGAACCTTCCTCCAAGATGGGCCCTTCCAGGATTTGTTTGCACTGCACTGTGAATCTCTGAATCCTATTTTCCCAATATACTTTTATGATTTTAAAATTTTTTAAGTCCTTAACTTTTCCTTCTTGGCATAAAGTTATACACCCAATCTGCCAAGGTTGTGCCAAACAAATTATTACTTATCAAGGGGGAAAAGAGCAACTAGCCAACCAAAAAAGTTATTTTATACAGGGTAAAGATATATTTCAATTTATTCCAGATACACCATCAAGTACAGTGCAGAAAATAATTGTGCACCTAAAATCCTGCAAGACGGGGCAAAATGTACGATAAAATTATAAGTTCACTTGAATAAACAAACACAAATTAGAGATGCTTACCAGTATTAGACGATTTTTGTGATATACATTGAAACCATGTATGTTAAGATGTGGAGCTTCCTTTAGAAAACCAATTGTAGTTATTACTTGACCCTACAAGAAAGCAAAAATGTGGCACACGCAACTATCAGCAAATTAAACTCAGAAAAGATGAGGAACAAGATACACAATCACCACACCAAGACACATGATATAATTCACACATATAACCTTTAGTAGGGTGCACAAAGAAAAACTGAACACACAGGGTTATACACTCGCCTATGACTGGAAAACCAAAAGAGCATCAAAGGGCAACTCCCCAACAAAGTCCTAATACCATCATCAATGCACACGTACATTCAAGAATATACGCATGAAAGACCAGAGTAATACTACCACATACAATTTTACCACTTAAAACTGCAATATCAATAACTAAAGTTCTCCTCAAAGAGGCAGTGACCCCTTTGTCAGTCTGACTCAAACAAGTTGTTAGAGGAACAACTGGCACAAAGAACACACAACGCTAATGCACAGAAATTAATTTTCAATTTTTTGCAAAAAAAAAAAAACAACCCTTGATGGAATGTCAAGTGACCATGTTGAAGGCTCCAGTTCAACTTATGGGCCAGCTATATGGTATAACTAAAAAACATAAGAGATGTTACACTAATTATAAATATAACTTATGCCCTCCTAGTGCAAAACGTTTCAACTTTCATTGATAGAAATTTAGTTCTCCGAAACATTATTTTCATGCCATCAAAAACTTAAGATGGAATTAAGTACACCCCTGCGCACGTAAAGAAAAAAAAAAAAACAAAGGAAAATGTGATGCATCACAATTGGTGAATGGCATTTTTGCCATTCCAGAATGGATGAATAAGCCAAAACCCAGAAGTACAAAATGTTGCGGGCAAAGATTGTTAAAATGTTTGCTTGTGTTCCACATTGTATTCATACTCCTTGATAAATCTTCTACTCGCTCTATGTAGCAGGCAGATATAAATTTACGTAATGGCATTTAGATTTCTGGATGGTTCAATTTTTCCATAGCATACACTGAGAAATTTAGTCCAGGACTTGGACAGGAATTTAGACCAGTCACTAATTCCAACCAGATCAAAAAGATTGAATAGGATGCAACTTACAACAGCAAACATGAGGTTCATATGAATCAATATTATTCAACAAAATTGAGATGATAATCAAACAAAACAAAACTACCTCTAAGCAGCCACCACTTTGCGGTCTATACAAGATGCATTCTGGATATTTGAGATCTTTGGCAATGCTATGATGCTCAACGACTTGCCCTCGCAATATTATGCTGAAACTTTCGGGTATGTGTAGATACAAGATGGACAAGTATACCTGTGCACAACGAATGAGCTAAACATAGCAAAAGTATCTGCACAAAAATTTTATGTAAACAAATTGCCAAACTATACTTACACGAAGAGAATAATAATACCGGTTAGCAATGTGCCCTTCATTTACTTTACTCCGACGGATTGTCTCAACCTCTTTTATATTACCACCAAGACAAATATCCTGAAATCAGAGAGCCAGAAGAAGAATGCACAATTACATTAAAAGAGGAAAAGAAAAAGCGAAGTGGGAGTAGTAGGGGTAAAAGAAACTTTGACCTGAATATCGGTATCAAAGTCTAGCTCCATGTTCCCCTCATCATCAAACCATAAATTGTAGAGGACAACTTTTGTGCCATGAGGTCCAATGTCATCAAACTGCCATGAGATTTGCCGCAAATGATATTGAGAGAACAAAAGAGAGAAATACTATTCAAGGCCACAAGAAAAGCATGAAAAACGTATGACATTGCATAAGATCAAAAGGCAACTTTTCTCAGAACCCCCTACTTAAAGAAGAAAATGAAAGGTTATTAGATAATGACTCCAGTATAAATGTCTAATAATTCAAGCATGTCAATCCCAAGAATTAAGGATGGGTAACCATGCAATCTTAGAGGGTGAAACCTCTTAGCCTACACCAAAAACTTGGACTAAAAATGCCTTCAGAAAAGGATGAGGAATTCATTAGTAGGGATGATTAACCATGTCTGTGTAAACCCTCTTTCACATTAATAAAATAGAATCATCTATGCAAAGTTTTTGGCTTTACATGGTATATCTATCACCCTTGCCAGAATGAACATTGCCATATTTTTGGCAAGCAATTGGAAGTTGTCCAAACCAGTTACAAATTTGATCTAGTCGCTCAATTTTGAAGTTGAACAAAGATTGGCATAAGTAAAGATCACCAGAATTGCATCTCCACTTTAAACCACAATCTCTGGGAGTCCACACTAAAGTTTCCAAGAGTATAATCATCATATACTTTATATCTACAGAGTGAATACACTCGATGCTTTCAGATTTAACTCATATGGATAAAGTACCCAGAGTCTGTATCCTGCAAAGATTGCTTGCGCACACTCCCATTCTCTGTATACAAAGGCAGTATATCGTCCAGTATAAATTCAAGAGTGTCAGCTTACAGAGCAGTTGATTGCTCCCCCACAAAGAAGGAAATAATTAAAAGAAAAACTACTCAAAAATGTGATGCAAACATGACAAGAGTCTAACAAAGGAAGAAACATTGGCACTAGAGATATCTTGAATTAAAGGGATATCATCATCATCATTAAAGTCTTTATCCCAAAAGTTTGGGGTTGGCTACATGAGTTTATGAGAACATCAACGGGAATCCCACCCAACGATATTCTAATTCTAATTTAGAATATAATCCGGAATGAAGAATGACAGCAAGGAATGAGCTTACCTGCTTCAGAAGCTCCGATTCTGTTGAATAAGGAGACCACTGCAACAGCATAGAAAGATTAGACATAAAATGTTCTTTACCAAACCGGGTCGACATTTCCAACATGCCACTAGTCTCGTTAAACTCATAATCCACCTGCACATGACACGATATCATGAGGTAGGTTTTCAAAATAGTAAAAGTAGTAAAATCAGTACAATAGGAAGAATACGTAGACAAGCAGCGGTTTGTACCGAAAGATATTATTCCATACAATGTGGGGCACAGACGAGCACAACCAGCCAAGCAATTTTGTTCTACACATCCCCTCACATTAACCCTAAGACATTACATTGACATATACTAGTCTGCCAACAACCACCCAAAACAAAATAAAAGAGGGGAAAAGGAGCCATATTTCATTGCTACAAGCCAGTGCAAAACAAGATGATAATCTAAAAACCTTCCATGAAAATGATAGGTCCCATAGACAAGGTTTTCTTCTAAAACTGTTTAGTGGTAAAGCACGCTATGCAACGTACTCATATAATCCATTTCTAGATTGCCAAAGGCTCTATTAAGGCATGACATTCAAGTTAATGCTCTCCCTAAATTCCATGGAAGTTTCAATTGCATTTATAAAGCTTACATGCTTCACTCATTCTCAACACATAACCACAGCATCCTGCATAAACCAATTCATATTACACCTCGAGATTACCTTCACTCCAACAGATAGGTAACTCAAGATGGTAATTCTAGCATGGAAGTGCCAACTTTATCCAGTAATAGAATGAGTCACATCTATTTCTGAGCAAAGCAAAGAATATACAGCCCATAGCACAGAAAACACATTGGAAACCTAAAAAACCTTTGTAGGGAAATGAGGACTCACCATTGGCACTACTATTCGATCATGTCCTGCTCGGGTCAAAAAAGTGTAAGAGAGGAGACCGATGCTTTGAGTCAACAGCCTATGCACGCAATACGATGAGAAATTTAAACGAGGAACTACATACTACAATCACTGATAGATAAAGATATAGGGGAAAATTCTGATATTTTCAAAGCATAAGTATACAGAATATATAGAATGCAGAGTAGGTTTAGAAAAACTCAAGCATTTATGCATGTATCCTAGAGGAGGTACATCAGCCACTACCAATGGAGAAAAATGAACCGTCCAAATGATAACTAAGCAGTAATAGTGAGATGTCAAGGTAGTAAAAAAAAGCATACTGGAGTCAAACCTGTCGTCCAAGTGGCGGCTGAACACAATAACATCGGCCCCAAGTCTCATGGAACTGGTCTTGAAGCCGTTACCATCTGAAAGGGCACAAGTTAACCAATAAATAAACCGCAGGAGAGTGACATTTCTATGGATTTGTGACAAGATACACACATTGTCCAATTGCAGATTTGGATTTCTTATCTGAAAATCCAAAACTCATACAACGTCGCATTGCTTCAGGGTCCATTCCACTGCCATCGTCTAGTTGAGAAATATCAAGTTTAAAGAGCTCAAGAGTTAGGTTACGACGATATAAATAAAATAAAAAACAATAATGATAACGAAACCAAAAAAAAATTACAATCGCTCATCAATTATGCTTAATAATGGTCAGATTACCTTGAATTAACAGAGCGGGGCTTCCATCCCTTGGATTGGAGGTTTTATCTACAAGGACAAAAGTTGCCCCATTTTGGATCTATCCAATTACAGAAAAGGCAAAAAAAGGGAATGAATGTGAACTGAAAAGGTATGAATAGTAAGTTACCACACAACAGCTTATATAAAATTATAAATCAATTTAACAATCACCTCATCAACTGCATTATCGAGCAGTTCAGCTATTGCTGCGAATAAGATAGTTTTAAATGCAAAATGCAGTTAGATATATTCATCGATAAATAATAACAAAGAAATAAGCAAAAAAATCAAACCAGGTGGCTTACCACCAAAGGCCCACTTATGTGAAGTGGCATTTGAGTGAAGGAACATGGGGTGGACATGAACACTATTTTTCCCATCTGTTATGTTTAAAAAAAATACATGAATTTCAGAAAACAACAAATGAAGAATCTACTTATCTATAAAACTCTCCACATTATAAAAGTCTATCAGTTTTATAATAAGTTAATGTGAAAATCAAAGAAATCAAAGCTAGTCGCTAAATTGTGTCGTGGGACCTGTTATTCAGATGATTGCATGAGTAAATCACCAAATTAAATTCAAACAGATCATCCTTGAGAAACAAAACCTAAGATTGTGGCTTCATACTTTGAAGTGTGATATTGGAAACAAGCCCATCATCGTAGTTCCCAGCTTTCCAGAATTGTCGACAAAGTGGTGCTGGACATATAGATGATGTGGAACAAACACCTGTATCATCCACAGGAGATTGCCCCTGCTCTAATAAACTAGAGCTACTTTGATCGGTAGTCAAGGCGTTTGAGCTTCTATTTTCTTCAGATTCTTGTCTTCTACATTGGTTTTTGAACTTCTTGTGTTCGTTTAGTCCAGGTTTCCAACAATCTTTTTGTTGCATCATGTTCCCAATAAAATCTGACTCCAATTTAACAGCTTTCATGTTTTCAAAAGTCGCCATCACTACATAAGTTGCAAACATTATAAACACTTTTGCTTTTTCTACAGGTCACAAATCTACAGAATAGGAAAATAAAAGCCACACCCCTTCAGCAAAACACAAAAAGAGAGGGGGAGGTGGGGAGAGGGTAAATCACAACAGAAAATCATAAGCAAACCCTCAAGGAAAGGAGTTAGAAAATTGTAAGTGCACAACATCAACTTAAAGCGCAGAAGGAAAGAGCAGAACTTTCAGATCTAATAAGGTTTTCTAAATGCCATCAAAGTACAGCTATTCCTCTCACTGGAAATCATCCATAACAAAAGCATAAGAACCATAGCCACATGGCCCCATCCTCTCATTCCTATGCTTTTTGCAGCTTTCTGTAACAGCAAAACGCTTTTGCTACTGGAGAACTCCCACCTAACATAACATATACTTAGCTCCCATGCAACCAATCATATACAATTAACTTATCAACCTGTCCAGCATTTATTACAATATATACATCAAATACAAATAATCTTGCTCAGCTCAATTAGGTTCTTTACTACAAGAAATTTTTTTAGCATGGTTCCTCTTAACGACCCAACATTCCATTGTATACATCATTGCCAGATGTCTAACAGATCAGTACAATTCATCTTTTAGCTCCACGGATTTCCCTTGGTCAAACAAGACACTGGAACTGGATGCATTCTTCCACTTTCTCGAACTAGCTTTTATTCAACCATATAACTCCACAACAACAATACTTCATTCTGAATTATACTAATCCTCTTCTACTATTCAACCATTATTAAATTTACGCTTCATATTCTATTTTAGTTCTAGTCTAAAGTCTTTGAGTTCCAGCATATGGCTCCATGATTCCAATTTCAAACAAGTTCTTACTATAGTCTTCATCACTAAGAAAGTATCGTTTCCAAACCATGTAGGTATGTATGCCATGACACATCATCCAAAACAGCTCTTATAAGCAAGTCCATCATAGAAAGAATGAGGTTTAATGCTTGTCTTTTATGTTAACCTATTTTGTAGGAAAGTTCTTTCACATATCCTCTGCTTATCCATAGATGACAAGAAGTGCCAAATACCCAAATTGTCTCGATAAGACATTGGATTTACAAGAGGCTTCTAGTCAAATGGAAGAGAAACCAATTTCAGAGACATGGATTACTATAAAAGAAACACTCTACTGATGTTTCCTTTTTACAAGACATCCCAATGACTCCTTTCTACAAGACAGCCCAACGAAGTTTCCAAGAAACCAACATAGTCCAACTGGGTATTATACCAACACTTCGAGACCATAATGCATATCCAAAAATGCACAACCTGGCACATGGGAATACATATCTCCATAATCATTGCCTAATAACGAAACCCGAAAGTCCTCAAATTGCAAATGCATAGAACCAATGCTGAAGAGGAGAAAACCATACTCAAATCCAGTAAATGAAGCTTGTACCTATCCCATTAAAAAATGTCATTGTAGGTCTCTAGCCTCTTTGCAACCAATACAATCATAATCAACTAGGACATCAAGTAACTAGGCAAACCTAAAAATATTCTCTCTATCAACATTAGCCGCACCCCTTAAAAAAGGAAAATCTCCTTCTAACCTACAACCAACATAAGAAAAGCCTCCATCCATACATTTAAAATCAACTAGCAAAGTTAACTTAACTCCTCACAATGAATTCACTTCACTACAAAGTCATATCCAATAGTTGTCAAAGGTGCTAGGCGCACTCAAAGCGCAAAGGGTCTTCTATCGCCTAGGCGCAAGGTACAAGCCCGAGCAAAGCAAGGCGTAAAATTAAAAATAAAAATAATTATAAACTAAATAAAATCTAAACTCATAAAGTATGTGATACGTGTCTATCTACATGTTTCCAGGCTTGTCCATCTGTTCTGATGTAATGCAACTCTGATACAAGTATACATACTGCAAACAAGTAAATTACCTAGTCGGGAGAGAAGGGACGAGAATGAAGCGTGAAGACCCTTCACGAGAGAAGGCGCGGGAGAGGAGTGAAGACCCAAAAATCGTACTTAGTCGAATGCTTCACGGCGCTGGGAGAGAAAAGGAAGGCCGAAGGGGAGGGAGAGAAGGAAGAGAGACGGGAGGCGGGAGTAAGCCACGAGAGAAGGGGCGGGAGAGAAGGATGATCTTCAGTCTTCAGTCACGAACGATGATCTTCACGGAGCTGGGTTGAATCTGAGGTTAAAATTTGTTGTTTATCAAAGCCCTATAACCAAAATTGGCCCATAAAAAACAAAACCCATTAAAATTGGCCCACAAATAATACGACCCCGCTTATTTAGCGCTTGATGACAGGCGCACGCCTAAGCGGCGCCTTGCGCATGGTCCAGACTCCAGACTCCAAGCGACAGGCGCAACCATAATACCGTCCAAAATTAAGATATTTGTACGTAGGTGAGTCATCTTAATGTGTTAAGATTATTATATAAAAATTTTAATGTCATGTTAAGTTCAATGTATTCTTGTAATGATTTTCTTTTTTATACTTAAAAATTAAAATAAATTCATTGAGAATATTTGTTTTTAGTTTATTATAAATTAATAAATAATTTTAATTTATTATTACTTACATTTATACTAATATATTTTTATTTATAATTAGAATAATGCTTGAGACCCCCAAAAAGTGACCCCAAAAGACCCCATTTAATGTAAAGTGTTGGATGTGAAGTGGGTCCTATATGTGTGTTTTTAATCCATGGCGATTTTAATGCCACATAGATTTGGGGACTTTTGGGGGTTAAATTTTGAGCAGTCTCTAGCATTGTCCTTATAATTAATATTAATTTTTTTTCTAAAATTAATATATAAACTATAATATATTTGGCAAACATTTGAATTTTTACTTGGAATCAAACAAGAGCAAACTACATTTTCCTAGTATGTGCAACAAAGTTCACCCTCTTCATTGGGTTGAACTCTGTATCCTACCTCATTATAACAATAAGTTCTACATCTCACTTTAAAGTTTTACAAGCATAGACAGTCTCTTTACAAGCATTTCTCAAATTTGCAGTCTCGAGTTTTCTCCGGGAGAGGGATTTGATTCCTGCCCGGATTGATTGGTTTCTGAAGAACCAATTGATTCTTGAATAGCCGGAATGGATGACAAACGACTATCACTCGAAGATTTGTTGCGCGCTGCATAGTCCTTCGGGGTTACATAGCTTGTAATAATAGAACTTTCGTTTGAGTCGTCTGGACTTAGCACGCTGGCATTCAAGAATGGAGGCTGCTTCGGTGAGGGAACTACGCATTCTTTATCATTTAGCATCTGAACTACTTCCGACATGGACGGTCTTAATGCAGCTGAAGCTTGTGTACATAGAAGACCAATTTGAAGCACTTTGGATGCCTCTTCCTCTGGAAATATACCTTCTAAACCGGCATCAACTGTTTTTGTTAAAGTCCGTCTCTCGTAGTGCTTCCAAACCTGATACGAAAACACGACTAATCAGCCTCTTAGCAGAATCTCAGATACACAGATTCCATTTTTAGATAAAGGATACCAAGATGTTCAATAGCTTGATCATTCAAAGCTCAAAACTCATCAAGGTATAATTGTTTTTTCCCACGTTAAACATTAGATGGCTAAGAACGGAAGATTCCTTATACTCAGGCCGTCTAGAACTAAATGGTACAAGTTCTCAAGAGAACAGAAAGTCGCTAAGAACTGAATGCAATCAATTTAAGAAAATTCTTCCATGTCCAGAAACTTTTGATTCAAAGCATGAAAGAGAAAAAGACCATTTGAGTATATTAGTATAGTAAGTGAGTGAAAAAGGAGTATGAATCTTACGGAATGCAAAATCGAATCTGAACCCTGAGAAAATACAGTATTTTTCCTTCCAGTAGAAATCTCGAGAATAAGCACGCCAAATGAATATACATCTGCCTTTTCTGTTAACTGTCCTTTAACTAGATATTCTGGAGCCATATATCCCCTGCAGGAAATATTTATCCTTAGAAGAAGCAAATACTTGTAATAAACAAGAAAAGCTAATCAGAAAGATGTAATAAACAAGTCTGTTTTACAGTACCAAAGAAGACAAGGAAAAAAAGGGACTGATGCGCTTACAGTGTTCCCGCGATTCCAGTGCTAATATGGGATTGATCAGAAGCCGCACATCGAGCAAGCCCAAAATCAGCAATCTTTGAAGTAAAATTCTCGTCAAGAAGAATGTTGCTGGCTTTTATGTCTCTGTGGATAATTTTTACTCCAGAACCTCCATGAAGATATGCAAGCCCCTCAGCGATCCCGAGAATCATACTGAACCGCTGCTGCCAGTTGAGAACATGTATTGTGCTCTTAGCTGCCAGAAATAAAAGTTGTATTATTGTGCATGATATAAAGTTGATGCAAAGCACAAATATAACTCAATTCAACTGCATGCTCTAGCAATGAAATGAAACGCATGACCATTTGAATGCAAGATTGGCATTAGGTAAATTTTCAAGCAGACTTCTGCAGAAGTTTTGGGGAATTCCAAACAAAGTATTCCAGAAGTAAACCAAGTTAGAAAGTAAATGGATAACCTACCAAACAAAATTTGATCGAGGCTTCGGTTAGGCACGAACTCGTAAACTAAGAGGCTCTCTGGTCCTTCAATGCTGCAACCCAAAAGACTAACAATATTCTTGTGTTGAATACCACTGATTAAATTTACTTCATTGAAAAACTGATCCACCCATTGCCGTGTATTATAGACCAATCTCTTAACTGCAACCACTCTCCCATCAAGTAGAATCCCTTTGAAAACAGAACCTGCTCCTCCTTGTCCTAGTTTCCTCGACTCATTGAAGTAGTCGGTTGCCTTCTCAAGTGCTTCATACTTGAAATTCAAACTAGATCTGTTTGACGAAGCTAGAGCTTGACGAATACTATTTTGATCTAATGAAAAAGCCAAAGCAAAGCACATCGCATTACAATGCACACAAGCGAAACTATTGAGGTTACAGACAATAAGTTTTATGAAAATTTTACCTTTTTTCTTCTCTGATAGTCTCTTGTACCCTATATAAGCGCCAAAAGAAGCAAGGAGAACAAATGCCACCGCTGATAATACGATTCCTATGATAATTCCTTTGTAAGAGTCTGTAAAAAAAGTAATTAAACAGGTCAATTATAGGATTATACATACCAAACCACGGAAATATGACGGTTTTTTGTTGAAATAGTTAATCAAATGCATTAAACGTCTCTCTAAGAAGATATTGAATTAACATAAAGCTGTAAGATCTTCACTGAAAAAACCATTGAAATTTGGAAATCCAAAACCTCCACGAAAAAGTCTATCCACAACATAACTGAAGAAAGAAGTTAAACCTAAATCCGAGTTCCAAAGAGAAAAGGAAACCATACAATAGGACACTGAAGCTTGAAAAAATCAATACCCAACAACATATAATAATGTGAACATTCATGCTACAAGAACTCTGAAGGAATATCGATTCTATTAGAACTACTGTCTAGTTCTGCCTTCCCAAACTGAAGGGACAAGAAATTTCTCTTTAACTGGTAATCATAAGCGGAAACAAAAAAGAAGGAATTACAGCACACGAAAAATCAAAACTAGAAAATCAAAGCTGGAAATTGAACGCATCCTTCAGAAACAGCTCAAATCATAAACATGAAATGTACTAAAAAATCTCTTCTTCGATAAGACAAGAGATCAAGAACGCCAAAAACAAAGAAGGAAAAAACATATGAGTCACATCATAAAAGTTCGAGGCTACGAATTCCAACCCTAACATTAAACTCACCCTTATCAGGACCCTCCTCGGTGTCCACAGCAATGTTGAAGAATCTCTCCGTAGAGTACCTCATATAACAACCAGCATAGAGTGCCCTGCCACCAGCCCCAGGCTTACACTGCCTCAACTTAGACCCTGCTAAGTTCAGACATAACCTACAACTATCAGCATCGAGCGTTGTCCAACACTGTGCCAATGCATACACCGCCACAACGCCTCCTCTCACCTCCGACACCGCAAAACCCTTATTTACCACCGCCGTTTCAGTCACATTCTTGATCACTTGAGCGACCTTACTGTTGAAATCCATCAATAATGACTTATCCGTCAAAACCTCCTTCGACGAGCTACAGTTCACATAGTCGTATTTCGGGTCAGTGGCTTCATTAAAGAAGCTGTAGTTATCGTAACGAAGAAAGCAACCATCGAGAAAGATACGAGCAGAGCTGCTAGGGAGACATTTCGGGAGTTTCACTCTGCCTTCGCTGAAACAGACCTGGCAGTCAACAGGGGATAGATCTCGGTGACATTGGGCCATACCATAGATCGCCGGCGATGGTGTGGCGACGAAATAGGATCCAGAGAGATGATTGGCGACTTGTTTAATTAGGTTGTGCATCACATTATAGAAATTAGGAATGAAACTCGAATTGTAAGGGTTCTTATCTGCACCACAGACAAGATGTGATTCAGAGGCTCGAGGGTCGGAGAGAGCAAGCGAGAAGAAATTTGGCAATATGACGAACACCCAGATTAGGTTTTTAGACATTGAGATTGCGAAATGCATTGAACTTGAAATGGTACCTCTGATTTGATGTTGGAATTGAAGGAAAACAGAGCATTTACCTTCAATGTCGACAGATCCTCTGTTTTTCCTCTCTCTCTCTCGCTCTCTCTGGATATGGTGGGGATTCGAGAGCGAGAGAGACACAATTCCTATGAAGGAACGATGGGGTGGTTTTGTGCAGCTGATGGTCTCGTGAATCGTTTTCTACCTTCCTGCATGATGATAGTTGAGAATGATTGGTTATTGGGTTTCTGGTTTTGCTTTTAACAGAGAGAGAGAGAGAATTGGGAAGAAAAGAAAAACAGAAGGAGTTATTACACGGGGTAGATGAACTGGCTTTTATCTGGGTGTCGTTTTTCTTTATTTAGTATGTCTTTTGTCAACTTAGATCACAAAGAAAGAGCAAAATGTCCGAATATAATCGTTTTCCACATAAATAAAAGGAAAAGCTGGTCATTGGGTTTCTTGAGGAAAACGTATGGTATCCGATCTACTAGTGCTTGTTCGATGTTTGGACTTTGGACTTGTTTATTATTTATTTTGACCCAAAATGGGCCCTTATGTACTTGGGACTTGGTCCACGAGTTTATGGCCGCTGGATCATTGTCATTTAGTCTTGGTTGACTTTTTGTGAAACATTCCATCATCCCAATACCTTGTTTGACAATTCTATGGCTAGTAGCTAGGTTTTGGTTGACTTTAGTGAGGCATTTCATCAATCCATTAAACTACGTCTTTGCTAGTATTTTCCTTGAACCAACCATACTCTTTGTGACTGCAATCGTAGCATTGAACGATGACCTAATCGAGTAAACGCTGAATCTACAAAGAAGTTTGTGAAGAGATGGCTTTGACAAGCCGTATTGTTTGAGCCCGAAGCCTTGTTTTTTCTCATTTTCCTGGTGCACAAATAATTTTCCAAAAGTGGCCTTTAAACCATTTTGACAATGATGCGTAATGGATGTAAACAAGTGGTTCAATATGCAGTACCTTATCCCCTTTGGGGCAGGTCGTGGATTCAAGCCCCACCAAGGTCTTTTTACTTGAATTTATGTTATTTGGAGAATTTGCTTAAGGGAGTTGCTCCACTACCATCCGCCAAGTTTAATGTAAAAAGCGGAGTATATAAACTGGATCGTGCATGCAGATTAAACAGTAAAATCTTCAATGAACCGATTACCACGTAGGGATGGATAAGTTAAAATGCCAGCACTTAAGCAATTGAACCTATAAATAATTGGTAAAATTGAACGATTTTTTAAAATATTTTGAAATGCCTTTTGAATTATTTGTTTTACATTTGTTAACGTATGATGATGTGAAACTTGATTTTTATATGTGTTGGGTATTTATTATTTTGTATTAAATATACGATGTGAACTTGATTTTCTAATTTCTTAGATTTTTTATGAATGTTCATATGATATTATTATGGTATTTATTTTTAACATTATTATTATTATTATTATTTATTTTTAATTAAATTTGCAATTCTATCCGTGACCTATTGATTGAACCAATGATCCAATCTCTCGCCTGGATCCATGGCATTGTTTTTATAACATTGGTTAAAAGTGTTTTCTTTTGGCACATTTTATGACCAGGCTAAAAAAATATATGGTATTTGAAAGATGATAAATATTTCGATTTGGCACAATTTAATTTTTAGGGATTAATTGTTACATTGGACATGGGACCAGCCCAGCCCACTTAAAAAACTGATAAGCCCTTGGCTTTGTTAGGGCACATTTTCTTCGCATTTACGTTGTTCTATTGATGATTTGATTCAATGAATTTGTTCAAGTTTTTATGGTCATCCGATGATTTATGGTCATCGTCGGATGATGATCTCGAAGAGCTTCTAATGTTGTATCTTGCATCAACAGAATTGAAGAGAAAGAAAAGATCAACCTCGCGTGGTTACAATAAAACGAATCGATCCCGCTCGAAACGACGATCAACCTACTCTAACGGTAACGTTATCATTGTCGCGCGTTCAAAGCTTCTTCTTCGTTTATTCCCTGAAGTGTTATCATCTCATTCAGTGCATAGTTTTTAGAAGCTGGAACCATTTGCGTACGTTGTTATGTGCTTCAATGTGTGTCCACAACCCGTTCGATGAAATGTCCAAAAGAGAGCGAAAGCATTTTATTTGTATTTTAGCTTATTAAAAGTCTCTTTTACTTATACTAGTCTTAATCAGGCAAACAAAACTCTAAACTTAACTATTTGCGTATGGTGTTTGCGCTTCAGTTTGTGTCCATAGCCTGTTTGACGAAATGCCCAACTATGGCTGTGACAGTTAGCTGTCCAAGCTCTCAGTTTACTAGTTACTGGTCACCTTTTGTAGATATGGATGTGGGGTACTGCTATCTAGACGGCAATGCAGATGCAGTAGAATTTTGTCCGCATGACTCGTATCACCATGTCCTAGCAGCTGCCGCATACACTCTTAAAGAAGGGGACCAGCCCAGTCGGTCAGGGAGCATTTCTCTGTTCAATGTTGATGCTGATGCTGGCCGCTTCGATTTGTTTCATCGAGTTGACACTGCGGGTGTCTTTGATATTAAGTGGAGTCCCGTTGGAGGATATCATTCCCATCCTCTGCTTGCTCGGGCTGATGCTGATGGTTGCTTGAGGATTCATAGCTTTGATGGTAAGTTCTTGCTATGATCAATTTCTATAATATGCGTTGTTTTCTTGTTGTCCTATAATCTGCACAAGAAGTGTCACTTGTGTTCTTCTGTCATGGACAATTGGTTAGCTAGACTAACTTCGAGGAAGCCAGACATCTTAGGTCACAATCAGAGGCAGAATAACTTTCTTGATTCGTGGATGAAAAATTGTAGTACCCAACAAGTTAGTAACTAGAAAATCCCAACTTCTATAGATTCTCGAACACTTGTCCTGCGTAACAACCCCAAAAACACTCTTGGTTTCTTATTTTAGAAAATAATCGGCTTATGTTAGCAGAGCTCTAAACTCTGTGGCATTGCAAAATATTTAGCTAATAATGGGATTTTTGGGATGTTTTGCACAGTGTCTTTGAAGGAAATACACTGCTTCTAGTTTACTGTTTTTTTAATCCCCAATGCAGGGTGCACTATAAGAGAAATAAGTGGTGAAAAGATCAGTTCCTCCATGTGCCTTTGCCTGGACTGGAACCCCTCAGCCACATCCATCTCAGTGGGGCATTCAGATGGTTCTGTCTCGATAGTTTCCCTTGCAGATTCCCAACTCAAAAAGCTTCAAGAATGGAAGGCACATGATTTTGAGGTTTGGGCAACTTCATTCGATATCCACCATCCAAATTTGGTATATACTGGCGCAGATGATTGCAAATTCAGTTGTTGGGACACACGTGACAGTCCATCCAAGTTGGCGTTCCAGAACTCCAAGGTCCACGAGATGGGTGTTTGTTGTATTGCAAAGAGCCCTAGTGATCCAAATATCGTACTTACTGGCAGTTACGATGAGAATCTTAGGGTTTGGGATGTGAGGTCAATCTCAAAACCAATAAACGAGGCTTCGATAAGTTTAGGGGGCGGAGTTTGGCGAATCAAGTACCACCCTGTTGTACGAGACCTGGTTTTGGCAGCTTGTATGCATAATGGGTTTGCCGTTGTCAAGGCTAATGGTGAGAAAGCTGAAGTGGTTGAAACTTACAGTAAAAATAAACATGGCTCGCTGGCGTATGGAGCTGATTGGCAGAGGCGGGAATCTCTTCAAGACAGCAAAAGGAAGAGGAGTGTGGTAGCTACTTGCTCATTTTATGACCGTCTTGTTCGCATATGGATGCCAAAATATGTTGATGATGATGGTAAATGACTTTGTGCACTTATGGAAGGTTGCCTAGGTTGATTGCAAAGATTCTATGATGTTGCTTTTGGGTGCTCGTTCATACCATATCAGGTATTGTTTATCTATTACACCCTTTTTACGCTCACAAATTAATTGCATTTGTGACATTTCCTAGTTCTGGTCCTTCCGGCTATGTTATTGATATGTAAGGTGAGGTCAGACAGCCCTGCTTAAACACAAGAGGGGCCTCATATTACACCGTGCTAGCTTTTCTAGCTAAGGAGGTTATGATTTTGTATACCTAGATGCAAGCACGTTTTCATTCAATTATTGTTGTTGAAATAACTGTTGGTTACAATTAACCTTCTTCACATTCAAAATTTTGAGATTACTGAAAACATATGGTTTTAGACAAAGATTTGGAAGCCATTTTTGCATCCAAGTGAGATTTCACCATTTTTAGGACAATGAACTATTTCAGGAGTTGCATTAAGAATCACTTATTTATGGTTCTAAAAGCTGTTTCACATTTTGAGACAAAACAACTCTCTCTTTTTACAATTTTTAAGATATTTAGTAGTTGTAGGTAGTAGATGCAGCACAAGATGTATCTTTGAACACATCCATGTGGTATTATTCTATACAAAAGTAGTTTCTTCTCTCCTATCATATTACTTGCATAGATTGGGGGGCATATCATCTTTCAGCTCTCTATCTGACAGTACAACTCCTGATTCAACCAGGTCGCCATGAGTAGGACTTCGGCCATAACATAAGCGACAGATCCAATACGTACTCCTACAAGTAAAGGGGGTTCGAAGGGATATGAATTGCGTTCGAAAGGTTATGAATCGATTGACAAGCCAAACCCCAATATCTTGATTTCTAATGGCAATGCATCAGGAACCCATATAGATATACTCTGCTGATACACGACCAATTAATGTTGAAGCAGGGTTAGGAACAACGAATCTCTTTATGATAAACAGATTCATTTTGCAAGTTCGTTATTACGGGTAGTTCTCACAAAGGATCGGATTGATGACGTATACAATTCTTGAACATATGAAGCATCATTTATGATTTGTCAGGCTATCCGCATCAGACACTGGTAAATGAAACTGGACTCTAAATGTAGAGTTTCATTTTTGTCTTTTAGTGAAAATTGGGTTCACAGCAGTCACTGGGTATTCAACTGTAAAAACCATTCTAGCTACAGTGAACCCCACATGTTTGGGCTCACTGTAGCAAACGCTTCCTATTTTTTTGATTAAAAAATAGGAGAACAACAACCCACATTGATAAGGACCATCCGATTGAAGCCACGTTGATGAAGACCATCACATTGTAGGCTTTGTTGATGAAGGCCACGTTGAATAGCAACACACGTTGATGAAGACCTATTAAATAATAGGCCATTGATTCAATTGATGAATGGCCCAGATTAATCCACTAATTTTATATTTTTACATTAATTATGTAATGGCACTTAATATTAATGTATTGATTTAGATAATAATCCATTAATGCATATAATATTTAATTATATATGTAGATTAGTCCATTTCTTAAAGATAAATATTAAAATGATTTAGATTAATCCATTAATATTTAAAACGTATTAACTTTAAATTAATAAAAAAATATGTAATATGAATATTTAAATGATTTAAAGTATGGTTTAGAGTGTCTGATTCGTGAATGTACTGCTAAAGAAACTGTAAATTTGTAAAAAATATATAAAAACTGGACATTTGAAATTTTTGTTAAGAGTTTTTGCTGTGGATAATCTCAACATGGGCATTTCCTGAAAGCAATTTTGAGCGGTACTTTGGTAAATAAGATGTCGTAAAAATGGTAATTAATTGGAATGGTGGGGACAAAATGGTCATACCATGACAAATTGCTAAATTCAAAAAAGAAAGTATTTTAATCTGATTTACAACATCTCTCCCGAACCTTCTCCCTCACGCAGTCTTTTCTCACATGCACGGTCAATGACGGGAACGAACTTGTCCGGCCACCAATGGTCCCAAAAGAACCGGACGACTTGCAGGAATAATTCCCGACCAACCCCACTTCGAATCGTTGACCGTGGCAACTAGAATCGTGCTCGAAACTCGCACCATCGCTAGGAAGAAAGGCCTGATTCGGTTGATTCCGACGACATCTCCGGCCATCGAAGTTACTGTTGGACTCAGCGTGGTGAGTACGACGTTTCCCAACCATTTTATGGTCAAAACGAACACCGGAAGCCACACACACTTACTCTTTGGCCCATTCTTCAGATTCTATTTGCTAATTTACGTATATTTCAATTCGGTTACTGTTTATCGAATTATTTGTGTGAACCTTGAGCTATTTATCTTTGGGGCAAGTACTGAGTTACTCACCACCTTTTGATATGACATTCCTATAAGTTACACTGATTCCTGAATCTGATTCTGAATATTGTGATAATCTGATTCCTAATTATGTGTTATTTTGATTCTAGAACTTTATGTTATTCTGATTCTATTTGATTACTTGATGACTATCCATTTTCTCGGGAGTTACTATATGTCAGGATGCTGTTTGTTAGCGACAGCATACGTTACTTAGTCTTGGTGCACCAAGTATTGATATTGGCACCGCATGTGCTGTCTGATATGGGCACTGTAGGTGTTGTGATATTTTGATTCTATATGATAGTATTCCCTTTAGATATGTTTATTCGGTTTTTTACTCTTGGTTGCTTGACTTATCCCCTTTGTATCGTTTAAGTTACTATTCATTCACCGAGTCTTATGACTCACGCTTCATTGTTGACATTTTTGTTTTAGATCGAGTAGATTCGACAAATTACAGATCGTCTTCAGTTTCTTAGAATTTTATCGTTTCTGGTAAACGAGCCTAACACCGTTGTGTGGGAAGTTTTTATAATATTTTGTATATTTCTATTTTGTTTAAATATATGATCTTAGAAACTCTGCTAACTACAAATATGATATTTTGCTCTGTAAATTTAAGTGCCCTGATTGTATTCAAACTTTTCTAATACTCTGAACATTTTTGTCCATTTTGCATATCTTCTTTATTTATTCCGAGGCTTGTGTGATCTTACTGTGCCTCCGAACCCATTAAGCTCATGTGCCGGTCACGTATTCTATTTGGATCATAACAGCTGGGGTCTCCTGTATTTATAAGAGTTGAATCACGTGATACGCAGGTGTCGACTGAACTGACATTCCTCGGCTTTGATTGGGCCTTAGGCCTTCTGAATTTCAAATTTTTGTAGAGAATTTGCTTAGGGGAGCTGCTGGAGATATGGTCCACTACCACCCGCACAGTGTGATGTTAAGAGTGGCATGGTTTGGCATATTTTATGGCCCAGCCCACTTAGAAAACTGATAAGCCCTTGGCTTTGTTAGGGCACAGCTTCTTCCCATTTACGTTGTTCTATTGATTCAATGAATTTATTCTTTCTAAAAAAAAGAAAAATGAATTTATTCAAAATTTTGAGGTCATCCGACGATGATTATCTCGAAGACCTTCTAATGTTGTATCTTGCATCAACAGAATCGAAGAGAAAGAAAGGATCAACCTTGCGCGGCTGCAATAAAACGACGTCCGTGAATCGCTCCCGCTCGAAACGACGATCAACGTACTCTAACGGTAACATTATCCTTGTCGCGCTTTCAAAACCTTTTTTCCCCCTATTCCTCAAGTGTTAGTATATCATTCTACGCATATTGTTAGATTTTCTGTGTATGCACTCGCCAAACAGAACCCCAACTGGAACTGTTTGCGTGCGTTGTTATGTGCTTCAATGTGTGTCCAGAACCTGTTCGATGAAATGCCCAAAAGAGAAGGAAAACATTTTATTGGTATGTTAGCTTATTAAAAGTCACTTTTACTTATCCTCGTCTGATAAGTTAGAAGAGCTTTTTGTATATTTCAAGTAAAAGATCGGAGAGAAAAAAAAAAGCCAAAAAATGATCAAGTGGTTATGATCAACCCAGGAATCGCGCCCGCTCTAAACGAGGTTCAACCTACTTTAATGGTAACACCATCTTCACCCGGCTTTCAAAAGTTTAAAATTTTGTTATCCTCCTGTGATATCTTTAACATCTAGTTCAACTCGTAATTGTTAGAATTTCTGTGGGCATTTTGTTGATTACCCATTCTGAAAAAATGTGCATATGCATTCAGGCAAACAAAACCCTAAACATAACTACTTGTGTATGGTGTTTGCGCTTCAGTTTGTGTCCACAATCTGTTTGATGCAATGCCCAACTATGGCTGTCACAGCTCTCAATTTACTAGTAATAGTCACCTTTTGTAGATATGGATGTGGGGTACTGCTATCTAGACGGCAATGCAGATGCAGTAGAATTTTGTCCGCATGACTCATATCACCATGTCCTGGCAGCTGCCACATACACGCTTAAAGAAGGGGATCAGCCCAGTCGGTCAGGGAGCATTTCGCTGTTCAATGTTGATGCCGATGCTGGCCGCCTCGATTTGTTTCATCGAGTTGACACTGCGGGTGTCTTTGATATTAAGTGGAGTCCCGTTGGAGGAGATCATTCCCATCCTCTGCTTGCTCAGGCTGATGCTGATGGTTGCTTGAGGATTCATAGCTTTGATGGTAAGTTCTTACTTTGATCAATTTCTATAATATGTGTTGTTTTCTTTTTTGTCCTGTAATCTGCACAAGAAGTGTCACTTGCATACTTCTGTCATGGACAATTGGTTAGCTAGACTAACTTCAAGGAAGTCAGACATCTTAGGTCACAATCAGAGGGAAAATAACTTTCTTGATTCGTGAATGAAAAATTGTAGTACTAAACAAGTTGGTAGCCAGAAATCCCAACTTCTATAGATTCTCAAACACTTGTCCTGCGTAACAACCCCAAAAATACGTTTGGTTTCTCATTTTAGAAAATAATTGGCTCATGTTAGCAGAGCTCTAGACTTCGTAGCTATTGCATCATTGCAAAATGTTTAGCTTATAATGATATTTCTGGGATGTTTTGGCCAATGTCTTTGAAGGAAATACACTGCTTCTAGTTTACTGTTCTTTTAATCCCCGATGCAGGGTGCACTATAAGAGAAATAAGTGGTGAAAATCTCAGTTCCTCCATGTGCCTTTGCCTGGACTGGAACCCCTCAGCCACATCCATCTCAGTGGGGCTTTCAGATGGTTCTGTCTCGCTAGTTTTGCTTGCGGATTCCCAACTCAAAAAGCTTCAAGAATGGAAGGCACATGATTTTGAGGTTTGGGCAACTTCCTTCGATATCCACAATCCACATTTGGTATATACTGGCTCAGATGATTGCAAATTCAGTTGTTGGGACATACGTGACAGTCCATCCAAGTTGGCATTCCAGAACTCCAGGGTCCATCACATGGGTGTTTGTTGCATTGCAAAGAGCCCTAGTGATTCAAATACTGTACTTACTGGCAGTTACGATGAGAATCTCAGGGTTTGGGATGTGAGGTCCATCTCAAAACCAATAAATGAGGCTTCAATAAGTTTAGGGGGCGGAGTTTGGCGAATCAAGTACCACCCTGTTGTGCCAGACCTGGTTTTGGCAGCTTGTATGCATAATGGGTTTGCCGTTGTCAAGGCTAATGGTGAGAAAGCTGAAGTGGTTGAAACTTACAGTAAAAATAAACACAGCTCGCTGGCGTATGGAGCTGATTGGCAGAGGCGGGGATCCCTTCAAGACAGCAAAAGGAAGAGGAGTGTGGTGGCTACTTGCTCATTTTATGACCGTCTTGTTCGCATATGGATGCCAAAATATGTTGATGATGGCAAATGACTTTGTGCACTTATGGAAAGGTTGCCTAGGTTGATTTGCAAAGATGGTATGATGTTCCTTTTGGGTGCTTTTTCATACCTTATCAGGTATTGTTTATCTATTACACCTTTTTCTCGCTCCCAAGTTAATTGCAATTGTAACATTTTCTAGTCCCGGTCTTTCCGGCTATGTTATTGATCACGTTGACTCTTAGTACAAGCGGGAGGTTGTGTGTTCATGTCTTATGATATAAATTTTACTCGGCTCAGCGTATGTAAATCGGTGAATGCCACCTGCGTTATCTTTCCGTCCTCAAAAAATTCGAGTTTTTTTAAAGCGTACTTTTAATAATTAACAGGCCCATGGGCCATTAGTTAGCCCAAAGATCATTAGCCCTGCAAAAAGAAAAAGCTTACGTATACAGGTGGACTTTGATAATCAACAGGCCCATGGGCCATGCCGAAGGCCTAAGAAAATAAGCCCAGCGAATTGTTTTTAAGAAAAACGCCAACGAGAAGAACCGGTTCTTTTTGTCCGCTTCGACTACATTGATTTCTCTCTGCGCGCAAAGCCAAACGGTCTTGAGTTATCGACCTCTTGTTCTCGCCTACGCCGCCATGCGCATTGGCCAGCTGTGAAGGGAAATCAGCTGCCAGCGTATCAGACTTATGACACCTGTGTCTCTGCCTTTCATCGGCGGGTTTCTGCACTCAAAACACGTAAATTAAAGAGCGGTTGAGGATCAATGGGTTCGGTGTTTAGCACAAAAAAGTACAGCAAAGAAGAACTAGAAATGGCGCTTAACAAGGTCAAGAGCATCGTCTCTTCCACACCTGTCGTCGTTTTCAGGTCTTGTCATATTTTTGCTTCAGTGAATATTTAGTCTGGCTTACGATTCATACAACTTTAATTTTCTGAGTTTTGTTTAACTAGCATAGGTGGTTTAGGTTTATATACGTATTAACTGTTATGCTTCTTCAAGGAATTTGAGGTATATGTTACTGATTTCTGCGAGCAACCCATTTATGTTCCCAGATAATGGTTTTATTGTTTGATCAAAGTGATTTACACTAATAAGTTTGGTGACCTAGTTGTTGAATCTCCAATTTTTTGATCATGTGAGTAACCAAGGACTTATCAATGTGGCGTGAAGGGTATATTGTTAAGTGACTGGGAATTTCATTGTTATGGGAAGGTTAAGTTGATTGGAATTTGGAGAATTACCCACTACCTTCCATTCCCTCCAATCTCCAGACCCTAGGAAGATTTTCGCTGGGGCATTTGTTGGGGTGATGAGAGAGTGGTCGTCCCTGTTCCCTCCTTTCTCGTCAACATAGGGGCACTTCTTGCATGATACCATTCTTGAGGCAGATTGTTGGCTCTACCTCCATCTAGAGTCTAGACCTCAACAGTCAACAGCACCTACCTGAAGTGACGAAGTCCACTTTAAATGGGCAGTGGATTGAATGTTTGAAAGCTTGAGAATTGGAGTGTAAGTAGGTCTGTAGGTTTATCGTAGTGGTGAAGTGATGCAATACTCATAAGAGTGAGAGTGTATGTTTGTGATACACTTTGAGGAGGGAGTTGAAAGTGGCAAAACCCTCAACTATTTTCTCTAAGTTAGTACTTATCTACTCCCCAGTAGCATTGTAGCATTTTCTTTATCCTAGGGCTTTCGTTTACTAATATTTCAGTTGGTTTTAGAGTTCTTCTCTCTTGGATAGATTACCTTACCTTCTCATATTTCATATGAATTTGAAGTTTCTTATGGCACTTGACAGACTGTAAAATGGCATTCATTTAGAAAGAATATGATCATATGATAAGTTCCTATTGCTTTCATAACTTAACCTCTCAACCACTTAGCCTCCCGTACAAAACAAACTGACTGGTGGTTCTAATTTTATTAGAGAGAATGAATGTAAGAGCATATTCCTTGGATATTTATTCTTTCTAATTAGTAATTTGTCATTTGTCAACAAGAGTATAGCTCCTCGGCCATATGCCGACATTTCTACTTGGACCTAATTGTACGATTTTATCGTCTATGATGCGGGTTTACTAGCTTTGGATTCTAATTTGGTACTCATGATCGTATTCTTTTAATGTTTACCATAAAATTAATTTCTCATTTCAATATTGCAGTAAAACCTACTGTGGTTATTGCAGGAGAGTAAAGGATTTGTTCAAACAGCTAGGAGCTAGTTTCATGGTTATTGAACTGGATGAAGAAAGTAAGTATTAAGTACTCCCTGATTGATCTCTCCTTAATTAATTTTGTTATGAACTAGAGCAGGCTGTTGTTTTGCCTGGTCTTTTGGTCCTAAAGATTCAGGCTGTCGTTTTGAGTCTTTGATAAGCTATTGTCGGTAACTGCTGTTGAGCCTGATTTATATAGAATGGAATCTCTTGAACTATATCAGTTGCATTACATATGGCAATTGTACATTTAAATTAATCAGTTCATGTGATAGTTATCCCCCACTTGAAGTCATAATATTAGTGCAAACATATTTGGCTTTGTTGTTAGCATTGTGAGCTAGGAAGTACCGATACGGGTGCGGAGATACGGGATACGAGGATTCGTCATTTCTTGCAAAATCTAGGATATGAGTGTGGCTGGATACGGCTTATATAAAAATTATTTTATATATATTTATATAAAATATATACATAAATTGAACAATAATATCAATTTATTTAATTTTCATTTGGTCTTTCAAACTAAAATACACGTCTTACAATGATTTTTTAATATTACTTTTATTGTCAAAACTGAAAGTGGAAAACATGTGTCACTTAGTGGTTACGTATATTGTCATTCATTGAATGGCCCACATGATTTCAGTTTCTCACAATAGCAAAAACACTTGGTGATAACGTGTATAATTAAAAAGGTCCAAGTTCGAATACAAAGAAGGTGAAAGGACCAAGTTCCAAGACAAAGGACCCTTTATTTTCTCTTGGTAAGCGTACTCAGAATAATGAAATCCGTATCCCAAATAAAAATTTGTAATAAAAAAAATTGGGTGCGGCTGTTGTCGCACCCAGCACGAACTCAGCCGCACCCGTGGTGGACCCGCACTCAAAACGCACTCAGTGCGAGTGCTTAAGGGTAAAGCACGTACTAGTGCTTCCTAGATTGTGAGGTATGGGAGGGAGACCATTCATCAGCTGAGGATAAATACCGATGCTAGACCAGGAATCGATATCCCATCCTTTAGAGTTATTATCTCCTGCATGTGTGAAAGTTACTGTAACAGTCAATATGCCCCCAGCAAGTGCTTGCATTTTCCTGACTGGTATAGTAAACTCTTTTGCATGAAGCTTAAATTTAAGCTACCATTATCTATGTTTTGAAGGGGATGGAGATGAACTTCAATCAGCTCTAGCTGCATGGACAGGACAGGGGACTGTGCCCAATGTGTTCATTGGGGGGAAACATATTGGTGGTTGTGACTGTAAGGCTGACGACAACTTAGCAGCTATTTCTATGAATTCTTCTATTTTATACACCATGGTTAACTTTTGGCTTGCTTCTGAATTGTCCGTTTTCTTTTATTTGTGGCAGCTGTTATGGAGAAGCACCATCGTGGTGAGCTTGTAACTCTTCTTACAAATGCAGGTGCAGTCACTATTAATTCTGCTTAGATGTGAAAAAAAAATCTTGTTTAATGAAGAAATTGCTGTCAGGGAAACAAAGTCCTCTAGTATACAAAAAATATAAGTGAAATGTAGCCAATAAAGACGGTGTGATGAAATGATAAGGTGATGTAGAGTCTTTTACATGCTATGTTCTGGGCTTTGTTCTATGTTAATGTCACATTTCGTCGGGTCGTTATGCTTAATATAAGTTTGCATTACTTTTGTTAGCCGCGAGTTCAGTTGTGAGAGATGCATGATTGCATAATTTGTATATATAGGTGCTCTCCAATGTGGTTTTGTTATAAGTTGGTTTTACGAATGAATGGCAGATAAACCATAAACATACTCGTCGTCTTAGGAAACTTCCCAGAGTTCTTGAAATGCTCGAAAGGTTGAATAAAAGAGGTCGAGTATAGAACTAAAATTTCAAGTTCGAAGTTTAGGAAAATGTATCAGTACAGATGCTTATTGTTTGCTACTACGCAAGTTATTTCTACGATGAAATGACTTTGATGATGCTCACTTTTCGAGCATAGCCTCGGGGATTTTCTACCATTTTTTCATGCTTTGCTCATCAAGAATAGGAGATGAAAACTACACTTGCTATTCAATCATGGCATGATTCACAGCAAAATTCAATTCTGACCACATTCATTAGAGATTTTTATCCACGAATCAAGTTTCTCGAGTGCTTTTCCTGATGATAATGTCTCGCGAGCCAATATCACTCCTTCGGCCAAACTGTTCACACGGTTGCTGACCAAAAGAGCTGCTGCTGCATTTAGTATCTGCATAATGTTGCGACATTAGGATTTGGCGATAGATGTATACATACATACACAAGCGCACATGGAGATAAGAGAACATACCAAGGCATCAGCTATCGACCCTTTCTCCCCAGCTAGTACCCGTTTTAGTACTTCTGCATTGTAGTCTGGGCCGCCTCCTCGCAAGTTATCTAGAGTGCAGCGAGGAATGCCTAATTCCACTGCACAATACAGATTCACGTCTTTAATGGCATATACAAGGATTTATACATTCAAAACTCTACGTTGATAACATGATAAACTAAGCATCGCGATTCCACGATCTTCAACCCTATTATATCCAATGCATAGCTGCATAATCTTTATTTACTTCTTCACCATTAAGGAAAAGAATTAAGAAATCAAAAACTAATGACAAGATCTTACGTGGATCAAATGAGAATCTCTCAATCTTTTCAGGAGTAACGTCAAGGATCAGCCCAGGTCCTGTCCACAGATTGTTACGAGGTAAGTAAGAAGATCTAAAGACCAGAAGTAGATATTCCAAGTAATCATATCGTTAATGAAGAACGGAAAGGAGAAAGGAAAATATACCAAGTGGACTCATTTCATCTAAGCCTTCAGAGTGAACGACTAGTGCTCTTTTCATGCCAAATTGTTGTAGTGCTTTGGCCATTTTCAAAACCTATCCAACAATAACATTAAATAATTATCCTCTTAGAAACAACCTGATGGGGACAGATTCCCAAATCACACCAAAATCACAGAAAATATAAAGATCTTTGCTCCCCTTACAACGTGGTTCTTGTGTTGACATTTGAAAGACAAGAGAGACATCCTTGAAGCCGTGCATGTTTATGCAAAATTCTAGTGCAAGTTCAGTGATCTTTGTTGACCAAAAAAACTGAGCATTTAGAGGTACTTCTCAATCAATTTTAGAACAACGTTTACAATCGTATATCAGAGAGAAAAAAGAGAAATCTGTCTCTTGAAATAGCAAAAGAACTCCGAAGAATGGTAGCTTACAAAACGTTATTTTGGAAGCATTTTAACACTCAAAAGTTTTGTTTGGCTTGCAACAAGAATCTGGGCAGAATTCCGAGCCACAGATAGGTTTTCTGTATAAACAGATTCCAAGTTGATAAAAGAAGTTACTAGATAATACTTTTAGCAAAATTACCAGGTATGGTAAATGCGAAAAAACACATAAACGCAGCAGAACTTCAGTTTTGAGTTTGGATTATAGAATCACAGGATGAATGACATTTTCTGAGAATGTCAAGTGAATTGCAACATTTACAGGCACTTACCAAGTCTTCTGTATACACGCCTACAACCGCATAAGGCACCCGTGCAGGATTCAACATGGGCCCCAAAATATTGAATACTGTTTTTACTTTGAGCTTTTTCCTGACAGATCTAACAATCTTCATTGCCGGGTGGTACTTTGGCGCCATCATAAAACCAATTCCAACTTCATCTAGACACCTTCTCACCCCCTGATTTCCAGGAAACACAAAATATTCACATATACATCGAATGCTTTTTCATACATTACAAGTTGAGAGGAGTAAAGCATTACACATGCATATAAGTTAAGGTTAGCAGAGTAACAGATCAACAGTTTGATTAATCATTCAACTCTCTCTTATAACACAGCCCAGAAAGGTAGTCCAGATGATGAGCCAAAGCCGCAAGGGTAGTACATTGACAATGCCATAGGAGATTGCATATGACTAGGCACAAGCTATAACTTTCCTAAACATGCCTAATGCATTAAGTGTTGGGTTAGAATACCATTCCTATCTCACTTGAAAAAAAACACGGTCTAACATTTCTGAATCAAAAAACAGAGAAAAGGAAAATAGCTTGTTCCATAGTTGTGCTGTCAAGTGGTGGAGATTGTTAATATAGCAATTGCATAGAATGTTGAGAAAAGGCAGAAGGGATTGTTTTATACTGAACTGGGTTTTGAAGACAGCAGAAGCCTTCACCTAATATATTGTAGTGGATCACAGTGGGCATACAAATGTCTATTTCCTCATTATAGAGTCAAAAATTATGAATGCAGACTGCATAAGGATAGTGCTAATGGCATTGATCAACAGAAGGACTTTAGTGTAACTGGCCCAAGTGATGTTTCGGCTATTCATTGATAAGGATATTAAAAATGTTATATCATTCAGCAAGATGAATGTCCAAAAGAAAAGATAGATTTAGCTGATTATGATCGAAAATTGCACCAAATTAACTGCCAACTTTTTAGAAGTTGATATCTACTCAAGACTGTCTGAACAACCTGATGCTGTTAGGTCTATGGAACTTACTTTCACACATATATTACTTGAAGAAAAGACTAAACTGAAGCCACAATTGCATTCACGACTTCTCAATATGAATTTATGTGAACTGGGCTAATAATAATGATGCACCTACCACGGGGTCCAAATCAATAGCTACTCCCAAAGCTTCTAGCACATCAGCACTTCCACATGCTGATGAACTTGAGCGGTTGCCTTGCTGCAATGTAACAGTCAAACACTCATTACAGTAAGCTTCTTATACCCAGTTACAACACGCAATAAAAAACCTTATAGCAACAAAAACAGAATAGCTACCTTGGCAACTGGAGCACCACAAGCTGCAGCAAGTATGGATGACCCTGTGGAGATGTTCACTGTATTTGCCCCATCTCCACCTGTTCCTACAATGTCAACCGCATCAACCACCGCTTCCACCTTGGTTGCATGGTTGAGCATCGCCCTTGCAAGGCCCACAACCTATTGCATTCCAATAGTTATGTCATTTGAGAAGTTCTACCGTTATAAGTACAAAGAAAAAAACGAACTCTCAAAATGTCAATTAAGAAAAATCACCTCTTCATATGTCTCTCCTTTGGCTCTTAGAAGCACAAGGAACGCACTTATCAGAGCCTCATCAGCATCGTTCAGTAAGTACTCCAGGGCCGCTTTAGCTTCAGATTCTGATAAATCCACCCGATTGATCAAGGACTCAATCAGCTACCACAATCAAAAACCAAAAAAATAATAATGATAAGGCTAATCATAAAACAATATAACGTAGAAACAAAATCATAAGAGGAAGAAGAAGGTGAATGAAGGATTCAATCAGCTACCTCATTAAAAGGCATAACTTCCCTAGTGGAGTTGTCAACACCGGCCATACTAACTGCAGGTACAAGAGAAGCGTTTTCCCCTGCCCTGCTTCTGCATGTCAGTCTCGTGGAGTAAACTGGGTTTGCAAAAGAAGAGATTTTTGGCATTCCCAGAACCTTGAACGAAGTCCGATCACTAATGGCACACATTGACAGTGGGCGTTGAAGCGCAGGGCAAGCTACCGCCATTGTTGCACTAAAACACACGAGTTCACGCAGGAGAATCACCGAAGGTCTGAACTCTGAAGAGAGGACAAAGGAGAGTGAGAATTCGGCAGAAATGCCTTAAATTTGAAGAGGTAAATTTGTTAGGTGGGGTTGGTGTTAACCATTAATAAATCTCTAAGTCAGTGGATATCTGGTAAATTGATTTGAAATTAATCGTCAAATCTCTCACAAGTCTCACAATTAGGACTCCAATTTGTTTGTAAATTGTAAACCATATTTATTGGTCCGGGCAAGACTCGGCCCGAAATCATTTTATCGGACCGGACCTCTGGTACATTTCTTTGTGTTCCCGGGTTATCGGGTTAAAATAATAAAATTAAAAAAAGAATTTAATAATTCGTTTGAAATAGGGGTGTCAATCGGTCGATATGGTCGGTTATTTGATATATTCATCCCCGGAAAGAAAGTTTGGTTTTTTCATTAGTGAAAACCAATAACCGATCAGTTTTTGTAACAGTGAGGTTATAACCGATCATTCCACTTTGGTCGGTTTTTTGGTTAATAACTCAATTTAGAAAGAAATTTAGAATAAGTAGATTCATAAAAAATCCGCAATCAATGCCAGAATCAAACTATTGAAATCGCAACATTCTATTCAATATCTCATTCCCGCATTAATATCAAATAATTAATTGTCCAAATTACAGAGTTATATATATGTAATTATATATATATAAATATTAATATATATTTATTATCTAAATATATTAATATAAATCTCAAAGTTTGGGTCTATTAAGTCATAAGTAGTAAAGTAAATACCAATGACTAATAATTATATACTATATATTGTATATAAATATATATAAATTAAAAACTAATGACTAATCATTATATACTATATAATATATATAAATATATATTATAATATTTATTATGACGGTCTATCATTTCTATAAAAATATTCAAAACCGACCAATTATTTCGGTTTTTTATTTGAAAAAAACCAATTGATCTGTTTTTGAAAAAGAAAAATAATTAAACCGATCAAATGGTCGCTTTCAGACGGTTGGTTTGGTTTTCTCGGATTTTTTTTGACCGAAAACACTACACGTCCATAATTTAGGTGGCATATGGAGAAGTGTGGAAGACCATTTTGTATTAAATTATCCCTACACTTCTTCTCATATCACGGACAATTATGGATACTAAAATTATGTACGGACATCATTTTTTGGTTTTTTGACAGTCCTAGTTTGGAAGACCTAGCCACCATCACTACATTCACTACTGCTCATCCCTCTGATTGCATCTTTCCTTGATCTAACAGTTTCAAGATTCAATGATTTTGCCAAAAAAGCTAAAATACATCAATCAAAAGGAGGAGGAGAAGAGGAGGATGTGATTTACATACACAAGCGATCTGAAGAGATGGCCTTGCAATAGAGGAGTCACTCACGATGTTGCCCGGTCAGTTTTCATCGGCTAGTAGTGATAGATGGAGTCAAAAGGATGGGATGAAGATAGACATATGCGGGAGCGGTCAACGGAGACGATGATGGCGGCGTGGACGGTTGCAAGAAGAAATCGGTGCCGAATTCGAACCACGTCGTGCCGATGGATGTCTTTTTCGTCCTCCTACGCGCCCTGCGTCACTTAGACCTCTGGTTGAGATCCTCCATAGACTTTACTGGGGAAAATTTTTCGATTTAGTGAATGATTTCCGGGTTACCCGGGCCCGATTGCCCTGAACCCGATTACCCGATTACCTGGTAATCTTTAACAGAGTTATGGGTTGGATCGACAACCCGGGACTGCTAAGCCACATGACAACACTCCGGTGGGCCCTGACCCATGAACTGAGCCTCCTCTTCTATGGCTCACAGATTCCAGAACGGGCTCTTCACAGCCCAGCCCAACACATTTCGGCATGGCTACTGGCTAGGTGGCCGAGTGGTTTTCTAGGGAATCCTTGAACCAGAGGGGACTGCTCCCAGGAGAATTGAATTGAATATAATAAAATGGATTCTAAAATCACACCATTTTCTTCACTAAACGATGCTATTCTGCCTGTCATTGACGTTGTTCCCACTGAAAACTTTGCCCAATCAAGGAGTCAAAATATCCATCCCTAGTTCACTTTCGTTCCATTATCAATTAGTATGAAATAAATTATGTAATGATAGAGTACTGCAGAAGCTTGAATGCATGGTTTCAGAACAAAATAGATCTCGACTGAGAAGACAAAATTCCTAGACATTCAACGTACAAAGCCATGGAGCAAACCCGACCAGCGTCGATAAAGAACCCAAGTAAAAGGTGATCAGGCCGCTGCTCAAGTAAGGTCACACACACACAACAGCAATCAATTGGCCTAGAAAAAAACCACCATCCTGCAAAAAGCTTCAATATTAAGCGAGTTCCCACCCTTTCACCTCGTTCTACTATGGTGCTCTTTGATGTATAATCATCAAAACCTGGAAATACATGAATGCATAGTTGGCCTTCTCAAGGGTCATCTTCTACCACCCCAGCCTCCTCAATCCCCATCTCCCAAGAGTTTTATCTTCCCTTCCGTTTCAATGGATCTCTCCCTGAATGTGGATGTTGATTGAAAATTTTCATTGTTCCTCCTTGCCTGCAATTTGGAGAGGTTTTTATTAGAGAATGGTTGTCAATTCTAACAGTACAACCTAATCAGGACAAAGTACGATGGTCATCACCATTGTGATTTTGTAAAGTGCTCTCTCGTGTCTTCTTGGCTGGCCTTTTTGCTGCTTCAGCTGTGACCATGTTGCTTGAAATTAATAATTGATATGAAGATAAATGTAGAAAGTTTATGCACATCTTTTATGAATTGAACAAAAAGGACAGGCATTAAATGAGCGCGGTGACTGTTGCCCTCGATTTTAGTTTCACGACGGAGTTTCTTTATATCATCAATTCATGACGGATAAACATGGTGACATTATGCAAAACACAGTGAAAGAAAAAAAAAAATCTTATGTGAACTTACACTTGAATTTTCTTTTCTTGTTTGCTCTTCTTCTTTTTCTCTCGGCTTGCGTCAGTTCTGCTTCTTCTTTGATGTCACCTTTACCACCAAACACTTCCTCTGGAGCCAGCATGGCAGCATCTGATATTGCCATAGGTGCAATCTGTGCAAAGAGGACATAGCATACAGGTCATTAAATTGCTCGCAAGCAAACCAAAATTTTCACTTGAAGCATATTTTTACCTCTTCCATAGCAAGAGCAGGGACATTTGCTTGTATAGACATATCTTCTATAACCTATTCACATCACAGCATAAATTCAGACCCACGGAATGAAAAACATATTTCCCACAAATATAATAATTAAGGTCAGAGCATACAGGCTTTGGAGCAAAGTGGAAATGAGAAAGAGCATCCAGCTTTAAGCATATTTTCTTGAACAGCGTTCTTGCCTAAATAAAATGACAACCACAAGATAAACAGTTAGAGACGTCCAAATATAAGATATGAAAGGAAGCGAGCAGGGAAAAGGAATCTGGGATACTTAAAAAAAACAGTGTCCGTAAGTGATCAGTGAAAATATCCACTAACAAGAAAATATAGGAAATTGATAATAAAAATATACTTATGAAAGAAAGCAAAAAGAAGATGGAAAAAAAAGGTGGCACCTCGTTCTTCTGTTCATCTGAGAAAGACAGTGGAGCAGAAGCAGGATCTGTCTTCTGGACAAATTCCTCCTGAAAATAATACAGGAATAGATAATTTTAATCTCATTGCGTTATCTAAATCAAAACATTGTAACCACATTCAGTATCGATGCCAACAAATAATGATCCAACCTGCAATTTCAATTTTATTTTTTTTAAACACAGAGACATAGGAAGAAGGTGCACATAATATATCAATAACAATTGATGGCCATTGATGCACGAACCTCATAAACTTCAGCAAGACCCCTCTTACTCTTATTCTCATCCTGCAACAAAACAAAATGCATTGTAAAGTTAAAGTATTTTATAGGAGTTCACTCAAAATCTAATAGTTCTTTCGAAGGAAAATAATACTTACCAACTCCTTGAGTTCTCTTGGTGCTTTAACGAGGAAGCTAGGTACCTTTTGAACATCATCAAACCGTTCCTAGAAACATCACGGCACACTTTTGCTTAGATGTTACTGAAGCACAAAGCGAGAATAAAATAACTACCAACCTATCAACACCACACAGATCAGAAGTCAAACAGTATCAGCAAATAAAAATTCTCCTAATTGAACAACTACATTTTTTTTTTCCCTTTCTGAAGTGTCAAAAGCAGATTCAAAGTACTCTTTAAATCCCACGTAGCAACCACCTAAACTCCAGCATGTCCAGCACCCGCACATTGGCTGTGTCGTTACACAATTATTTCATCAACCAAACAGCATTCATGTATATGATGCATGCCAATGTATTAGAGAGGCATATGCAAAGCTGTGATTTCTTTATTGATAATTCATTGGAACATGTCTGGTGGGACTAGATCCCACAATCGTCTGAATAGAAGTTAGACAGATACTAGTGATATCCAACAGCATATTCCACCCAAATTTGTCATCTCAGCATGTTTGAGATGACTATCAACAGTGAAAATGGCATTGCACCGACTCTCATTCCATTTCCAGATAACAATATTTTATTAAACTAGAGTTGTCTTGCTACTGATTATACAATTTTATATTAACAAGTTAGATTATGCATTGACCACAGTGCATGCAAAATTACATGAACCAAGAAGCAAAACAATGCATAGTCCCATTTCCAAATATGGTAAATACACAAAGGGGGCTACACGATGCACGAAGGTCCTGCCACAGGATCCCGAGAGTTAAAAGCACAACAGAATAACCCATTATGGAGACTGTTTCCCTGGCCTGAGCATTATGCCAAGGACATAACAGATACCAACAAAGAGATTCATGGATAAACTAGAGTACAATATGATGCTACTAGTATGACACAAGGGTGTTCATTTAAAAGCTATAAGGTTTTCCACCACAGGTACTTAGAGGTGTCAGCTGGGATTTGTTGCTTTCCTCCGAAAGAAAAACATATATCTAGGATATGGAAGATCATAATGGAGCATATCAGATCATCAATAACTAGTTTGAATGGCCATAATAGCTGGTTCCATCAGATTCTTCCACGAGAATTTTACTGAATTAAATAAGAACACCATTTCGTCAATGCATTTTCAAGTCAAATGCATTCAATGAAGTATATATACAATCATTCTAAACCTCAACCATCATTCAATGTGACAGTAACAAACATTCAAAGTTATAGAAAAGAAAAAAGAAAAAAAAGACCAGATGCTAAGTTGCAAGTCATACGAAGATGAGTGTACCTCAAGAATCCTTTTCTGAATAATCTCCTCAAGTGATGCTGTAACCTCCTCTGTGATTACAGGAGCAGGCCTTAAATTATGCTCGAAGTCTAAATCAACTTCTAGTGCACTATTCTTAGGCCTTTTTGCAGCAGTTACCTGTTACAATAGTCAGAGTATATAAAGTCAAATCAGCAACTGTAAGCAATAAATCAGTTTGATTTGTATACATCGACTCTTCAGATTCCACTCAACCAAATGTTTTTCCATTTAAGTGTTAAAACAACAATTTTACCTCTCCTTGCATGGTCCAAGTTTTTGGCTCCAAATTTGCTTTCTCATTCTTCTCGATTTCTGATCGAAGCTTCTTAAGTTGTTTTTCATGTGTAGAAAGATTATTGTTTCTCTGCACAATTAAATTGAAATATCAGAGTCAATACACTCTTATGCTCATTGAAGCTGAAATCAAACCACTTTAAAACAGAAGACAAAATTTGGCTTGATAAGTAGACAAAAGAATGCCTTGTTCTCTACAACCGCATCCTTATCCTGTCCATCATCTGAGTCTGAGAGTTCTTTTGAGCCATCATGTGTAGAAAGATTATCGTTTCTCTGCATAATCAAAATAGACATAACAGAGTCAATAAACTCCGATGCTCATTAAAAACTGAAATCAAACCTGCAAAACAGAAGACAAGAATTTGCTTGATAAGTAGACAAAAGAATCCGTAGTTTTCCACTACCTCATCTTCATCTTGTCCATCATCTGAGTCTTCGTCTTCGTCTTCTCCTGAGACCTCAATTGGTTTAGATTTTTGTTTCGAAACCTTATTCTTTTTTGACCCAAAGAAATCTTCATATCTGGATACCAAATATGCACAAGTGAAGTTAACTTCTTGGAAGGGAAACATGAGACAAACCACAAACTGATGGTAACCACTTAAAAAAAAATTGCAGTAACAATATGGTGATGATTGCAAATGGATTGTCACACGGATGAATGTAGGTGAAAGAGACAATATCGCTGATGGTCCCCACATGGAATGGATTAGCATCTAGCTAAAAGAACAATTTGAAAGAACATGGTATCTACATTGGAAAATAATAGCTATAGGAATTTCACACAGGATGCTGTGGATTTATATCCAGTCTCGTGGTGGAGGTACCGCCATTGTGACCTACTTTTGGCAGCAACCATAATCACAAATCAGCACATCTCGTAGTCATACATATGCACCAAAAAATTGGTTTTGAAAGGACTTTCGGACTAAATTCGATCAAAATAAGTAATATAGTACTGTTGTTACAATTACCACCTAGCTTTCTCCAAAATTTTACAAACATTGCTCAAAGCGGTAATGAAAGATCATGACACATTACAGAAGCTAACAAAGATAATAGTAATACCTGGCGTTGTCCAAGCCATCATCTTCATCACCCCCATAACCAAAAAAGTCAATCTGCAAACGCAAAATCTCAACTGAGAAAAGGTTTACAAGAAAGAAAAGTATAATGATGGCTTTCAATAAGTGCACTAACAAGACTAGTGACTCTTGATATATATGTATCAATGTATGTAATGCACAATGCAACCAAGCTTCCCTCCAATGGATAAAGCAGCAATTTAGTAATATGAAACAGCCAATTCCACAATCCACAATGATTATCTTAGAGGAGGAACCAAGACCACCTAACCTCATCATCTTCTTCTTCGGCATCATCTTTTCTCTTTTGTTTTTCTCCTTTGTCCTCCTCTTCTTCTTCATCACTATCGTGAACGCTCTTCTTCTTTTTGTTCTTCTTCTTCTTTTCTGTTTCTAAACCGTACTCCCTAGCTTCATCCTCCACCATAAACTCCTCCAATTCCTTTATCTTCAAGAATCCGTCCTCTATCACTCCTCCTTTCCCATTCTCCTGTTCTCCCTCATCACTTCCACCCTCTTCACTCTCTGTTTCCTCACCTCCTTCGTTATCCTCTCCTTCCCCAACCTCGTCCTCCTCATAGTCATCATAAGAATCTTCCACATCCATGCCATCCTCATCATCAACAACCTTCCCAATCTTCGCAATTTCCTCCGGGTTCTTCTCATACTTCCTGATGTCACGTCGAAGCCCGGAAAGAAGAGGCTGGGACTGGAGGTCGATCTGCTGCCAAATCTGCTCGGCATCGAAACCATTGATCAGGAGCTCATCGAACGGAGACTTCGGGGCGTGGGGTCTGAGGACATAGAAGAGATGCTGTGAGGCCGCCCGTGCTGCTTCAGCGAGTGAGGTTGACGGAGCAAGCCATAAGGGGGGCTCGGTTGATCTCAAACGGTTTAGGGCTTCAACGCCTTGTTCGCTCGAAATCGCCATTGCTCGAACTACCAGGGAATTTACTAAGGTCCACCCCATCAAAAAGAGTGGACAGCGTCCACCCCATTACAATGAGTGCCATGTGTCTTCGATGGCTACGATGGACTTTTCACAGGTGATTGTATTAGTAAGTTGAGTTTTGATTGTATGTATTGTTTTATAGGAAATTACAATTTTGGGTTACAACGATGATTTGACGCCGTCTAAAGTATTTACAGCGATAAATTTTCACGAACTAAAAAAAAGGGCCGGGCACAATCTCGTGGTGATTCTCAAGAACCCCCAAAACGACTCAGAATTTCTCGTCACGGAGCAAACCCCTCCCGCCAAATTTGGAGAGGAAAAGTACAACTCATATGTGGATTCCGATCTCTGGGACTTGCCGTCGACGCAATCACGCAATTGAACTCTAGGAGAATCTGAGACCGGGATCTTCTTCGAAGCCGTGGAGTTGTGCCCACCGAAGATCAATTTGAAGAAGTTCGACTTTGAATTGGCTATGAATTGGGTATTTATGATTTTTAATTGCGTGTTGGGAAAGTGTACTTGAGTTAATTTTGGTATTTCGAACTATTGATAGGGGATATGAGGATCAATGGTTTTGGTAGGTCTTGGGGCATGCAGGGCTGGGAGCTTGTGATGCGGGAGAGTGGAGGTTTTGGAAATATGTGGAGGAACCTGAGTTTGGAACTGGATTGCTAGTTGATACAATATTTATAATGAGCGAATTGGTTTCTGCGGATCAAAATTTACCAGGTATAGGTTATATAATTTGAGTAGTGTTGTTATTACATGGGGAATATGGATATTAGCCTATTAGGTTTAAGTAGAGGGATTTTGTATCATGTCATGTGCTAATTCACTGATAAAAGGTTCTCACTATTTCAATATAAAATTCATGATCAGATCTTGCGTACTTGAATCTTAATGTTCTTGTTAGAGGGATGCAACTAACAGTGGACATGCATAATTATATGCAGAACAATGTAAGTGGATGTCAATATGAAGTTGTCAAACTTGGCTTCTGGATGTGAAACCAAATAACAGAGTACTTTCATAGTGTGTGTATATATATTTCTCCTCCAGTTCCACATTCCATATTACTCAAAACTTATTTCATTCCATAATTTCATCCCTAAGATTATGGGTTGACAGTGTGTATATATGGTTACGCTACTAGTGTGTACATATCCTCAGTTGCCAATGGTATAGCTATAATTAAAGGTGTTGGTTTTATTTTTTTTTTTGTCAAGCAAACGCCAATGTGTTGGTTTATAAATTGATTTGTATTAACACTTTATTTTTAAATATTCTTTTATCATACTAATAGAAATTCCATTTTAGATTTTTTTAAGGAAAATCCAGTTTAGATCCATCTATAAACCACTTTAGCAACTACCATCCATCATTATCTAACATAAAATGGACGTGCCAAAATTCATAACTTAAAACACAAGTATTCATGGCATGACACCATCAAGTCATCAAACCCAATCCACGGGCCATGGCAAAATGGCATGACACAATAACAAAAAACAAAAGCATGCCCATCCCAGAATTCCACCAACCATGTTTTAACAACACTGAAAATTATAAACATCCACAAATTTTCACATCCACCCAAACTAAGTTCAACAATCATCATAGTCAGATTCAGAGGGCTCCTTGGAGGGCTCCCCGAAGAGCACGGAAGGCAATCCCAACACATCTTGCAGTCGCTTCTTCACGTGTTCCTCACCTTGGACCTTGGTCGCCTTGTACCAATTGCACATACTGTCGTAGAAACCCCGATTGTTGTTGAGATTGTCGAAGCAGTACACAAGATCCATCAGAACCCTTGTTCGTGTGGGCATGTTTACTCTCTGTCACATAAATCACACGTATTAGTGTCTAAATTAAATTAATTAATCAATATTGTACACATAGCATTATAGCAATATAACATTGATCAATTAAAGGGCCCATAAGAAAGTACATTGTTCCACCAGCTCTTCGTGCGGTCCCTTATGATGCTCAATGCAGCCAAACCAGAATCTTCACTACAACCACAAATTGAACAATCACAGTGGATGATTTGCAATAGAATATAACAATGGTAAAATAAAATACTTTAATGAATGGTACTATACGTGTGTTCGTAGGATGCATGGCGCCATATCTCTATAGGCATAGAACTTAGTTTGACTTTTCGATTGGAAGCATTTCCAGGGAAATAACGTTTCTCATACATATCGTCACAGAATGCAAGCTACAAAGAAGATGCAGACATTAACATGACTAAAATTGATCTAAATTTCCATATTTTAAACGATGGTCAACATGCATGCATAAATTAAAACACATAATTCTAAACACACAAATCTTAATTACCACACTCCTGACATCTGCATCTCTCTTGGTTGCCCCCTCATCCCACATTGCATCAAATACTCTCACTTTCTTGTCTTCAAACTCAACCAGAACAACATACCACTGCTGACCATCACGCATTGGAATGAACATCTACAACACAAGCAGTACTATCACTTTCTAATCTATCTCTAAAAAAATTATCATGCCAATATAGTTAATCAACAATTAAATATAAAGATATTTTTAAAAACGTACATCATGGCAACTACATGGGTCAGTAGTCCCCCTAATCATCCGTTTAAGATCAACCGCCTCAGTTTCTGTCGATCTCTTTAGTATATATTCCTGCAAAGAACCATGTTTAACGAAGTTAAAGGTGTTTTGTCAGCTATGCCAATCAATTGGTTCTATACACAAAGATGAAAACTTGTGTTTAGTTAGGCATACGCACAGCAAACACTACAGGCATGTATGACCATCCATCTGTGTTAGCTTCCCACCCACCCTCGCCAGTATACAACCACACAGCAGCATCAACCACCTATTTTAGATTGCATCATTGTTTATCATTCTAACAAATTTTAAACAAAATGTCTACGTAATTTATTATGTTGGTACTGACCAAATCAGTAATGTGTTGTCCCTCTTCCAGAGAACTCAGATCCATTCTGGTCAGCACATGATGTCCCATTTGAATTATCACTTCGCTGTACAATAAAACATGCAACAAAAGTATACCTAATCTGAAAAATCCCTCAAATTACAAAACAATAGGTAAAATTATATATGCTAACTTATTTATCTCTGCAATTTTCCATCGAGCACTTACTCGGACTTTAGTTCTCCACTAAAGACATAGCTTTTAGTAACCTTCGACTTGACTCGATATTGATCCCAACGCCAGGTGGGAGTCAACTACACAACAAAGATACTCGTACATGAGTATGGCTCGTGCATATCCCTGATATTGTTACCAAAATACAATGAATATTATAATTCTTTACCTGTTCTTTCTGGTAAAATGATTTGGGGTTCATCTCGTCTAATCCTTGAGTGTCGTCTCCGGCACATGACACGCCCATATTAAACACCAACTGTTGTCAAGGTTCGACACTAAATCAAATATACTCATAAAACAGATGTTTCATCATCATTGTAGTTGATGTACTATACCTTGGTCGTTTTAACCTCTTCGGCTCGACGAACTTCCGACGAAGATCTCTTTTTGGAGGACAATACAGGTGAGCTAAAAACGTGCTCTATTGAATTATACGGTGGTTCTTCTGATTGATCATCAGAATCGTAAGAAGAGTCAGAGTCAGAACCTGAGTCAGAGCTTTGTTCAACTATTTTTTCCATGATCGAATTCATTTTCTTTTTCACCTCCGCAATCTCTATTTTGACAATATTGAATTCTTCCCGGAGCTTTCCCTTAGATGTACGCTCATCCATATTCGTAACTCTGTATGTTGACGATGCAAAAAAGAAATGCAGTCCTAGAGAGATGTCAAGCAATCAGTTTAGAGTAGAAGACAAAATAAATATAAAAAAAATGCAAACGCAATTCTCGATATTGCTAAAGCCGGCTAAACCCTTAAATTATAATTATTATATGTCTGACCACACGTATCAAAGAAGCAATCTTCTGCCCCTTCTAGTGGACCCCCTTGCAGTATTAAATGCAAGTCACTCACCAATATACTTGTCAATCAATCAAAAGCAAACTCTCCAATTATATTGAGAGTTTTAAAATGGTAATGGGAAGCTCAGTCCTCCATGTAAAATGGATGGATGAGATTAGGGTCCTAATTTTCATCCGTCTTTGACTTATTTCACATGTGTGGTTGTGATTTAAATCAAGTACACACCGAACGCATTACGGCTTACTGACATAAGTCAAAAATCAGGTTGGTTTCTTGCACTGTATTAATGGCCTAATAGTTATGTTTTGTGTTTCTTGCACTGTATTAATGTTGGGTCACGAGTATGTGAATATATTCAGCTGCTGAGCAACTATAATAGACAGTTCTTAGTGGTAATATATCATTATTCTTTATACTAGATAGTTCTTAGTCATAATAACTAGTATGGTAATAAGTAATAAGTTGTTATTAGTGGTAATAACTAGTTACGAGTGTTAAATATACATGTATGCTTGTGATTTAGCCTCACATCTAGTAGATATACATGTATGCTTGTGATTTAGCCTCATTTGTTTAATTACCAAAATAATGTTGACTGACTTAATATCTATTAGTATCATAGGTTACATTGAATCTTGTGATTGATCAAGATGGTTAATGTGGACCAGTGGACTTTTGCTATTGACGTGATTCTAGGAGTTGGAAAGAAGGAGGAGACTAAGCCAATTTGAGGTGATATATGGTTAAAACTGATTTCATTCCATAATTTCATACCTAAGATTATGGTTGACAGTGTGTATATATGGTTACGCTAGGACCATCTCCAACCCAGTTTGTAAATGGGGTTGTAAAAGACCCAATTACCATTATACAAACCCAATCCCAAAAAATAGGGCTCCAACCCAGGTTGTAAATGGGGTTGCATTATGCAACCCGTGGGCTTCAGGTGCCAAATATCCATCTCTTTTCCTTGGGATGCAAATGTGATACTGTTTTGTATGAGATATTGTTTTGTATGTGATACTGTTTTGTATATGATACTGTTTTGTGAGATACTGTTTTGTATGTGATACTGTTTTGTTTATGATACTGTTTTGTGAGATACTGTTTTGTATGTGATACTGTTTTGTTTATGATACTGTTTTGTGAGATACTGTTTTGTATGTGATACTGTTTTGTATATGATACTGTTTTGTGAGATACTGTTTTGTATGTGATACTGTTTTGTTTATGATACTGTTTTGTGAGATACTGTTTTGTATGTGATACTGTTTTGTTTATGATAATGTTTTGATTAAAAGACTCATCTCTCTATCTCTCTCTAGTTTTTTCAAAAGACCCAAACCCATGTATATATATATATATATATACACACAAAATGGACGGGATGAAATTAAAAATTTCAGACATTCTAATTCATTTAACAAGTATAAATAGTATCAGACTAGAATTACAATGGGCCTTCAATTTGGGCTTTAGTCTTAAATATTAAATTGCATCTCCATTATACAATTCCCCATTGCAATCAAAAAAATTTCCAACCCCAAAAAACAACTATTCATGCATGCAAAATTTAAATTACATCCCTAATTTCCAACCCATGGTTGGAGATGCCCTTAGTGTGTACATATCCTCAGTTACTAATGGTACAGCTATAATTAAGGAGAGACATCAGTAACCTTAATACTCCATAATGTTTTGATTACAAAGAAGAGCAAGTACATGTGATCATGTACAATCAAAACAACATATGCACACCCAGGTCACATGTGCAAATACAAACACCTACCCAATTGTTTGCATAAAACAAGCTAAGCAGTTCACAAGTGACGCTTGTTCCGGCCTACTTTATAGGATAACAAAAATAACACATAACAATGATTTCTTAAATACATAGAACATCAACGATGGTCGGCACTAGTATTGGACGACTCTGCCTCTCTTCCCTTCAGTAGCTGACAATTCTTCTTGTACCATGCATGGGCTAAATCGTACAGATCATTAGTCATGTAATTGGATAAATGATAGAGCATCTGCATCAGGATTTTTGTTCTGGTTGACGAGCTAATACTCTGGAAAAAAAAATAAAATAGATAATCGTTAAACGATTTATCCGGTATTGGATGGTCAACATTCATCAATTGGCATTGCTTAATTTTTTGATACTCACACAACATTCCCATGCCCTAGAGCGACTCTTCATTATGCGCAATATGAATACCCCAGAATCCTCCCTGCGTACAACCAGTAGATCTAATTATACATGCTTTTCACACAAATAGAAGTGCATATAATAAATACTCAATAGGTCACATAGCTTCACCTGAAGTACAGTTTGGGTACTGGAGGTCGACTGATAGGAAAAGATGATATTTTCTCGCCCTCCTCAATTAGTGGGTTTCGAGGGAACAAAGGATGCGCAAACATTGAATCGCAGAATACAAGCTGTAAATATAAAGTTAATTTTTATTTTTATTACAAGGTTATATTATTTGCAAGGATGCAATGAACACAATGGGTACTTACCACACTCTTCACATCCTCAGTCCTCTGGTCAATGTCATCAGTAGTGGGAATGCCATCAAAGATGAAAACCTTCTTCAAGCTCAAGTCAATCATCACAACATACCAATGATCACCGTCACGCATAGGCACATACATCTACATATAATATTTTTCAACAACCGATCATGAATCTAACACTTTGTGACATCATATCAAAACTTGATTTAATATTCATAGTGATTTGTTCATGCACATTACTTACATATGAGCAGGCCGAAGGGGTGACTTTACTTCTTCGCTCCTCTCCATATTCAACAACAAATCGTGCTAAGATAGAATTTGTATCGTCTTTCAAAATCGTGTCCTGAAATCAACATAATGAGTAGTAAACAATGTTTCTTCAACCCATTAACTAATCAATTGTAAACTAAAACAGTACTAACCGCAAATGTAGATGGCATATAACACCATCCAATCGCATCATTTGACCATGAGAATTCAGAACCATACACCGATGTTGCGACGTCCACAACCTTAAACAGGGAAAGAACATACATGGGAACTTGCTTTAAACTACACTTAACAGTGGTTAGGATGTTACACATGTTACTCACCTTCTCAGTAATTACCTTCCCCTGAGCAAGGCAACTGATTTCTCTTCTCGTCAGATTCCAATCATACATTTTTATTAGAATTTGGCTGCATGGAGTTCAAAAATTAGTTTACAATACATCCAACTAAGCACATTATTCACTGGGTTAAGGTCCATCCTTACTGGGGGTTTAACTCTGGAGCAAAAACATACGAAGTAGTTATTGCCTCTCGCTCGTGGCCAGTGCAATTGTACGACATGCTCACTGTGAGAAAAAGCTACACATCTTTCATTTTGTTAGTAAAATGGAAAGGCAATAAAGTGAAAATAATTGATAAATAATCCACTGACTATTTATTACCCTTACCCATGGATTTTCCTTCACCACTGTCGTGCCATCACTTATGTGCTTCTCTGCATGCAATGATGTATTCTTCTTATTGGGAGACCTATCTGTGGACAAGTCAGCCGTGGTTTCATCTTCCATCTCAATTATTGTCATCTGCAACACCAAAATGTATTTATTGTTGACGTTATTGTGTTCCGCATTTATTAGTATGAGATAATAAATTTATCGAAAATCGAATGTCGCTCAATTACTTTACTGTTCTTAGCTACTTGCTTCCCTTTCGCTTTAGTGTTCATCGTCATCAACTCAGCCCCTAGAGCCTTATTCGTCTCCCTCATAGTCGTCCTCTTCTTTACAGCATAAGCTTCATCTGCCCGCTTCGCAATGCGTTTAGCAACACGCTTGGCAGCACGTTTGGCAATATCATTCAAAATGACGTCCATTCCATCCTTCAGATCTTTCACTTCTCCCCTCATGCAGGTGACCTCTTCCCTGAGGGTTGGCTTTTTCTTCACCATCTGGTCTAGATGAAAGAGAGAGAATATGTGCTTCAGAACAAATTTCGGTAGTATTTCAACTTCTTCCCGGAGCTTTCCTTTAGAGGATTTCACGATGCAAAATTAAATGCAGTCCTAGTGGGATGTCAATCAATTGATATTTCAAATCAGTCTGAATAAAATACAAAATAAAAACAAAAAAAAACAAACGTAGTTCTTAAAGACGACTAAACCCTTAAATCATTATACCTCTGACCACACGTTTCAAAGAAACAATTTTCTACCCCTTCTAATGGGACCCCCTTGCAGTATTAAATGCAAGTTACTCACCGATATACTTGTCAATCAATCAAAAGCAAACTCTCCAATTTTACTGAGAGTTAAAATGGTAATGGGAAATCTCAGCCCTCCATGTAAAATGGATGGATGAGATTAGAGTCCTAATTTTCATAAGATCTTTGACTTATTTCATGTGTGGCTGTGAAATAAATCAAGTACACACCGAATGCAATTTTGATTGCAATGCATTACGGCTAATTCAACTTAACTTAACCAACATTATTGACTCCCCTTCCTATGCCACGTATCACAGCTAGTATATATACATGTATGCTTGTGATTTAGCCTAATTTGTTTAGTAAATATATTGAAGATTCTTTACATATATTCTAATCTACATTAATGTCAATTATTTAGACATTTAGTATGATTGAGTTTATAATCTATTAATTACCAGAATAATGTTGACTGACTTTAATATTAGTGGAGGAAAGAGTAGACTAAGCCAATTTGAGGTGATTACAATAACTATATTAGTGGAGGAATTAGTGGTCAATAAGTTAGCTATTAATGCAATAAATTAGCACCTTAGAATTCTACTCCCTCCGTCACATTTTAATTGTCCTCTATTCTTTTTTGGGATGTCCCAAAATGAATTGTTCATTTCAATTAATTAAAATTAATTTCATCCATTTTTCTCATCTTACCCTTATATATCCTGAAATTGAAAAGCTAGAAGAGTTCAACAATCAACTCAATAAATGAGGGTATAAATGTCAAATTTAAGGGGAGTAATGCACTTTCTTAAACTGTGTGTAAAATTGAAAGGGACAATTAAAATGGGACGGAGAGAGTATTCAAGATAATCTTTTCGTTATAGAGAAGCTACTTTTACAAGTATCGTTAATAAAATTCCATAAGCTATCCATGCATTAGGAAAATAATATAATTTGTTGTAGTTTAATATTTAATAAAAAAATATGGATTGACTTGACAATTACACGTACAATTTTTTTATGAATGAGACCAGGAATTTAGGATAGTTCTTTAACTAAAAAACAATTTAGAATCTTAGATAATAAGTTAATAGCTATTTAATGCAATAATGTAATGGTTACATGATTACCAATAAGGGTGTCGAAAATGACATGTATTTTGAGAGTTAAAACGTTTTAAAATTTTGTTTAAGAGACTTTGACACCCATGAGCTACCACTATATGGGCTACCCAATATTACTATAAGGGAAAGCGTTAAAAATTTTAGGAAACCCAATACCATATTTGTGTGCTATTCCAATTACCAATGCCATTAAACCATCATTTAATTAAAACGACTTTTGTTATACATTATCATTAAGTATATCAACGTCTATCATATGTAACAAATTCAGGTGTACATTTTTTTTTATACATGCAACCTCTATTCTCATTCGTCCTTCCACATGAGATCTCTTGTGATCCTAACAATCGGGATGTTAGGATATTATTATAAAAACTGCGTTTTTCACCATGCCACGTCCATTATAACATTCTTACGGGGCATTTTGTTGACATTTTCAGGGGATGAAGGTGTGATGAGTGTGAGATTATTATAGTCTCTTGTTTTGTTGAGTATTGGAGGGTGGAATCTCAAACGCACTCCACCCTCTATTATCCCTTGTGGAGAATAACCAAATTCATTATTTTTTGTGAGTTTGAATATTCTTAACGAGGAAGAATGAGTTGTGATATGTACAAAATTCTTTTACACTTGTTATAGATTATTGTTTTATTTTCTAAAAGGGAAAAAATAATATGAAAATTGTACTATTAATGTCAGTGGCGGAGCCACCTAGAAATCACTGGTGGCCTAGGCCCCCAATGAATTTTTTTTCCTTATATATAAAACAATAAAATGAGCCCTCAATGGGTATACTTGAGACCTCCAATGCATAGACAACACTATCTACTGTTGAAGAAATGTGCACGACTCTTGAGTATCATTTAGAAACATACATTGCAAATATAATAAATAACATGATAGATTTAATTAATTGAAAGGATTTGGTGATCTTTCTAGATTATTAATGCAAATAAAGAAGTATCTATATTTTACTTATGTACCCGCTTTTTAAGTTCACACTCATGCACTCTCTATATTTTATAACAAACATGAACACTCATCTCCTTCTTATCTCATGCTCATCTCACACAATTACGAACCAAAAACCCTCTTATTGTATTAGGACACATATCCGAATTTAAATTCCACTAATAGATAATATATGTATTAAAAATTAATCGCTAGACCTACAAATGAATAGTTATGATGTTTAAGTATGACTAACTACATGTTAAGGTGTGAAATAACTAAGATTGCTTTTACATTTGTTGATTAGTAGACTAAATAAACATGTAAATAAATCATTTGTCTTGTGTTTTTTATACCATCAGCTCATTCACTTGGATGGTTTTAGTACATGATCGTTACACGTGGTCGTGGTTAGCTAATTTGCAAGTTAACCACTGACCAACTCCAAATTTAATATGTTTGGTAATAAAAATCTAATCTTTAGTGATTCCCAAAAATGATATTTTTTTTTGAGAGGTCAAAACTGATAATCAATAGTGAATGGAATGGTAACTGATTTGGTTAACCCACTTGGAGAATTACTGGGTCGTAAACCGTGTGCACAACATTTGAGGATGCAAAACGAATGATATGTGTTAATCAAACTTTAATTTGATAAATATAATTTTATTAAAGCTAATTTTAAGCATAATATTTTTATTAATAATATAAATTGTTGGACTTGGACACATGCCACATGGAATAATAATTTTCATTCTCGAAGCCCAAATTCCCATTAAATCGTAGTAAAGCTTTTGCTCATCCTTTAAAAAGTGATTTCATGGCAGGAAGATGTCTTATTTTAATTGTGAGTGTATTCATTTGGCGGTAGAACATTTTAGTTTTCCCGCCCATTTCTTCAATGCAAAAGTTACCATCATATCTAAATTGCTTCCCTGGCAAGAACCAACAATTACGAGTCTACCATGGATGGTTATCCGGCTGGCCTGGAAGATGCACGCTCACTGCAACCGAAAGATGTAGTGGGCATGAGTTTTGACACTATTGAAATGGCGTACAATTTCTACAATGCATACGCGGCGGCTGTAGGTTTCAGTACAAGGGCACAAAAAGTATCAAGGCGACGAAATGGAGAGGTTAGAATGAAGGAATGGTGTTGTAGCAAAGAGGGTAAGAGGAGGTTTGTGCAGCCAGAACTAGCACCTAACAAACGCCGCTGCAGAGACGAGACAAGATGCAGATGCCTTGTAAGAATGCGGATAGTTTTTGATCTGACCATAGCAAAATGGGTTGTCTCAATGTTTGTGCCGGAGCACAATCACCCGCTTACGCAGCCAGACTTTGTGCGGTTCCTTGCCTCACATAGGACTGTAACTGAAGGTGATATGGCCCAGATGATGGCGATGCGCGCGTCGAACATACGACCAACTCACATAATGCAATACATGTCCAGACAGGCTGGAGGAGTAGAGAATGTCGGGTTCACGCGTAGAGACATGTACAACGCAATGCAGGAGCATACTAGGACACAAATTTCAACCGGCGATGCACAACGAGCACTGGCCTTTCTAGATTTGAAGAAAACAAATGACGATGGTTGTTTCCATGAACACACATGTGATGAAGATGGACGGCTCAAAAATTTGTTCTGGTGTGACACATCATGTCGTTTTGATTATGCGTGTTTTGGGGATGTATTAGCATTCGATGCGACATACAAGACTAATCTCTACAATAGACCACTTGTGATATTGATAGGTGTAAACAATCACCATCGAACATGTTTCTTTGGATGTTCGATACTAATCGATGAAACAACAACAACGTATATGTGGCTCTTAGACACCTTTCTCCGAGCAATGGGGAACAAGATGCCGGTCTCTGTGATAACGGACGGATGCAAGGCAATGGCAGCAGCAATCCGAGCGAAACTACCCAATGCCCGTCATAGACTTTGCGAGTGGCATTTGGAAAGAAATTGTTCGGCTAATATACACAGGGGGAATTTCCCAAATGAAGTGAAATCATTGTTCCGTCATAAGGAACCAGAAACATTCGACACTGCTTGGCATGAGCTGCTTGAAAGACATGAGATAGTTGGAAATCCATGGGCACAGGAATACTTATACGATCAACGTCGAATGTGGTGTGATGCATATCTTTTGGGACATTTTTTTGCTGGCCAAAGGACGACGCAACGGTGCGAGTCAATTAATGCTCATCGTCATAAATTTATGGGAAAGCGATTACATATATACAATCTTGTGGAGAAATTTGACTCGGAGTTCGCAACTATAAGGGATGGTGACGCTGAGGCAGAGCACGAAACCTTACATAGTACACCATTAACAGTAGGACCTTTGTCACCGTTGGATTCTAATGCTGCATCAATATACACACGGGTCATGTATAGGAAGGTAAAATTTCAGATGGCCCTATCGCACGGTGTAATAACTGTGTCCGATACAGTGGTTGGTCACACGCGTGTGTACACGCTATCGAGGTATAGATGCAGGGGTCGCAATCATGTGGTAACTGTCAATGAACACAATGGAGAACTTAAGTGCTCATGCTTGTTCTTCGAAACAAACGGTTATGCGTGTCGTCACTTGATACACGTACTGATCCAGAGGGACGTCGGAGAGTTTCCACCATGTTTGATACTCAAGAGATGGACTAGGCGTGCCAAAGAGATGGCACCAGATGGAGGGAATAATTCAATTCCGCTTGAACTTGCCATCAAGGTGAGGTATGGGGCGTTAACTTCGTTTGGGAACATGGCATTTCGTTTGGCTAGCCGGACAGTGGAAAGTTTCAATGAGGCAAAAATAACAATGTTAAACATGGCCGACAAGTAAGGAACTTGGGTACTCGGGTTAGACATTATGTAGTCACTGTTTACTTTATTACTATTTTGTAGGAAGACAATTTAATTGAATATAATTTGAACAATGTTTATGCCAGGTACCGCGAGCGAACCAGCACAACCGATCAGACAAATGTGGAAGGAACAGAGGTTCCTACAATCAGGGACCCAGCAATAACAGTGCGTCCACAGCGATCCACCACTACTCGGGCCACTCAAAGCACATTGCGCAAATGCTCTATTTGCAAGGCGACTGGTCATGATAAAAGGCGTTGTCCATCGATAATAACAGGAAATGTTAGAGAAGATGGTGCCATCACGGGGGATACGGCGCAACCATCCACCTCACGTGATCCAAACTTGAGCTCGGTGAATTATGTAAATGAATGTCGATGTTACTTGGTTATAATAGAACATGCTGTATAATTTCAATTTGTCACTTATAGATGCGCTTATTTTGCAGGGATTACATAATTGGCCAGCTTCCTCTCATGACTCAGTCGAGCTTTAGAATCTGGTTGGGTGTTATTGATGCCAACTGAAGAAATAATACGTGCAAATGCTGATGCCGGGCATACAATAACAAACACTGGACTTGTCAACATGGGCCCCAAGTGTCAAGATCAATTCAAAGAAGTTCTCCTTTGATTGATACCAATTGCTTAAATCATGGAGCTCGAAAGAATGGGTGTGAAAGTCAGAATTCAATGGGAATAGCTTTGCATGATCATAGGAGTTAATTATAGGTATAATGGTTAAATGTAAAGCATATTACTTGTCAAAGAACTCCCTTACTGTAAAACCTTGTTTTGATGTAGCTTTTTTCTAGTATCATTTGGTTGTCTTTGGGGGAGTCTGCATGGCTAAAAACTTGCCCTTTTTGTGCAAACTGGACCCTTGTTTTGATGTAGCTTTTTTTCTAATATCATTTGGCTGTCTTTGGGAGAGTTTACATGGTTAAAAACTTGCCCTTTTTGAGCAAACTGGACTTGGGTAAAATAAATTGAGGGAATGTGGAATTGGGTGATTGGGAATGGACTTCTGAAGATATTCACATCCAACAATTGCAAAAGCTGCTGCTTAGGTGAGGAATTAGGTGACAAGTGATAGTGGCTCAGAGAACAGTACCTAGTAAATCAGTTCCGATGAATAAGATAGGTCCTGTTGTGACACACAGATCAATTGATCGTACTAACTCAAGGAAAGCAAAAAAGACGATTGAGTGGGTTAAAAACAAGCTAGGATCTCATCTTTCCCCATCGTTGCCGTAGCCATCATCATCATCGACAAAAAAAAACCAAGGGCTTCAGGGGTTAGGGAACATAAGGATAGTGAAGAAATTGCACACCAAAATAAAGAATCACATGTAAACAACCATTCTAATTTAAACAAGATTAGTAAACAGAAGTTTTTGACACATAATAGTTGATCCTCTTTTGGTGATTAACAAAGAGGAGCAATTGACAGTAAAGTTTACACATTCTGCAACGTAAGCAATATGAACATCATCTTAATTTTGTCACTCTGTTGTGAATCCATCCGCACGAATCTTTACCATCTGCTGCTGAAACATTTGAAAATCAAGGTACAACAGATATGCAAGGTCTCCCTCAACTGCCATATAATAGGCTATTCGAAACTACAATGGACTTGAGGAGCACATATTCTAGCATGATTCACAAGCCTGACGCATATCTAATCAGCATAGAATTTAAACACTAATCTTCACAATCCCACATACTGAAGCCTCCACGAAACCAATGTTTGAAGCTTTGAAAGTTGAATGGCAGAAGATCCCGTGCATTAACCCAAATAGTGAAGCTTCTATAAATATTTTCTAGCTAATACACGGACTTGCTCAATAAAAGATTCAGTTTGCAAAGCAGAATTTCCCAATCTAGTGTTATCAGTTGGCACTACTCGCCACCGAAGGACTGTATGACCAAGAGACTCTGCAACCTTCAGAACAATAATAAAATTACTTCAGAAATGTATTCTGAGAAATTCAAGCATGAAAAAAAAAAGACGAAAAAGAGACGTTCGATATAGCAATCAATTAATTCCCAGTAGTACCTTGGCAAAACCCTCGTTGCTTTCCTCCCTATGGTTCTCCGTAGTGGGCATATGTTCCAATTACATATTGCCCAGATGGTGGTAGTTCAAACCCCACATCCTTGACAACCTGAATAGCACGCCAAAGAATTATTGACAGATGAGACATGAAATCCTAAACAAAATCAAGGATGGAGAGATCTGCTTGAGAACCTTGATAGCAGCTCTCTGTGGGTACCACCGCCAGAAACACGAGGAATACATGAGAGTTGAGACGACTCTATCTATTCCCCATGACTCAGCTGAGGTTTGGTGGCCGGCACGCTCAGAGACAGCATAGGGTTGCCTCTTATTCTTCGAGATTTTGGAGTGGACGAAGTTGACGATATCGGGTCGAATCGTCGACTTCGTGACATCGGGGAGGGCTATGCGGGTGGGTGGAGTCAAACTCCGTGTAGAAGAAGAAGTCCGTCTAATATTCTCCTAGGGTGTATGTGTCTTTTGGTTTTATTTTTGATTTATTTGATTTAATTAAATAGGGTCAAATGGGGTTGTTTTTGTTAGACAGATCTAACGGCCAAAGTTTATTTTTTAAATCGTACGATGTTTAACGGGAGTGGACTGAGGGTGGACCTAAAGAGGATGGACCTAAGACGGTCCCTTGTTGTACCAACCTCACTTCTTCGACGGACTTCCCAACGCCCCTTCCCACTCTCTCTCTCTAAAAAAGCGTATCTCTACTACTTGATCTTCTCTGAAAAGAGACTTTCTCTTCAGATCTCGGAAAATGCAGAGCGCAGCGTTTGGTCTCTCTCCGACGCTCCCGTCTCTGAAGCCTCGGTGCCTGTTAACGAGCCCTAGATGTTCTCCGATACGTGTTTCTTGTTCTTCCTCGCCGAAACTTCGCGATCTTTGTGCGTCTAACAATGCAGTCTCGGCGGATTTTACTAGGAGGTCGTGGAACTTGAGTTCGTCGCCTTTGGGGCTCAGGCCATGGGCCTCCGTGCCTATTTCGGCCAGAGATGAGCATTTCGAGACCAAAGCCACTGCTGTGCCCGAGAGCGCTGGCGAGGGCGAGAAGTCTGGTAGTTTGGGGAAGACACTCCAGCTTGGATTGCTGTTCGGTCTATGGTATCTTTTCAATATCTACTTCAACATCTATAATAAGCAGGTTTGTTTTTCTCATTGATTCCTCGTAATCTTATGTCTTACATGCTTGTTGCCTTGTTTCTGGTTTGAATATGATCTCGATTATTTCTTGACACTCAGTTTTGTTGGGAGTAAGAGTGGATGTTGAAGACTGTTAGATCGCTGTCAGAGATAATTATGATTAATTGAAACAATTTTAAAATTCAACCCACTGAAAGTTCTTTCCCTCTCACGGTAAAATCAATGAGAACGAGACTGAAGGATCAGAAATGAATTTAGGTGCTGACATTAGTGATTATATTTCTGAAAAATCGAACACTAGTGTAATAAACTTTTACCTGACAACTAAATTAATTTTGCTGTGGCAAACGTTCGTACTTGTTGTGGTATGACTTTTTTGCAATATAAATAGAGTTTTCTGCGGCTGTATATATCAATTTACTGTAAAGCTAATTATTGTTTTGGACTATTGAGAATTAGAAGCTTATTATCCGAGAATTTAAGTGAATTTGTAATTTGAATTATGTAGGTTCCATCTAGTTTTGTTGGTAAGTCTATTGCCCTCATTGGGAGGCATGATATCAGATCCTTCCGTCGCCGTTCATTGGAGATCTAGTTAACATATACTTTTCACCTGTGAAACTCAAATTCAGTGGGGTTCCGTTTTTAATGGATGGGGGGGGGGGGGGAGGCTCCATACTTCTCTCTTTGCAGTGAGAAAGTGTGGTAGCTTTGCGAAATTCCCATCTCTAAATTATGGGAGGGTTCTGCCAGCCCTGTTTTTTAGCCTGGGAATGGACTAAGAAAATGGTATACTTGAGTAGCATATGTTTATGCATATTTGAGCCGGAGAATACACTCTCTCTTTTTAAGCATTCTTCTACTTGACAGGTTTTGAAGGTCTACCCATTTCCAATTACTGTCACCATGATTCAATTTGCCGTTGGGACTGTACTTGTTACTTTTATGTGGACTCTCAACCTCTATAAGAGGCCAAAAGTCAGTGGCACACAGGTAATCTGTTTTGTACTAAGAAAGGTCAAATTTGTTTCTTATTTGCAGGTCATTGAATTCTATTGAATCATAATTCCCGTTTGTTTGACTATTTATTGGCAGCTCGCTGCAATTCTACCACTTGCTTTGGTGCACACTTTAGGAAATCTGTTTACAAATATGAGTCTTGGGAAAGTGGCTGTTTCTTTCACTCACACAATCAAAGCTACGGAACCTTTCTTTTCTGTTCTCCTCTCCTCCATGTTTCTTGGAGAGGTAAGAATTTTATGCCTCATCTTTTGGATGAAAAAAAAGCATGTAGAAATTGGAGTTGTGCTACCCCAAGTTGCATGTACATCAGTAACACACATGCGCATAATTTTGTTTTGAAAAATGATTTAATATTTGATATCTTTGTGAATAATTTAATATCCATTGCTATATTAGTCGATATAATCGAATTTCTCGTGATCATACTGTACAGTTTCCTACTCCCTGGGTGGTTGCTTCCCTTCTACCAATTGTTGGTGGAGTGGCACTTGCATCCGCGACCGAGGCCTCTTTCAATTGGTAAGAACCACTTTGCATGCTTCTAATTATTATTGCCAAAAGAGGTCCCTTACTTTGATATTGCAGACCTTTTGGTGGCGGATCTCGTTCATGTTAGTAATATCTGAGCTTGATACAAAACCCTACTTCAAAATATTAAATTTCTTTTTATTCGAGTGTAAAGCATGACTTCGTTGTTATGTATATGAAAAGGGCTGGATTTTTTAGCGCAATGGCTTCCAATTTGATGAATCAATCCCGTAATGTCCTCAGCAAAAAGTTCATGATCAAGAAGGAGGTAATCTTCTTTCCGGTTTGATATATTTTCTCTCTCAATGATCCTGGTTGGTATGGTAGATTGGTAGTGGCAATAACGTTTGCCTTCTTGTTTACTATAACAACATCTCTTAACTTCTCCATCATTTGAAATTTGATTTAACTTTTTTTCCCTTTGATTTGAATGGGCTTATTTCTCTTCTGGCAGGAATCTCTGGACAACATTACTCTTTTTTCAATAATTACAATTATGTCTTTGATCTTGATAGTCCCAGTGGCTATCTTTATGGAAGGCGTCAAGTTTACCCCTGCATATCTGCAATCTGCTGCTGTAAGTTTTTTTCTTTTTAATTGAAATCCTTGTATATTGGAAGTTTCTTTTTACTTGGGCAGCACATTTTCTTGTTACCTGGTCTCTGAATTAGTCATTTTTTTATGAATTTGCTGCTCATTAGGGATTGAATGTCAAACAAGTATGCACTAGGGCTCTTCTGGCCGCACTCTGCTTTCACGCTTATCAGCAGGTAATGCTCTTTGTATCTCTGTGGTTTTCCGGGTTTCCTTTTCAGAGTCCTATATTATGTGTTTTCCTCACTTCGCATAATTACAAATTGTACTTTTGCTTTCTAGATTTAAAGTTTATGATTCTTTATGTGTCATTAGAGATATATATTATGTCTCGCTTTTCTGGGTTCCTTTTCTTCTCTCGTGATGCATTGCATTTACTGTGAATTAACTGAAAAAAAAATAATGCATGTACATTTTTTGTCAAAAGTTAAGAGATACAAACCACCACTATCATCATCAAAACGATGACATTTATCTCTTAACAATTTAGTGTCAGCTACACAAACTTAAACGATAATAGGAAGAAAAAAAACAAGGAGCTCTAGGCCTAGTGGTAGACACTCCTTAGGATTTCGAATAGGTTGAAGGTTCTGATCCTCCCACAGTTAAAAATTAAAATAACTAACATAAAAAATCAATATTATATTGTCAAAAAAAAGAGATAATAGGAAACATGAACATTGCACGGAATCATGAGGTCTTTTAAAAGTTTGTAGCTATATGTCAGGCACATCAATGAGCATTCATATTCTTTATGTTTTCATAGTTTCTGCCTTGAAAAATTGTGGTTCCATTCCCACTTGATTCTTTATGGCTGGCTGCTTTTTAGACTGAAATCCATGGTTACAATGAGCGTGGTTTCTTGAGAGAGATTTATAAAGCAGATTGTGAGGAGTTAATCACTCATCACGTCCATTTCTTTGGTCTATGAGCGGATTAAGTATATTATGTTTGATTACTAATGCAATTTATTCAATTGAGCTGGATTTCCGCTGGTGTTGATTTTTCTCTGTACTTGTCCAAGAGTAAGATTGAATATTTTTGTCCTATTCACTTGGGTCTCATGATTGGGAGTATGTATAAAGTTGGATAGGTATAGAATAAAAGGATATTCAATTGCTCAAACATGGTTGGCTGTCCAGCACCCTAACTAAGAACATGACTTGATGCTCCCTGTGTTAAACCTTGCAGGTTTCTTACATGATATTGCAAAGGGTGTCCCCTGTTACGCACTCTGTGGGCAATTGTGTGAAGCGGGTTGTTGTCATTGTCAGTTCCGTTATCTTCTTTAGTTCGCCTGTCTCACCCATTAATTCTCTAGGTAAGTTGCATTTTATATCTATTGCAAGAAAATAGCATTGCTTGTTCAATGTTCACATTCAATTATTCAACCATGTTTATCCATACTCTTTTCTTTGCTGATTTAATAATGCAGGTACTGGTATGGCTCTTGCCGGAGTATTTCTGTATTCGAGGGTGAAGGGTATTAAGTCAAAGCCTAAGACTGCTTGAAGTTCTATGGAAAGAAATTTTGTTTTTAGATTGCTGTAGGTCAGGCTGGGAACTTAAATTAGTTTTTTTTCCCCCCACCTTGTCAGAGTTTGTTGTGCCTGTATTTTTGTTGTTTGGTATATTTTTGCTTCTTTGGGACTACCCCATAGTTTTACAGTGAAGACATATCACTCTCCTGCAACTGCAAATAGTTGCTGCTTGAACTTCATCCCCACAAAATTTTACTCTCAGCGACTGTATGGGAATAAATTTGAGTAGGTTTTATGGATATTGGGGCTCTGTAATTTGTTTAAAATTGTAGTGTCTTTCATTTTGATATTTTTGTTTTCTCATTTTTAAAATTTGTCCAGACTTTTTTTCGTCATTAGATATGACTTGTAGAGATCTTAGGGAATTACAGAGTTCCAAATCTAGTTTTGTCAAATTGTTACAATTCTCGTTAGGCAGCAGCTCAATTTCACGGTACTCTTGCATGGTTATTATTGATTGATGGTTCTGCGACTCTTCTGAAAACTCAATTGTCCAGTCAACAATGACGTAGTCCATAAGATCATCACATTCCTCAGCTGCTTCACCACCATAACATAACTCTTGTTCTTCGACGACAGTAATCGTCGAGGAATGAGTCCCTTGAGCTAACTCCATTGTCTAAACACTACTGTAATCCATAGAATTTACAGAACAACATGGTTGCTAACTCCATTGTCTAAACACTACTGTAATCCATAGAATTTACAGAACAACATGGTTGTGGTGTCGATGGAGGAATTTCAGATGTAATTGGATCAGTTGACGCAGTCTGTTCCTTTCCTTTTTGCTTTTTCAAAGGCTGTTCTTGTTTGGACTCAATTTCTCCGCACACCCTTCTCTTTCTTCTTCCTCTCTCTTTCAAGCTACAGAGGACATAATCATTACGCTGCGTTACATAAAAACAACAGTGTCAGAGATTGCCATGGTGCCAAAACCCTAAAAATTCACACAAGAAAGTCACCTACTTTCCCATTGTAATCACCGAGATTGAATTCCATCATAATCCATCGTCCATGTTGATCCGAACCCGCATTCTCATACCGATATCTCTTCCTAGACCCAACACAAGATTTCGTCTCAATTCTTTTGGGGGCGTCTTCACCTTGCCAAACACCACCATCACACCCAACGCTTCTCAAAAATCTCTTGCCGTTCAAAGATTGTTTCTTTAACTTAGTAAACAAGTAAAGAACCACCCTTATATTCTCTCCATTAATTCGTTCCAATTCAGGCTCTCCATACTTGTCCCAAATCTCCCATGGCTCTTCATCGTACAAATCACATTCCTTCACATCAATAGTCTGTGGGAAAGGACTGCCGTGAACTTTGTTGTATAGATAATCACCGACCAACTCTTCTTCTGATGGAGAAGAAGAACACATTGCCGTTTGGTTGCTTAATTTGTTTCGTGGCAAATTTGTTTCGGGTCATTCAAGCCTCTCTACTTTGAAGGATGGGCTCCGTTAGTCTAACCTTTTAGAGGTTAAATTCATCTTACGTGGCTATTTTTTTCCAATGTGGCATTTTTTAAGAATTAAACAATTACTTGTGAAATGACATGGCTTTTTTTTAAGAATTAAACAATTACTTGTGAAATGACATGGCCAACAAATATTAATGAAAATAAGAATAATTTTCATCAAAATCAAAAAAGAATAAAATCCTCTTTGAAACCTAGAAAACCCTTATTAAAGACCAAATACCTATAGTGTGTGGTATCGATAACCACCCAGATGCGATGAACTCGTCCAGCAATGAAGATGAAGATTTCTTAGGTCGTCAGCGAGTGAACCAGTGAAAGTTCCTAGTTGATGGAAGTATGGGTTTCAAGATATTATTTGGCTTGATTTTGAAAGTTGTGGTGAATAAAGTAGATCCATGATTGACTTTACGAAATTTGAGAAATCATGACTAGAACTAGAAAGTAATTGAATGGAAGGAGGGAGAGAGGAGTGTGCAGATATTAGATCCTGAAACGGGTGGGCTGAGATTTGGGATCGGGCCTTGCGGGTGGGCTGAGATTTGGGATCGGGCCTTGAGGTTGCTTCCATGGCTGCTGGAGAGAGAGGGAGGGAGGGAGGACATGTGATCTGGCTTCCTTGGTTTTGCTACTCATTCGCCGGAGATGGGAGTTTCACCGGAGAAGATATTCAACTTTTTTATATTTTTTTTATATTTTAATTAATAGTGTATAAATGACGTGTCATTATTTTAGTGATCAATGTCACATGTCATGCCACGCCGTTATAACGGAATGAGCAAGTGGGGTTTGTTTAGCCAATTCTTCAAAATACGAGAGGTTGAATGATAAAAAAAAAAAGTAAAAGGACTCAATTGATCCGTTTTACAAAGTAGAGAGACATTTTCAATGCTTCTCCCTAGGGTTTACTACTGTTTAAGGAAACTATTTGTTTGCTTGAATTTTGAAAAATTTTGACTGTTGGAGTGATAGTGATGCCTCCGCATTAATTAATTACTCCACATGTGCAGAGGATTAGTTATGAAAGAAAGTGAGTTGTGGCCGGTGGATACTCACGGTAACCTTTGCTCTGGAGAGTCACGTCGTTGTAGGGATGGCAACGGACCGGGTCGTGGGGCGAAACCCGGTTGACCCATCCTTATCGGGTTTAAAAAAACTCTATCCATTGGATTATTGGGGCGGGTCTACCCGGGACCAGGTAAAAAATAAGCAAGGTCTAGGGGCGAGTTAGGACGAGGGTAACCCGCTCCAACTAGACCCGGGGTATATATATATTTTAAAAAATAATTAGATGTATATTATATATATATTAGTTATAAGTAATACTGTAATTCCCAAATATATAATAACTAATAAGTTCTAAAGTTTATCTTTTAAAACAAATGATAACTTGTTGAACTTTTGTGTTTCTTTTAAATTATCAAAAGTATAATAATTTAATTTGATTGAGTTTCTTGCTAATTCACCGGGTCTACAGGTCAGGATGAGTATACCCGTAACCCACTAGGGACAGGGGCGAGACAAAATATCCCTACCCGTTCCGAGTCTATGGGGCGGGTTGGGGCAGGATTTTAAGATATTAGGGCCGGGTTGGGGCTTCAAAAACCCTACCCAACTCGGCCCATTGCCATCCTTACATCGCGGGAGCCCAAAGGTTCAAGATGGGTGTCGCCTACTTCTGTTAGCTGCATAATAAGCCGGTATAGTCCTGATTCACGCAATCTATTGATTTGTTTCAGGGTCTAAGAACTAGGCTGGGAGTGTAGACCCGGACCCACATTAATAGACTAACGTCTACTTCAAGATAAGTTGACTGTTTGACTCGATTAGTTACGATTTATTATGTAATACTAACATATTGGTCTCCTTTGTCTCGAGAAAAGTACTTCTTTGGCCATTTACAGATAGCCCTTGTTACAACTCAGTCACTCGAGTTTCATTTGTTTCATTTTAACCACTCATTTTACACTAGTGTTTCACGGGCAAAATTTCTTTTTAACACTGTAATCAACAACAAATCTCTCATTCTATCTTTACCCTTCCTCTCATTGCCATTGTTAACATGTCACATATTGATTTCATCCAATACCATACCACATCAGCGTATCACATTTCCTTATGATTTCTAGTGGCCCCAACAGCATATCACCATTGCAAATGTTTTAGCAACCACAATGGTGGTTTTTTGCTGCCAAGAATAAAATGTATCGGGAGATGTGTTTTGTTGATGTGGCTGGGCCAACAAAATGTATTAGTACAATGGTGTAAATTTGCTAACTTTATTTTTTAGTTTAATAGAGGTGAGGCCCAGTATTGATTTTGGTATATATGTGAGTGTGTCTTGTTGTGAGACCCACTTGAAGAGCAAACATAGGGGCATGGGCTTTGCCATTCCCCATGCTGGTCTCAACAAATTGGTATCATTGGAGCATTTTTTTCTCCATGGCTTAACAAATGGTATAATAAATTAGATCCATACCCCCCAAATGTCTCCATCGCAATTGCTCAGTTCCCAGTTTTACATTAGTGGATAGTGAATGGTGGGTATCCTATTGACATGTGTTGATATTAATATTGCTTATAATTATAATTAATAATAATATTAGTAATATTGATTAAATTTTAAGTCTCAAGATTGGATTGATATACCATAAATTACAGATATTTAAATTTTTAAAGACTTGTACATAATTCCAACAACCTCTCAATCGAGGTGGTTAAGATATATATTCGAATTGAATGATACTCAAGTTCGAGCCTTCAGTCCCGCTTATCTATCAAAAAAAAAGATTTATTTCATATTTACAAATCTGTAAGATATATTGATTTGATGATTTGTTTTCCTTAGAAACACGTGAAGCTCGTGTGTTAATTGTAATTAATAAACAACTAATACAGAATTAAAATCACTAATGAATAACACACGTTACAATATTGATCTCTATCAAATATTAATACTGCTGCTTAATTTAATACTGACCCAATTTAACTTGAATTAAATTGTGCTTCCTTTTTTTTATATTAAATTTTTTTCAATGTCCAAGAATATTAATATTTAATTTTGTCTTCTAGATCTAGTGTTATTCACTGTTGTGCTATCCCACAGTGAAATTTATACAACCCCTGAGTACTCGCCCCAATGTACCAATATATCGGGCTCCCAATATATGTAACAGATAGTATGTGCTCTAAATGTTTGGAATTTTTGGATCCGCCACTGAAATTTGTTTTATTAGGATCATTTTAAATACAGGCAACATTTAAAAAAAAAACACTATATATGGTAAAGGACAGAGCTTCTCATAATTGAGTTTAATTAAGACCCATATATATACAAATATCAGTATTTAATATGTTTTTACATTAAACTTAGCCCCAAAAAGGCCAAGTAAAAAAGAATTTACTACATTAAACCGAAGAAGAGGGCTAAAATGGTCATTTTAATTATAACGTTATTGTCAATCAATAGTCAATAGTCGTAGCTTTTTCCCGCCATTTGATCCAGCTAGCTGTAGGGATGGCAACGGGCCGGGTTGGGTAGGGTTTTTGAAGCCCCAACCCTGCCCTATTCTCTTAAAATCCTGCCCCAACCCGCCCCATAGACCCGAAGCGGGTAGGGATTTTTTGTCTCACCCCTGTCCCTAGTGGGTCACGGGTATACCCATCCTAACCCGGTGAACTAACAAGAAAATTAGCCAAATTAAATTATTATACCTTTGATAATTTAAAAGAAACACAAGAGTCCAACAAGTTATCATTTTTTTTAGAAGACAAACTTTAGAACTTATTAGTTGTTATGTATTTGGGAATTACAATATTACTTATAACTAATATATATAATATATATCTAATTATTTTTTAAAAAATATATATACCCCGGGTCGGGTTGGGGCGGGTTACCCTCGTCCCAACCCACCCCTAGACCTTGCCTATTTTTTACCGGGTCCCGGGTAGACCAGCCCAAATGATCCAATGGATAGGATTTTTTTAAACCCGATAGGGACGGGTCGACCGGGTTTCGCTCCGCGACCTGATCCGTTGTCATCCCTAAATAAGAGACGTTAACATGGTTAATCCCACGGTATGCATGCCACAATGTGATAGACGTATAGATTATAAGTAAGCTTACTAAAATTGCCTTTATACAGCAATGGGTAATTTGAATAGGATCACATCCTATTTGCATGAATTTGTGTTTTATGTAACAACTTGATTGACGAACCAATCCGACTCATTGTCATTCCTACTCACTCACGTGTCAGGGGCTTGATTGACGAATTAATGTGTCTCATTGTCATTCCTATATTTGATTGACGAGCTTATCCGCCTCATTGTCATTTCTCCTCCACGTATCTTGATTCTATCTACCTAATTGTCATTCATACTCTACGTGTCACAACTTGATTGACGAATTAGTTCCCCTCATTGTCATTCTTGCTCGACGTGTCACAACTTAATTGAGTGACGAGATTTGTCTTACTGTCATTCCTACCTGACGTCTAACATGACGTAATGGTAAACCTAACTAAATTTACTACCGTATCGACAAATATAATATCATATATATGTTTCCAAAAATGTTAGATATATTTTTTGGACTATTATTTGATTTTCGCCTAAAAATGGAAAAATCCCAATGAATACTATTGTGCAGAATTAAATCTAAAAAAATACAACATTTATCTTCACCAGCAAGGAATTGAAAACAAATTACAAGGGTGCATATGGGCCTATATATACCATGCCAGAATGCTCACAAGTCACAATAAAGAAGCTCAAGAGTCACAAGAGCTAAACAATGGTGTGTGATTGTGACCATTGGATCTTCCCCAATCAATGGTCATAAACACCTTGTCCACTCCCTCTTCTGTCCTATTAAGTACACAAAGGTGGTGGTAATTCTCTTCTTCCAAAAAACCAGATCTCTCTCTCACACACACACACACATTCATGTCTGATCATCATTTCAAATCTCCTTTCATGGGGGAGGAATCTCCTTTGTTCAAAGATTTTCTCCAAGATTTCGACCACTTTGACACCAATGCGTCCTCCTCAAATCCAATTTTTGGTGTCCCAAATACCTCAAATTTTGAATCTTTTGATGTTTTCCCATATGGGTTTTCAAAAAACACTGGTCTTTATGAATATGAGTGCAAGCCATTGATAGATAACAATGGTGGAAACAATGGTACTGGACATGGACAAGTCATGGACAACTTTGGTACTGGAGGGTACCTCAACAACGACAACCTCCCTCAGAGAAACCAACCACCCTTGGATATTAATCCTCTGAATTCTGAGCAAGTGAAGCCCATTGATTTTGTAGTTCCTGATGAGGTCTCAATTGTTGACGTAAGTAGTGTTTGCATGACGAAAAATAGGGGATTTAAGGGTAAGAAGAAGCTTCATGTTGTGAAGGGACAATGGACTGAACAAGAGGACAGGTTTTTTATTTTTATTTTTTATATGATTTGGCCAACTCTTTTTTATCAGATCGCGGTTATATTCTGATTTTATGTTGACTTGATTTGGTTAAATGTTGATGCATGTCTATATGTATGTATATATACATATATATATATGCAGTCTGCTGATCCAACTGGTGGAGAAGTATGGAGTCAAAAACTGGTCTCACATTGCTCATGAGATGTCACCAGCTGCTGGAAGGGTTGGCAAGCAGTGCAGAGAGCGATGGCATAATCATCTCCGGCCTAATATCAAGGTCTACAGTTTTTCATAAATTTTTACAGATCTATCTCTACAACACGTTTAGTCATTTTTAATTTGTTTGCATGTATGATCTTTATCCAAAATTCGAAAATGATAAAAATCTCAGCACTCTGGTATCTCCGTTATCCCAGATGCTGAACAGTTGTATGTACAACTCAAATCTTGTGCGTACAATTCTAACAACTGGGATTATTGGGATCGTTATCATTATGCAATTTTTTTTTTCTTCGGAAAACAAAGATCATAAAATTATTGATGTCTCATATGGTATTAGAGTCTCTAAGTCGTTTTTGTTTCTGATATCTGCAGAAGGATAGTTGGAGCGAGGAGGAGGATAGAATGCTAATAGATATTCATTCAGCAATCGGAAACAAATGGGCGGAGATCGCGAAAAGGCTTCCAGGAAGAACAGAAAACTCGATCAAGAACCACTGGAATGCCACCATTAGGAGTCTGTACTCGAAGCGAAAATACCGATCCAACAAGTACTCGAAAGACACCATTTTGCAGGATTACATCAAGAAATTAAACTTGAAGTCGCCAAACCATGAGGAGCAACGTACTAATTCTACCACCCCCAGCTCTGATGATGCTACAAATTCTGCAATGAAAACACCAACTACTGCTACTACCAGCATTCAGCCAGATCAAGCCTTGGATTTCTTCTCCGACGATCGACTGGTTCCGAGTTACGAATTCAATGGCTTTGATTCTCTTCTTGATGATATTATGGCTCCTTATGCTCCTGTTAGGAATGTTGATGACAAGATGATCAATTTTGTGTTGGAAATGCCATCAGAGATGGCTAATTATCCACTGGTGGATTATGAAGGGAAGAAGGAGCTGGACTTGGTGGAGATGATGCAAGCTCTGATGCCTTGATCACATCATATATACATACATATATTATATAGACATACCCTGAAGAGCTTGGGGAGTGGGGATAGATAGATGTTGTTGAAGGAGCTTGAGTGGAAGGAATGAAGAGAGAAGGCTTATATAGTTTGGGTCAAAAAGCTATTTCATCATTAGGGTTTCAATATTGGTGGTTTAATTTGGAGAAGAGAAGTTTAGTAGGAGTTGTTAATAAATAAAATATGTTTTGTTGGAAATTCTGAGACATAGAGTGAAAGAGAGAGAGCTTCTGTACTCTTTGATTATATATGGTGTTTTCTTAATATAATATATTATCATATTATATATTGTTGTTGTTTAATTAGTCTCTAGTTATGGATTGTGTTTTAGGATAAGTTTGAGTGGAAATGGATTTCAGTCAATGTGGATGTGATTAGGTTGCAAGCTTTAAAACAATTACAAACAAAATTACCCTGAAGGTACCTCATGTATACTTGAGTACTGATGTATGTGTGTTTCATCTATATATATACATGTGGTATGATATTGATCAATCCTTAATTAGCACCTAAATATGGTAAATTTTGAAACCTATGTATGCATATACCATCAAACAACATTCTTAGGTTACATTTGGTTGTCATAGGGAATCAGGATGGTAATTGGAATGGGAATGGGAATGGGAATGGGAATGAGGATGAGGATGACCATTATAATGATACGTTTGATTGCATAAGGAATAGTGATACTCTAATAATGGATTACAATGTTTGGTATGCAAAATATTTGTTTGGGTGGAATGAGAATAAAATATTTATTGACCGAAATACCCTTATGTATTTATGTATTTATGTCTTCCACAACACCAGAATAATCTTTTATCGATATTGATTTACTGGCGTTTCGGTCATTCGCAACTATAACCCTTTTATACTTTATTTTGAATGAAAAGCCATAGTTGCTTACATTTTTTAGTTTCGGAATGCCATTACCCTTTAAATTCATAATTTGGTATGTCATTTTCATGGTTTTATAAGTTGAATTGGAGGATAGTTTGTGCATGGAGAGCTTGTTCTAGCCTTCTAGGTTTAAATGGTTTCTAGTGATCTCTCTTTACATGATTAATTAGAGAATAATTTCGATGATCTTAAATTGAAATACAACATATTATTATATATTTTATTTTTAAATATTATATAATAATATTCAGATAATATATTGTGATTACTATATTATTAGAATTTACAATTTAAAATTACTATCTTTTAGTTAAATTATAATTTGTCAAATAAAGTCAACAAATGTATTAGTGATTATAAAATTATATGTTATTATATATATAAACTCAAAATAATTTATATCTATTTCACAATGAATTTTATTTTATTTTTGGACAAAATCACAATGCGGCTTATTTAGGGGGTCATGGATAGATTTTAGTGTACTTTTTATTAGACCATGAGAATTTATGGGCTACAATGGTGCCAATTTATTGGGCTTATTTTCATGGGGTTTGCTTGGCCCATATGCTTGTTTTGCTTTATATAAAAATGGGACTCACATCTCATACACAAACACATTTTTTAATTTTAAATTAATACTGGGTCCCACCTCTATTACACGAAAATCAAGTCAACAAATTTACACTTCTATACCAATACATTTTATTGATCCAACCGTATCAACAAAACACAAATCATTTTACATTACTCATACATCAATAAAAAATCATTGTAATTGCTCAACCACCCAAAATCCCCTCCTTTCTCCATGCTACAACTCCATGCTATAACAAAAAAAAAGAGACCATCAAAATATCATTATTTTATCCTTCTATTCCTCCGTAATTTTATGAACATCCATGCCACAACAAAAATGTACCATTATCATTGCTCCTACTCCCCAATCTTTATGGAATTAGAACTGAATTCGTCTCTCTTTGTTGTTTTGAAGCCAAAAATCTACCTTCGGTTCCAATACGGACAGGTGTGACACTCCATATATACAGACCAACAGACATTAATAAAAACCACATCCATAACCTGATAAAAGACCTTCCTTCCTCTTTTTTTAGCGTATTTGGACCAAAAAACAATCTCTATCATAATCACAAGAATCACACTTCCTTGATCTTTCCTTCTCAAACTTACTACTCGACCCGGATCGCAGCAGAGTTGTTGACTCAGTAAACAATGTAAGACCGCTTTTGTAGGTATGTATATCCAAACAGGAACTACAAAGTTCCGATTTTTATGTGTTCCTCTTTCTTTTTTTTTGTTGTTTTCTGGGTTTTGTTGTTCTTGATATAGTATTTGCTTGGTCTGTACACTCGTAAAGCATTGTAATGAATCTTTACTCTTTTGTTTTTGTGTTCTAAGCCCTGCAGAGATTGATAAGCTGTAGTTAGTGTAGATGGAAAACCCTAAGACCCCGGAAACCCAAGAAGCTCAAACCCTAGATGTTAAATCCCTAGAAGAGGCTTCTGGGTTGTTTGGTTTTTGTGAGAATTTTACTGGGTTTGAATCAGATTTGCAGCTTCTTGTTGAATCTAGTGATCAAGGGGTTGATACAATCAGCCAGAATGTTGTGGGTCTTGAGGTGGAAGCAGTTAAAGCTGTAGTTTATTCTGAAGGAAAGATTTCAGAGGAGGGTGCGGATGTAATTGTTGGCATTGCTGAGGAGACTAGTGATACTGTTGTTCAATCTGAAGAGGATGTTTTGGATGGGGAGACTGTGAACCAAACAGGCAGTGTAGAGGCTCAAGGGGATGGGAACTTAGTAGACTTGAGTGGTGTTGTCGTTGAGGAAGTTGGAGATCGAGAGAATGTAAGGGACGGTGGAATGAAAGATGTAATTTTGGGTTTGGGAGGAGTGGACTCTGTGAAAAAAATTGATGTTTCTGGTGATAGCATATCACTCTATGTGGACTTTAGTGGTTCCTTTACTGGATTTAATGAAGAGACTAAAGAAAAAACACGTTATTTGGGGTTAACGATGAGAAATGAAGTCTCAACAAAGGCTCAAGATGATGAGAAGGAAGAGAATCAGGAATTTAAATTCAGCCTGGGTGATATTGTATGGGTTAAAACCAAGTCTGGGACATGGTGGCCTGGAAAGATTCTTGATCCTGCTGATGCATCAAAGTATTCTTTGAAGAGCAACCATAAACAATGCTTACTAGCCGGATACTTTGGGAATAGTCATGTGATTTGGTGCTACCCATCTCAGTTGAAGCCTCTTCATGAGAACTTTGAACAGATGTCACGCCAAAACAAGGCTTGGAGTTTCCTTGGAGCTGTGGAGAAAGCACTGAATGAATTTGGGGAGCTTGTGAAATCAGAAATGAGTTGCTCGTGTATCTTGAAAAGAGGTGGGATGTTCGATGGCAATGCTCAAGTTCAGGAACGGGTTTTTGTGCCAGGTAGCAAATATGGTAAACTGGATGAATTTTCACTCGCTCAGTTTGAACCTGAGAAATTTCTTTCCCAGCTCAAATATCTAGCAAAGGTTGTTTCCACGCCTAGCATGCTTCAATTAGCTTCTGCCAAGGGTCGTCTGTCATCCTTCTATCGTTTCATAGGACACAGCCAGTTGCCCATGCAGCAGCTTCAAGGAATACCTCCTGATGGTGATGTCGGTGCTGGTGATGTGTTGATGGCCAGAGATAACACTAGTGTTAAAGTTAGAGATCACAACACAAAGCCACATGATGGGAGCTCACTGTTCAGGACACAAAAGAAGAAGGATTTTCAAGTTCAAGAAGAAGATCTAAATGTCACTACATTGGCTTCTCTGTCTAAGGAGGAGGAGATTTTTTCTTCGGGATCTCCAAATGTAGGAAATGTAGATGCAGGGGATGATGAGAAATCTGACAGGGGCTTTGACTTGAGAGAGCGGAAAAAGAGCAAGTATTTGTCATATCCCTATGTAAACTGGGAACATAAAAGCTTTCCAGATGAAACAGAAGACTCCAAGGCTCAGCTAGTTCATTTTGAAGGTGCGGGCATGAATTCAGTTGATGGTCAGTTTTCAGGACCTCCGTCAGTTTCTAAAGGTAGTGGCAAGAGATTTCGGAAAAGGTGGTTCAAAAAGTTTGTGAGTGAGACTACTTTACCTGTTAATCCAGAGTTTATAAATGCAACTTCAGCTAAATTGCTCTCTGAGCTTCGCTTTACAGCAGTGGATTGTCTCTATCCAAATGAGATTAAAAATTTTGAGGTAACGGAGTGGTTCTTTTCAAGGTACAGAATTTCCCGGTATCATGATGAGTCCATTTACGAGATGTATTGCAAGAATATAATTCGTCAGACAGAGGCTACAGCTTCTGAGCCTTGCTTATTGGATAGGCAAAGCCAAGAAATTAAGCAGATTTCCCCTGGTGCTAAATCTGATCCCAAGAAGAGAAAAGGAAGAACTTCCAAGCATTCTGAAAATGGAGTTCTCACTGATCCACCAGTCGTGCTTGGAAGCAAAGCTGAACCTGGTTTAAATGGAAAACATGTTGTCCTACCCAGCATAAAACCTGAGAACAAGAAGAATAGAGGCGAGAACTCAATGAGATCGAAAGTTAGATCTCTGTCTGGTCTATCAGATGTGAATATAAACGTTACTACGAGCAGCTTATCATCAAAAGATATTCAGGAGATGGGTCTGCAGACTAAAGATACCAAAGAGATACCTGATTTGAATGCCAATGGTACTACACCCAGCTTGTCGACAGATGTTTCACAGCCTATCACCCATGCTGCTTCAGAAGGCAAACCCGTGCGAAAGAAGAGAAAGAGGAAGGGGGAAGTTGCTTTACAGTGTACAAAGGATGAAATATGTGCTGCCTTACCTAATGAAATCAGCAATAATGTGGATCCTATTCCATTGCTGGTAGATTTGCAGGTAACAGGACCATATTCAATTCATGATATTCCCATGCAGGAGGGGACTGGCACCGATCTACCAGATTCCAATGGAAATGGGGCTACTAAAGGCTTGGTAGTTAAAGATTCATTGGAAGTTGGCTCTTTTCCAGGTGAAGGTAATCATGAGCAGAAAAAGAGGAGGAGAAGGAGGAAAGCAACATTTGATCTTCCAAGCAGTGTGCTTCCTGCTGGCATACCAGATCTGAATGGAACGAGTGCTGAGTCGATATCACTTGGGAAGGATTTGCAGGAAACCATTTGTCATTCTGAGCAGAAGAAAAGAAGAAGAAACAGGGAAGGTTCTACAGGTCGCCCTAGGAAAAGAGAAGCTATTGGTATCCCTAATATGATTACAGATCATATAGTGGGTAGTAATGGGGAAGCTCTTGAGACTACTCTTCTTCTGACGTTTGCATCAGGAGTTTCCATCCCTTCAAAAGAAGTTTTGATTGCGACATTTTGTAAGTTTGGTTTCTTGAAGGAATCAGAAACAAAGTTGTTGGAAGATTCTGGCAAGGCACAAGTGGTTTTTGCAAGGAGAGCCGATGCTGAAAAAGCAATTCAGAGTTTCAACAATAGTAACCCATTTGGTGCAACTCTACTTAGTTTCCAGCTGCATCCACTATCTACCGACTCCCTGTCTTTGGAGGGATCTGGTACTGCTGCTAAGCCTTCTGGGCCAATGCTTCATCCCAAGGAAACTCTTCCCATTGATGCTATAAGGCAGAATCTAGAGATGATGACATCAATGCTGGAGAAACCAGGAAACAATATTTCACCAGAGATGAGAACCAAATTGGAGAGTGAGATAAGAGGCCTCCTGGAGAAGGTGAGGAACATGCCTTGTTTTTCAGCTTCTTAGTTGGAACTGCGTGATAAACTGATAATGCAATCTTCTAGTTAGGTTATTTGATCTAAGTAGAGACCATATTGTAGAATGAATTTCCTGTTTTATTCCGTGTATGAACCAGCTACTGTCATCTGCCACTCGTTTTGTATGTTATTGTAAGAAAGGATACCTATTTCCCATGTCGTGCTAGATTGAGCCAGAGGCAGTTTTGCTAATAAATAATCTCCCAGTTACATTTTTCTGGTTTTTCCTACTTTGCCATGGCGCGTTTATACTCGTTTGTTTGTTCATGTATGGTTGTATGGAATGGCTCCTCACGAGATTGCTTGATTGCTGGTTTTAAAAACAATTGCTGGATAATAACCAAATGCTGCATATGCTGTGTTGTTGGCCACAGACACCAAACATAATAGGCTAATAGCTACACATTGGGGCCTCAGTGGCCTGAGAGCCTACCGTTACAAGTTTCTGAACTTTGTTTTAGACGTCAAAGGAGCAAGATCGCCATTTTTGTCAACCCTACTAAACCATCACACTTGTCCCAGCAGCTCCCAAATGCTACATAGAGACTTTCATTCAAGTTACAGACATCTCCCAAAGTTAATTAACCAAGTGCTGGAAATGTAGGCAAGGTTAATACTGTGGACTTCAAGTTATGCAACTACACTCAATTCTCAATACTTGGACTAACTCAATCCTGGTCATGATAATTCATTTAACCTGTAGACCTTTTTCATAGGAAATAATGCTGGAAACTACTTGTGAAAATTCAGATGAAACAAGTTAAAACTAAACTTTCCTTCCTATCTCAGATGAGAATCCCCCAGCATCCACATGAGAAATTCAGTGTTGGAAAGGGATGGCAATCGGCCATCTTTTACAGTCATGAAACATCAAAATTGAGCCAAATAAAAAAAAGAATTGTGGTACATCTTCACTCCATAACTGCAGTTCCTCCAGCAGTCTTTATCTTCTCTATGATTTCATTTGCCTCATCCTTGGTGACCCCTTGCTTGAGAACAACTGGTGCCTTCTCGACCAGATCCTTAGCCTCCTTTAATCCAAGGTTAGTGAATGCCCTAACTTCTTTGATCACCTTTATTTTGGCAGCAGCATCAAACTTCTCCAACTTCACATCGAATGCAGTTTTCTCCTTCTTCTCCTCCACCTTCGCCGCACCAGCAGTTGCTCCTCCCTGTGGACCCAAGTCCATGCCTTCTACTGAAATTGTTTGCAGCTTTGGATGTCTTAGCTTTTCAGAGAGTGTAGGACCAATTTGCTTGCGCTCCTCCGGAGGAAGGGCAACAATACGTTCAGCAAGTTGAATGATTTTATCTGATGGTGGAGGTCTAGGACCATAAGGATCATAAAATGCAGGATATTTGTACTTTTTTGGTTTGGCCTTTGGATCTCTGGGAACAAAGTCATGCTGGAAGCTGCGAGACTGCAAAGGCCCAATTATTTCACGAAGAGTGGGGTGGGCACGAACAGATTTGACGAGTGCAATAAGCTTCATGATTTTGAGATCTACTACTAATGAAGGCAATGGTTCATGAAACAGAAATGGATAGAAAGATCTTATCTGCTTTAGTCTGGGACTCCCTGCATCCAAAGAAATCAAAAGAACTATTTTGTCGTCAATCCGGAAAGGAAATAATGGTAGCACGACAGAGATGCTTCAAATGACCAGCTAATTTTTTGCACTCTGCACTGGAAAGATTCATAGCTAGCAAAGGATCAAAAATATTCTGTGCGGGGGTTCTCAGCAAGATGTATCCTCATTTATAAAAGCTATTTAAAATGAAGTACATTAATCCATTTGCTTGCCATTTTTGAACCAACTGTCATTATATGTATACTTCTAATCCCTAAATATCCAGGTTGGTTATTCTCTCCAGTCACGTGATAATAAATCTTGAGTTCCAACAAAACAGTCCCAATCGAAATTGTATTAGTTACAACTTACACGCAATTGGTCTAAAAGGTTCTGAGTTTAAACAGTTCAGTATGCACCAAAATTCCTGGTGAAAAAGAGGTTTCTCTGTTCAAGTTTTTCCAAAAATCAGCAATCTCTTCAAGCTTTAAGTACAGCTAAAATTCTAGCTAACAGAAGATATTCAAAGCCTAACTATACTAAACCCTTACCCCCAAAATTGGCACTCAAACAAATAAAAATAGCGATCGAGTATTCTCACTCTGCCAAACAAGGGTATCGGAAGTGATGCAAATAGGGTCTAGGCTTAAGCTAAATTTAATTGAATTAAGTAAACACTTATCATAGACAGAGCAGGGAAAACCCTTTATTTAATTTAAAAAAATCGATATGAATCACCACAGGAAACAAGAACCTTCATTCAAACACAACTAAGCCAGCCATAGTTAACACTTAACAGAGACAAATGATCAGACACCTTGTGTGCCAGAAAATACGGGTAGACGTAATACAGAACACACACTATGCGAAGCTTCAAATCAACACAAGTTCCAATCCACACTAGTAATAACCAAAAAGAAGCTTAAAATTTTCGCAAACATTACTCCAAATCAAATAAACAAACGCCATTTGACACAAGTTGGACATAAATCATACCTGAAATCGCAAATAAGAAGCGCTAAGATTAAAAATAATAATAATAATAAGCGGAGAAGGCCTCTCCACTCCAGCAGGACTGAAATCTCGACACCAGGGAAGCAAATCTGTTCCTCTCGAAGGTCAAAAACGGCTCTTTTCTCTTTGCCCCATTTTGTCTTCTATACAGCTTTTGCCCAGACGATGTAAGCTTGGGCCTTGGGGTGTTTTCGACTTCCAATCATATGGGCTGCGCGTCCGTTTTTCATCAATTGGGCTTAGGCATGACACACATCAAGAAGAAGCCCACCCCCGGAGACAGCCACCCCAAAGTCCAGACTTTTGACTCGGACTGGACTGACACCCCATAAAGAATAAGCCCAAGGGCCCATTCTACGTGTGGCACATTTTTCCCAATAAAGAGAGCATAATTTATCATGCCTTTTAATTCCTTTTGTCTTGTTTTTTTATCCGTTGTTGTGTGATGTTCATTCGTCGTTGGTGCATAATAGTGCGGTGGGGTCGTGTAGAAGGTTTCCATTAAAATTTTCAGCTCAAACAAATTGTAGATATGGTCCGTTCTAAGATTTGTTATTCATTGGACGTTAACACTTATGGGCTGGGAAGTGTACAGGTAGAGTCTCATCCAACTAGACTGAGATTGTGCTATGATATCATGTTGAAATTCTCATCTCAAACACGTTGAAGATATTGTCCGCTCTGGATTATGAGTGCGCTCAATTATGCTGTATGGGTCTTCGCAAATGATACTTAGGCACATAAAATGTGTTCTCAACATGAGATGAGTTGAGTTTGGTTTATAGACCATTCGGCTGCGTATGTCAGACCGATATGAGATTTTTAGTATCAGTGAGTTTGATTGAGATTATGTGGCAGACATTCCTCACCAAAGGACCTTCCAAAACATCTTTTTTTTCTCCTTTAAGACAAACTTAACCACTCGCTAAACACAAGAACATGCCAGAGTATATCTTTCTCGGTAAGCCAAATAAATCGCTAGAGCCACAAAAAGAGCACACCACATTAGAAAAAACTATGAAATTAAATTAATATATATTTTAGATAACAACCTGATTAGACAGTCATGAAACTAAAGCAGCCTCTTTTTCTCTGTGAATCTGTGATACCATATATCTTCATTCACACACTCCAGCTGCTTAATTCGTCAAGTCGATGAAAATCAAAAGACCCATGTTCACATTATGACATGAACATTTAACAAAATACACAAATTAACCCAAAACCCTCCCAAACGTACAGAGCTTCTACATTGCATGAAGATTCATAGATCGAGCAACACATTCCTTGATTTACACTAATGGGTTTGAAGTGGACGATCCATAGCCGTTGATCATGCCACCTGTATTAGTAGTCCATGATCCCAGATTGTTAATGAGACCATAATTACCACTCTCCTTGCCAGCATCTTGCCACTCAAGGGACAAAACCTTGGTGTTTGGCTTGACATCCATTGCATGACTCTGATCCTGAATATCATTTGCATAATAATATGGAAGCATGAGCCTCTGACACGTATCCATCAGTGCAGCACTATTACCATTCCCATTATCAAATGATGACATTCCATATGGAGAACAAAACCCATGAAGATTTGGTGGTACTAGGCCTTGATGATGACCACCCATCTGATCATCACAACTCCCCATGAAATCATAATTATTAATATTAGCTTCCAACTTTGTAGTACTCTCCATGAAATCAATAGGCCCTCTAGGGTTCTCGAACATGCCAATGCCATTGCAGCTCTCCATCACATTAGGGTTCCCAAGTGTCCCAATTATGTTGTTAAATTGTGAGAAGTGCATTTGGTCAGGGAATGATGAGAGGTGAAGATCAGTTGGAGTACTGTTGAGATGATGATGATGAGTTGATGAAGATGGTCCTGCAGGGTGGTTTTGGTTAATAATTGACTGATGATGATGATGATGATCAGTACTTGGGGTGTTTTTTTTGGAGACTTTTTTGTTCTTTCTACAGCCACCACCGACAGGAATGTTCCTAAGAGTGCCACCTTTGGTCCAGTACCTTCTACATGTCTTGCAAAAGTACCTGGGCTGGGAGAGGCTGTAGTTGTTGTAGTAACAGAATTTGGTGTGTGTTGAGTCACACCTTGGACACTTGAGTGCTTGGTCAAGTGGTGGTCTTAGCCTCCTCTCTATCAATGGCCTTGAACATCCCAGCATGTCACCAGATATTGGTGATGATGAATCCAGCCCTGATGATTCATCGTGGATCGTTCCCTGAAACACATTATGAAATCATACTTCAAACATCAAAATGCATATCAATTATGATAGACATCCCAACAATTGCTATCCCAACTACTGCATCAAATTCAACAGCTGGGATAACTAAGATCCCAATTACTGGAATGTTTATCATTTTTGAATGAACAAAATGTAGTAATGAACAACAACTAATTAGTGATGAATATGGGTTTCTCTCATGTGCATTATTAGTTGCACAAACCAAATTGACTTCTTCGTGTTCTTTGAGTCGCATTGGAAGTAAATCGCCTCAACATTTAATTTAGTGATAAAAAAACAAGAAAGGAGGGCTGGGATGAATGGGGTCATGCGTATATATATACCTGAAGCCAATCGGATGAATCCATGCAAACTTGGAGTGAAGTAAGACCCATATTCATAGATTGAAGGAAGATAGAGTGCAACGACGTCGTAGGAAACTCTTTCTTTCTAAGAAAGAGTTGTTAACTAACTAGACATGGAGAGGAGAAAACGCAGTGAGAAGGGAAGGGGAACTCTGATAAGGGCGAAGGGAATGTTGAGGATGTGAATAAGAAGGAAGAAAAAGGCAGGTATACTCTGTATCTACGGTCCACGACAATGTACACTAGCGTCGGTGGGCAACACACTAGTGGGCCCTGACAGTCATTCAAATGTTAAGACAGTGGCCCCACACACTCTAACCTCTGCTTGACTGACAAAAGAATTACATAGCCTTGATGTCACTTGATTAGAGTTACCGTAGCTTTTTTCTTTTTTGATAACTGAAAATTCTTCACAGATTAATTCTAAACTCGGGTTGTCGACATAACTCATTCTACAATAACGGCTGATAATACCGAGCCAAAACCCATACAAAGAAAACTTTTCGGACTTTTGGTTCATATAATAAAATAACACAGAAATGAACATGAGAATTGAACGTGCGATCTCTTTCTCTGTAAAAATGTTATCAGAGTTCATTTGCCATTCCGATTAAAAAATATTTGTTACCGTGAGCCGTTGGATTGCGAAGGAGGATTATTAAGACGTCAGAGATCGCGGCGTAGTCGTCACACTTGTGTGTCCCCCTAGTCCAGTGTCTGATGTGACAGAAGCTGAGTGTGGGAGAGAGAATATTGATATTTTGGGTATTCCGATAAAGAGAGACGCATACCGAAAGCCCACTCCAACCTTGCGGACCCCCTGAATGGTGGGCCCTCGCTCTCCCTCCATCCACAAGCAAAGGATCGATTCCCCTCATCATCACGTGCCGTCTTTTAATTTCAATCTCTAATCCATTTGAATTATTGTTGTAATTATGAAATTTTTTAACTTTTTTCGTAATGATATTATAATATAAAATTATTTAGGCTTAATTGGGGAATAAATATGTATAGCTTCAGGGACACACCCTCCATTATTCACAGGGGTCGTAAATCCAAAGTACAACCTGTTAGCTGAACAAAGCATGTAGAGTATGGGAGATCACACATTTGACCGTACACCTGACAAGTTTCCTTGATATAAGGACCGTGCGACACGTACCAATCTAATAATCATGATCATTTTGGTTTTGATGTTCTATTATATGATTATATATATCATTAGTCAATGTGAGGTAGGGGTGATATAAAATGTGGTTTTTACTATATTCAAGATACTGGTTACTAATTTTCTACACATTTTACTGAATTTTTAAGATATAGTTTTAATTTACTACTTAAATTATTTCTCTCCTAAAATGGTCAAAGGTTTAACTTACTATAGTTATGACGTACAAAAAAAAAAAAAACTTATTGAAGTTAAGACCACTTACTGACACTAACGATCCATTCACGGAAAACCATGATAAACGAAATGAAGATGTTAAGGATTCAAACACCTTTTTGTCCCATTTATTCAAAATGTTGAGATGAATACATATATTCATGTAAAATCGTGAACCCCACACGATCATATATAAGATTGTTGGGAACAAAATTACATGTCATTTTACTTCAACGATACGCGAGTAATCCCAAGTTGTTGGAGTATGAAGTGACGGTTGATCCCAAAAGTTATGCAGGGAAATTAACCTCTCTATGAGCCATGCATATTTGTGTGTGTGTGTGATTAATGTGAATGGGACTTTCATTAAGTTGCTTTCGAAAGCCAACAATAGTGGAACAAGTATTTGTCGATTGTCATCTAATTATACTACAATTATGGTAGACCTTGAGGTTGTGTCTCCCTATCTAGTCTAGTCATGTTGACAACAATACCGAATCCAAAGCAAACCTAAAATAAATATGTACATACAATGTATAACGAGGTTAATATTTACTTCATCTACAAGCAACACAGGAATTCAAAACTGGATTATTTTCTCCATTAGGTAGCACGTACGTGTAATGCATGATTAGGGTTTTAACAGAACAAATTAAAAACGTATATATATTGCTCTCCGAGCTATCAAATATCAGCATCACTTCAAATTCTCTCTGTCGGCTTGAGCAAACGGAACAGAAGACTTTAGTGAAAATCTTGAGCTTGAAGATGCCGCCAAGGCCCTTGATATTGTCTTTACTTATTTATTCCTTCCGATTACTTTTGCTTTTTTACTCCCAAACAAAAGTACAGCAAAAGCCAGTTTATCTGTAACTTAAAGTAAATTTTTCAAAAACCCTAAATCTCTAATGCTTTGTAAATTACACAAAAACTAGTGGTAAGAAGAATATAACGTCACGTACATACAACGACGACTTTAACTGTTTGGTTATATATTGCATGACTCAAAGCCCATATTGATATTAATTATCAAAAACATCCTTCCAATGAAATGTTGACACATGTCACCACGTAGACTGGAGAAAAGGATATTGGACTGTGGAGAATCTCGGTTTGGACTACTCAATACGACCTAACATGCATAATCTTAGGAATATCAGGTGATCAAAACACATCGGGCATACTGAGTAGCACTCATCACTGATGGAGAGGAACTCTACAAGAGATTTATAAGTGATTCTCCCCTATAAATCTTGTCAACAGTCAAGTGCAATCAACAATTCAAAAATCATATAAAATGGGGGATCTCCACTCAGACAAATTTTTCTCACATTCTCACTATATATTCACTATTAGTTAAAGAGAGAGCCTCAAGCACCGAACAATCTTAATAGTCTTATGGTCTATCCAGTTTGAATGTTGGAACATCTGCTTGAGGTACACCTTGGGGCCCCCAAAGTTCTCATTTCTTTTGAATTTGAAATCCTATTAGTTCAGTTCGAAATACACTGAGACGGTCCAAATTTAGCATCTTCTATTGATCATCATGATGTGGTCCAAGAGAACAAAAAAAAATGACCTCGTAACCGGTGCAGTCAATCTTCGGTTCTTTTGACCCCACCAACACACCTACTCCTCTAGCCAGCCTCCCTACGATCCCTAAAAGCTTTTTTGATGGCACATGTAACGCAATGATTCCCCCAATTAAGCGCACCGCAGCTTTGCCCATTATGGGACCATTATAATTCTTCCAACAAAAGTTTCCAATGATGCCACTTCTATATGTCCTTTTTTTTTTTTTTTTTTAAGAATGGAGTTCGGTGTGAAAGATTACGTGTAACGTAGTAGATGATGCTACTGCTGTCCCAACATATTAGGCATATCAAGTCAAGAATTTTCGTCTTAATGGGTTAGTATAAGTCTATGACGCGTAAATAACGACAGAGAGGCGTGTAAGTGGCAATTTCTCAAACAGATGGCGTACTAAATGTCTAAATCTAAATGCGCATGCGCGACACCTCCGACGGTGACTACGATCCGCTGCAAGGTTTGTAACAAAAATCCAAACAAATATTCTGTCAAAAATGTGCAAGAAATTTAGAGTGGACAAATATCTAGGGAGTTGGTGGACAGGATCTTGTACCCCCAAATATTAATTTCTATTAACCATTGCATTATTTTATTGATGAATGTGCTGTTGTTTATGTAAAAATTTTGGGAGTTATTTACTTTTATAAAGATAAATGTATACAATATTATGTTAATGGATAAGGTTTTATTATCATTGTGGTCAAAAACACCTGGAATTCAATGACAATATGATCAACCGGGTTGAGGTGAATCGATAGGATTGTTTGGGAGTCTTTTGTATTTTGATCAACCTATGTGAGATTAAAAACTGTGGTGCTGTGAGATAAGTTTTACTGATAAAAAGTGTTTGGCGTGTAAAAAAATGATAATTTGTGATAAGGTGAGTTGATTTTTAGTTTAGTGTTTGGAATAACAAAAATTGTGTTGAGGTGAGATAAATAAATTATGAAATTTATCCAAATTTAATTGTATGAAAATATAACAACTCTTAGGAGCTTTCACTTGGGCTGGGATTTGGTGAGATGTAATTCCATCAAAACGGACTGCCAAACAAAATACCACATGAAGCGTTGGGCTCAAGGCCCACGCGGCAGGTTAATTAGGCTGAAAACGGAGAGGCAAATGGGCTCATAATGATTTTGAGAACTAAAATGAAAGGATAATTTAGCGACCAAATGGAAACTAATATAATCTACTATTAATTAGTGACTAGTAATATAGTTTGCCTGATATTTTTGTCCCAACTTCACATGCTTACCAATTCATTATTGCATTTTTTTGGCGGTATAGATTATTACATAAATCTATAGGACTGGGTCAATTGGGAATTAATACTTAGGATTTGAAAGAAGGCCCACTTGGAAATGTGGGCTTCGACCTATAAAGACGCAAGTCCAGGAGTCCTGCTTGGATCTTATGTGACCAAATAAGGAAAAAAGAAGGCCTGTTTTTTTTTAAGATTTTTCATCTCTTCATCGTGTGGCTAATGGCCTTGGCTGTACTGGTCTAGTGGTCTTAGTAATTGGTATATTTTGGCTCAAGTCAAGAGCATATGTGTTGGGTCATGTGCATGTGGATCAGAGATTTTGTGGACTTAATTGTTCTTTTTGATAATGTGGGGTTATGTTATTATTACAGTATGACTGATATAGTATATGACTATATGTTTAATAAGTATAAAAGAGTAAGCACCTAACAAATTTTCATGTTTAATTTGTTAAAAAAACATAAAAAAGAGATTAATAAATTACGACTCTCTCTATAAAGTAAAAATATATCAGTGTGTGTAAATGACCGTTAGATATGGCTTCCATTGGATTTACATCTCGTGTGCCAACCGTTAGATGTGAATAAATATAATCTGACGGCGTATATCAGCTATTTTCCACCGACGTTCGAGCATTAACATCGATAACGGTCGAAAATTGTATTTGTATTCACTGCGATAGCGAAAGCAGGAACGACAATAAGGAGACACAGTAAAACCCTTCCTGTATCTATCTCTCGTTCTTTCCAAACCCTACACACTTCACACTTTCTTTCCCGCCAATTCACATTCCCTCTCTCGCCGGAACCACTCTCTGAGACGGCGGCATGCGATGGTCACTTCGAGAGATGTTCAAGAGATCGTCTCCAACCTCTCATCCGATAAAGCCAAAGCACGAGAGGTAATTTATACTCATCTTTCTCTGTTCACCATATCTGAAGGCGATGATTGTCTTATTGGCCGTCTATTTCTTTTTTGTTTTTATGATCCTACCTATTGATTGTTTGTAATCCGAACATGAAGATTTTCTACCGGAACATCATTTAATTTAGGATTGTTGGGGATATTTTGAATGTTTGGTGCCCAGATGCTTATTTGTTTGGTTTTCCCTTTTTAAGTTTTCAAAAGCAGGAAAATCTGATCAATATTGTACTTATTTGTTTAGTTTTCCCTTTTTAATATTTAACACCAGGAAATTTTGGATCAATATATGCGTTTTTGTTTGATGTTGATCTTTGGGTTTAGGAAGGGATAAAGTTGTTGAATACTTGGCTAGAAGGAGAAAGATCTATTGGATTCTGCAAGTATCTCGGGCAAAACACGGCAAACCTGAAGCCAAACGAAGTTCCTAATTGTGAGATTATCAATAACTGTTCAAAACTGCTTATGAATTTTGTAGACATTCTCACAATAACTTGTTGAAAGAGAACCTTAGAATTATGAATTGATTTTGCAGCTAAAACATGGCCGTTTCTTATCCCATTGCTCATCCATTGCGTGACCTTGGAGGTATCTGGAAGCAAGCGACGATCACCAAAGTTGGTCTTTGCAAAAACACTCAGAGTTGTTATTCAGCGAGCTGAAGATGCTAAGTTTTCTGGTTCGTTTCATGAATTATACCTATACTTTTTCTTTAGCAAGAAACATATGCATATCAAGTTCATCCTGGGAGAGAATTTGTGTTTTTATTGAGTTGAAACTTGAATTGGAGCAAAGTGAGACGCAACAAGATTTGAGACTCGAATTTGTAGCCAAGTGAAACACAAGAAGATATATAGGAGTGTCAAAGAAAAGCTTCATCTACATGTGCTGATATTGATCCCTATCCATTTTATTCTTGCCTTTATTCTTGCTTTGCATTTAAGGGGCCACAATATTGTTTTTGTTACTTTTCCTTGTAAAAAGCTTCCACCAACGATTTGTTGTATTGAGATATTGATCTCTTTCCACATGAACTTTTTCCCAGATTGAATCACGAAAAGCCAACAATTCCAAGAGAGTTTGATTCTTTTTAAAGAAAATCATCTTGTAGGTGTGAAATACACATGAGTTGGAATTCTCTATCGATTCAGTATGAAGAATGATTAAGGGTTGATAGACACATTAGTTGGATGGCCATTGGTTTTAGTTTTTGTTTAAAATGACGACCAAACATATTATTAATGTATTTCATGGGAGACTGGTCATGGCCCATTGGTTTAAGTTTGTTGTTTTGTGATGGAATTTCAGTTCTTGGGATCATAGTTTTCTTTTGGTGGAATTTATGTATTGCAGTGTCTTTTACTATCATTTACCTATGACAGGCAAGATGCTGCCTTTGTTATCTGTGGTTAAGACGATTTTCAGTCACATTTTGGATATGTTGAACAATGTTCCGAGCTTTCGGTCAGAATACGGGCTTATACTCAGAAATCTATTGTCAGTCCGAGATTATCATTTTCACATGAAGAAGCGCACTTACTGTGGTGAGCCGTCTTATTCTTTTGGGTTTGTGACTTGTATGCTTCTGGGCAATGATGCCGTATGTATTTGTTTAATTTATTACCCTTGACAATCTGTTTTGGCAAAGGCCTGACAATTCTACACTTGGAGAAGGTGGAAACAAGCTTGGGTGGTCAACATAATCCAAAAGAGGAGGTCTTTCGATGGATCCTAACATTCCATTCTCTTTTAGAAAGTCCTCCCGGAGATTTTCCTGATAACCTTAGGGAAGACATTGTTAAGGGTTTTGTTCGTATTTTCTCTTTTGTAAGGTACATCTGTTGATAACCCTACACATTTTGTTTGGAAGTTGTAGGTGATTGATTAGCATCTGCTGCCTTCACTTGTTATGAAAATTTCAGGGATGAGGGGAAGGTTTCTCGCAAACTTATCGATTGCATTAATACATTTTTGTTGAAGGATGGTCCGAATTTGGGCTGTCAGTCTATGGAAATTCATAATGCTTTGGAGCAATTTGTGTTCCATTGTTGGCTGTCAACACATGATCAGGGTCTCAAGGTTTCTTCAACACAATATTGGAATTTTTTTGTCAAAACGACTTGTCTAAGTACGATTGAATTATATGTTTTTTGGAGTAATATGTTAATATATCTTAGAATGTCTCCTTGCAGGATGCACTTACATTTTATGCAAGGCTACAACTTAATCTTACAAGAGGTTCAGCCGTTGATAGTTCTTTGGTAGAACAACTTTTGGAAGTTATATATAAGGAGCTTGAACAAAGCAATGTATCCAGCACTAGCGTGCCTTGGTGGAATTTCTTTTTAAAAAAGAATTATATATCTTTTGTTTACTATTCTCATTTCTTCATGTTTTAGTTTCACTTAAGTTCCTTGGTATGATTATGATGGATGGTGTTATGAAATTTATTCAGGAGTGATGCATCCAAGGATGACAAGTTTGGAACTTTAAGCAACTCACAATGTGGTTTGGTAGAGCTTGCCGCCCTTGTAATAGATCGGGTAGTTATAATTCAGGCAAATCAACATTTTTGTTTTATTTTATTAAATACTGTATGATTTTATTTGAATTATTTATTGTACAAACTCTGATTTGGGAGTTTGACTATTATTCAAGGATCTTGCGGTTACATGTTTTGAGGAATTTTGTAATTGCAATAAGTCTGCTTTCAGATATTTTGTTGAAATTACGAGAGACAATGCTCTTCATATATCGCATAGTCGTGTTAGGTTCTATGGTTTCTTGTCGTATTTCTTTAGCGTTTGACACATCATTGTATGCTATAGTTGCATGTTCATGTCTTTACATGCTTCAATCACTCAGTTATTCCCTTATGAGTATTGTATAACATCAAATGTTTGGGGAATCTGGGTATAGAATCGATTTTTTTAGTCTAATTTGGGGCTTCAGACTATGATGGGGCATTAAATAATGTGATACCATTCTCTCAGGCCTGCTTTAGTACCACAAAAGCACCATTGGGCGAGAAGCGGTTGAAGAGAGAGCATCCTGCTGTGCATTTGAAGGAGGCACTCATGAAAGGAAAATGGTTATGGTAAGCGTTAAACTTGGTTCTTGTTGATGTGGTTCAAAATTTTTAAGATCCTTGATTTCTAGTGAGATGGTAAATTTGCAGGGTATGGTTCTCGTTTGTCATATTTCCTAATTGGAAAAGAATGGCCATCCTGTATGCGTTCATTGTAATGTATCTATGCCTCCATTGCATTTGCTTTGCCAACGTGTTATGATGTTGTTTGTGAGATCAAATTGAAATAATTAGCTTTCTCTAATTTTCCCATCTTGCTAGTTGTGGAAGTAATATACTTGCATGTAAAGAGAATGTAAAATATGCTTGCATAATTTGGGAATTTTGTATCTTCAATAAACAATGAAACTGCCATTCATGTTAAAAGATCATTTACTGGATATGACTTGTCACCCAGCCCCATAAAATCTACGCGCGGTTGTAAGATGTGTAAGATTAATACAAACCGGAGAGCAGTAAGTGCATTTGATGGTTCATTTTGCCACCTGAATATGGTGTCGTTATAGTTTTTTTGGGGTATGTTAAGTCACTGGGGGTATTTGTGATTTATTTTTTCATTATCAGATTTTGAGCTGCATTTAGATTACTTTGTTCATGTTGAAGTGTCATGTATGTCCCTGACTCCCTGTTCTCCAGTATACCTAGTTGTGTAATTCCCTTTGTCGATTTGAGCGGCAACCGCTAGTTGTATATACTCTAGACCGGATCAGAAACTTTGTGCCTTTGCTTCAGGAAATGGGCTAGTGGGTTAATTTTTATTTCTAACATTGGGCAACAAACCCTCAATAAGAAAAGACTTTTTAAGATTTTCGAACCAACACTTTTGCAGTGCCATGTGGTCTTCTAAGCGAACATGTCACCTAGTGGTAGAGTTGTAGACTTGCAGCGGTGCATCTCCACATATTATGTGGGAACCTTGTGCACGGGAGTTGTTTACCTGTAGCTATGTGGTCTTCTAGGCATATGCTTTACATTTTGCAAGTACGTTTAGGTTTCAGAGTTACTTTAGTCTCTTACTAAGTTGATACAATAAGTATTCTAGGTTTAATAGTCGGGAACAAATGACTATGTCGTGGTTTTGTGGTAAAACATACAAAATGCCACGCTATAATCTCAAGGTTCATTGTTATATTTTGGCAGCCTTTTGATTTCTGTGAATTTTAGAGGCTCGCCTTATTTCGTGATGGTATCATTTTCAAAGAAAGTTTATTCTTCTTGTTCTATGTTTCTTTCTTTTTTCTTTTTTCATGAATGGTTGTAATTCAGGCATTCAGCATTCTGTTGTCTTACTCGCAACCACTACAGTCAAGGCAAGAAGGATCTTTTTGTGTACTGGTTTGAAGGAATTTGTACAAGCTTTGAAAGGTAAATATCTCTCGGCATGTTGTAAATGTGAATGCCCTCTTTCAACCATATTTAATTTTGATATATTGTTCTTTGGAGTATGTCAAAGCTAGGCATTGGCCTAATGATGGGTTATTATCATCTGTTACGACTTGATGCATTTTTTTTCCTCTGCACATGACTTGATGCAGTTAGAGCTTATATTATGCAGTGTGTACACGTGTTATTGGAATCGGTACCCGACCTTTCTATTTGAGTTGTTTGCACTAAAATATCTTTTGCGAATCTAATAAAAAGTCTTGTTAGTTTCCCCTCTGATTGTTCGTTTTGGGTTGAGTAGTCCGACTCTGCCGTCAGGGCAGAGAGTGAGGAAAATATCTTTGGCGAATCTAATAAAAGTCTTGTTATTTCCCCCCTGATTGTTCGTTTTGGGTTGAGTAATCCGACTCTGCCGTCAGGGCAGAGAGTGAGGAGCTTGACCCCTTGAACAGTGGCTCTCCTAAGAAGTCTGGTTGTCTTTGAATTGACGAGTTGCATTTGTTGCAGAATTTTGAGTGATGCGAGTATGTGCCACGCTTATGAAGGACTTCTGTGGACTTTAAGGTTCGCTACTCTGATTCAATATAACTGTGATACTGGAAGTTTTTGTTTTCACAGCATAGCACCATGTGTTTGTGAAACTGGAGTAAGTCCTGTATCTCTTAGACAACCTATTGGGAGTCTTCTTTTCTCACGCATAATTCCCATACCAATATCAATCTCTTAATATAGCGACTTATTAGATTCTTTCCCTTTCTCTCTTCCCTATCTTTTACTCTTGTGTGGAAGTGCTCATACCTTTGACCAACTTACTTTCTGAAGGAGTTTGCGTGAACTTTGTTCTGTGTTATTGGTTCAAGATTCTAAAGTGGCAATATCTTCAAAGACCTCTTTCAGCCTGAATGAGGTATATGTTCCTATTTTTTTTTTCTTTCTTTTTCTTGCCTTCTTTCCCTTTTCGTTTGCATTTTCTGTTTTCTTGAATATATTTTTGTACTGTATTTGGGAATATGCTATTGCTCTTTGGTGCTGTTGATTAGAAAGAAATTACAGTGTTATATTCGCAATTCAGTCTACTTTCAGTTGAGATTGTTTGAATTTTGAATGCACCATGTGCATAATTAGTCCTGTCCCATGTTTTAGTCATTTTGAGAGTTAGTCCTGCTCCCATGTGGCTTGTTGAGGCACATGTCCAGTTTGCATGGTACTGAACCAGATCTTCGTGCATATTTTCATGAATGTTTCATGGGTAGGAATGGACCCAAACCCAGTATTTCTTATAAAGTTCTTTTGGAAAGGAACTTTCACTCACCAAAAATTTCTCTTGGAATCAGTTTTCATACTGCTGTTGAATAAAGTGCATTACTACCGAAATTGATCTGACTATCTGTTGTTTCCATTTTAAACATTGCAAGTGATTTATTTGGAAAGCTGCAATAATTGTTCATGGCTCCTGCAGCATCAAATTGAAAGATTAATTTTATCATCTACATTTGTTTAAGAACTTAGTCCTGATTTTAAGTGTCATGAGTGTTGTAATATATTCCCCTATGTTTGAAAGCAATTGAGTTTGTATTTTCCTCTGCCTATCATATTATCAAATTAATCATGCTAATAAATGCCATAGCTAAATGATTATATCTTTTATTTTATTGCCAAGTGTTGCTCCTCTTACTGAAGTCTGCATTGATTTGTTGGTTGGACAAATTTTTTTCAGGCTGACCGAGGTTGGCAACTGATATGGAACTGCCTGATGCATGGATTACCAATATTCAGTAATATAACTGTTATTGTAAGTTCAATTATTCAATGACATCCAGTCTATTAATATATATTATTAATTGTACTTTTATCTGACTCCATTGTTGGATGCTTTCTTCAATGCTTTAGGTGATGTTTGGATTAATTTTATATATAATGACTTCAACAGTATTTGGTTATGAGTGTACTCATAGTAAAATTTGCCAAGCAAAAAGAAATAGCTGTTTGGATGAGGTTTTGTCGCCCGCCCCCTTAAAGCATCGTCACAAGGTGATGATGCAAATTGAGTGTTTCTGTGTTGGAAGTATAGTGGCAACCACAATAGTTGACAGAGGGAAAATTTCCTGCGGTAGGGCCCATGGGAATATTTGATGCGATGATAGCAGCAGTAATATTGCATCAGATGGGATAACCTATTGATTACTTTCTTTTATGCCACTTCATTTTGGAGCTCCAAGTTTCAGTTAAAGTTTCAAGTTTGATTTTAATTTTCAATTGTTGATGCAGATGGATGATGCTATGATGCTCCTTGGAGACATTTTATCAAGAGTAAGTGTAGGAATATGTTCTCTTTTCATAATGATGCACATGGGTGGCTTCCATTTGATGTGCCCTAATTTATATATGCCTACTAATTTGCTGCCCCGGGGGGGGGGGGGGGGGAGTAGAAGAACTGTGCCTTTTGGATTGTTTATTATCTATCTCTTTGCATTGCTGTGTGGGTTAAAGTTTCACTCAACTGTCCTTTCTGGACTCGTGACTTACCAAGGGAGCCTTTTCTGCTGATTGATGTTGATTTTGTTGACTTTGAGTTGTTTCACACTTTCTTATTCAGGACCTACTGCATACATGTATTGTGCCTCAAGATGTATGGGATCTTCAGATATTTAAGCGAATGCCATCAGTGTAAGCTCCTCTTGATTTATGTAAGAGTATGCTTACACGTTCATGAAGCTACTTTCAAGCATCTGTTTGTATAGATCTTTTTAATGCAAGGTATTTTGAATGCAACATCTGGTTCCTATGTTTTTTTCCCCTTAATTTCAATCTCTGAAAGCTGCCCACGGCCATGTTTCTATGTTGCGTTACTGTTTAAGGTGCACATAGAATAAGTTGATGTATTGAGCTATCTGTCAAGGTGTGTTCTACCACGCGGGCCTGGATTTAGAAATAGAAAATTTATAGCATTATAAGGTTTGAAGGACATATGTATAGGTTTTTAGTGATGAACTGATGTATACCTCAAGGTGAAAAGTTGGCTGGAGTTGAAGTATGTCCATAAAAAGTTTTGGCGGCAAAAAAATTATATCCAAAGTTATTATTTGATGGCTATTTGTTATGAAAAGACGGGGAAAGTGTTGGGATTGAGGTTTTGCCTAATGATGACAGATTCAAGGATGAACAAAGAAGTGAGCATCAACACACAAGTATATGGAATTCTTGTATATATTAGGTTTATTTATGATAACTATGATCCCCAGACTCTTGATGGGCAAGTTGCCAGAGTTTTTGAGCTAATATAGTATTGTTCCATTAACTCTAAAACTTTCTGTAGAAGTCAGGAAGCAAAATCGGTCAGGCGAATGAGGTAATGAAGTACAGCTTCCGAGTGAATGTTTTTTGGTGATTTCATGGTTCAGTCTTTCACCTTAACGACATAATGTATGTTTATTGAATACATTGAATGCGATGGATAGTGATCATTTGCCAGACGATGATTCTGTTGATCGATTATTGTTCAACAGGGAGAACTCTACTGTTACTTAGTAGACATTCACTAAAGGCTATTACTGAAACTTGAGGTCAATACATCCTGCTTGATATCTATTCTTATACGTGCTTATCTAAATTCTAAAATTTGAATATTTCTTGGGTTGTGCCTCCTGGGGCTTGAATAAAATCCTTTCCATTCGTAAAATTTAAAAATTTTGAAACTTAAGATCGAGGAGTTTGCTAGATGCCTATTTTTTGGGGACAGAAAAAACAATACTGAAGGGTACCATCAAGGGATGCCACCTGAGAAGGTACAAGGAGAATAAAAAAAAAAAATTAACAAGAAAAAATCTAGAACATTGCGGATGGCCGGATGCCACTGTCATCTTGCTGGATGCTATGATCTCTATGTTATCTAATAATGTTGTTATACTGTCATTTCAGGTCAATTTTGTACTTCATTACAAGCTATTTTTCACAAAGGGGTTCTCAAGTAAGTAGCTTTGGCTGGTATCTCTTGGAAGGTCAATTTTAATGTTGTTGCGTTATCCGTGTTTGAACATCTGTCAACATCCATCTACTGCCAATTTCTTTAGCTGATATTTGTTTGTTTGAGCTTACTTGTCTGTTTCTCTATTGCGTATATACAAGTTAGCAATTTTTCTTTGTGCTTACTATGTGTATGAAATTGTATTTATGAACTATCTTATTTGGGGGAACACTCTGTTTTCCTGCCAGCATTAATAAGCTTGAACATGTGCCAGAAAATATTTACTCTTCTTTGAGATATATAAAATATTTTAATTTTGAGCGACGTAAGAAATTATGTTAGATAGGCACCAAAGGGGGTGCCACCTGACTACAACAAAGAGGAGAACTAGTTGTAGGAAACAAGTCTATGAATCTTGAACATGATTTTTTCATCCATATTACATACATCAAAATATGAAACTCTCTCCTTAATAAGACCAAAGAGGGATTGTTAATAGAATTCTGTTGTTAATTTGTTGGTTTATAAGGAAGAACAAAACAAAAAGGGTTTTGTAGGGGCTGGGATTTCACTTTAGGTGTTATCGTGGAATGGTGGTTACGCGCTATTAGGTTTTGTCCAGTGAAGATTTTGTTTAAACCAGCTTATACTAATAGTTGCTGTTGATATTATGTGTCCCCACCTCATGTAATAGGTGGCACCACCTTGGTAGCTTTTGTTTATATTACTTATCATCTTTATTACTTGAAGAAAACGAAAACATAAAATTCCATATGAGTTTGATTGGCTCTTGTTTTACTGGTTGGCATGAGGATTGAGGCGTCGACTTATGCTATTCATCGGTTTATTCTGTTCATTTTTTTTTTTGGGGTTTAGACCTTTCGGTTATATTTTTAACTGTTTTAGACTTTAATGCATTGAGTTTCTGATATATTTTTCGTATTCCATACGATACTTAATCTCTTTTGCCCCTCTGAATGTAATGCGGAATAATGCTTATACAAATTATTTACCAGTACCATGTCTCTGCAGGGTGACCTTTGGGAGGCTTTACGCCTCAGGAGAAATCTCTTAAGGGTAATATTGGGCTATCTTAAGTGGAAGGTTGGTTTTCTGTAAAACCTTGAGGGATGTAACCTATCTTCATCGCTTTGGATTCCCATTCCCCGTTTTGGGAGTTCTCGTTTTCTATTATATGTTGAAGATGTGTTTATTTACCATGATGTACTATATAGACTATTATAAAATTCTCTTGAGATCATTCCAAGAAGTCAAAAGATTAAATGAGTCTTGTCTCTAACTATGTAACCCTTAGGGTTGACCTTGTTTTTAGCATGCATAACCGTTTTCAGTTTTGTTACCTTACTCGTCGACCACGAACTGATTGTGCCCATGTAAATTTGGACTGGAGACTGACAATTTATATGTGTGTGAGTGGATCAACATATATTTTTGGAGGGAATTAAGGTGTTCGTGTTTTCTAGAAAGTTTGGAGTGGCTGGGATGAATTTGTTTGCTTCTTGTTCTTGAGGTGTGAAAAGGTCATATAATTTCTTTCAGGATAAGGTTGAGTGCAGGATAAGTCTTTGGACAATGTGTTCACTTAGTAGTCCGTGGGAGGATAAAGATGCAAGGGTGCTGAAATGTATAGATACATTAGTAGGGATGGTTTCTTCACACGTTTTAGTTTTTTAGACCTTAATGAGTGGGTCTATGTCTCGTTCCGACTTACTATGCTGAAGTTCTGGAAGACATTGGAAGAAAGGACTAGGAATATAGCATGGTTTACAGTACAAGTTTTATTGTTTTGGGTTTGTTTTAGAAATACTTTATAAATTTTGAAGGGTTGATGCATTTGGATAGTTATCTTGAAACCTCTAGTTTGAGGAGTTTGTCTTATTATCTCATTTTACTATGCTGAAGTTCTGGAGGACATTGGAAGGGAAGGCTAGGAATATAGCATGGTTTGTAGTACCAGTTTTATTGTAAAGGATTTGTTTTAGAAATACTTTATAAACTTTAAAGGGTTGATGCATTTGGATAGTTATCTTGAAACCTCTAGTTTGAGGAGTTTGTCTTATTATCTCATTTTACTATGCTGAAGTTCTGGAGGACAATGGAAGGGAGGACTAGGAATATAGCATAGTTTGTAGTACCAATTTTATTGTTTTGTGTTTGTTTCAGAAAAACTTTATAAACTTTGAAGGGTTAATGCATTTGGATAATTATCTTGGAACCTCTAGTTTGAGTAGTTTTTCTTATTATCTCATTTGTCAATTCAACTCTGTTTTTCTATTTTTGTTTGGTCTCTCTCTCTCCCCCCATCAGAAATATATTAAGGACTTTATGCCAAATTGGCTTCAATCTGGTGTTTGATGTAGTTTTGATACTGTACTATGGTAGTGATTAGTGATTAATTATGGGCTCAGGTATTCTCCTGATTCTTTTAACGCCATTAAGCTTTGTCCCATAACCCAAAATCTTATCTGTGGTTCTGAGATTTTAGTATTTTACTAGAGTAATGAATATTTACTCACCTATCGGAGATTGAGGTAATTAATTATTATTTAGTCAAACCCTAAGCTATACCCACCCACAATCTCATTTGTGCTGCAATGATTGAGATTGTTATTCATGTCGAATTTCTATACCGGAAAGATGCTTTATGGTGTGATTCACCAGGAAGTATGTCATGTATAGGACTCCATATTCAACGAGCGTATCGCTCTATTATTACCAGCCGCTGTTTATGCTCTTTGTGCTGGATGTGCATGTTTTACGCAATATTACGAGGGATTACTGCTTGATCACTCTTTTGTAGAGAGTACTGATGCTGGAGATGATTGGATAAAGGTTAGCATTGATCTTTCATTATTTGACTTTACATACAAAATTGCAAATTAGTTGTCGTTGAGAATTGGAAGTTTGTTTTTTTTTTTCCAGACAGATGAAAGTGGACATGAAAGGTTGCATGAACTTTTTGACTGCTCTGTTGATGTTCTTGCAGAAACTGATTTGGGTTCTCATGTTGAGGTGCTGAAAACTGTTTTAAATGTTGGTTCTTCATATTTGAGTATCAACTGATTTGTTGGGTTTGTTCAAATTTTGGCCATTTTCAGGTTTCTCTGCCCGAATACCATCAAAGTGTACGACTTCCACGGCAATTAAGAGAGCCGCTGCTTTGTGAAATGGAGACATGTATTTTTGGAGCTCTAGATGATAAAGAATTCGAAAGGCGACCTTTATCTGATTTGATCTTTATATGTGCCCTGTTTTCAAATTTTGCTTATGGTTCTCTAATGTCAAGGTTTGTACCATTCTCATAACAACAGGTTAACATATTGATGCCTTGCTTCCTCTTATCTCATGTCAATGAGAGGCAGAAGCCGCAGAACTACGATTACCTTAGCCACTTCTAGAGATTTCTGACTTGACCATAAGTAGTTTTTATTTTCTAGCACTGAAAGTACGTGTTTTTATTGGTGCATTTGTGTGTGTTGGTTTGTGCATTTGCTTATGTAGCTGGTTTCTTACCGTTCTTCTGCTCTTGCAATATTTGATGGCTGTTGCAATCATTTTTGTCTTGCAGCAGTGATACTTCTGTTTGTCATTTTCGTTGTGTGCATACTTGTGTCATTTATGTTTGCATGTGGGATTAATATTCTAAACTTGGTCATTGAAAAGTTTAAGCTTGTTTTTCTTTTTTTGTAACTGTATAATAGTTTTCATTGCCATCAAAGTATCATAGAACTGTATGATTGAAATGACAGTTTTTTGTTCCTGCTGTTAAATATTGATTATTTGCACATTTCCTTCTTCCCTTCCAGGAAAAGAGAGGAAGTTTCAACATTTCTCTCCAAATTGGGACTGAACTTGTTGGAATTGCTGGATCATGCTGTCAATTTAGTTCAGAATAACTGCAGTGATCCTCAATCTCTTGGTTGTTCATTCTCTAACTTGGATTTGAATAAAAAAAATCCTATTGTTGCTTCATTAAGAAGCTTTGTTTGCTCTCCCATCTTTGTTAAATCAAAATATCAAGATACTTCAGATTTCATCATACATGGTACACTAGTTCAATCAATGGAGAGGTTTTTAAAAGAATTGACCGGACGATATACTGAGCGGTCGGAATGTGCAAGGAATCCTCAGTCTGAGATGCTTTTGCGGGACTTGGATGTGATTGATAGCCGATCGGATAGTGATAAGAGTAGAATTGTCGATATGGATCTCGATGTTGACGAGGATACCAATGATGTAGATATTCTAGATCATGGTGGCAAAATTGGAGTTGGCCTATCATTTTTTGCAGTGAAATGGAAACTAGGCATGATATCAGTAATTTCTACCTTTTTCTCACTTTTACATCATGTTACATGGGATAGTTTATTTGAACTCATGGAGATGGAATGGGACCAAAAGGTATATCATAGCCTATTCACTTATTTTTTATTTTCTGTACATATGTTAAATATTCGTACTATTTCATTTTTGTGTTATCATTTTTTCCAGGTACGTGAGAATATTTTGTACCATCTTTGTCAAAATTCCTACTGGTCGTGTTCTACAAAGCTCATGGGCGTGGTACGATGGCAACTGATTGTTTATCTTATTGTCAAATTTATTATGCAGCAGCAAGTTTCATAGTGCTCTTTTGACCATTATTTGATCGCTGAAGTCACTTTCCTTTTTCTTCCTTTTCAGGTCAATTTAATGAATGACATGATTGTGGTGCAAATGAATGCTAAACACAATTGCGTCAATATACTAGCTGCTGCTTGTGGCTTGCTGTGTACGTTATTATCCTTGGACACTAGGGGGAATGATGTAAGCCTGCCCTTCAGGAAGGAGGAATATGTACAGGTCTTTTTCAACTTCTTTGGAATTTTTATCAGGATGAGTATTCTTCATTTGGAAAGTTAGAAATATGATTTTCGTTTTAGTACACTCCATCATATCTAATTAGGGGTGATTAATATGAGTCTATCCTTTGATTAAGTTTTAACTTGGTTTTGTGTTGCAGATTCTGATGCAGCTGGGGGATATGGTTAACAAGGTTGCTGTATATGACCTTCTTGACTGGCGTGGACGTGTTAAGTTATTGGAGTGCATATGTAATTACATCTTAATTAATCCTCAAATTGGTCAGGTAACTAGTTGTTGCCTGTCGGATCCTTTTCATTGGTGCTCCCTGTGCATGAAACGTGATTATATGGGACTACCAATATGACAATTTTAGTATTTCGTCAGACCCTTAATATGGTGATGGAAGAACATAATGTTTTTTGTGTCTTATATAATGCATGATTAAAATTTTAAGTAACTTTGTAAAGTTTGTCATTTAGGATGGGTGAAGATATTGAAACAAAGAATTAGATTTTAGATGGAAGAGAACAAATTAGGGAAAAGGGAAGAACTTTGAGAGAGAAAAAGAGAGAACTTTGGTTGTTAAAGTATAATTTCAATGTTCGTTAAGCGTGCCTCAACACTCTCAATGTATTGTTTTTATCTGCAATCCTATAAACCTTACGCTAAAATATTAAAGAATAGCCTATTATAAATTATCTCATTCCTTAAAAAAAATTATATTTTCTAATTTTATGCCTGAAATAAGTTCATCTAAAATCCTTCAATGCTGATCCTCAATACGTTTGTGACTTGGAAAGATTTAAATTAGTAATCATGCATGCAAATCCTAATGTATCTGCTAAAATGGAGAATTTTATGCAATTCTTTGACTATGTGATATATGGAGGAAGAAAGTGAAAATGCGTGCACAAACCTTCTACAAGCTGAATGATGTTATTAACTTAATTGTGTGTTGTAGACCTCATATTGTAAGCTGCATCCACTGGGGTTTGATCTTGTATTGTAATAAAAAATGAAAATCAATTTGGCATTTTCGGATAAGTTATTATGATGTCGACATAGCTAGGATGCTAGAGTTCTTTGCAACAAAGTTGAGATTGTTTGCTTTTTTCTCTTTTCATTCTTCTCCCTTATCTTTTGTAACTTCAGATTCCCCACATCAAACATAAGGTTGTTTCAACAATATATCTTCAAGAATTCTATTGGTTTTCTGTTCATTTTATTTGGATAACAGGAACTCCTTGTATCTTATTCCTGTTCTCGTTCATGCATTAATTCACTTCCTTTTCCCCATTCTCCAATTATTGGTTGTGTAAATGCTGCTTTGCTACTCTTTGCAGGCAATGATTGAGAGGATGCTTTTGATGCTTCGAGATCCTGATTATCGGGTTAGGTTCTTCGTGGCTAGACGGCTTGGCATTTTATTTCAAACGTGGGACGGCCACGAGGAACTATTTCAGGATATTTGGTGGGTTTCACTGCAAATTGCCCCCTTCCCCCTTGTTTTTCCATTCCATCCAGGCTATCATTTATACTTTTTATTAAATATATCTTTAGTATTCACTCTTCAAAAAAAAGGTCTCCAATATTTTAAAACATTTGTGAGTTTTTGTTTTATTGTCAAGGCATCAGCAATTCAAAGCTCATTCTTTGAGTCTGTTTATTCGAAGTCATCCTAATAATCAGAATATAGAAATTCTTCATCTCATTGGTTTCTCTCTCTCTCTCTCTCTCTCTCTCTCTCGCCTTATCCTATTTGTCTTGTTCTCAATTCATGATAATCAGAATATAAAAATTCTTCATCTTTTCGGTTTCTCAGTTATTTTTTTCTCATCCTATTTGTCGTGTTCCCAATTAATGATAACATTTAGAACTACTACAATGGCATATCTGTGGTGATTTACTATGTCTATTGATTTTATTTTCATTTGAAACTTTATGCATGGTAGTTGCAAACTCTTTAGGAGTTATTGGTTGTAGTTTTGAAATTCTTTGGAATGTTGAATTGTTTCAATCTCTAGTTCCCCTCTGCATCAACCCTGAACTTTTCTTTTTAATAATTTTTTTTCCTTTGGTTGTCCAGATCATATGATCTTATTTATTGGTCCGGTGTTGGGACACCGGTATTCTATGTTATAGAGGCTTATTATTTTGCAGCATGGAGCTTGTTAAGATTAGTTACTTTGCCATTCAACCCAATAAGTTCACTTGTTGGGTTGGGGCGTTTCACATTATTTATTTATATTCTAATTCTCCTCCTCACGTGTCTGGATAATCCGACAGCCCAACACGTGCACAACAAACGAGGTCCAACACTAGGAGCTCTCACAAAGGCCCACACTTAGGGCAACAATAGATTGGGGGCTTTAAATTGCAGAAGCTAAGGTTTGAACCCAAGACCTTCTGCTCCGATACCATGTTAAGATTAGTTACTTTGCCATCCAACCTCATAAGTTAACTTGTTGGGTTGGAGCGTTTCACATCATTTATTTATATTCTAACAGAGCTATTTCATGCTTTTTGTTTATTTTCAGTTTTATGTCCTGCTTGTGGCATGATTTTTCGTCTTTTGTATGATTGATATGGTTTGGTGCCGTTTATTCAACTTTGTCTTTAGTGTTATTAAAGTTTTATATCTCAATTTACTTGCCTTGTGAGGTTTGTAAGTGTGGAAATTAAAATATCAACGCGAACTAAAATTTTTTTGACTATGTAAAGTTTTTTAAATATTTGATTCTATAAAATTTAAAATTCGTCCATAGATCTATAATTTGAATTTTATTGTGCCTAAAAGTTATGACAATTTCCTTCATTGCTCTTAATGACTGAGGCTTCTGCCTAAGTCTCGTGTCTTAAAAACTGTAACTCAAAGGCATGCTGCCTTTACTTGGCTTCAAGTCCCAAAAGATAAGGAATATTACATCAAAGCGAGAGAGTCGTATATGATGTCTCAAGTCCAAGGAAGTTCAAACTATTACTGTTTCTTAAAGACATGGATATCTGACATAATATTGTGATGCTGGAATCTTGTATTTTGTGGTTAGACTTTGACCTCAATACTAAAACTTTTAGCTTGTCTACTTCCCAGTTCCAACTTTGGTGTAGTATTGGTGACTGATTGTAAAGGGAACCTTGTTTCTGCTAAGGAGGTTATAGCTGCTGGTCCTCAGTCACAGCCTATGATTGAAACTGTTATTATTACGCTTATGCATATTGCTTTGCATAGTGAGGAAAGTGAGTTTCAGGTATTTCAACTGCCTGTTCTGTGAAGTTCTTCCTCACACTTAACTCATTTGACCAATTAACCACATTCTCGAGTTCCTATGCTTCTAATAGTATTGCATATTTTTGGCACATGCAGGCTGTTTTCATGATATGTGTGATTTCTGCCCTTGATCCTTGCCACAGGTATGGTGTTACACTGTTTTTTTGCTTATTCATCCTTTTGTTTGCTTCTTTGACTAATTATTTATTACTTTAGGGCATTGGTGGAAATTGTACTTGATAATTTGTCTCGGGAGCTTCTTTATGAAAGTAGAATAAAGGTGATGACCGTCACCCTTATGAGATTATGAGATATTTTGATAGTCGTGGTAGATAAGATTCCTTGAGACAAGAGTGTCCACTATTTATTCATGGGATTCATGGATCTTTTATTTTATATTCTATGCAGTATTTGGAGGAACTCATGGGCTCGATTATTTTTTCCTGGGTTGCTTGTGGCGTTAGTTTAGTTGCACTTGCTGAGGTAATGTGTTTTTTTATCCCCACTGTGAATGTCTTAATATTTATGGTGTTTATATCACTGTGAATGTCTTAATATGTTTGTTTCTATCACCATGAATGTCTTAATATTTATGGTGTTTCTAATAGAAACTTTCTATCACCGTGAATGTCTTAATATTTATGGTGTTTAGTTGCACTTACCGAGGTAATATGTTTGTTTCTATCATGTCATAATGGAAAAATTCAATTTCTTCGTATTCATTGAAGTATGGAATCTTTCCATAATAGACAGTATAATCCTAAGTTATGTGACAAACTCGGCTAAGAAGTATGTGCAGTGTTAGGGTCATTCCATTTTACGTTCTGTGTTTCATGTTTAAATTTCATCTGTATTAAGTGTAAATTCTAGAATCTTGCCATTGTAAAGATGGCATTTGCCATCCTTATGTTGTTGCTGACATGCTCAGTTCAGAAGTATGATAATGTCATTCCTGTAGTTCATGGGATGCAAAAGAGCATATTTTTATTTTTTTAAGCATGAAGGAAAATATTGGTGTTTGTGATATTGACTTTCCTTCTGTGATTAGGACTGGCGCTATCAGTGCACAATCAAGATGAATTTTCATTTCTTTATTACTGTTTCTTCAATCATCTAGGTTGGGGGTGTCATTTACCGTGATTGTTCCCTGCAGATAAGACAGCTGTTTGTATCAGATGCAGAAACTTGTTATTTCATGCAATATTGTTGCCATTGGCTTCTTCCAGCTTTAATTCTTCATGAGGACAGTTCCAACCTGAATTGGGTGGCTAAGGTAGGAGTTGTTTGATCATAGAGTTGGAAAATCATATGGGGTTTGGTAATAAGTACTTTTCAGATGGCTTAAGAAAGAACTTCCCCTACCAGTGAAGTTTATGTGGTTGTTTCTGCTTCTGTGAATTCAGGAAAGTGTTTATAGATTTTTCATATATTTGGTTCTCAGCTGACATTTTTTTTTCTATTGCAGGTTGCTTGCCAACCTTTGGCAGTTCTAATTAGAAGCCACTTTGTGCAATTATTTTCTGTTTGTATGGCCTTGCATTGCAGTAGAAGATCTGGGTGGGAAAAGGGGGCATCTATTCTTGAGGGTTCAATTTTGCATTTAGCTGAGATATCTGAAGTTCAAAGAGACAGACTCATAAAGAAACATATGGTATGCTCCTTTTATTTGAATGATGAAACTGTTGGTTCAAGTTGTATGATTTCTGAAGGGCATATTTTGCATAGTTTCTTAGAGATATCAGAAAGTAATAATTTACATTGATTGTTCTTTCAAACCCCATTTAAACGTAATATATGGAGTCTGTTGCGCAGACGTTGGTGTTCAAATTTGGGAAAAGTTTAAATGATGTGGAAAGAAAGTGGAAAGGAAGAAACTTGATTGAAATCATCAAAGCAACAAAGCCACAAGAGAGGATACAACTTACAAGGGGAACCAAGCTCTAACCCTGAATTGCTGGAAGCAAAACAATGTTCAGAAATGACTAAAAACTGCCCCTCTACCTACCCAAAAAGATGTACCCAAAAGGAACAAGCTACTGTTAAGACAATTCCCGAAGTGGACATGAGTACTTAAGATATTACAACTAATATAACTCCCTTATAATAACAAGTAAAAATCAATTAATTCAATTAGGTAGTACATCAATAAATTCTCATTAACTATGGAACACATCACTTGGTGTCTCCAGTCCTACATAGAAAGCCTTCGTTTCAAATTTAGATTCTTCTTTTCCCCTATCAGTTATTGCTATCTTCTTGTGTAGTTAAGCAACAACCCTAGCCAATGCTATGGCTTTATTGATATGGTCGTTTGGTAACCCATACTACCTTACAGGTATGTGTATGTCTAAGCGTTTGTTGTGTCACCCATTATTGTAATGTCTTGTCATCCAACCAACTTCCCAAATTACACAGCAGAGAATGAGTTACAGTTTTTGCCAAGAACTGTTGAAAGCGCTTCCTATTTCTCTCTCTATTATTTTCTTGCCACCCGGTTTTGAATTTCTTAAATTATTTTTGTCATTATTATCATTTTACTGTTTAGAAAATATTAATAGTAATGTTATGACTTATGAGGAACTTTTTTGACATATTCAGGAGTATTTAAGAAGCTCATTATACATTTTAGATTGAGTCTTTCTGGTATAGGCTAATAATTGATTTATGTCCCCCAGGCAAATAATGTAAGAGAGTACAACCATAACTAAGTATGTGTATATGGTACAGAACACAATCTCTGGTTTGAAGTTGCTTGGCTCTTGGTCATTGCTTCCGAGTGGCTTTTAATTATATCGTTTCATTTATCTTTTTTAAATAATAGTAGGGAAGTATTATGTATCATCTTACTGAATGTGTGTATGTTTTTTATATTTGGCCTTCATGTGTATACAGGTATCTATTGTGAGCCACATCTTCTCTCTCACCTCTTGTATGTCAGACCCTGCTCTCCCATTCTTTTCCAGAGATGTAGTGGCACGTGGTATTCAGACGGTTGTTGATGGATTTGTGGACATGTGCATATCCTTCTTAACATATTTTCACTAATTTGCTTTCCTTATGAGTCTCTACAGTGATCCTGAATTACATTTGTTCTCATTGAACATGTGTAGGGGGGATTGTCATGCAAGGGTTGGCGTTATAGACAAGATCAACATTTTTCGGCCAGATAGAGTGTTTATGGTGATTATAAATTTCATCCCATAGGATTCTACATTCATGACAAGTTTTAATTTCCTTTTCAATATAATAAATTTCATCCCATAAGATTTTACATTCTAGACAATTTTTAATTTCCTTTTGAATATGGGGATAGGTCTTTTTTTCCACCTCAACCCTTTTCAACGGCAGTTCTGTGTTTTTATTCTTTTGTTCCATGGTTTTACAGTTCATATTAGAAATGCATTACAAAATTGAGGCTGCAATGCATCATAGGCACAGATCTCATCGATTGGCAGGAATTGAGGTGCTGGTGCATATTCTTGGGCATAGGGCTGCTATTTCAAGCACTTCTCGGTAAGTCTGAAAAGTAAACAACTAAACACACGTATACCTAATGTTTTTGGTCTTCATATCACTACATCTGAAAAAAATATTGATTCTGTGGACTTACATTTGTTCAACTTTTGATTTTTGTTGTATACTTTACAGCTTTGTGGATTATCTTTTAAAGTATACTTCCTAATTAACTCAGTATTTTAGTTGAGTGTTTCGCTGTCGTATATAGTATATGTTTCAAATAGTATTTTTTTTCCTTACATGGTAAAATCCTGTATGAGTGAGTCATGACTAAGCAGAAGATGTGGGGAAGTCAAGCGAGTACAAAAGGAATAGGAGGGAGATGCAAAAAAAAAAAAAAGGAGAAAAGGAGAATACCAAATATATGTGTTTTATGTTAGATGTCGAGAGAGAGAGCGATGCATGTTAATTTCTTTTTTGTTTCTTGTCAACAACCGGAAAAAATTTCGGGTCGATTGGTTGGCAATCTCAAATTCCAATTCTGTTTTTGTTAATAAAAATTATGGCTGCTTCTCCTTGTTCTCTCTCACTATTTTTTTGGTTCGTATTTAGACTTGTTGATGTTGTAGGCATGCCCATCTGTTATATAGATTTGTATTTTTCATGTGTATGTATGAAGTACGTTCTTCCTGATACATTCACTCGTTTATTTCCCTTTTGTTCAACATTTTTATCAAATAGTATTGTTGATATCCATATCTTTAGTTCATGATGTCTTCGTTTTTGCTTCTCATTTCATTTCATTTGTCTCTGAGTTAATGCAGTTATCTATTCAATTTGATTGGGCAATTCATTGGTTGTCGTGCTTTGCGAGATCAGTGCTGTCGTATAATTTCTGTGTTATTGGAAACCTGTAGAAGTAACCTATCCCCTGAAATAATCAATGTCCTAGGGGAACAACTTCAGGTATGTTTTTCCTTGTGTAATCTGCTCTACTTTTCTGTACCTACGTGTTTTTCCCCTCCTGCTTTTGACTGAATATATCCATATTGTCTGTTTTTTTTTTTGCTTTAGTTTTTGGTATCAAAATTGGTCGAATGTTGCATTCAGTCTGAGGGTTCTGTAAAACTGTCTGGCACTAGATCTCAAGCTTTGTCTTTGCTCCACCAGCTGACAGTGTATTCTGATCCATCTCTTCATGAGTATGTCAGAGTACGTTTCTCTATCACCTAAATTATAATCATGTCAGTTGTAAGCTGGAAAGTTGATACTAAATTCTATCAATATTATTTTGTGCATTTTTATTAGCATCAATGGTTCCTTTCACTTTTCCATTCTCCCTTTGAACTTTGCGAGAGTTACGCCTCTAAGATATGCTATTTCTCTTTGGCAGGAATTGGAGCCAATTCCTGAAACTGATCTCTTCAATGAAGTAAGGAAATTCCATCAGGATTTATGCCAGACTTACTCCACAATGGACCATTTACTAAAGGTAGTTTGACTTCTTCTTTTTTTTCTGCCCAAAAATTGTTTTACGTGGTTCTTAATATAATTAGGTTTTATACTCGTCCTGGTTTCAGTTTGCAAGGAGATCTACGTATCTTCCACCAAGGTTACTTTTGTCGAGGTGATTCTCCTTCAAATTTGAGTTCATTGATAATTTAATTTTGGTTCAGGGGGCATAATCATACTTGACTTTCAAGAATATTGGTGTCCACTGGAATACTAGAAAATTCATTATCATAAGCTTAAGTATTTCTAACTATTAGATTTCTAAAATTCGAAAATACTAAACATGCAAATTGGAACTTTGTATGGTACTGCTTTTTACCTGATGCTGAGATGCGTCACCTAATTATTTTTATTCTGAAGTGTCCAAGGTCTGCATAAGAAATTATTAAGGACAGAAAGTTCTCTAAGGGAAAGGGAAGCAAAATATCTTGTGGAAGATACTGACTGGTACCATGATCATGAAATCATCCATGCAATTTGGAGTCTTGCTCGCATGTGTAGCTTGGATGATGCTAATGATATAAGCTCACTGGTATCGGACTTCATTTCCAGGGTATCATTCCAAGTTCTCGCAGTTACTGTTATCAGAATGTTTGCATGTTTGGGTCTGCAGCTTCTTTATGTCATATGTGACTGCAGGTTGGCATTGGTGACCCGCATTCTGTTGTCTTCCATCTGCCTGGAGACTCTAGTCACATGCATGTTTGTGGACCAATGGATCAAGATGGTCCTTCTGAATTCAAACTGCACATGGAAACTGTTGTATCTGAAGAACTTCTGGTTGCACTTATGAAAATTTTGAAGAAGTATCTGATGGATGATTCTGTTAAGATAGTTGATTTGACATCTCAAGCTCTTCGGGTGAGTCCGTAGTTATCTATTTGGCTTCGCTATTTTGTTTGGCTAATTTATTTGTATTCGATTCTTTGCGGTTGCCTTATAGCTTTTCTGTTAACTAATGTGAAATACTATCTTCTCAGCATATGAGAGAGAGTTCTTTTATTGCATGAGATTACAGCGCAGTTGCACTGGGTACCATGAACCAGATTCTTGGGTTGCCAAGCGCAAGTGCAGAGTGATCTCATGCAAGAATTATATAAGTTTAGGACTGTCTAGATCACCTGTCCATGATGCCTGCATAGGTTAACTTACATAATAATAACCAGTTGTAACTGGTGACTTCAGTGTTGTATTTGCTACATGCTCTGAGTCAGTGTGTTGATTAATGATAGTTGAATATCTCAAGAGCTATATCTGCTCTCTTTCTCTTCTCCCACCCTACCTACCGTGCCCCCCTCCCCCCTCTTCTGCCCGTATGTCCAAATGGTGTCCCTTCCTCTAGGAAGAAGTTATTTATTCCCTCATTTACCATTGTAATGTTCAAATGAACTTTCTTTGATTAATTTGTACGAGTTGGATTTTTTATTTTCAAATGTTTTTTTTGATGTCCTTTAAACCAGGGAATACTTTCGACGGAAAGGGGTCAAAGAGCTCTCTTGTCATTTGATTATTACGAGAGGTCTCTTGTTGAGGTTGGTATTTTGTTTTTATCATTGTAAGTATTTCACCGTGGTGGTATTTCATATTTTTAAGTTCCTATCTTACAAATGGGACATGCAATTAAGTTAGTAATAAGGATATACACATACTTACAAGTGGAACTGATAAGCAGGTACTTCACTGATTAGGAAATGAAACATCACAATGATAAATTGATCTTACTTTGAAATACTCTCATAAATGTTCATATTTGGGGTTCATTGTGTGGAAAAGGTGCTTTTAACTCTCTCTTTTACCTTCTTTGGCCACTTATTTTATATGGTTACAATTCAAGCATATTGTAAAGAACTGTCAAAAGGCAATAGTTCATTCTTGTGTAATGATGTCATGTTCTACATTATATTGCTAGTGGATGAGAGTTTTTGGGTCGTTTTATACAGGTTCACTCCAAGGGCGTTAATGTCGAGTTGGTGGAAAAGTTACTATTGGATTTGGAAAGAAGGTTTATAGGTAGACTTTCTAACTTCTTGGTCCTTTTTGGGTTTTGTAAATTCACTTTCCATGTTTATGATCCCATTTCTTTTAAGCTAATTTCATGTTGAATGCCTTAGCTCCATGAAAAACATAGCACAACGTGATTGAAGCATACTTAAAATCAATTGGATTAAAGTACCTCACTAAGAGAAATGTGCCTTAGATTTTCATAAATTGCACGGTCCATCAAGTTGGTATGCTCACTGGATGGTGATCAATTCTGCAGTGGCACTGCAGGCAGTGTTTTTTTCCCCCCTTTCATTATGATAAGTGTTAGAATATGTATAAATGATGTGGAATGCCCCAACCCAACGAGATAACTTATTGGGTTGAATGACAAAGTAACTAATCTTAACATGATATCGGAGCAGGAGTTTTTGGGTTCAAATCTTAGCTTCCTCAATTTAAACCCTTATTTGTTGTTGCCCCAAGTGTGGGCGTTGTGTGAGAGTAGCCCTAGTGTTGGGCCCGTTTGTTGTGCATGTGTTGGGCCATCGGATTGCGCAATCCACATGCAAGGAGAGTGTTAGAATATGTATAAATGATGTGAACTACCCCAACCCAACAAGTTAACTTATTGGGTTAAATGACAAAGTGACTAATCTTAACAGAAGGTATAGATTGTAATAATGTAATGTTTATACTACCCAATGAAGTATTTTTTAATGATTACCGTTGAGGAAAAGAAGTGATTGGTGGTATATATATCTGAGAGAATCCTATTGGGTGGTTGCTTTTCCAAATTGCCTGTAAAAAAATCCCCCTTTGGGGATATTTGTAAGAGATTTTGGTTCCCATTCTTTTACACTTCGATGAGTGCTTACAAACATACATATAACGTATGTTTTTATATGTTCTTTAATATCTAGAATATAAACAAGAAGACAAAAGAGAGCTATAATGTTGTTTCGTTACATGATTTATGTGATGAATATGAAGTGATTCCTTAAGTTGTTACCAGCTGAGGAAATTTCACTGGAGAAGTCTACGGTATGGGAGACCCATGGTAAAACATTTGAGAAGTGGATGTGTCCGCTTGTGTACTCGTTGATTGGCTTCTGCAACGATGTGATCCTTAGGTACTATCTTGTCGCATTTTTTTTTTTTAAATGTGTGTGAAAATGGTCGTGTATCTTGGGATGTTATTCGTGAGGTTTGGTTAACTTAATCATGAGCTCGATTGTTCGTCTTTCAGATTATGTCAAGATATTGTGTTGCTGAAAGCTGAAATTGCTGAGCTTTTATTGCCAAGTGTGGTTGTCAATCTAGCTGCAAGAAAGGATATGCATGTTGGTCTTCACAAGTTAATCTCTATGCAGGTTAAATATTTTCCTACTGTTGTGGTTATTCACTTGGCTACGTGTTGTCCTTTCATACCATCTTGTTTCATGACCAGATTTTTGCTTTATGCCTTAGTTTTGGAATTTTAAATTAATATTAAAGTTACTTTATAGTCCTTTGTTTTCCTACCACTGCCTATGTTAAGTTTGATTTGTTATCACTGCATGGAAGGATGTGGAGTAAGCAATTAAAGGGCAAGCGGTAACCAATGTAAGGATATGATTGCTATTTATGCTTTATAATCTGTGTTGCTTACCGTTGCTTGACTGCTTAGCAACAAGCTCACTACCCATCTGGACTTTTATTAATTATCATTGCATGAGAGGCTATATCTTGAACAGAGGCTCGAGAGTAAGCCGTAAACATAATAGTGGCAACAACAAGAAAATTGTGTATTTTTTTTCTTAGAAAAAATTCTGGTGGTTGCTGTTACTTCGCCGGTTAGCAATGAGCAGCAATATGATGTAACATTAAAATCGGGATGTTAAAATGGAAGGGTGACAGTAAACGAAAAATTCAGTAGAATGTATGTGGCTGCAATGGTGGGGGCAGGGGCTTTAATCCCTAGCCCTATTGAATAATCGACAATAAAGTATGTGATTCCAACAGAGAGGGCCAAGATGGAAGTTCTCCTTTCATGGTTGCTTGATTTGCAGTGCAATTCAGTTGGAAGCACCATAAAGACATTGGAAAGCCAACAGAAATGCAAACTCAAAATGAAGACGTGAGAATCAACCATCAGAAATCATATGGCTTTACATACCTATAGTTTTTAGAGCTCTCAATGTTGGGGATGTGCACTTCAACTAAATTAGCATGTAAGAAGTCGGTCTAGAAAAGTAGATGATATATTGTTTCACCATTCTGCTTGCACATATAACAGTACCTCTCCATTAGTTGCGAAGCAGTTAGAATTTAGAAGAGGTTAGTGTCCAACAGAGAATGAGATTTAGTATGGACCACTGTAGTCCAGAAAGCTCTGTTTGGTAATGAATATCCGTTGATGTTTGAATGATTCAATGGGATTGGTTTGTTGTATAGTGAGCAAATGTCATGCAGTGGCAATTTGAAGAAAGTAGGCAGTCTACTACAGAAATTACAAATCCTTAGTAAAATTTAATGTAAAAATTATCCGTTGAAACTAAATTAAAACAACAGTTCAATGAGTTTAGTAGCTATTTAGAATAAAGAAATTATGGCATTGCCTGTCAAAATGATCACTAACAAATTGGACAATTTATTGCTTGGACATGGTTGTCTTGTGGCAACTTGGTCTTATTGCCTCTGTCAACTATGAAGTCTTTCACTTCTTTCTGGTGCTTGTCTGATTATTTTTTTGTTAATATCTGCAGTTACAGGAACACATATTTACAGGGTCTAATAAGTTGACAAAATCGATTCAAGTTTTCTTGAATGCCCTCAATGAATTACGGTTATGCCATGTCATGGAAAGGTCTTCTTCGTCAGTGCCAATGAAGCGGGAAACTTCCAAGGCAAGTGCATTACTCTACCTATTAAATTGTTTTTATTCGTTATCTGTGAGTTTATTTGTTTTGTTTTTTTGCTTTGGCTTTTTGTTTCTGCGGTGGCCTTTCATTGTTTTGTGTATTGATCAATATAGGCGACACATACAGGGGTACACAACTATAAAGGGCAATTAAAGCAAATAGTTTTGGTTCTGGACTTTATTCTTGTTTCTCTATTTATATATCATGCCTATGGCTGATGTATGATTTTTAAGAATGAGATGGAATCTGAAGCCATGTAGTTGGGATAAGTCATGTTGATTTTTGTCCTACATAGATAGCCATGATCTTATTTCTTATTTTTCTTCTGAATAGTGGCAGCTATTAAGACTTTATCTACTCATCATTAGTAACCTTTCACTTTTGTGACTGCATAATATTTTTAACTTTTAACCCAAAATTCTGTATCTAGATGGAAATATCATAAATATATTGGGACATATTTTATACTGGTTCAATGGTATGTGCTTTAGCTTGTCAAATTCTCATTGTAAGTGTTGCTTCAATAATTAATGCTATGGCTGTGAATAGGTATTAAATTTTGGCAATCTAATTATCATTAATGGTTTGGCAGCCCTCTAGCTATAGCTCCAAGTCTCGTTCTTCGTATGCAAAGTCTCGAGATGTAGTAACTTCCTCTAGTTCAATGGCAATATCCACTTCTTTATGGGAGAAGGTACACTTTAATGCATTCGAACAAGTTTGAAATTAATATTTGAATAATATAAACCATTCTTTATGTTTTGATCTGGAATCAATTGTTTATTCAGAATCTTTGATTTGAATACACGTCCACGGTTGAAGAATAAGTTTGAAATCTGGACATTGTGTAATGTTGTCATTCTGTTATAACAGTACATATCCTTATGTCGATCTTCAATTTGGAATATTATAACATCTGGGTGAATGGCTCGGTTCTTTTTTTTAGATGTTCTACTACAGTGTTTACTTTTAAGAACATATTGGAGGAGTTTTCAAACACGTTAGGCCATATGGGGTGGTCAGATGGCTTTGATATCTATGGAATGTATTAGTCAGAAAATATACTTCTACGTTTTAAACTCGCAATCAAGTCTGTATAATGTTGTGCACGCACATTTTGATATGTATGTGAGTTTCAGTGGTCTGTAGTGCTTGGACTCTACACGGTCTTGAAGTACCTGCACTTGAAAACTTCATTAACTGTATGGTTGTGAACACTCAAATCACTCTAAAGTAAAGGAACGTCTGCCAGAAATTGATTAACTGATGATGGGCATGACTGAGTCTGAGCAAGGGTTGTGCTTATTGGTTTACTCTCTTACACTGGTTTTAGAAATCCTTAATTTCCCTTGAAATCTCTTTAGAAGAATATGGTGCTCGGGAGTTTGACGAAAATCTTTGCAACGTCTCTTCCTAAATCTCTGGAATCAGATTCCGAGAATATAACTTTTTACCCTCCAAATCTGGGATTGAGAATATAAGTAAAACACTAAATGCAGGATCCTCCATGATCGTGTGCATAATTCCGGCAACTTAAGCATGGACTTGATGTTTGGTATATTTTGAGAAACAAATTGAAGGGTACAAAACTTTCCCCTAATTCCTAGGTCTGAAATTGGAACAGAATTCTTGAACTTCTGAATCGAACAAAACATCCTGAATCTTAGGTAGGGTCGGATAAACTCACCTTCCCCTCTCAGTCTCTTAGGGCAAATGCAATGGTGAAGTGGTATTGGGCCAACAAAGATGTTGTCTTTTGCTGATGTGGCTGTATTGTAAAATGTGTTTTGCTTATGTGGCTGTATTGGGATAAGTGTTTTGCTGATGTAGATGTATTGATATTTAATGTTTTGGTGTAGTTTTGTTGTGGATAATATGGAGGAATGGAATGTTGTTGGGTTGGGTGGAAAGGGAAAGTGTGTGGGAAGAAAAAGTGTATAGAAATTTGTGTTTTGCTGATGTGGCTGTATTAGAATACGTGTTTGACTTGACTTTTTGTGTAATAGAGGTGGGACCGGGCCAACAAAAATGTTGGCCCAGTAAATTGTTTCTTATTGCATTTGCCCTTAGCGAGCGTGTATCAGTCTCACTGAACGTGTAAGGAATCCCTCCTATTACATCTTTGCATAAAAAACTCTCTTCTTTTCTTTTTGAGGCAAGCAAGCAAGCCAGCCTTTAAATAGAAGTTTACAATAATTGGTTTAAGGAAACATTAGGATTCTTAAACCTGATTGATCTAGTCGAACTTAATGACTTAAAAAAAAAGACCTAACTAAAAGGGAAACCTTCTCCACAAAGGACTCCTTGACTCTTAAAACAATTTAAAAGAAAAACAAAATTAATGGTCCTCCTGCATCAGGGATGGGACTGAAAGGTGAAAGAGAATCCATGTGATGCCTACAAAAAATTTTGATTTAAGATTCATGTCACCAGTTCCAACTATTTGTAAGAAGGTTTGGTGGTGCTATGATTGGTGTATGGTTCACATGTATGCTACTAGGCTAACACTCTTTTTAATGTATGCTACTGCGTACTAGTGAGAAAAAAAATGCTGTAAGAGTGATTGTGAAAAGAATTCATGAGCTGTGCATGAAAAATACTCATATTTAGGCTGGTTTAGATATATAATGTTATGTTATTTGTTAGAGTTGATGTTATTTTGTTTTTCCAGGTTTACTGGCTTTCCATTGATTATCTTGTCATTGCTAAGTCAGCAATTGTGAGTTTCATAATCTCCTAAATTTTTTAATTGTTACAATTCTGGAATTTCCTTTTGCCACCTTATGCAAATGTGTTTTTTTGCAGAATTGTGGTTCATATTTCACTGCTGTGATGTATGTGGAGTATTGGTGTGAAGAGAATTTCGATGGCCTAACACTAGGGAGCCCAGACTTCTCCCATATTGAGACTGTAAGTTACTTGCTCGTCCAGATATGTAGTTTTACATTTAATTGAAGGAGCTGATCCTCTATCATAGATTGACATGAACCTTGGTGCATTAGCTTTAGTATTTCTTGCTAACTGCAATTTCCAGACATTTGCTTAGTAGCAGTCAATAATGTTTAGTTTCCCTTTACATGCACGTTTCACATGCTGAAAGTGCCTTATATTTAAAATGTCGCAGATTTGGTGTTGGGTACCCTTGTGAATTTTTACGGTGAGATTTATGGTGTTTTGTTGACTTAACATAGAAAGATACAGTAAAGTGGAGAGGGTCTAGGAAGGGGCTTCTTCCTCATTAAACCCTTAGTTGGAAGATTAGAGAAGGAACGTTGGCAAGTTTTTTCCAAACTTTGTTTAGAAGGCTATCTGGAAGACCGTAGTACCTTCTAAGATTACTTTGTTTCTTTTGAGGCATGTGGAATGGATCAGGGAACATGGATAAACTACTGAAAAATTGAAATCCTGGTAAGTAGATGCCTGGTTTGCTGACACTGGTGGCTACTTACTTTCGTGTTGTGCTTGGACCTGCTGCCCATGGCTGTGCATTTACTGTCTGTTATAGTTTCATGCGGGCAGATTCTGTAGTGAGAGAATTATGGGCTTGGAGTGGTATAAATTAATACTAGTAAGTGAAGAGAAAAGTGCTTATTCTTTTCAGACAAAAGTTTTATATTGGATGGTACTTCCTCTTGATCTTAGGATAAATGGTTCAATGGTGGTGATCATTCAATTATCTTCACAAGGTCATTGATATTTTTGTCCCCTTCTTGAAATTGATTTATTCTTTTTGTACTTGTAATAACCGCCTCGGTGCTTGTTGCTTTTATTGGATATCTTTTGCATGTCAAAAGAAAATGTCTTGCCATAGTCACTCTATATTGTGTATCTGGTATCTTAAGGATATTTATACTTTTAACTCCACCTTTCATTCCTTTTGTTTTATTCCTGCTAGTTGCCAGATCACATTGAAATACTCATCTCAGCAGTAACTCAAGTTAATGAACATGACAGTTTGTATGGAATTATCCAGTCATATAAGGTAAGTTGCTATATTCTCTACTTTGCTAGAATTCCTTCTCTCTCTTTGGCATCTTTGTGCCATTTGTTTATAAAACCCAACCAAAAAAAAAATTCTTCTGGTTCTTGTTAAACTTATTGGGCCCTTAACCCAACCCCCTAAAAGGCCTATTAAGGAGTTGAAGGAACCCTCAATTTAAACCACAATACAGAACCCAATTCAAACGATGTGGTATTTCTCCAACATCCCCCCTCACGTGTGGGTTGGTCCAACTCCGAGAAGCCCAACACGTGAAAACCCAAACCTTGCTCCGATACCATGTTAAACTTATTGGGCCCTTAACCCAACCCCCTAAAAGGCCTATTAAGGAGTTGAAGGAACCCTCAATTTAAACCACAATACAGAACCCAATTCAAACGATGTGGTATTTCTCCAACATCCCCCCTCACGTGTGGGTTGGTCCAACTCCGAGAAGCCCAACACGTGAAAACCCAAACCTTGCTCCGATACCATGTTAAACTTATTGGGCCCTTAACCCAACCCCCTAAAAGGCCTATTAAGGAGTTGAAGGAACCCTCAATTTAAACCACAATACAGAACCCAATTCAAACGATGTGGTATTTCTCCAACAGTTCTGACTATTTGAAAGAAGTTGGAATTGGAAAGGCTTCAAAAAAGCACATCCTATTTTGTTTGCAGGGACCTAATTTCTTATTGGAGCTATTATACTTGGTTAGGGACTTGTCTTCTTCATTTTCTGTTAATCTAGAACTATAAATATTCTTCGTGTTTTCTTGAAGTTAAAACCAAGATTATTCAAAATAATCTGTAGAAAAATTTCATCTTGACCATTGGGCGACTGTATTATGATGTTCTCAACAATCCTCGACCTGGAGGATAGACATCAATTATCCTAAGTTGTTGCTCACATTCCAAAAAAAAAAACCTAACTTGTTTCATACCCAAAAGGTGTGCGAGCCAGAGCTTTGTTAAAGACATGTCCCAATTAAATACACTGTAATAGGTTATTTCACTTTAGTCAGTCTCTTGTGAAATGACACTTGGCCTCATGTATACTGGCCTAATGATTGTAAAGCGCAGTCATTGGTTTGTAGCTAGAGAATCTTATTTCATTTAAATGCTGCGTATGTATATGTTTCCACTTCTGCAATGATCTCACCACCACATTATTTTGTAAGTAAGTGGGTGGGGGACATGGGATTCAAACCCACCACCTCAATGGGGTGAAGTGGCCTCTAACCACTGAACCAGTGTTTGAATCCCAACCACTGCATTTTTTTCTTACTTTTCTCTTTACTGGAGTACCTACTCCACATGTGCAATAACCAAAAGAGAATCGTTGGACTTAGGATCACCTTTGCAATTTACATTGCAGAAACCTGGTATATCCAATGGTTGACACTTTTGGACAACATACCTCAACCTTGGACTTCTTTGAATATCAGATAGTACTACTCGCAGCTTCCACTTATGAAATTCAGATATAATATCTACTATAAATCGCACTGTTTAGAAAATCAGACATCTTAATTCATACAACATAAAAAAAACAAAAATGTGAAATAAAAATCAAATAGAGGTATAATAGCAAGCCTTTACAATAAGGGTTTTTCATGTTTGTATCATGTTCATTCTTCTTTGCAGCTATATCTATATTTGTCCATGACTAAAAAGTTACAGAAGTGCCCATGAATAAAAAGTTACAGAAGTGCTCATTCAAGAACTCTCTGCTTGCCATTAACCATTTATGATAAAACGCTAAAACACTCTCTTTAAGTTTCAGATGCTGACATACCAAAAAAACTGCAGTATAACAAAGCGGTGTTATGCTAAGTTAGATAGTTTTCAAGTTGATCCTATGTTGTATCATAAATTACGTGCAGTCTCGCCATTCTGTTTGAATTTTTTTATTTTATGGTGTTGCTTGTAACAGATGACTTCTCAAGTCATTATCTTTGAGCATGAGGGCAACTGGAGCAAGGCCCTTGAGAATTATGACTTACAAGTAAGGTCTGACGCAATGCTGCAAATGGATGGTGGTTTTGGAAATATGTTGCTAGAAAGTAACCAACCAACATCCTACCTATCTGCTCCTAAATTGGAAAATGAGATGAGGCAGAGGAACTCTTACAAAGGGTTGATCAGATCTTTGCAGCATATTGGTTGCACCCATGTTCTGGACTTCTATTGCCAAGGATTGACCTCTAGGAAGCAGCACTTTCTGTGTGATTTAGAGTTTATTGAGCTGCAGGTTTTCTTTAAAGAATTATTTTGTTTATGGAGGGAGAATCTATAATGTATCCATCCATTTAATTCAGGCTTTGCTTAACATGTCCTGTAATTTTCTTTGCTCAAATGTAGTATGAGGCTGCTTGGCGCACTGGGAACTGGGATTTCTCCGCAATTTACGTCGGTACTTATTCTTCTCAGTCTGTTCAACGTAGTAAAAGTGGTCATTTCCACGAGAATTTGCACAGGTAATTTGAACTCTTTTGGGCATATTTGCTCTTACCTTGCCATTTGCAGATGTACTCATTCCGTAGCAGGTATGGATCTCAGGAATGTCTCAACCTATGTTTTGCCTATTGAAATCAGAATGCAATTGATAATTTTTTTCCATGATTCAATTTTCATTTAGACTGTCAATTGTTTATATTGTTAATTGTTTTCTCTTTATCTTTCTTCCTCTATCTCTGTGTGCGAGTGTGTTGTTCAGCTTGTCAATTCTACCTTGACTTTCTTGTGGAAACACTTAAAAGTGTCAACATTAAGTATATTGTCAAGATATGGACGAAGATATAACATTATCCTAAAAGGAATGAGAAAATACGTTAGAAAAGAAATATAACCGAAAAGGAAGGTGAATTTTGGCCAATGATTTTGAATCAGAAAGACACTAGAACTTGAAGGTCTAAAAAAAATATCACTAATATCTCGGTCGTGAAACACCGTGGTACAATTTTTGAATCTAGTCACTTTTAAAATGAACAATAACTTTATACACTGGATAGATAAGTAATTCACCAGAATTTTTAGTCTTAAGACCTTAGAGTCTAACATGTATACTCGTAAAAGTTAACGTCTTCATATTTGAATATTTGATCTTGATAGTGTGAGGACATGTGGCGCAGTGGTAGAGTTGCAGGGCTGCAACCTAGAGGCACACATTCAATTTCTGAAAATAAACTCTCCACAAATTATGTGGGGGCAAGGTCTGCGTACATCTTGCATGTCTCTGACCCTGCCCATTGTGGGAGCTTTGTGCATGAGAGTTGTTTACTAAGGACATGCTAAACCTCTAAAAGAGAAAGCAGAGATGGGGTAACTATGACGAAACCTACATATTCCATGTGTATCTTGATGGAAATAAATATGTTGAAAGTGTTTTATTATAGTGTTATGACGTAAATATTGCTTGTTCTGACTGGTTGTGGAATGTAATTATGGAGTACATGATCATGATTGTTGCTGAAACTTCAAAAAAAATTAGGGAGGGAGGCCTCAACATTGTGATAACATGACATTCAAACAGAGACATGCAATATCTTTTATTATCGCCTGATGTCAGATTTGTTATTGCAGTTAGAAGTGTTAATGGATGGTCAATATTCAATTTTTATTCTGATTTATTTCTGTAATGCACCTCTAGTAAGTTGTCTAGACAGTTGTATCTTTCTGTTTAATCTGTATCTTACACAATTATTATTATTGATGGGCTGGAACAATAGTTGTTTGAGAGAACTGCAGGAAGGAAATTTTGATGAATTTCATAAAAAGCTGAAAGATTCAAAGCAGGTAAAATTCTTTTCTGTTTTATTCACACTGACAGGCTGTTTTATCTTGTGATTTATTATGTTTCATCCATGCTAGGAACTTGTGCGATCTGTGTCTCATGCAAGTGAAGAGAGCACTGAATATATCTACTCAACAATTGTAAAGCTTCAGGTACATTAGTCCATTCGTTATTACTCTACGTGGTTTTATACAGTTTATTTAAATCGTATAACATCACTCCAAGAATGCATTAGTTCATATCGTAAGCCAGAGTATAGTTTATAAGGGTAGTGGTTTAACATCTGGAAAATGTAGTAGTAATGATTCTGATGGAGTAGATAATATCTGCTGATAATCATTGACAGCTGTTACAAAAGTTTATAAACTTGAAGCCAGCAGCCAAAGAACTGGATGGTCATGACATTTGAATCATACTTGAAGTTTTCGAATTTATAAGCATATCTACAATGCCTTGAACTTTAAATTTCCATGAAGCCTAAAATAGTTGAAGACGTATGGCCTTGTATTTCTCAACTCACTGAGAACTACAAAATACCTCGCTGGGGTTTATTGAATCCTTGTGCAGATACTTTACCATCTTGGCATCGCGTGGGATATACGCTGGATATCATCTCCGCATGAGAGTGTAAAACTCTTTCCAGAGAAGCAAAACAAATTGGCAGAGCCTCTTGTTCCTAGCATGGAACAGGTATGTATGTATGCGAGCATGGATTTGTCGTAACTTTACTTTTCCAAATGCTGGTTATACCACTCAGTTCCTTAATGTACTTTACGGTAATTAGATATCCAAGATATAAGCCATCTTGTATGCTACTTCTGAACTATGGTTGTGTCATATATTGCCTATTTGCATCCCTTTTATTTCTAAACCTATTTGTGTCAAAAAGTAAACAGTTAATACATTTTCTCCATGTTGTCACAGTTATTATTCTTATTGTTATTTTAGGTTGTGATTTGTAATTCTGGTTGATTCAAGTTAGTTTCTGATTGTCAATGTAGTTATCATGGCTAAATATGGATTCAAGCTCCATTTTAGAGCGGACACAGTTGCATATGAACTTGTTAGAGCCGTTCATAGCATTCAGGCGAGTTCTACTCCAAATCTTGAGTTGTAAGGACTGTACTGTGCAGCATCTTTTGCATTCTGCATCCACTCTTCGTAAGGTATCATCTGCTTTGCACAACATCAAGAAACCTGGAGTTAGTATCACTTTGTGATTTTTTTTTAAATGTTACAGGGCTCTAGGTTCTCTCAGGCAGCAGCAGCATTGCATGAAATTAAGCTCCTCTGTGCTGGAGCCGTGGACCAACACTCAACTTCATATTGGCTTGGAAGGGTACTAACTTTTTCATTATTGTTTCCTTATTTTCTTGAAATCTCAAGAGTTTGTGCTATGAGTATTTAAACATATGTTTCTTCTGTTAATAGTAAGAGGACGAAGATAGTCCAGATCAAAGAATTTGGGGAGGACTGAGAAATTTTGAAATTTTGTGCTTACTACAATGCTAGAACAAACGTGCTATATGATCAGTGCATAGAAATGGTTACCATCCCATTCAACAAAGGACTTCTCCAAGACAAAACAAAATTACTTGATTGGTTGAGCTTAATGCCTAAAAACCATGCGAACTTATCGGAATCTTATTGTTGGTAGTTGGTACACATTCAACTCAAGAATTTTTTTGTATATTAATTAATTGATCACCACAATATCTGAAAGATTTGCAATTCTATGCTTTTGACTAGAAAACTTGCAACCATTACGATTATCTCTTCATTTGCATGGTGCATTCAGAACATGCTGCTAAAGCATTTTTATTTCTTGGTTCTGTAAGCTCAAGAACCTTGCTTTTCTTATGACTTTTATGCGTCATTCAATTGGTTCTATTTGTTAATATGCTATGATTAGTTCACTACTATGCAGTCGATTTTTTAAGTTGTCTTAAGTAAATCTTGAGTAGCTTATTTGTGGTTTCTGTTTACATATACTTGTTGTATATGACAGTTTGCTTTTATTGAGCTCTCAGTTCCATCAACTCAAATCTCTTTGGTCTTTTGCAATTTCAACACCACTACTTTGTCTATATTCTGGTACAAACTTAAGTGGTATCTAACTGTGCATTGGCAGCTTGAAGAAGCAAAGCTATTACGGGCTCAAGGTCAACATGAAATGGCTATTAGCCTGGCAAAATACATCGCACAATATTGGCAATCAAGTGAAGAAGCTTCAGATGTGTATCGGCTGGTTGGCAAATGGCTGGCAGAAACTAGATCTAGCAAGTAATAAAGTTTCCTTTTGTCCAATAAATTGAGTTGTAGTTGCCTTTTTTGTTTATCAAAAATGTTGATTCTTCCGCCCAATGTTTGTTTAACTTGCTTGCAGCTCAAGAACTATTTTGGAGAATTATCTGAAACCTGCAGTTTCACTTGCTGAAGATCACAATAGTGTAGACAAGAGGGCCATTGAGAGACAAAGTCAAGCTCAATTTCATCTTGCGCACTATGCAGATGCTCTATTTAGGTCGTATGAAGAAAGACTTACCTCTAATGAATGGCAATCAGCAATTTGTTTAAGGGAGCACAAGGTACCATAGTTTCTGTGTGTGTGTGTGTGAGAGAGAGAGAGAGGTGAGGTTATTTTCCAGAAGCTTCATGTGGGTCTTGGTTCTGCAGTCTAGAGAATTGGAAGCACTAGTAAGGCGACTAAATAGTTCAAGAAAGGTAGTCCCACGCCCATTTAACTTTGTATCGTTGAAGATGCATGTGTATCATAGCAACATTTGGTGCATTTCATGATTCTGTACCCTTGTGATAACATTCTTATCTTCGATACTTATAGGCAGAGAGGGCAGAATATCAAATAAAAATACAAGAGTTACAAAAACAACTCACAATGGACAAGGAAGAGGCTCAAAAATTGCAGGTAGCTTTTGTTTCTTCATATTTTCATAGTATGATAGAATTGTACACATGCAAACATACATGGAATTGGTTTATGTCTAAATATTTGATGTTATTTATTCCCAACACCATTCTTATTTTGATCGGAGTCATTTAAATGGGTTCCATGATAAGCTAAATATGGTTTCTGTATTTATATTTATTGGTAAAAATGGATGTTTTTAATAATGATATATCTGAGTAAAATTGTTTTGTTGCCTTTGTCCAACCTTTCAGGAGGACAGGGACAATTTCCTTGGCCTAGCACTGGAGTGGTATAAACGCTGTTTGGTCATAGGTGACAAATATGATGTAAGAGTGGTATGTATAGTATCTTATCCTGCTGAAGATATGTATCATACACTTGTAGTGTAGAAAGGTGGTTACTAACAGGGAATGCATAACATTGTTAATAACAATTGCATTTTGAAGTTTGTTAAATTTATTTTTTCGTATATTCTTATGGAATATGGACTGGAAATATACTTTGTAGTCTAATTGCCTGTAGAAGATTCCTTGGGGATTGTATTAGTTTATTTTTTCGAAAATATCTATATCCTGTTAACAGTTGAATCCAATGTTTTTGAGGATTAATATATGTGTTTGTAGGTGTTTCGGCTAGTTTCATTATGGTTCAGTCTCTCGTCCAGAGAAAATGTTGTACAGAGTATGCTTAACAGTATTGATGAGGTACGTACTACATATTGGTGAGGTACATATTTGATGGAATTACTAGTCAATGGTTCATATTCAAGATGCTGGAATCATAATTTAGAAATTGGTGTTGGATATTCCCTTGTTTCTTGTTTATTAGTCCTCCTTTGTTCTGGCGTATCCTTTAGTGTTGTCCATATTGAATAATGTCGTCATCAAAAAGTCTGTCAACCATTTGCACTTGAACTTTAAAGTTAATGGTAATGTGGTTGAAATAGATTTGCAGTCAAACTGAAATTGTTATGACCTGGCACAAAATTTGCGAGGTGCTCTCCTCTTTCCCTATTTTTGGTTTTTCCCCTGAAAGGTGCCTCTCCAGTTTAAATACTTGGTTCTTCATATGTATATGTACTATGGAGCATTCACTCTTTTTATTTTTATTTTGGTAAGTCTGGAGCATTCACCTCATATAGAGTGGGGGGTTCTGGGGTTCTCAGAGAAATTATTATGCCCCTCCCAAAATATAGAACTCTAAAGATAACTGGGGAATAAGATAACTGTTTGAAATACCATTGAATTTTGTTTTTCTGTTTTGTTTTGTTTTTTTTTTGCGTTTACTTATACCTTATGATCAATTCCCTGTTAAAATGCACTTCAGGTTCAGTCCTATAAATTTATACCATTAGTGTACCAAATTGCTTCAAGAATGGGCTCAAAGGATGGGCTGGGGCCTCATAGTTTTCAGGTTGTGAACTGGGACCTTACTTCTTTGTTAAGAAGCTGGTGTTCTTTGATTTTTTATAAATTTTTTGAATTTGCAGTTTGCTTTGGTTTCTCTTGTGAAGAAAATGGCAGTGGACCATCCACACCATACAATATTTCAGGTATTTGAGTTTCTGTTCTCAATCGACGTGATGAAAGAGTTTCATAACTGCTACAGGAATGGTTTCTCATGTCTATGGATGAGGCTTTGACCTGTATGTGTGAATATGCTTTTCCGATAAGTAGTTACTTTCCTAATATCTTTGATGCTAGCTTCTTGCCTTGGCTAATGGTGACCGCATCAAGGACAAACAGCGCAGCAGAAACTCATTTGTGGTGGATATGGATAAAAAACTTTCAGCTGAAAATCTCTTAGAAGAATTATCATCATATCATGGAGCTATTATCGGACAAGTACCTCCTACCATTGTTTCTTGTTCATTTTCTTTTCATTCAGTGAGCTGGGACTGGCTGATGTTTATTTGTATTTTTTTTACCAGATGAAACAAACGGTCGAAATCTATATTAAACTTGCAGAGCTTGAAACGAAGCGGGAGGTTAGTCAAACAGTTTCAAGAACCAACCCAATTTTGGTTCTCCCATTGTGTTTTTCTTCTTCTTGTGGTGCCTTAGGATTTCTTAATCAGTATAAATATTTTTGAGAAACTAGTTGAGAACTGCTCAAACCACTTTTTCTTGAAAACTACTTGACCAAATCAAATAAACAGGACACCAATAAAAGGGTAGCAGTACCAAGAGAAATCCGCAATGTTCAACAGCTGGAGCTTGTAAGTACATCATTTCTATCTTTAATCTGTGACCTTGGGATTTTCTATCAAAATTATGATTAAGAAATAATTGAGATGTATTGCAGATAAGTAAGTTTGTTGTTGATTCTGTTATTCTAGCTTTAGCTTTCTCAAGTATGGTTAATGCCCTGTTCCCATCTTTGGGTTAAACAAATACTCTGGAGATGGTAATTAAATTTTAAAAAGTCTTTGTACAAAGCTATCATACTGTGATATCTCTTACAAGCTATCAAACTTGCTTCATGAAGTACAAAATATTTAACTTCTTGTAGTGGCTTAGTGGCATATAACTGTCTTTCCATGTTAAACCAACCTGCAATACATGTCTTCATCTATATGTACTGTTGTGCTCATGCACTGACTCGTAATATGAAATATTTGCTGTGGTGTCTGGATAAAGTTTCAGTCATTATCGTGTATCGACTGAAAACTAGTTCTGGATGTTACTCCTTTATATGATATAAATACAACAAACAGGTCTAGGTGTTCTAGTGCTAAAATAGTTGATAAAAGTGTAGTAGGAGATGGTAAAATGAGAAGATATAGATGGAAGCAATAAACAAGGATATGCGTGCTATAGAATTAATGGAGAGCATAACTTTAGATCATTTGCCCGTAACTTTAGATGTTCATAACTTATTTTCCTTGTGATTCATGAAGCCCACCTGAAATGTTTGGATTAAGGCCTGACTTATAATGAGTTTGAAATTGAATAACCCAAGTCTTTTTGGTGTTCGCTTTTGTAAGTGAAGACAAAGTACCATCCTGACCATTCCCTTTATCAATAATCTTTTCTTGTATAATAGCTTACGAAAGATTGTTATGGGCAAAGGAAAATGTCTTTTGTTGGGAAGCAGATGTTCATATTTTAATACTATTCCTTGTTTCTTGAAGCAAACAATATAGACCTGAAAAAAGCAGCAACAAAATGTAGATGGAAAAAAATCGTATTCTAATGAAAAGGAGGACTTAAATTAAAATATCCTTCTACAGGAATTTTTTTTTCTCAAGAGGTTCAATGCTCTCAAAAATAAATTCTTGTAAGGGATTGAAATAATCCTTATATTAAGGATATGAAACCTTGAACCTTTTCGTTTCTTTTATATTTTTCAGGTACCTGTAGTGACAGCAACCTTTCCGGTTGACCGCTGCTGTAAATATCCTGAAGGCTCTTTCCCATACTTCAAAGGATTGGCAGATTCTATAACGTATGCTAAGCTATATGTAGCACTAAGTTAATTCATTATATATGTTTCTTTCTAATATCTTAATATATGCTGATGAGACATGCAGGGTAATGAATGGAATAAATGCTCCAAAAGTGGTTGAATGTTTTGGTTCTGATGGTTGCAAATATCGGCAGCTAGCAAAATCTGGGAATGATGACCTAAGACAAGATGCTGTAAGACTTTGAACTAAATTCTACCTTAGATTTGGTATTGATAGCTGAAATGATAATCTAAGCACATATCAATCCTCTAAAAGCATAACAGGCCTAACAATGATTCCGTCTTCATGTTCCGTATGGTTACTTCCTCCTAGGTCATTTTCCATCTCTGGCTGTCAGATTATGGATTTTAGGTTTGTGATCAATGCAAGAGAAATAAAGAAGGAACTGAAGAACTCTCTAAACCTTTAGAGAGATTGTTAAAATAAAAGATAAAGATTGATTTGATATATCGCGTAGTACAAATAGAGCCATTATATAGGGGAATATAGCAAAGTCAAACCTAAAAACTAAGGAATTTAGAAATAAAGGAAACATCATCAGAACCTAAATCAACATATACTAGGAAACTAAATCATAATAATATATTCTAACAAGGATCATAGACATAAGTTATGAGGCAGGTCTTGAGTAAGAGAAAATAAGTCTCCTCAATATGGGAAAACCTGTCATGTGGATCTGGTTACAAGCAAGATGGTCCTCACAATGCTATGTACAAGAACATCCCAGAAGCACATGTTTACAGCCTTACGATCCAACTTCTCATAAGAAAGCTCTGAATGCTTCTTCAGCAAATTCAAGCCATGCTTAAATGACCGTACCACAATGACAGCATGCATTTATCCCAAATATTAATGCAGGCCAAACAAACCCTCAGTGAGAAAAACTACTAGCAGCACGCCATTTGGTATTATCGTTTGCATCGTAATCCTATCTAAGGTTACATTCTCCAGTAACTCTTTCTGCATCTCTATTATATGTACTTGCACCTGTCTTTTCCTACCTCCATCTTCATTTCTTCAAGTTTTCTACATTGTATTTTACATCTTAGATGGTTATCTATGGTGAAAGAAATATTAGAAAATTTTAATGAACTCGAATATCTTTAAGGGCCAAATGTGTCGAATGAACTTACTCACAAGGATTTGGCCTAAGGTTACTCACTATGATATGGAATATGGACTGTAGTACCCAGGTCCTGGTCACTATGATATGGACTGTAGTACCCAAGTCCCTTGTGATCGGTAGACTTGTGTGGGCGGGGCCTGAGTGCCTGACAGGCTACCAAGTAAGGTGATGAGTCACCTGGTAAGGGTGTGTAGTTCCTAAATCCCACATCGCCTAGGGGAAGAAGGGAAATACAAAATATAATAGGCCAAACTTCCAAACTAGTAACAACCGGTTTTCCTTGAAGTGGATGAACCATATTCCATAGGAACTCCGCAGTTAAACATGCTTCTGTGAGAGCAATTATGGGATGGGTGACCTCCTGGGAAGACAAAGCCTGCGGGCCTGTGAGCCTTGGTATGGCTGGCCCAAAGCGGACAAAGTGTTACTAGTATGGAGGGGCGGGCTGTTACAAGGACACTCGGTGTTGCTTGGCTGATGCCGGCATTTTGATTTTGATATTAACAATAAAGGTAGAATAAATCTCTTCTGGACCTCAACAAAGAAATTCTTAGATGGCCATGCCATTGAAACAAAGGTCGGACAGATTCTGACTTCATACCCAGGTTTAGAGTCCTCCTAAATTCTATCCCTCCACCAGTATACTGTAATAAATCTATTATAGCAGGTCAATTTTCTATAATAAAATCGTAACACGAAGAATACACACAAGTTTTAAGCTTGATTGGTGTGATTAAGCTGACAATTTACTTGCATAAAAAATAGTATCAAATGTATAGGCTATAAGGGGTCAAAAACCCTGTAGAGTAGAGCATGCAAGACTAAACAAAATGATTCGTAACAAATTAAAACTATGCCAAAGTACAGGATGCAAGTGATTTAGCAAGAAATTGCCTAATTCTATGGGGGACAAGTTGGTCCAAGGATTTCACTAATATATGAAGGAGATCATGCGTATTGGACCTGGCCCTGAAGAGTTCTTACATTAACACAACAAACCTCTCCTAATTGAAGCAATTGGAAAGAAATCTCAGTGAGAACCATCTCAATTATGTACGATCAGTAGCTGCATTCATAATGAGACTACGATTGGTCTCTTTTCTGCTACCATTGTAGGCCTGTTTGCATGGCATTAGGTACATTAAAGTATTTGCTTACACAACACAACTAAGGGAAAAAATCAGATACGATGATTCTCTACGGTGCATACATATGTACTTAATATATGGCCAAAAATTCGTCTCTACTGTTTTATTGTATGCATCCATGGTAAATAAGGCAAATATTTTGCAGGTTATGGAACAGTTTTTTGGTCTGGTTAACACATTTTTACAGAATAATCGGGATACATGGAAAAGAAGATTAGGTATAAGAACATACAAGGTAATTTCTGCATTTAATTATTGCAACACATATATCATGTATATATGAAAATTTGGTATTAGTGACAAATAGTTGCTTTAAACTTTACAAATCCTCAAACTAAATTCTTTTATCAGGTTTCTTGAACTTCAGAAATAGACATGCATGTTAAGTGGATTGTTTGTTGTTGTGGGTTTAACAATTTCAGTCAAACTGTTTCCATAATTTGTTTTCTTCTTGAATTCTTGGTTCAGTTATATTCTTTGCTGCAGTAATACACATTATATGTATGCATAATTAATGAGGAAATACTGGTACTATAATTTGTGATTTGTTTTACCTTCTTGTTGCTAGGAGATAAATTTTTGAACTTTTCAAGTGCAAGTAAGATCCCTGTGTGGGTTTATTGTTTTTGGCTTTTGTAGCGCTAGGCCAGTCGTTGGACGTTACTTCTTTCTTTTCTTTTCTTTCATCTCGTTTCCTTGAGATTTTGTTATCTACGGATATGTGTCACACCAATCGCATTTATCAAAAACTGGTTCTCTTTTAATGGTCTGTGTATGAAAAATGTGAAATCATTGTTCTTATGAAGTTTGTAATGAGTGCATAGCTGTTGATGACATAGGTGGTTCCCTTTACTCCAAGTGCTGGTGTTCTTGAATGGGTCAATGGTACTCTGCCTCTTGGAGAATATCTTATAGGGAGGTCAGTGAAATTACTTTTGTTCCCCCCCCCCCTATTTTGTGTGGTTTCCTATGATATTTTAACTATTTTAGTGTCTGACTATTTAAATTTTACTGTCAGCACGAGAAATGGAGGTGCTCATGGCCGCTATGGTATTGGAGACTGGTCATTTAGTAAATGTCGAGAGCACATGTTAAATGCAAGTACCATAATCTTCTTTCATCTACAGAACAATAGTTCTATATCAAAAAAATTCCTATTTAGAAGTTCAAGGTATCTGCCAGCATTTTGCAAGTCATTAGAACCTCAAGTCAAGATTGTATGTTTCGTAGCCACCAAGCAATGAAACCCAGTGTGCTTAGGTAGCTAGAGCATCTGCTGCATATTAGAGGGAATTAAGGGGTTCTTATATGAATATGATACAACAGACGGGTCTTACAATTTTTCAGCTTAGGATTGATTCACTCATTGCAATGATTAGAAAATAATTCTAATTCCATAATCTCCATAAATAACATCCTAAGTAGAGAATTATTTTATCCTACATATAATGATATAATCTTGTAATATGTTTAAAATTATGGCGAAGATATTTATTTAAAGTCACTTCTGCTGCAAATTGAGTGACAATATGCACTTCTATCTCAGAATGAAAGGAGAATCGAGCAATAATATTATTCTACAACTTCTTATCAAATAGTGTACAACCTTGATAATTTTGTGTTTGATATTATCACTTTGATGGTATTTACAGGAAAAGGACAAGCGGAAAGCTTTCCAGCAAGTTTGTGAGAACTTCAGGTTAATGAGCCTCTTAAAGTTCACAAGCTCTGTTTCTAAGGACCTAACATTACTGGGTGAGTATTTAACTTTATTGAGACGTCATGCAGGCCTGTCATGCATTACTTTTTCTTGGAGAGGTTTATGCAACCTGCCGACTGGTTTGAGAAGAGACTTGCATACACAAGAAGTGTGGCAGCTAGTTCAATGGTCAGCTTACTCTACTCTCTGAAAGTTTATATATATTACTTTTCAAAAGTGAAAGTTTTGATTCCTCTTTGAGCAGACATTATTGCTCGGTTTGTTCTGTATTATTGAAACAACAGCTCGTACATGTCTAAACTGGTAAAAACGATATGAATCGCCACATCATGTATATAAAATAGATTGCTGAAGGTGCATTACTACAAATGGATACATTTCTATTTGAGATCTTGGTAATATGGATGTCATTTTGCGTCTTTCTGATTATATAAGCTATTGTTGTGGAATGGTTAGACCATTCAGTATTATTCTGAATATAACAGTACATATCTTCAGATGTGTGACCCTTCCCAAACCAATTTTCTGACTGCTTCCAGAGAGTCTATAACCATGCGAAAAGCTTTGTAAAAGTTCACACCAAATTAGATCTAGGAATATGACATGAATATAAAAAAAAATTTTAAATACTTCCTATTGAAATGTTCATCTTTGTTGCTTATTGCATCTGTCTTTATCTACATACAATGAATTTTCAGCTCTTTCCTTTTTTTCCCCCTCTTTTGGAGGTTTTGTAGTGATATTCAATCAGAATTATAATTTGGGACATCTTAATAGCTTCAAGTGTTGCACTCTGTGATCATTTTCAATATTTAATTGAATCATTTGCCATTTCAAAAAGGATCCAAATTCTGTTTTTCCAGTAACTGACCAAACAAATATCTTCTAATGGAGGATAAGTATTACTGTTACATAATACAATTAAAGAAGTTTGTGATACTGATTACGTACTAATTTTGTTTTCAAGGTGGGTTACATTGTTGGCCTTGGAGACCGACATTCCATGAATATCTTAATTGATCAAGCCTCTGCAGAAGTTGTTCACATAGATCTTGGAGTTGCATTTGAACAAGGCTTGATGCTCAAGACACCAGAGCGGGTTTGTTCCCTTCCTGCCATTTTCTTTCCCATTTCACCTTTCTACATTTCTCCATTATCATATAGTATTGGCTCTCACTTACTTTGCATGAAATTTGTGTGTATTTGACAGGTTCCATTTAGACTGACAAGAGATATAATTGATGGCATGGGTGTCACTGGGGTGGAAGGGATTTTCCGAAGATGTTGCGAGGAAACTCTGTCCGTTATGCGGACAAACAAAGAAGCATTGCTGACCATCATTGAAGTATACTCACATGGCTCAGTTTATTTCTAAAATAAATGAAGCGTGGCTTTTACTTCTTAATATAACTCGTAATTTTCTGCAGGTCTTTATCCATGACCCCTTGTATAAATGGGCCTTATCTCCTCTGAAAGCATTGCAGCGCCAAAAGGTAGTCATAATCTTCCACAATTTTGTCCAACTACAAGATCTGAGAGAGGGAGAGAGAATTATCGGCTTTTGCACTTGTCTTAAAAAGCTTTTGTGCAATGGATTTTAGAGTGAAAATTAACAGGCATGATTATTACTGGGTCTCAACAGTAGGGTAAAATACATTTCTGCTCATGCTGTTTTTTCGTTTTTTCCCTTCCTGTTTTTGGTTCTTTGTAGGAAAGGGAGGATGATTTGGAGACTCTCTTGGAAGATTCTCAAGAAGAATATGAAGGGAACATGGATGCTGCACGAGCACTAATGCGTGTCAAGCAAAAATTAGATGGATACGAGGAAGGTGAAATGAGAAGTGTACATGGCCAGGTAGTTTTCCGGTGTCAGCACAACACTTTTCGTTCATTCCTTTTTTATTCACTTATTTACTAGGTTTTCTTGCGTGACATTTATCCCCTACATAGGTTCAACAACTTATACAAGATGCCATAGATTCCGAACGTCTATGTCAGATGTTTCCTGGATGGGGGTCGTGGATGTAATATTCTTTGTGATCATAGACTTGCGAATCCAATCATCGTGTACAGGCGGCTTTTACTATGAGCATATTCTTGAGTTGTTTTTCTTGCGTAATTGAGGCTCTTATGGATTTTTGTGAATCACTTGTGAAGCGGTGAGATCAGGTGTACAAGGGGTGTTTTTTGGACAAAGTGATAGGGCGAGGTGTATTATTAACGGGAGGTGTATAGAGGGGGTAAATTTGTTTAGTTTCCAATATAATCAGTTTCCATTAAATTGTTATTTCTTGATGTGAATACTACTTTTTTTATTTGGCATTTTTTTTTTTTACATTTCCCCATCTTCCTTTATTAATGAATGTTGCTTAAAATTGCTTAGTTGATTATTTAGTTTTATTAAATTTCATATTGTACAACACAAAAATATAATATAATATCAAAAATAAAGAAAGCATGGTGTGTTTTTGGATCAGGGAACATCGGCGACTGCGAGTGTAATGTTCCTTAAAATTGCTTAGTTGATTATTTAGTTTTATTAAATTTCATATTGTACAACACAAAAATATAATATAATATCAAAAATAAAGAAAGCATGGTGTGTTTTTGGATCACGGAACATCGGCGACTGCGAGTGTACAGGTGATTAGTTTTTTAGACCAACACCCAAACACAGCTCAAACGCATCGGTGATATTTTTCTTTTGCAAGGGTATTAAGGTAATTTAGAGTTCAAAATTACAATCCCATGGAAAATTACCTCTCTTTATTTGGCCAAAATTCATACAAAAAAGCAGCGACGACTCTTCCTCAATGGTGGTTACCTACGTGTTTTTGTGCTATATAAACAGGCAGTCGCGGTCTCTCTTCTTCCTCCTCTCCAAGTAATTTTCTCTGAGTTCTTCAATTTTTTTGCTCCGTAAGTTCTTACACCGCCTGCCTTCTTCGTCCTTCCTCCTTTGATTCCAAAAATGTATGTCTCCTTCCCTTGAGCTCTTGCAATTTTTCGATTTCTGTTGTTCTTTTGCTTTTGTTCTTTTCGTAGATTCAGTGTTATTCTTCTGCTTCTGTTCTAATTCATTTATTTCAATATTTTTTTTCGTACAATACAATAGAGTTTCAAATAAAGTCTAAAGGACAAGGGATGATTTGAGATTCTTTGTTTGTCTGCCCACGAAAACAAACATCACTTTTCTAACTTGAATATATGATTATGACACTAAACCAAATAGAGATGTATGAAAATAATTAAGAATGTTAATGTACTAGAGCGAATATGAGGCGGGTTTGCAGGCCCCAACGCCGCTCCATGACTCAGTCACGGTTGGATTGTTTAACCTATCCTTCCCTAACTTCCCAAATCATGAACACCTCCATGAAATTGGTTATATCACATGCATATGGATTGCAAACTGTGAACAACTTCTGCCAATTGATGGCTACTTGCCCTGGCCATCCAACTCCCCAAACGCGGATCAAGATGTTTTAAACAATGCATTGCAAGCTTCGAGACTTTAATTCCATGTCAAGTATCAGAACTTTTTTCGGCCTTCAGGCTTTTATGCACAACAAGGGATGGCTTAGTCCAAATTATCTTGCTTAGTCATTTGTACTCCCTTTCTACCCGTTCTGATGGATCCATCAGGATATTATCTCTCTCCATTTTTTAACCCTAGCTCCAACCCTTTTAGTTATCAACATTAACCGTATGACATCAAATGCATATACATCCGATCTTGTTGCATAGTAAAGGTACAGACATACAACAAGCTCTGTTAAATTGTAGATCTGCAACACAAGGCTGTACTCCTAATACTGCAATTAACAATTTGCGAAGTGAGGAAACCATTGTGATCCCTAATGCTTAGGGATGGCAACGGGTCGGGTACCCTTCCAATTAGGAAATATCAAAACCGTTCCAAAACCATTTAAATTTCTAAATCTGGAATTGTTCCGTAATCATTTACTATCGGGTACCCGTTTACCATTTAACTTTAAATATTTTTATTTTTTTCTTTGATGATTATATTAATATAAATTAATATTGAGTATGATTAATATAAATTATGATTTTAAAATTCAAATTAGTCTAATGTATAATTTTATTAGTATGCTTCTATAAATATATACTTTTAATATGCTTTATCATGTTATAATTTAGTATCCTAGTAGTATACCTTTATATATGATTTGTAATATTATTACTATAATGGATCTTTTTATTAAACGGTTCGGGTACCCTAAACCAGACACCAAAAATGAAACCCGACCCTAAACCATGATGGATTTGAAAACCAAAACCAAAACCGTTTCCTAAACCTATAGGATCGGTTTTCAGGTTTTAAACGGATCGGGTACCCTGTGAATAGTACTCGGATCGGTTTTTTTTGTCATCCAAGACTCTCTATTTATTTTCATTTTAGTTACAGAATATATTAAGATGACATATATTTAACATATTCAAAAGTTTCACTCAAAGCATTAGACTCTACGAATATCCCTCCACAGTTGCACAACTAAATGCCAATTAGAACATGTCCAACGCATAACCAAAAATAGGCAAAAGAGTAGAGTACTTTATTATGCTTTTTCATGGTGAAGCCTTCCAACGGGTTACTCGTAGGTTTACCTATTTCTACTTTTTCAGTTTTGCTACCTCAAATGTGCGGTACCAAAAAAGCGTTACTTAAAAGTTAAAAAAAAATTTATTGTTGTTCTGGTTCTCCACCAAAACTTCGCTCGCCATCATGCCGGCTACCTACCTAATCGAATGAACTGTTTCATCGGTGTCTCCAAATAGCTGGAGGCAGGGCCTGCAATCAGAAAAAACAAAATAAAATAAAATTGTGGACGCAGACTGTAAATCCAAAAATGCAAACCAATGGAAATCAAAGTGAGTAGCATCACTTTTTTGATGAGGTTGTATAAGTTACCCCTGGACTTAATATTGTAAACAGGACTTAATATTGTAAACAATACCCAAATGATCATCACCATCAATGCAATATCCGATCAGCTTCACCAAACAAGGATTATTCCGCATGCTTGGATGCCCCAAGAATTTCAGTTCTTGCTGGTATAAAAAAAATATATATATATGTATATATATAAAGAAGGTGATAATACAGAGACATGAAAAAGGGATGCCAGGTTGGGTTAGGGAAGAGAACATACTCGCAACCTGACAACAACGTTGTCAATATATACCACATCGGAAGTAGAAGCCAAAATCTCCCCAGATCTTCACCGTGACCCCTTGACCCTGCGGAGTTGTTCCATGGTAGACCTTGCCATGTAGGGTGACATCAATAAAGTTTTTCTCACTTAAGTTATCAGTGAACAATTCCAAGTCCTTCCATTTGAATTCCTCTAGAGATACTCCATTACTCGATTCCTTTGATCCCTGAAATTAGGCAAAATATAGCATTCTCAGCCATAACAATAAGGAGAAGATTCGTGATAGTGATATACATAATTCCCCAAACAAAATCCAAATTCATGGATGTAAGGAAGAACAAGGGCACATAAACTTGAAATAAAAACATTATTCTACACGAATTGAAGGATTGAAAAACGAATAATCAAACCAAATCAACATAATCATAACAAGAAACCATATTCTCGTACGTTCCTGCTTCCTTCAGAATAGAATAGAGAACGCTTTGAAGTTTAGGGTTCCTCCTCGTCCTCTTTTGCATGGAGTGGCATGAACGGTGGGCACGACCATAGCGCCGTTAAAGGGTCAAAGTCCGTTTTGAGCGCAGGTCATCCCATCCCAGCCATTGGTCAAGTCTTGTTAAATCTGGCCCCTTGAATATCAAAACTCACGTTAAGAGTGTTTTCTAACTTGACTTCTCAAATTTTAGCCCAAATCCATCTGGATGATCTATGTTACAATAAGTTTTATGGGATTTGTTTTTCTTACCGCTTATTACTTTCGTTAGGCTCCATTTAAAACTCCGTATAAGATAGAGAAATAAAAATAAAATTCATAATACCTTTCACGAACAAGCCTCTCTCATCTCTCTTTTTTCCTTTCTTCTCATTTCTTCTTCATTTGGTCACCATTACGCGAACCAGGCAACCACCATCACTCACTACCATGCCAGCGAGTATCTTCCTGGCATTCCAGACTATGTATATCACCAAAAATTAAAATAAATTTTGGTATTTCCTATGGTCTTGCAAGGCATTAAGCATCACTATGTATATATATGCATGTTGTTTAAAGGCCTTTTTCCATATAATTGTGTGGCCATAAGACACGATATAGGAGAATAGGAGATGGTGCGCGGTTGTAAATCTGCATGGAATCCGCCACGTACGTGTAGATCCCACCAGACGGCAGACACTGGTCCTTGGCTTAGCTTGGCTTGAAGGTAATGCAAATTTACATGGTTAAGTAAAATTACCACTTATTTGGTCAAACTGTATGAATTCAGAAAGTTCCAAATTTGATTATTAATAGGAGCAATATCTTTGTATCCACACATTGAATTTTGACCCAATTTATCTTATCGTTAGGTGGAAAATTTACATACGCATAAACCTGACGACTCAAGTTTAAGTTTATATCTAATATTTAAAAAACAAACTTATACAATGTCATCATCGGTTAAAAAAATTAACCCCGATGTTGCGCACTAAGGTGTGCAACCAATATGAACACACGAAAATCACCTCCTTCGATTACTATCTATCTGCCTGTTTGGCAGGGCGGCTCCACAAGCGGAGCCGCCCACGGAGCCGCTTTGCGGCTCCGTCCTGCCAAACAGGCGAAAAAGCTGTAGCTTTTTTTAAAATTTTTTTTAATGTGTGGGTCCCACACTTTTTAGATAAAAGTATTATTATTTTATTAATGGGACCCACTTAATTGTGTTTAATGGTTTAAATAAAACTATTTTTTAATAAATTAATTATATTTATGCATTTATAACTATTATAACAGTAAATTTAATATTAAAATAAAATTAATTTAATTTAAAAAATACAAATAAAATATTTATATTTAAGACTTTTAATTTTATAGGTGTTTAATTTTAATACATAATGATAAATTAAAAAATACAATAAATATAAGAAAATTAATTGATTACTTAAATATAAATTAAAAAATACAATAAATGTAAGAAAATTAAGTTGATTAATTAAAAATTACTTCAAATTAATTTTAAATATAAATTATATTTGATTAATTAAATGAATACTTAAAATTAATTTTAATAAGAATTATATTTATTAGATTACTTTTAATATAAATATAAAAAACTAATATTATAATACTTTAATTCAACAGTTTTTCCGCTAGCGTCAGTTTTTATTTCACCAAACACCTCACAGCATATTTCACAGCTTTAAGCTCAGCATATTTTTCACAGCATTTCCGCTAGCATTGAAAATCAATTTTTCCGCCGTGCCAAACGGAGCCTATATATATATGTACATATGGCACCTCATCTTCATATTTTTAAGCAAGCCCCATAACGAGAACCACGTGTGAATTGTGCAACTATCAATAATGAATTATTCGTTTGTCATCCGCCAAAGATTGTATATCATTAATTAAACTTCCATAAAATTAAAAAAAAAAAAAAAAACCATTTTGATTATTTAGTAGGCCCACCCACACCCAACCCTCCGCCACCTCACCAATCACCATCTCTTCGCCTTATAAACAAAGCGCCTACGCTAAATTTCGATATAAACGCCCTCTTCGTTTCCTTTCCTTCTCGTTAAATCTCCGCCAACACTGCTAGTTTGTCTATATCTCTCAATTCCTTCTTTCTCTCTCTAGAAAGATTGAAAATTGAATTCGGAAATGCAGGAAAGTAGTTCACTACTCTCGGTCTCTCCGGAAGGATCTCCTAGTTTCAACACCTACTCCTCCGGCAAGCACTCCGAGATTGCGGCCCGAGTCGTTCAAGAATTCAAAAACGAAACAGACTCTGACTCCGATTTTCACTATTTGAGCACCGAGAGATGTAAACAACCCGAACTAGACAATCACGACGATAACAACGACGGAGATAAAAGCGATGGAGAGTTTGAGTTTTCAATTGTATGCAGAGAAGAGGAGTCCATACCTATCACTGCCGACGACATCTTCTACAACGGACAGATCAGGCCGGTCTACCCGCTCTTCAACACGGATTTGCTCTCCAACTCTTTGTGCGCAATAAACGAGGAACCTGCCACAATGAAAACCAAAGCGACGCCGTATCCGCTTCCGTTACGACAGTTGTTCAGCGAAGAGCGGGAGCTCACATACACGACTTGTTCATCGTCGGAGGCGGACGAATTAGACGGCCCGGAACCAGGCACGTACTGCGTTTGGAGACCGAAAAAAGCGGGAGAGTCATTGCCAAGGCCTTCGGATAAGATCACAGGTTCGTCAAAGCGGTGGAAGTTTCGAAACCTATGTATCGGAGCCACAGCGACGGCAAGGACGCGTTCGTGTTCCTGATACCATTCAATAGCAACACCAAAAAAAAAAACAGAGGAAGCAAAGCAGAGAAAAACAGTATCCAGGAGGCGAGAGGAGGAGTTTATGAGGAATATGTAAAACGAAACAGGGCGGTGAAGGAAAAAGAGAAACGGCAGTCTTACTTGCCGTATCGGCAGGACCTGGTTGGGGTTGTCGCCAATGTGAATAGACAGGATCGGAATTCGAATCGATATTGCGGGTTTTTTGTCTGGGTTTTGTGTACAAATTTATTTTAATTAGTTATTAATTATGTTATTAGTAGACCTATAATCACATAGGTATGGTTTTGGCTATTTACATTTGTATGAAGTGAAAGAGTTGTATGATAATTAGTTTTGTTGATAATCAACTGGGTATGATTGCTTTTTATTCGTCATCACAACTTTATCTGGTTTTTTGTTCTTCGTTTGGCTGTGATAAGAAATTATTTGGAAGTTTTTACAACCAAGCAAAGGCTGTATAACTGAAATTGGAATTGTTGCATTTCTGAAATTGGAATTGCTGAGTTGTTTCTTGTCTCTTGGAAATTGGAATTGGGTTATAGTGGGGGGCCCATAGGTCTCCTTTTATCTCAAATTTCTAAGTGAAGTTGAAAGGATGAACCGAATGTCCAATAGCATTTTGTGTGGGGGATTGAAAAAAAATGGTTTGTTCATATAGTTAAGTATTTAAGTTAGTGGTTTGAATATCTTAACACATGTGTGTGGGAAATCGAATGATTTAATATTTATTCTGGCACGACTTAACGTTATTTTCAGATTAAATTTCGATCTGAGACTTAACCGACTCATGTGATTTGCGGATATTACATATGATCCATATGTTTACCTTCAACTGTGCGCTTTCAACGGGTTAACCTACTCATGTGATTTGTGGATATTATATATGACCCATTTGTTTACCGTCAACTATACGCTTTCAACGGGTTTACCCGTCAAAAAAAGTTTGGGGGATGGAGTTGGGCTTGGTCTATATGGATTTGACATTTGTCATATTCCATGTCAATTCCACCCTGTAAAAGCAAACCCATTAATTTGGAATTTTGGGAGAATGTGTTCAAGGTCTCACACCCTCTCCCACTAATACTCGCTCGCCTGGTTGAGGCAAGTGGGAACTTAGTGCATGCATGTATTAGATTTTTTAGTAATCGGAAGTGGAAGATGATAACAAGTTTCTAAAGAATAACTAAGAGCAACTCCAATGACAAATATGTTTTAGCACTCCAAAAATTTTGTAATTTATGCACCATCAAATTATTAAGCGGGGACTTAGAACATCTCCAATGCAACACTTGAAACTCATTTTTCAAATATTTGAAACTTACGTTTCAAATTCTACGTAAGCTACAATGGGTGTAAGTTACAATGGGGCATTTTTCACACTTGATATCGACAAGTATATTTAGGAACACCTGATGGAAGGAGAGACTTTTAATGGATGAATACTAACCCATACATCCAATAAATACTTGTCATGTGTTATTTACATGATAGAATAATTAAAATTCATTTATGAATCAAGAGAGAGAGAGAGAAGATGGACGGAAATGGGTCATTTTTGGAGTGTTTGAAATTGTTACCATTGTAGAGTTCACACATGATAATTTGGTGATGCACAAATTTTAAAATTTTTGGAGTGCTTAAAACAAATTTGCCATTGGAGTTGCTCAATTGATTGGGCTACTAATGCCCGGCACAAATCAGAACATGGAGTAGCGCTCACAAACCTCTCTCACGTTGTTGTTCTCCGGTGAGTATTTAGAGTAAGTTTCACATGGACAGAGGGTTTTATCCAGTAATCCTTCCTCCAGCACTTGCATTTTCCTGTCTCATACGCACCAAATAATGATCCAATTTTAAAAACCAAGACCTAATTCAAGATTCTTAGTGGGAAAACCAAAAAAAAAAAAGGTCAAGAATCGGAAAAAATATGATTGAAGTACGAAGCTTCACAACAATTTCTCATACTGATACCAACAAAAGAGTTAAAAAGTTGGAAGTTGATTTAGAAATAGCAGAAGAGTGGGGTAGTTTCACAGGGCAGTCTTCCTTTTACTTCTTTTGGGGGCTGGGCCATACAATACAATGCAAATCCTCCACGGGACAATTCCATGATTTGCACGACTCAAGAAAAGATGTAGCAGGATGTCATGTGGGACTCGGTTTCCCTTTTCTTTGCTGGAAATTAAATTTTTTTGTTTTCTCGCAAATTCTGTACTTATTCATAATACATCACCGTGCTTGACTTTTCAAGAGTTTCTTACAATGGCCAAAAACATACCCTTACATAGTTTTAACATGAGTTGAAAACATTCGCAACGAACAGACGCAATGCAGAATCTGTACAATAAGCCTTCAACATTTTCACTTTTTATTAGAATCGAAAGGAGTAGATTAACCGGGATGATAAGTAAAACGCAAAAGCAATTTCCATTTCTTTCTTCATGAACTTCCACTCGTTTCTTCCGGACATGACTTCATCAGCTGGTGAAGAAATACATTTACACATTACAATCTATGAGGAACTCATTTTGGGTGCCTCTCTATACTTCCCCCATGACCTGCTATAAGAACAAAAGTTGATGGCGGGAGTATTACATACCTTCATGATTATCAATCACTCTTGAAACATGGCCGAAGCTGTGATTCATGCAAAGACAGGATTTAAATCAAAAGACTCTTGTAAACCAGCAGCAAATTCCCTTGCCCACAAGTCGTAGTGAATAATTTCCTCCAATGACGGCGAGACCACTAATTCTTCTATGTGCTTGTTACATGTCAACTCAACAACCTTGAAAATGTCAAGATAACTGATCCTGAAAAGAGTGGCAAAATATGAATTAGCCGATGATCTATAGGAACAGCAAACTACCTTTATCGAAGAGCCAGCAAGCAAATAGCACATGTAATGAATAAGCATCACAGTAAACCAATTGAACTAAATGCTATACAGTAGGCTTCTTGCCAGTCTTTTTTTTACATACTTTGTCAAGCTTTTCAGGAGAAACTTAATTACAAATTTACAATGTACAAATATAAATTCTGACTCCTGCATGTGGACCCTCCAAAATAGATAAACCGGTTATCATTCTACATGGATTGTTCCCAGCAGCTGTATGATGAGACTGCTGGGAAACTCAGGAAATTCAGACATGAATATTACAAAAACTTAGATTTCTGTAATTACTATATAAAGCGAGGTAGGATCTACTTTCAAAATATGCTACCTTAGTTAAGCCACAAGACCCACAACTTTCCAGCCATTCTATTTTCAAATAAAAGTCAAGATTCTAAATTTTCACCAGAACCTCATACGGTCATACCATTGGCTCCGAAATTATCAGGATTCTAGGGGAAAAAGGAAGAAAGGACCAAGAGAAAAGGCAATTACGTATTAGTATACTTACTTCTCCTCGATGAACATCTCTACAGCTTTCTCATTAGCTGCACTAAGAACTCCAGTCATGGTGCCCCCAGCCCGTCCAGCAGCATAAGCAAGATCCATGGATGGGTATTTTACATTGTCAGGAGACTTAAATGTTAGCGAGCCAAGCCTGTACAATCCCATTTTAATCATGTAATCAGATTAAACAGAACAATAAGATCTCTGCATTTTCGCGCATTCAACAGATTACCAATTACAATGATAGGACAATTTTTCTGTTCTTTCTTATCCTCAAGATAAGAAAACTTATTTGCAAACATGTCAATTCAATGCTTGATTTCAATTTGGTCACTTCCAAAGTTAAAACTACTTAGATAGGTCCAATTGTGTGCGTGTGTGTGTATTATTCTGGTACTATATCTATTGTTCCTGTCCCAATATCTTTACTATATTTCTAGTGAAATCCCATGGGATATTGACATTAAGAACTATTGGCATGCGCTTTAAATCCCTATCTTGACAGAGAAAAAGAATAATTACTTGCAAAGATCAAGACGTGGCCAAGTTACTTCAGAGCAGTAAATTCTCTCAGGCCATGACATTGTGTACAGAATTGGCAAGCGCATATCAGGCCACCCCAGTTGTGCAAGAACAGATGAATCCTGGAGAGAGGGGGAAAAAGATAACATTAAAGATAAGGACTTGAAGAATCCAAGGTGAAAGTCAACAGGTAGCAGTGCTTTTACAAAGAACACGAGTAGTTGCTAATGTCTGTCAGTTTCAACATAGCAAGAAGATGACATAGTACAATAGACAGACCTGTGTTTCAATCATTGAATGAATGATAGACTGCGGATGAATTACAATCTCAATATTGTCATAGTCTGCTCCATACAAATAATGTGCTTCAATAACTTCTAAACCCTGTTGCAAGGAAAATGAGATTAAAGCTTTTGACTCAGACAAAAGTAGCATCATCAAGTGATGAATAATGCCGGGTTTACCAAAAAAAGAGGAAAACAATATATAAAAACAAACCTTATTAAAAAGGGTTGCTGAGTCCACAGTAATCTTCTTCCCCATATTCCAGTTAGGATGCTTCAGAGCATCAGCCACTTTCACTTCTTTCAGTTTACTAACTGGCCAATCCCTATACGTAAAGGAGTGAAAAATTCAGTAATCACCAACAAACTAGTAAAAACATAACTGAAAAACCAAAATCTGGCGGCAAGATGACTAAGAGGTGATGTTCAAAAAAGGCACTTGAAAAATAGTTAAATATTTGAATAATAAGTGATGCTCAACACTTTGATGTAAAATGGACACAATTTGATTAAGAAGTGTTGCGTTAATGTGAAGATGAAGAAATATGTAAGTATTTATAAGTTCCTGTTCTCAGTAACCATGTCTCTAAAACATGTCATTTAAAATGACCAAACAAGCAGTGGGCACAACAATAAGGTAGCACTATTGGTGGCCAGGCATTTATTTCAGAAGAAGAAAGGAAAAATACATTCCTGAGTACATCACATCCATGCTCTTAAACATTTCAGCTTAAAATAGAATTTTGACCTGAAAGCTCCTCCGGAGGCAGTTAAAATTATGCGCCGAAGTGCACCCTCTGGCAATCCTTGAATACACTGCAGAAAAAGGTGTTTTTTTAGTTCTTACTAAGGGAAGAATAAAGGAATCAAGAGACGGAATGATTAGATATTCATGGAAGAGAACAAAGGAAAATGTCTCAAAACTCAAAAGCACTAATACGAATGAAATATCTACACAGAATGTGTTATAGAAGTAAAGCTCACACCTGAAAAATGGCAGAATGCTCAGAATCAGCTGGAAGGATTTTCACATTGTATTTATTTGCAAGAGGAAGGACGAAAGGACCTCCAGCAATCAGTGTCTCTTTGTTGGCTAAGCAAATATCTTTCCCTGCTTCTATTGCAGCCACTGTAGGCTAAAAGAATCAAAAGGTAACTTTCAGCTGATAGTTTTGTCGCTAATATAGAATATCCTCTGCAGTTCTTGACCCAATCAAAATTAGAATCTTTAAAAGAGTACTGAAACGAGTCAAATGACAATCATTATCATAATGTGATCTACAAGTGTCTTTGAGCAATGCATCTCTTTCTACTAAGAAATTGATTCCAACGATTACACTTTTCAAGCTGAAAAGTGTTTTTATTATGTGAAAAAGCTTATTCTCCTCTCTCTCTCTCTCTTTTTAAATTGACAACAGCTGATATTTTATATGTAAACTGCAACTACTCATCACCACTATTGAAAGCATATCGGCATTTCAAAAAGTTATGTTGTCACCAATCACTGAGGTATAACCAAATTCGCAAAAAAAAGGTAATAATATGTGAACTCCACCCTCTTGCACCAAGTCTCCAAAAGAATTTAAGTCTTAGGAGAAAAAGAATCTAACAAATCTTGACCAGAAAACATAATCAAAGCAAGCAATATGTGAAACACAGACGAGCATACAAGAGATTTCCTACAGACTTACCTTTAAACCTGCACAGCCTACTATACCAGTAACTACACTAACAGCCTCAGGATGACGAGCAACCTGAAATTGAATCACAAGCATCACTTCTAAAAATGAAAATTGATTTCATCAGCAAAATAAAAACCAATGAATTAGATGGAAGGCTACCTCAATGACACCTTGTTCCCCAGGAATAATCTCAGGTTTTTGTTCAGCATCAGCCAAAGCCTCTTTGAGTTCATCTACTAGGGATTCATTTCGAACAGCAACTAGTTGAGGTTTGAATGTCTTCACCTGTATCAAGAATCCGTTCACTACAGTGAAAAATTCTAATATTTTCTCAGGAACAAATATAAAGTAACTTCCTCAGCTAAACTCATATTGGTAACGTGTCAGTTCTTATGTTTAAGCTCACTTACTGGTTTAGTTCTCACTATTAAGAATTGTAAGTGGAGAATTCATATTATTGTGAGTTCTATAGAGCATTAAGACTGCCTACCTGATCAGCGAGAAGAGTTACATTTGAACCAGCTGCGAGTGCCACAACTCTAAACTTATCAGGGTTCTCAGCAACTATATCCAGTGTCTGCAAAGTACAAGATTTTGTTCAAAAGCAGCTAAAGATGGGATAGACCACAATCCACAAAGCAGGCAATCATTTCGTTCAAAGAACACACATGCAGTTTTTATTGACAGTAAGGACAGGAGAGCCAGAGGGAGAGCAATCAAGTAAGGTAAATAGATAGGTAACCAAGTTTTATACACATGTTTTGTATATAGCATAGGTTTCAAAATAAAAGATATGGAAGTAAAACCTGGTTCATGCTTAAGACCGTTAACTTGATGCAAAATCAGAAATGTGATTGTTTCACTATTTTCAATGTTTTTATTTGGTTCTCAATAATATTTTACACCCCTAAAAATCAGACGGGAAATATGTTCATTAGGAACATCAGAATTGGCATTTCAAGTCTTCAACCACAATTATCTTTTGTATTTCTGTACGGTACCATTGGTCTTTTCTTACCTGAGTGCCAATGGAACCAGTAGATCCAACAATTGAAATAGGCTTCGGACCATCCCAAGTCTTACGACCGGGCTCAGGGTATGCTCGGCCTGGCCAAGCTGGTTGAGGCTGCTGAGCTGAACAATGAATTCTTATGCCATTACACTTCTTCCTCAAGGCAAATCCGCCTGAATCAGTACAGCAGCAGATTCAAGATTACATACAGCATGAAATCGTACATCCGACAACGTTTCACAGACAGCTAGGTAACATATAGGGGGGGGATTGAAAAAAAATCACTATACAATAAAATTAGCAAATAAAATAGGGAAACACACAAAAAAACAAAAAACAGAATTGAAGCAGAAACGAATAATGATGTGCCATGTAATTAGAGCTTAGAAGGTTAGTGAACCAAACAGAAAATACACTTCTATTATGTTTGATCCATGCTTTAAGACTGTCAATTCGAAAAACTCCGAATCATGTCTTGAAGCGCGTGAAAATCCATCATTCAACAAACTGTTTCGAATTAAGATCAGAATAAACTACCAATATCATGATTTTCCGCCACGGTTTTCTTCGTCTTCTCGAAATGGAAGCTCATTTTAGCCCTAAATAGAACGATAACTTTCCCACGTTTTTCACCTCTCACACCAACCAAACAAAATAATCTCTTCTCTCTGTTCGTTTTATTTCGCTCCCCAACCAAACACAATCTACTCCGCCGAACGTCTCTCTCACACTATTTCCACCTATTTCACAGCTTTCATTCCGTTATTCTCAGCAAACAAACAGAAAATCAAGAGGAGCAAATACCTGAATGCTTGAGGCGCTGAGAAGAGTTGCTGGTGGTGGAACCGAACAAGGAGATTGACTTAATCTCAGCCGGCGACAACAAATTCAAAGCCATGAATTATTTGGTTTCAAGCTTCAATCAAATCTGTTGAGCAGAGAAAGAAGAAAGAGTACAGAAGTGTAGTTTTATCTGCGGCCGGAGAACAGTGGCGCGTGCATGTGCTCTCGTTTGTTAGAGACACAATTGTGTGGTTTGGGTTTGGGGGATTTGCATTTGCATAGGCCGTGCGACTAATTAATAATTGATTTCGAAAATGGGAAATGCAAAGTGCGGGATAAGACGAAATCGGAATCAAACTGGGTGGCCACTACTTATAATCTTTATATGCTAGTAATTATTTAACTATATAGTCCTACGTCGTCGTTTTGCAAAATGTCCAAAATTAATAATATATGGAACGACGGTCGTTTTGGTTTGGATTGGTTTTGATATCTTGCACTGAGGTATCTTTTCAACTTTGATTCTAGTTGTTTTTTTATTTTACCCCTTTTGGCTTTCTTTTCGGTGATTAGGCAGCCAGTAACAGGTGTTAGAAAATTCATCCTAATAATTATAAACCAATATTGTTCGCTCTCGGTCATAAGTTCGCACGATTTTATTTTTTCACACCATCATCTATGATACTTAAGCAACAAAAAGATATTGGTTTTGTGAGAGTAAGTGAATCTTTGCTTATAAATCTTCGGTTGGTTATGTTAATCCAATATAAAATTTTATTCTTGACAATCAAAATAGACTACGAGAAAAACATTTATATATTGTTTTTGTCAATGCTCAAATCAGCCTTGGAATAATGCAGTATTCCTACCTAACTTAATATTTGCATTGAATATATTTCTCCATTTGAATCACGATGTTGAAATGAACAGGCTCTTACCAACCACTATGACTAGTCCAACGATTTTAACATGGCAGTCCATTATTGATTAAAATGTCCCAAAAAGGTTAAGAAGAAAAGGACAACATGGTAGTCAGTAAGATAGAATCACGAGGCATTGTCCACATAAGGCTGCTGAGCATGTTCAATGCCTGAACAGTACAAATATGTTAATATTCTATTAAGGGTGACAAAAATTTGGTTCCGAGTTAATTTCGAGTCGGATAACAACACATGTTCGAAATATTTACATGTCAAGACCTTAACCCGGATTAGATTTCGAATATACTCAACTGACCTAATCCAAGTTAAGATCCAAACAAATAAATCGGATAAGATTTATGTGTTTGGATCAGAACTCGGTTTTAAACCAAACAAAAAATTTATGTTTGGATCCGAATTTCAGATGTATAACTTATGTTCAAATTTGATTTAATTCATATCGAACAGATTCAGTCATCCAAACCGAACAAAGTTTTGTCACCCCTTTCCTATGAGTCACTTTCAGTTAAAGACTAAATGGTATCTACAGTAGAAGATAGTGGAGATGCCTCTATCCTTGCATTGTCTTATTATGGTAGATCATCCTGATTAAACACAATATAAAATGCAATCGGAGGAGACCTAATTCAAACTTTTGAATAATCATCCAATAATGCTTCAAAGGTTGACTGTAGACTGTAGAAATAAAACCAATTTCACTAACACAGAAAGTGACCACTTCAGAAAGTCACAACTATATGAGATCACAACATAGCACCAAGTCTTGCTAGAAAAATCAGAAGGCTTGACCCAAAAAGGAGTATTAAAAATTAAATATGACCACAAGAGTCCGATTATTCCTTCAAATTTCAACTACTCACAAGTCACAACTATGGTACTGGAAGTGACGATGGCTGAATATGAACTCTGCTAAGAGCATCCACAATGGGATGATTTTGAATTACTTGAGATGATACTTTCTTGATAAGTTAAGTGCTAAATGTTCACAATTGATATAATGGAGTGTATTTCAAGTACTTGAAATGTTACTTTTTTGATAAGTATAGCACTACATGCACACAATAGATGAAAAATGACACTTGAAAATTTAATTGTGGAAAAAGGATACTTGAGAGTTGGAGTATATATATAGTTGATGAATAGTGAAGAGAGATGATGAAAAGGAATAGAAATGTGATGAAAAGAAATAGCGAGAATATTAAAAGGTAGAGAGAGATGATGGAAAGAAAGAGAGAGATGATGGAAAAAAAGAGAGAGAAAATAGAGAAAATGAATATAGAGTGTTGGAATGTATGGAGTGTTGATGAATAGTATGCATTGTAGGACCCACTCACCCAATTAAATTGTGCCACATAGGAGAGAGAATGATTTTGAAGTGCTGAATATTTAATTTACTACTGTGGATGCTCTTAGTCATGGACCTTAAGGAAATAATTTGACATGATACTTCAACATAGAAGGCTTGCATAGAATGGCCTACAGGTTTAGAAAGCAAAAGTCGCAACAATAAGCTTTCAGTGTCTATTTCAAACATTACTCGCTCTTGAAATGAAACAACATACCCATGGTACTACCATAGATAGAAGTTTCCAGAGTAGATAAATACTCAATTTATTTGTTTTATGTCGATCCACGAGATGGATAGTGAATGTCATTGCTACAAATGTCTATCAGACAACTTACCTCGAGCAGATCAGGAAAATTCAATCCCACTTCATGAAGGTTTCACCTTCTATTCTACTTGTATCTCAGTTGAATTCAATCCAGACCCCTCCCCATTGATCTTCAGAACACCTCCGGATTCAGATATTTTTGTCACTCTTTGCAACTCATCAGCTGCATCGTCAGGACGGGATGCAGACTGATCATCTGCTGATTGTTCGTTCTGGACAGCTGATTTTGGCCGTCGGATTGCTTCAGCTGCTTCAGGCATGACAATGGGGGGTGGCTGGGGAGGAACCCATGAACGCTGGACTCGTTGCTCGTTAGTTCGTGCACCATAAGGTCCAGCCTTGAGTTCATCTTCGTTTTCAATCTCAGTGATTCTGGCACTCTTTTGCTGCCTCCAGGGCACTGAGCTCTCACCATCCAACTGATAGCTCAGCCCATTGTATTGTAAATTCGAATTCAAGCCTTCTGCACTCACTTGAGATTGAAGTACTTGGTTGGAGCTATTTTGGGCCTGACCAACATCCCAAGGCTACATAAGAGGAGAAAAAAGTATTATCAGACCTGCAAATGAAGCGCATTCAAAAATTCTTCTTCTTCATTTGTTCTGCTTATGTCAGATAAACATCGACAAATACTAAAGACTTTAAGAGCTCTTCTTTATTAATTTTGCAAAGGCCAATAATCTCAGAACATGAAATTAGGTAACTAGTACAATACTTGCTCTTTTCTTACTAGTTCTAATCATCAGATTTGCAATTGTATTGGCAGTGCATGCATATAACGACTGACAGTGCTGGAATTGAGGATTTGAATGTACAAAATCAAAGAAATGGCCCTGTCTATGTAAATGAAACAAAATCCAAAATTTCCCTTTCCTAAGTTCAATGCATTTAAAGAGATCATACATCCATGTCTCGGAAAGTATACCTTAGTTCTAGGTGCTATGCGTGGATTAGGGATTTGCTGGTTAGGATTTGGAGGTTGATCATTTATGTCCTACATAAGCACACAGAATAACTGGAAATTAGAAATTTGACCAGCCAGATAATCCCAGTATACAAACTAGGTAAAATTGCAGTCTCAAAAAAAAGGCGATAAATTACTCTAATATTAGGTGGCTTCTCCCCTCTCTGGATCATTGCCATGATCTGTTACAAAGTAAGATAATAAGTAAAAAGTATTCTGCCAAATCCAAAGCATAAAATTTTGTACGTTACCGAGTCCAAAAATTTTGTAGGCTACTTTTTAATCTCCAGCGATCACTACCATAAAATATGACAAAAAGTAGAACCAATAAATGCATAGCAAACAAGTCTACTCGCCTTCATTTGGAATAATAAGGAAAACAATATACATATATACCCTGTGAAATCTAAAGACAGATTAATTGGAGTAAATTAATTCACTACACATCAAGTATGTCAGTTGCTGCTCTTCCAGTCAAGAGAATGCAATCATGAAAATTCAATTTCTAGCTGAAAAAAAGGATTATTATACTCACAAATTTCTTTGGAATTGATAAGGCACGATTTAGTTGATACACACAACTCTTGAGAATTCTCGCATTGGCTTATGGCCTTATAGTGTTTCGTCACTCTCTTTCCAAATTCCAATAAGTACTAAATAATGCTGATGCATCAACAGTCATTTTAGCTATTACAGAAGGATATGTATCTCACATATAATTGAAGGTACCAACTATACATTGCATGGTATTCACTTGGGGATCACCACTAGTTCAAGCAGTAGGATCCCCTCCACCCAGCTCATGAGGGCAGGGGCTCAAATCCAACACCCCAGATATAAACTTAGACAAAAAAAAAAGTTAGGAACAAATTCCAATAGCATTTTTTAGATTACAAATCATGATAAAAGGTTGCGAAAGAATTAATTAAGGGCAACACCAAAACTAGAAATGATTCAAAGTTCAAATTTTATATCAAGAACAAGAATTAAAATGATATCAACCAGTTACCTAGTAACTCCGATAAGGCAATTAGTGCCGTTTCAAAGGCAAAGGCTGTATTCATGCTTGTTTTTTTCCCTTTACCTAACTTGAGGGGGTTCACGGGTAATCTTCCATAATTTGTTTGAAGACGCACGGTGATACAGTAGCCAAAGCCCATGTCAATTCTAGACTGTTAGCGTTCTGGTGACCATTTTTGCATTAGCTATGAATGTGGCCAGATATTTGAAAGTAAAAATGACGGTTTCACGCCCTGAGTTGCATTCCTGAGCGTTTAGCATCTTGTACCAATTGATGCAAGACAATTAAATCCTTTCTACATTTTCACCCAGGAATCGTCACACCGATATGGCAATATGTATATTTAAAGTAACAGAATTGCACGTGTTTCCATCATAAATGATCAAAAAATAGAGGGATGGCACTTGAGGAAAAACAAGTACAAAAGAAACATGAAAATTACTTACCTCCATGTATGATTTTGGGTGAGGTGCGACAGAGGGTTCTGTAGATGCAGGTGGGAAGGAAGATCCGACTGCAGAGAACATTGACAAAGACATCATTATTAGACATTGAAATCGGCACTACTATAAAAGGTTGAATATGATTGCTGACAAATTAATCAGAACCAACAACTGAAATTCTAGAAACAACCTGAGCGTGAGTTAAAATCTGCCTTGCCATTCGCATATGATTGCTGTGAGAAATATAAATTAGTATACCTAAAACTTAAGCTTTATCAACAGAGTAATCAGTGTCCATACTATTTTCAACTAACCTTTGAACTCATGGTTGAGACAGCTCTATGATCTTCTTGATCAAAGATAGATGCATTTCCAGGATTATTTGCTTGTTCTGACAAATTAAGGATAATCGAGTCAGAACAACACATGTTACCAGAAGCAAAAGAAGATGGTCACAAATTCTGCATTTCATCGCCTTTGACCGCTAGGCATGTGGTAGCTCCTCATCAGTATTTCCAGGAAACATTAGTGTCAATAGAAACGAGGATGTGATCAGGAGGTAAAACAGATACCAACTTTACAAACAACGTTCCACAGAAAAGAATAATGGACAAACAGGTGCTTGGTATTAAAAAAGTCACTTTCTTCCAAGAAGTGATACTTAAAAGTCAATGAAGCAGAATGTCAGATCACGTACATTTCTAGGGATATCCTAAAACCAATGAGTTTTATGACCCCATTACCTCCTCAAGAAAAATAAAACTCAAATAAAGCAAAAAGTCAAAAAACTATTATAATCTTAAATTGCTTTCTGCTTTTTTCATAGTCCGTAAAAAAGAAAAGCAAACCTTTCACCTGACTCAAGGCCGTGCAAATTGCACAAAAAGTTTGGACGCCTAAAAAGACAAAGAACCATTAATCAAATTTTTTGACCAAGTATTTATGGGATGTCCAGCCCCACTCAGAACAAATTGAAATCATAACACAACGTGTTACAGAGAAAGACAGTCTACAGCAAGAAGATAAATCAAATTCAAAAAGCAAAACCAAGAAAGCCCCACAGAAAACATATCAACACATCTGATTGTGATCATAAAGAAGGATTCTATACCTTCCAATTTCCGTACGGCAACACTCATAGACTTCATTTCCTTTACTTGCACATCTAAAAGATTCATAAATTCCTCAAAGTATCTCTTCTCTGTAAAGGACAAGCCAAGGTTCATAAATCAAATGGATAGTTACTCATCACTAAATAATTCAACTGGAGAAAAACAAGGATTGAATAGATAATAGGAATTCTTGCATCAAAAAGTTACATGACAGAATAAATTAAATTTCCATAACAGTTCTACCTTCATTTTTGGAACTTAACATTTCCTGGCTTGCCTTTGCCACATCAGCTGCTGCAGCTGCAGCAGCTTTTGCCGCCACAGCTGTTTCTTCTGCCAAACTTGGTTTTGCATTTAATTTTTTCACAGGATCATCATCTTCCTCCAAGACAACCTTACGTATCCAAGATTTCAACCTGGGGACCAGAGCATTCTAAACAAGGAATGTGTTATCTTTTTTCTGTGTTCATGATAAATTTGTTAAGCAAGAAGAATAGGGAACATAATACTATAAAATAAAAATAATAGAAATATAAAATATAAAAGCAGTTGTGAAATATCTAACAGCTTAGGAGAGATAAAAGATTGCCCATCAATACCTTAATTAAGACGGCTGTTCCAGCTCCTGAAATCGCCAAGACGCCAACGGCAAGAATAGCATGATACCAGTGAAACCGAGACTGTGCTAAGGTCCCCACTGAGGAAATTATACGAGTAGGTGCAGCTGCTGCAGGCTGCAGAGTTTGTATTGGGGCTTGTGGTTGAACGTTTGAAATTGGCTTGACCTGTCCATCTGTTGATACCATGGCAGACGACATAAAATTAGCTATACATTTTTCACGCAATCTAAGTTCTAGTCAAATTCAAGTAGCCCCATGAACTCTAACCACAGATGATAAAATTTTCTTACCTTGGTTTGTACTAGTTGCTTGAGCACTAGGAGGTGGATCCTGTAGATCGCATAATATGTGGTGCCAAGAAGAGAGAAGGTTTAAAGCATTTAGAAAACTGAGCTTCTCAAAAGCAATTGAATGGAACTACAAGGCAAAAGATGTAAAAACAAAACAAAAGAACTTTCTTACAGGAACACGTCGAAAAGCTTCATCTATCTCCTCCTTTGTAAGGCCCTTCTTCTCAAGAAACGATCGCCTATATATAACAGGAGAACCCCTAACCTTTGGATGAGAAAGAAATTTTACAGCATTCTGCACTTGCTCTTCCCGCATTGGTTCTGAGTTCACAAACATAGATGCTGTGGAATTCTGTTGGGCGTCCTCTGTACTTGAGTTTTGCTGAACATCATATTTTGGTTGTAAAATATCTGTAGCTCAAGTTTAAAAGACAGATCAATTATCTTGGATGCATAGTTTCTATGTAATTCAAAGATTAACAAGAACAAACAATCAAAATCTTCCCAAAGTTGGATATGGCCCTCATCCCCACCAAGAAAGGAAAAAAAAAGTAACTTCTAGTCAACTGTCATCTCTAATAAGTATTAAACACAATTTTTGTTGCACAAGGAACTTGAGTGCCAGTTTGTTATCACAATGGCAAAGTGTTTTGAAGCCTTCTTACTGGTTAATAGGTTTCCAGTTTTCGGTGCCTCTAATTGCTTTGGTCCCCCTTGCACTCATTCGTTTTTCTTCGAAATCATTCTCCAAAATTTATTCTCTAAATTTTCAAAAAAATTATCCTCTAAATTTTCAAAATCCTGGAGTCACGGTACATAAAGTTCAGAATATTTCTATTGCTCTACCATTGTTCAGTTTGGTTGTAATCAAAACATAATGATCTACCAAGCAATAATAAGAAATCCTCAATCATTGTGAACTTATTAAGTGGGCAAGATTAACGTAGTAAGCTACACTTCCATTCATGCTTTGTTTTGGAACAAAATTGGCATACAACAAGGTCAATTGCTCTTGCAATTGAGTTGTCAAACCCTTGAGTATACACGTTTATCGTATAAATCCAAATACAAACACAACAAACAAAAGACGTCCTTCACCCTGTCTTGAAACCGATCTTCAACATGAGTGAGATATGAAAGAGACAGAAAAAAACTTAATACGAACATTTTAGCTTCAAACTCGAAAACCTACTATTGCAAGTCAATTTCCTTCTCATTCAACTTCCTCACGTTCAGAGAAACCAAACAGAAATACACAGAATATATGATATCAGCCAGCAAAATCAAGCGGATATGAAACATGTAAATTAAGAAAAGAAACACAAAGAGAATAGAAATCGCACCTTGATTTTGGGGTTTATCGTCGGCGGGATTGGGAGGAGGCGATGACAGAGTAGCCATTCTTGCTCCCTTCCGTTGACTGAATTTCAAGCCCAGATATGCAATCAGCGAGAGAAGAGAAGCAAAGAAAATAAGAGAAAGTGAAGGAAAACACACATCGATGATTGAAACCTTCGTGTTGGAGTGCGAAATCTCGATGATGATGATGTCAGCAGCTGGTGTAGTTCATCTCGAACGGTGAGTTGGTGACTCGAGAACTGCCAAAAACCATATAGATAATGAGCTCTTCACTGCCTCACTCTCGTCTTTGAAAATGGAAAAATGATGCCAGGTCATTCTTTCTTGACATATGAGGACAAATAATTACAATTATTTTACGTATTAAATTAAATAAAATTTAATATTTTAGTTTAAATATATAAATTATAAAAAAGGAAAAAAATTATCATATCTAATCAAAGATATTGTCGAAATTATATATTTTTAAAAACAAAATATAGATATTTAATTAAAAATAAATGAGGATTCTTAATCTTCAGGAACAGTCCTCTCTTTTTTAGGAGGAAAGGAGAATTCTTTGTTTGTAATTCTAGATTTTAAGATTTTCACCAATCAAACATAATAATTATTGAGAAAAAAAAAATATTCCTGGAAACTGCATTCCGTAAACCAAACGACACTTGATAATCTTATTTATTAAGAATAATGCTTGAGACCCCCAAAAAGGTGACCCCAAAATACCCTCATTTAATGTGGAGTGTTGGATGTGAAGTGGGTCATACATGTGTGTTTTTAATCAATGACTATTTTAATGTCACATAAATTTAGGGGACTTTTGCGGGTGATATTTTGAAGGTTTCTAGCATTGTCCCAACGAGTTCCCAAATGCTTTGGTCCATGTTTGGTTTGGCCCACGTACGGCCCAAATTTTAGTTTGAAGTATAAACTCAATATAAAAGCCCATCTAATTACCTGTATGACACTATGACGGCCTCTATTGTACATATATTGGGCTGACATATCAAAGCCCAACTTTTTGGCTTGGAGTATTCCACGTGGGAAACGTGTTGTTGCAAATTGCAACAATTCCCAAACCCAGAGTGTACAATTATCATCTAATAATTTGAAAGTATGTCACATCACATTTTTATATTTTCTTCACGGTTAGATAGGAATTGTAGAGTACAGAGGAATTCCAGTGTTCCATCATCCATCCCTACATATTGATCCATCTACGTTCTCAAGTACTCTGATAAGTCGTGAGTATATATATCAATGTACATAACAAGTCGAATGTGCGTCTCACAAGTTCATCTTAATTCAATCAATCAATGAAAATGATAATGATTCTAGCAGTTCGTATCCAAGTTATCTCAATTGTTGAGTTTGATGCACAGGATCTAAGTGAATTCGTGGACTCTATATGTTCCACATTATACATGTAAAATCATATGCGTACAACTCAATAGCTCGGATAGCTGAGATATCAACTGTTACTATAGCTAGAATCCCTATCAGAATTGAACAATCAATTCATTCATGAAAAAACAAATGTAAAGTTAGTACTGAGAGAATCCAAATACTCGTCGCTATGTGAACACATGTATGATCAAACAAAACCTCTTTTCTTTCATTGTCAATGGCCAATGAGTGTGCTTTGAACTACAGTCACAGAGACATAACTATTGAAAGATAGATAGATAGCTGAACGTGATAGAAAGAAAAGCGATCGACTTTTAAACAAAAGAGGTTTGGCTGGTCTGGTTGTAAAAACTGACAAGTGTCAAAAGCCTATTCGTTCTTTTACATGATTTGTGCGGAGAGAGTTATAATGCATACCTGTTTCATATATAGAGATAGATTCCCATCAAAACATTCCAAAGATCTTTCGCTTTATACAAGTAAACCAAATAAGTCTTAAGTTTATGAATAATTCAATTGGTTATATCTTTGGGTTTAGGGGTAGATGTTATAAGATCGGAAGTTCGAATCAATGGAGAGTATTTTCCGAGGTTTTCCTGGTCTCGTGAGTTTTCAATCCACTTCCAGGGAGGGGTTAGGAGCTCCATTTTCATTCACATGGGTTTCGACTCAATCTTACATGTCGCCAACGTGATACGGATTATTGTGACGGCTCGAGATTTATGTCCACTCAATTTTCCAAAAGACATGTTGAGCTGAGTGGTTCCTCGGCTCTCCAAAAACTTTTTTGAATAAAGTGAAGGATTCAACTACACATAAAACAGCGGATTTACAATCCAATAGTAATTAATCATTTCATTTTTAGGACTCTTTGCATGAGCTGCTAAAAAAAAAAAGAAAAAAAAAAAACTATATATAGACCGTGGCAAACAAACTGATCATCAAGTGAATCATCATCAGTTGGAACTTCCAATACATGATTATTAGGGATCGTTAAATATATGAAGATCATCATCATTAGAAAACCAGAAAGAGTAGTACTTCTCATAGTCATAATAATCAGGCTGATCTTCTATGCTGACAAACCCAGGAATATTGTTTTGTGATCCTGTTCCTGTTCCATTGACTTCCTGCAACCCAGGATCATCATCATCAGCAGCAGCAGCAGCAGCTCCATTGTTGGTATCCAAAGTGATTAGGGTAGAGTCAGCCCCATAAGAACTATTATTACCAACATTGCTGCAATTGATCATCTGTTCAGATTGATCTCTAGAGCAATAAGACTGTGATGAATTAGGGCCAATAATATTACTAGTTTCTCCCTGTTCGACACCAGCTGCTGCTACGAGCTTCTTCCTCAAATGAGTGTTCCAATGATTCTTCACTTGATTGTCAGTCCTTCCCGGAACCCGTCCCGCAATCAAAGACCACCTAAATCACAATTAACCAAACATGTTATGTCATATATGAATAATATGATACTAATAAGTTAACTTGTTGGGTGAAGCCGAGTTTTTAATCAATTAAACCTGTTGCCGAGGAGTTTATGGAGGCGAATGATGAGGTCGTCCTCCTCCTCTGAGAAGCCTCCATGCTTAACATTCGGGTTCAGATAATTAGTCCACCTTAACCTGCAGCTTTTCCCACGCCTCTTCAACCCTACACACACATTGATCATAGTTTAGAATGTAAGTTTATAAGAGTCAAGCTATTCTTGCTACAAACTTCATCGCTATACATAGCTAATTACCAGTGACTTTAGATACACGGTTCCACTTCCCTTTGCCATGCAACCTAATGTAGTCAGTTAGAATTCTGTCTTCCTCCACTGTCCACAACCCTTTTTTATACTCACTTTCTTCTTCCATTTATACTGTTTGTTGGAGAGAAACAGAGACAGAGAGATTCAAGGATTTGGAGTTGAATAGGGCTTGTACAGAAGTAGTAGGCTTTAAATAGTTGTGAATAGTAGTTCTTGATGATAAAGGGTGTGTGTGTGTATGTTTGTTTGTGAGACTGGAAATCTAATTGGCTGACTTTTCTTGAGCAGAGCTTTTTTTCCTTTTCAACATTGTGTAAAGAAAATAACTCATAAGAGGGTGTCTTATGGTACCATAAATGTTAAACCTGCCTTTACACACAAGCTATATGCAATCAATCCTCAACACTACATGACATCATTAAAAGCCAAAGGGTCTCAGATTCTCTCTCTTAGATGGGAGATGCTAATGGAGAACAAAATGGCCTACCTCAAACCACAAAATCGGGCCTCCAACGCAGTAACAAACAAGGTAACAATGTATAACTAATGATCCTCTCTCTTGGATGCAAAATCTGATCCTATAGGAGAGAGAAAGTGGAAATACAAAATGACAATTAGGCCCTGAAGAAGAGTTCGATTGAAGATATTTGACAGGTTTTGGGGATTTTCATATTTGATGGTTACTCATTTGATTACTTGGATTAGATTAGGTGATTTTATTGGGGAATCAAATGGGTGTTTTGATTATTTGATTTTGTTATTAGCATTTGGAGATACTCTTACATTGTTGATCATGTTGGTTCCAGAACATCAATTATTTGGGTTCATATTTGTATCAATTATTCATATTTTTTTGACCGTTGTTTTTCAACTTTCAAATGTAGTACTAGTCCACCAGTGTAGATATACAGTAATTGGTGTATGCTACGTACTGATCAAAAGTAGTACTGGTGCATGCAGAAGCAGCTGAAGCAATGGGAAAAAAACAAATAAGAAGACAAGCAAATATATGGAGAGGACGTACCATTCCCATTTGGAAGCTTGTGATCAGAGAGCAGATATAGGGATTGCTTGAATTATTGGATTCTTCTACTCCCAAATGGTGCATGGAGACACATGAGAACCCGTTTGGACTTCAGACCTCATGCCTTGCCCCGTTGTGGTCCGATTATGTCACGGTTGTAGACGAAGCCACATGTGCAGGTTTCCTCCCCCAGCAATTCTAATTCCAGTATTTCTCTTTAATTCATTGACCTTTCGAGCATATATGTAGTTGAGACCACAAAAGTAATGTAAGTTGTGGTCAGGATTCAGGATATCAGACCAATGATTGAGAAGTGACAATGAACGACGGTGTGATGAAAGAAGAGTTGGAATTGCAAATTGTGCACGCCAAGTGTTCGACTGTTTTCCTCACCCAACTGGATCTATAGTATATGGTTGGATCCTTGAATCTCGACCCCGTGAGTGATGCGCATCATCAAAATGGGATCGAAAATGACTTGTCTGGAATGTAGACATCATCCACTGCAAGCGCGCTAACAAAGACGACGTTGGCCATTGATATTATTACTACGTTGTAACATGGGTAGCATTTGTTGGATTTCGGTCAATCGATTTGATGACATGGCATAAAAAGTCAAATAACCCGTTTTTTCACATGACACACCTGTTAATCGTGAAAAGTGACATTAACTCGAAGTAATTATAATGTGAATTGTGTAAGCAGAGCTGCACATAGTACACCTTCTGTACTCAACTCACAACACCCATAGATAGGCAGACAAAAACAAGAAACGGGGATTGCAGTGGGCTTTAGATTGTTTTATTGGGCTCTTTGTTTTACTGGATCTTTTAAGTGGGCTTTGTAATAAGGGATCGGGGATCTAAAGTCTAAACCAAATAACTTTCTTCTTTTTAATTTTTCTCTCAACCCAGTGACTTGTGCCCATATCCATATCGAGACGGCAGTAAGGAATAACAATCCAAATAGGCCCAAAAAAAATTTTGCATAGGGTTTCAAAAAGTACAAATTTAAAGGACATAATGGACAGAAGATTTTATTTTTTTTTTTTTAAAAAAAAAAAGACAATTTGTTATCTGCATGACATTGATTTTTTTTTTTTTGTTTTTGAGAGGAGACATTGAATTTTCTTGATAGCTTCTCCAACCGTTAATTTCTATGCAAATTAATTAGCCATCAGGTTTTGAGTTTAAGTCCGAGTTGTTCCTTTAACATATAATAGATATGTGTAACAAATTAACAATCAACAACCCATTTATCCAAGTGTTCTTAGTTATTTACACACATAAAAATCAATATAGCTCACCCAAATCAAGCTGGCACTAATTTCTATAACAATACATGACCGGTTAGAATATCCACTATGAACACCATAAATCAATATTGTTTGCGTTGGGTCTGAGCCTACACGATTTTGTTCTTTTGGACTATCGCTTATAGTATTTAAACTAAGAAAAAGCCTTTATTGGGGATCGGAGTGGCGCAATGGACGCACAAGGCCCACACAAACAAATATTGTCATCTCAGGGTTATGGTTCACTATGAATACATCGGTTTACTTTCAACATTTGACATTTGATGTGTAAGAGGGAATATATATTTGCTTATAAACCATTCGATTGTGTTATGTCAATCCGATATGTGATGATTTTTAGTCTTGACATGACCTTCAAAACATCATCAAAATTAATTATTTAGTAATTGATTTTCTTGTATGAGCTATCATTTTAACTTCTAAATTATATTACTAAGTAAAAGTGTAAAACACTCACATAATCTGATAAATTTCAATTGTGTCCCAACTCATCAACCAAATCTAATACAAGAAAGGGAATGATGCCAACATATCCTTTTCTCTGCGTCCCCCATGGATGTCAAAACCGAGGTTTTCTCCCAAAAAAAAACTCTAGAGAAGTTCACACTCCAGCTGTATATGCATCAACAACAACCATGCTATGGATAATAATATATACACCCTCTTCAGGATTCTTATATAATCAACAATCAGAAGATTTCACAAACCCTTCGAATACCCAGAAAACAAGCAAAAAAAAAATGGCAGAAACTTCTAACCGAGCCGCAGATATGGAGACGCCGGACGTGAGCGATGTAGCGATGAAGATAGAGAGGGCTGGGGAGGTTTACAAGGCGTATTCAGGTGTTGAAGCAATGCCTTCGACAGAGGAAGTCTGGTCTTGGTATTTGTATGAGCTCTGCACCTATTTCATCCACACTACTCTTATACCTGTTGTTTTCCCGCTTATGATAAGCCAAATTGTGCAAAGTCCACCCGAGCCCATTCAGGGCTGGACCAGGAGCTACATGGGCCTTCCTTGCAGAGAGAAACAAATGCAATTGTGAGTTTCTTTAATTTCAATTAATTCTGCCTTAATTATTTTCTTAGATGGGATTAAAATTATGTTCTTGTTCAAAAACTTTGGGTCTTATAGTCTATGCATATATGAAATTCACACACAACACATCTTTTCTTATAAATCTACCCAAACAACTTGTAGAGGCATTTTCCGCTTTGGTTTTATGATAGTTTGTGCATTTTAGGTTATGGGTCTATCCGTGTATATTATAAAATTGAACCCAAACAACTTGTAGAGATATTATATGTTTTGGAAGTTAGACCCGCACGATTTTGTCCTAAAATGACTCTCTATAATTGAGAGTGGTTAGATCTTTACTTATAAATTACACTGTTGGATTACTCTAAACTGATGTGAGATTTATGTCTTAACAACTTTAGTTTGTCAAAAGTCGGTTAATTTAGAGAAGTATGGTTTCCTCATCCATGTAAAATAATTCCAAAAGAGATATATGCGACAATATAATTTTCGTTTGTTCGACTAAGTAGGCTTCATGTTTTCAATAATTGTGGTCGATCGCGAGCATATTTTAGGTTCTGGGTCAATCCATGTATATTAATCTCGTATTTTGAATATAAAACTTTGCTCATCTTCTTGTTTAGGCAATAATTTTGTACTAATCATATATATTTTTCAGGTATGAAAAGGTTATACATAGGTCCATAAATGTGAGTAATTCAAAATTATCTCCATTGGAGTGGACTTCATTTTCATGGGCATTGGGCTTGATATTGTCTACTCCTCTACTCGCCTTTCTATCCAAGTACCTTGACCATGGCAACAGCCAACTAATCATTGCCGGAGCTGCAACAGCAATCGGATCTCTATTCTGCCTTCCGGTCGGATTTTTCAAAGTCAAATGGATTTTCCCGCTATACATAATTGCCATTATAACCGCCAATGTCATCACCTCCGCCTCCCACACGCGCCACCTCGGCCTAATCCTCCGCGGGTTCACCGGACCAGCTCTCCCAAAAAACCAATTCCCTAACAGAAGAAAATTCTCTAGTAAAGTTACACTGTATGCCACGGTTGCTGGTTGTTTAGGCTCTGCATTGATATCAACATTCACTTACCATATGCTCCGAGAGTCCGAAAAGTTTCTAAGTCTCTGGGTTGTCTCAATCTTCAGTGGCCTCAAATGGCTTGTTGGGATATTCCACATCTTCTTCATAAGACCTGATTCCATCCCCTCTACACAGAATTCGCATAATTTGTTCTCAATCTTCGCTTATCCTCACGCGATCGGAGGCCTAATCGGGGTTTTTCTCTCATCCTTTGTGACAATGTGCATTTTCACAGGAGGAGCGCTGCATTTAGTAGGCGAATTGTGCCTCAAACCAAATGTTTTCCTCTGTTTTTGGCTGACTTATTATTTCTTCCCACTGCTTTCTCTGCCACTACTGCGACCACTGCAACATGTCGTTAAGGCGAGTTCGGTGAAAATGAAGCTACTAGGCTTTCTTCTGTCGTTAATCACTTCCGGGTTCGGATTCTATTACCATAAAAAAGCTTGGGAGAGAAACCATGTTCTAGTTTTTGCAGCAGTGCAAGGCACTTCAGTTGGTATTTTACATGCTTTTGGAAGAGTTTTGGTCTTGGACTGCACACCACCTGGAAAAGAAGGTGCATTTTCTGCTTGGTATTCATGGATGAGGAATATTGGCACTTGTGCAGGATTCGCATTGGCATCAGCAATCCCTGGAAAAGTTCATCTTTCGTTCGGAATCGCGTTTTGCGCTGCGACCGTTGGAATGACAGTGCTGGTTTTTGGTAATGTGAGTGATTTGGGCGGAGCAGTGAAAGCTGGGCTTGTGAGTGATGAAGATGGCGATCATCAAAGGGGTTCGCCTGTTGTTGGCATTGATTCAAGTGTTGTGATTAAGGAACATGTTAGTGTTGAAGAAGCATAAGAGAATAAACATCCCGACAATTGGTATTCCAATTGTTTCAGTAGCTGAGTTGGACGCACGTGATTTTAAATGAATTCGTTGACAATGCATATAAAATCATGTGTATGCATACAACTCAGCAGCTGAGATTATTCTTTTGCAAAAGGAGTGAAGAGAATTAGCATTGTGTTTTCTGATTTATTAGCCTTTGTGTCACAAATTCATCACTTTGTTGTCTATGTAAACTTCAAACTGGTTATTCTTTGAGAGTCTTGGCGTCTTATGGGAAAATTTAATCTGGTTCCAAAGCTAGATAATCAACTGTTGGTGTATTTTTAATTAAATTGAAAAATATTTTATTAATGTAATTAATTATTTAATTTGTTATCTTAATCAGCCTATTAAGTGTGTTTTTTGGAATTCAATAGGAGACTGAATACAAGAGACAATAAAAATCATTTAATATAAAATATTTCTAATAAAAAAGAATATACTCCCCCTTCTATTCATCATAAAAGTATATTAATCCGATCTTCCTCTATTTTTTTTTGGTCTAAGATTGTAATTTTTTTTCTTAGTCCATATGCACCTTTCATATTTTTTTTATAACCGAGAATGACACCATATAAGTTTGTCATCTGGATATTCCATGCGAGCTTAAACTCGAAAAAGTTTCTCAGTGAAGGATGGAGTAAGTTGGGTCAAAATCACTACTGTAAAAAGAGAGAATATACAGGAATATTTAATTTTATAGTATATCACAAAAGAAATTAAATTCACATTAGTAAAGAAAATTGAGATTTTTTTATTTTTATTTTTATAGTTGGAAGATATAAGACTTTCCATCTCACAAGTCACAGCCCTCAACCCCAGTATCATCCTTTAGTAACCACAATATTTATAGATGTCATCCTTACGGTTCCTCCAACCACCTGCTTACTATTGGAGATTATATTCCATACTGTTCCTCCTTTTTTTGTAATACGTAAGGCCCATGGCGAGGCAAAGAAAACTCTCACCCCAACTCATTTGGTGTGATTTTCTCAAGGTCCTATAGGCGGGATAGTCTGTCTACCAACTGACTTCTGACTTATTCTTGAATGAGCCAACGTTATATTGTTCGTTTTGAGCCAAAGACTTGCATGACTTTGTTATTATTGGGCAATTGTCATTAGTTCTTAGGTTCAGAAAATAAGTTTATTGTGTGAGATGCATTGGACGTTTGCTTATATGCTATTCGGTTAGCTTATGCTACTCCGATGTGGGATAAAGTGGTAACATGGTTGGTTATTATTTTTATTTGTGTGTTCAAGCTTTTAATAATTTGGATACAATTGAGGGGGAATAGGGAGGGGCAACTCTATGGCCAAGAGTCGAGTTGCCATCCAATCGCCTTTCCCCTCCTTCGTCAAAGTAAAAGATGACTTTATAATAGAGCAATTAATCGTCATCAATAAGCAGTAAAGTGAGGATGAAATATGTGCAAGGCTCGTACAAACACCAAGAAGTCAAGACAAGAGAGAAAGAGGTAAGATTATATACTTGGTTTGTTCTTCAACTTATATTACCTGTACCAGGAGTTGGGTGATGTTTGTAATCGTCTCCTAGTGAAGTATTCAGAGGGGCAAGTTTCTTCAATCTGGCCATCGGATTGTTGGGTAGTTGTGTTGCCATGTGAGAGGAATTTCATCAATTTTCTTCAATTTTGACTCGTGTTTGGACAGTGCATAGCAGGTGTTCGACAAAATGCTGCAGCCAACTGCATCAAAGAAACATGAGAAACAACGATCCTTTTGGCTTGGTTGCAATGGTAGTAGCCCCTCTTTTTTACAGCTTAAAATACAATTTCTTTAAGCCACGATAGCACCACCTTCAAAATATGATTTTTTGTGTCCTGAGTTTACAAGGTAACATACTTTGTAAATCCCAGCAGAGTATACCTCTTCTATATGTCTCCATTATGGTTAGAATTGTGTTTTTCTTGAGCTCCAGGAATCTAATGCCGGCTAATATTGGCCAAACTAGTTAACAGTATCATACCCTTCACTCTTATAACACTAGACCTCACTTTCACAGTCCCAAAAATATGGCAGAAATTCCTAACCAAGTCGCGATTGAGGATGGCAGAGATATGGCTACATCTGATGTAGACAATGCAGCAACGAAGATTGGGACGACTATGGAGGTTTACAAGACATATAAAATGGTGGAAGAAGCAAAGCCCTTGAGAGAGGAAGTCTGGTCTTGGTATTTGTATGAGCTTTGCACATATTTCATCCACACTACTCTTATGCCTGTTATTTTTCCACTCATCATAAGTCAAATAGTGCATCATCCACCAAAGCCTAGTCATGGATGGTGGAGGACCCGATTGGGTCTTCCTTGCAGAGAAAATCAGATGCAACTGTGAGTTCTGAAAAACACCAACTATTGTACATAGTTTTTTTATTACATTTGTTAGCAATGAATTCACTTGTACGTTTTCATTTCAGGTATGAAAAACTGACACTGAGGTCGATAAATGTGAGTACCTCAACATTTTCACCATTGGAGTGGACATCATATTCCTGGTCATTAGGCTTGATCTTGTGTAGTCCTCTGCTTGATTTTATCTCCAACCAACTAGACCATGGCAACAAACAACTAATCATTGCCGGAGCTGCAACAACCATCGGAGCCTTTTTTTGTCTTCCTGTCGGATTCTTGAAAGTCACATGGATCTTCCCACCATATATCATAGTCATTGTCATCGCAAACATAATCGCTGCATCATTCCACACGCACCACCTTGGCCTAATTGTCCGTAACTTCACTGGACCAAAAAACCAATTCACAGATAGAAGAAAAATCTCCAGTTGGCTTACAGTCTGCGCTACTGTTCTTGGATGTCTAGGCTCTGTATTGGTTTCAACATTCACTTATCACAAACTCCAAGAGTCAGAAAAATTTCTAAGTCTCTGGGTTGTCTCAATTTTTAGTGGCCTTAAATGGCTTGCTGGGATATTCCACATCTTCTTTATAAGAAGACCTAGTGAAACATTAACTACAACATCTACTCTTCCTGAACAACATTTTCTCTCCATTTTTGCATACCCTCGCGCCATCAGAAGCCTAATTGCAGTTTTCCTTTCTTCATTCACAACAATGTGTGTTTTCACTGGAGGGTTGCTTTATTTACTAGGCCAATTGTGCCTTAAACCAACCTTTTTACTCTTTTTTTGGCAAACTTATTTTATCTTCCCTATGATTGCTCTGCCATTACTACGACAATTGCAGCTTGTTGTTAAGGCTAACGCAGTGAAAATGCAACTTCTTGGTTTCCTCTTATCCACAATGACTTCTGGGTTGGGATTCTATTACCATGACTATGTTTGGCATAGACAAAATGTTCTGCTTTTTGCAGCAACACAAGGCACCTCAGTTGGGCTCTTACACGGTTTTGGGCGGATTTTGGTATTAGATTGTTCACCATCTGGCAAAGAAGGTGCATTTTCTACTTGGTATTCTTGGGTGAGGGCAATTGGAACTTGTACAGGATTTGCAGTGGCATCATCATTTCCTGGGAATGCAAGCACTTATTTTGGGATCGCGTTTTGCGCGGCCACGATTGGGATGTCTCTGCTGGTTTTTGGTAATGTTAGTGAGTTTGGTGGAGGAGTGAAAGCTGCACTAGTGAATGATAATGAAGATGGTGAAAATGGTCCCTCTGTTCATGAACATATGAGTGTGGAAGCTGCAGCATAACTAAGAAGAAATTCATGCAGTAGTACTCTTGTTTTTGAAAGAACTTGTAAATCCCAAATAAAAACAGAATTTGCTCAAAATTTCTAGAGAATTTGAATTTCTCCTCTTCTGATTAGTTACTCCTAGTTCATCTTTGTAATCTATGAACGGCAGTATTCATAGTGGGGGGCCTAATGGGCTATTTTAAACCGACGGGCACAAACGGCAGTGTTGATTTATTTTTTTCCTTTCTTAACTCTTAACGGTTAGTTTTCGAAAATAAGTTTCCTGTGATTTGCTAACATGCGCAGCGAGCGGAGGTTGCCTTATTATCCGATATGGGTCTAGTAGGACAGGCCATTAAAAAGATGGGCTTTAAAATAAGCCAGGAAATTGAAACCAAAAAGGCCCTGCTGAGACAAAGCGACAGTTTGGCCTCTTTTTCCCTAAAAAGCAGCCCAAGGACAATTGTTGCCAGTGCCAACCATCATGCACTGAAAGAGCTGCCTATTACAAAGCACAATTGTTCAATAAAATACTTATTCTCTTCTACCAACAAGGAACAAGTAATTTACACTCAACTGCTATATAATCAAACGAAATTTTGTGCCCTGTCCCCTACTTGGCCTAATCTGGTTTCATTGTAAGATCTCTATAGTTCTACCTGCCTGAAATAATTTGTACCGTGATCCAAATATAGTAACAATAATCATACTTCAACCAAGAAACTTAACCAATGAAAATGCCCTAGTTTACCCAATTTGCAAGAACAGTTCATAGATGGGGGACAGAAACATATTGTGAAAAAGCTGAATTTCACATCATCAATCCTGATTACCCATATGAGAATAGTGAAAAAAGTATGTAGGGAACCTAAAATCATATAGTCACATATACAAACAGTATTCACACAACAGACTAATCACAACACAATGTGGATAGAAAAATATAAGCATTATGAAGATAAATTTGTAACAGACCATCGGCACTATAGCTTCATCACACGGGCTACTCTTTCAAAGAAGATTGGGCACATGCTTGTGCTGAACCTCAGCATCTCCCTCATCCATTCTGGTGCTACTCTCTCAAATGTACCAAGCGATAAGACACGATACAGAAGCTCACATTCCTCTCCAGCAGTTTTGTTTACCCATGTTAAACTGAATGAGTAACCTGTGCAGCAATAATCAACAGAAACAAAGGGATAGAAAAGCATTCAAGGTCACTGATACGAAGAAAGAAGCGAAAAGTACAAAGATTAATAATTCCAACAAATATACAACCGGCCATCATTATACTTAAGTGGCCTTTTAATATTGTCAGAAACCCTAATATGACACTACCAACAAATTTTTTACCCAATCTATTGTAATTGTTTATCTTGGATATCACCAAATCATAGGCCAACACGGCAACACCAGAATAACAGTTACATCAGTATATTCTTCTTTCAGACATTTCAAATTCTAACAAATGTATGTATGTATCCTAAATGAGACCCATATGATAATATAATTATAGCCAGTTACCTCAAATCACGCATGAGTATGGCATGCATAATTTCACTAGATAGCTTGCTTCAGTCATTGTTTCAGATTCTAGTGTGTTTCAGTACTTCCAATTTCTTTTTCTTCCTTCTATCCACTACAAGTCGTGGAATTTTCTTCACATATCTTTACATTTTGTTCTAAATTTACACTTACGTAAATGAAGCAGAAATGAAATCAAATTTGAATCCAATGCCTTATACCCTTAAAATCATATCAATCTACAGATGCTCATGGAATGTGCAAAATGATTGAGGCTCAAGAAGATATAGCATGTATAGTTACGAGGAATTGATATTGGTTCCAACCACTAAGAAATTACCACTGGAATGATGCACAGCTGAAATGGATAGTCCTTCACCTTGACTCTTAGCAGACAATTTCATGCCCACTAGGGACTCAACAAGAGCTTGGAACAAACAATTAGCTGAGCCCTGGTCATTAATATCACCACCTGAAAACATAATTTAATTATACATTATCATCATCATTGATAATAATAATAACAATAATGATAATGATAATAATAACAATAACAATAAATAACACATTAATAGAAGAAGTTTAATGTATACCTAATCCGTTAGTAATTCTTTTGCAGCATTCTGGCTGGATAATCACAAGAAAAGTCAGAGATGAGAAAAACACAACTTCCACTTAATAGGTAGAGATAAGGACATACCCATTGATCATATGCAAGAGCCCCACTGAACAAAGTTTTCTTAGATAAGCCCTCTGCTGTTTCTCTTACAATGGCATCATCAACACCACTACTAACAGGCATAACCAAACCTTTAAATTCAGCCCCAGTATGGCTTATTGTCTTTCTTTTGCTAGGGCCATTAGGTATATCAGTCTCAACCCCAGATTCCCAGCTGCGCTTTTTTGTCATTCTTCTGCTTGAGCCGCTTGATGCCTTTCCTGAAACAACTTGAGTACCACAAGATGCACTCAGTTGTGCATTATCTGTGTTGGCACCCTTAGAACTGGAAGAGAGTCCCTCTTGATTCAGCATTTGGAGCCTCTCAACTTCTTCAGAAAGCATTTTATCTGCCATAAAATTTGAACCCTCGATGGAGGGGAAATATATCATTTTCTGACCAGAAAGTAAAAATCTACACCCATAATTTACATAATTCTGAGGGCATTTTGGCCAGAAAGCAAAGGATGTGAACAGGGATTGAAGGTTCTAACTTCTAAGTCTACAGATCAGAAATGATGCATAAATAAACTCTAGTTTCGTGTTCCAATCAGTTAAGACTGATAAGGATATGATTGAATCATTTACAAAAAAGAATCAGAAAAACTAAACTTAGTTTGCAATGAACATAAAGCTCAAAGAATGGATCCCAAAGTGCTTCTTCCAGATACATTAAGCACAGACATCATAATCATAAGCCAGGTTGAGAGCTCTCGATCTCCGCTTAATCTGGGAACACTTCCATTGAACTTTTTAGGAGATAATTCTAATAATCAATCAAAGGAAATAATTTATTTCCCGATAGAAAATCTGAGTACCGAAACAAAGTATTCAGAACCTCTTTAAAGAAAACTCATCCACATAAACAATGGTCCATACACAATAAAGGAAACCAGCTCTATATTACCAGAATATGCTACTCCAAGTAGCATTATGCAAATTAATGTTTCCAGCCATACACAGTGAGTTCTAGATTAATTTATATAAAAACCTGAACCAAAAGAGTAAAATCTCATTTTACTTCAGCTCTACTTAGGCTTCAATCCATTTATAATCTCATCCAATTTGTACCCTACCGGGAATTCTAATTTGTGACCTTGCAAGGGCTTGGATTTAGAGGTTTCCACATACTGACCTGGCTTCCAGCTCTCAACTATCAGCACTTGAACACATCACATCATGCAGGCTTAACTGTCTAAAGAAACCTATGCAAATTCTTACATAAAAAACATATATTTCCCATACTCATATAAAATATCTAGGTAAACCGGGGTATAAGACTCAAGATCCATTTCCATTGCTAAAGATATTTTATGCTAGCCTCTAGTAGCAGAATTCATTAGAGTCCATTGTTGCTTACTGTTTTGGTTCTCCTCTAATAAAAGCTTTTGGTACTCCGCACATTGCCCATCCTTGGTGGACCTGCAACAAAATAAGATATGTTACAGATTCCACCTCAATCTAAATTTTACAAAGTGATGCTTCAAATAACAAAACAACAAAAGAATAAAAGGGGAATTTAGGAACACATACCTTATTGAAGCCACTTCATTTCTCAAGTCATTAACTTCCATACGCAGTCGATCGTTTTCACTTCTCAAATGTTGTATTAACTCTTCCGCAGCTGAACAACATGAAGCAATAATTAATTAATTAATAGATGAGTTTTTAGACCGGTAAAATTTTATAGGGTGTCTAGAATTCCAACATATAACATGTGCTATTGGTTTTATAGAGTAAAAGTGTAAAACAATTTCAGACTCAATTTGAAATTTTAATTCAACTAAGGTTAGTGATTTTGATACAATACTTAACGACTTATCCTGGAACGCATCTCCTGCTATTATGGAGTCAGAATATATAGACACAGCTTCAGGATTAAAAAAAAGTTTCCAAATGAGGATTTCCATTTCTTGAAGAGCACAATACATGGCTGACCTTGTAAAAATCAGATATATCTAGGCCAAAGCGAACTTCAACTCACAGGTCCAGTCCAAAGCTAATAGATATAACTGACTAGCATGTCAGCCAGTGAACCAAAATGGAATCAGATAAGTGCATTTAAACATATCATAAAGTCTACTATTGACCTAAATTCTGAGCATGTGAAACCCTAACATATGTAATTAATGGCAGACATCATCAAATTTGTAAATTTGGGATCCAAGGGTTCATAAATGGCACCATGTAGATGAGCAGCGAAAAACGTGGAATCAACAAAAACCAGATACTTAATGCCAATGGAAACGATCAACATCAATCATCCATTACATCAGGTAATCTGATGAATTCAGGCATCATCTATGCAACACCCAAAAGGCGTGACGCTTGAAACACTAGACTTACTACATCTCTGCTTCCAGCATAAGATGTCCAGGCAAAAGAAGAAGGCAAGCATCATAATTATAATATAAATCCCATACATAAATTATTATGATTTAAATTACATAGATAGGGCACTCTTCAACTAAAACATGAAGATACACTTACCAGATACATAATTAAGAAACTTCACCTCTTGATCTTTATTGACTTCATCCAACTCGAACATTTTCTTCTTCTGTACACATAAATATCACGAATTAGAATACACAAAAAAAAAAGCCACAAAATAATACAAGAAAAGAGAGAGAAAACAAAAACCTTGAGCTTATCATACTTATCATACAGCTTCTTGTACAAAGCCTCCATCTACATCGAATGATAAACAAATCAAATTACAAGCCAACAAATCGCGACAAAACCGAGAAATGAGAGAAATCAATGAATACGAGAGAAAGAGCGGCATAAGACTTACTTCTGTTGTTCGATTCCTCGACAGCCTAACGTAGAGGATTGATGATAACGATGTTTAAAATAAAAGACCTTAGATGAATGAATCTAGAGATTAAAACAGCAATTAGAGAACCCTGTAGAGAGTAAGGAGTATTGGTGAAGATGACAGCAAACGTTCGTGATTGGGAGCAGAGAAAAGTCCCGGGAAAATGGAAATTCAAATTACTGGAAGAGAGTTCCTGTCTTCTAGTAGAAGGGGAAGATGCAGAGAGGGCGAGAGAGAGTTTGCAGCCTTAGTCGGTTCATAGGACAGCTGGCGGCCCAGATAAAGTTACGTGGGCCTAAGGCCCCAAAGAATTTTAGGGTAAACTAAGGCCCAAGGACTTCTGACATAAATATTTATAACAAAAAATTAATTAATAATAATAATAAATTTATTATTGCTGATAATAAAAATAGTTTTTGTTAACGGATAATTAAAAAGTTTATTATAATCCAAGATAATAGTTTAGTTATTTTTAAGTGTTTGGGATATAAAGTACTTATGGTTGATGAAATTTGAATTTGGTTGTTATTTTTCCATGTGGTCCTCCATAATTGTCATACAAAAATTTGAATTTTTGTACAATAAAATTGAATCATTTACAAATATTACATAATTGTGACATAAAAATTTGAATAATTCTATAAGAAAAATGAATACTTTACAGAGGAGTGATGAATATTTGAATATCGAGTTTAGACTCATATTGAATTTTCAAAAAATAAATTTGTATTATGTCATTTTTGGCTACCAATAAAAAGAGCGATAAATAATTGTTATATTAAAAAATTGAATAAATGAACCAATTAATTAATTATCAGAACAAATATATATTTTGTCAAAATTTTCTTAGGGATTGTTTGGCAGTGATTTTCCGAAGACACAAAACAGTTCGAGATCCAAACAATTTTGGAATTTCACAGATGGCGCTCTCGCTGATGTTACCCACCATTTGCTTCCCTCTCAAATTCTGCCCGAGAAGATCCACCACTACAACAATGGCAGCGACTCTCAACTCCTACTCCTCCAATAAAAGAAGGTCGACGCTATTGTTCGACGTTATGGATACTCTTGTTCGCGACCCTTTTTATCATGACGTCCCTGCGTTCTTCGGGTACTTTCTGCTTTGGGATCTGATTGCTTCTTCTTCTTCTTCTTCTCGTTAGTACTGTCAGATTTTGCTTTATTAGATTGAGTAATTACTAGTTTAACTCATCTGTTGAAATAAATAGGTTTGATTGTTAGCTGATTGTGAAACACGAAGAATTGTGGGACAAATGACTGTCTAGATTTCAAGGTTTCATGTTCTTTTTGCATAAAATTGAATGATATTGCTGATATCTTCATATTTGCTACTCGGACAAGCAAGACTTTTGTTATTGCCAGTTTTCATTTGGTTTGATATTCATCAGCGTTGATTTTGTTTGGATATTTTTCTAATCCTAGGGCATGTATATATAAATCAACGCTGTTGTCTAAGGGTCTGATAAGGGATTACAGATTGGATTCGATGTTGCTTATAATCTTCCATGATTACTTATTTTAATTTCCTCCAAACTAAAGCTTGAGGGCCTATTCTTCTATGTGGTAATTTGTTAATTATGGGTGTGCGGAGTCATTCACATGTTGCTGAAAGACAGTTTAGTTAGAAGCTTGACTCATCTATTCCAGTAATGCCATCAGCTTGAACAAGTTGAGCTAAAATGTCAAGAAGCTCAACTTGAACTTGTTATATAAACACGCTGTTTTGGTAAATACTTGCTTTGTTGGACTCTGACTCATTTTTTGGACTCAAGCTTGAATAGTATTGCTAGCCCAACAAGCCTTAGCTGAACCAAGTTTAAATCTCAATGTTTACAATTTGAAAATGTGATGGGTTTAAACCTCAACCTAGTCCTTCGCTTGAGCTCCATTTTCTATTCATGGGTTGAGTTCGAACATGCTGAAGCTCAGCTCTAATCATACCCACCTGCAGTTAGAACTAAATCTATGTTTATGTTTTAGCACTTCAATTACCAGCGTTCATTTTGCTAATCAATCTGAGATTTTATGGTCAGAATGTCTATGAAGGAACTATTAGAATGCAAGCACCCAACTGCATGGATTGAGTTTGAAACAGGGGTGATCAATGAGGTACACTTGGAACTGTTAACAACTTATGTTCTCTGGGATTTCAACTGTCTTTTTAATCCAAATGAATAAAAATTTAGTTCTGGGCATCTTTGAATCATCGAGTGGAGAAATCAATAGAAGCTTAGAACATCTCCTGGCAAATTTTTTTTTTTGCTTTTGAACTTTTGCCTATGAATGTCGCAGTTTGGTTTAAAAACCAGTAACTGTATTTTATTCCCTTGTATTTTCTTTGATTGCGTATAGCAACTGAATTGATTTCTGTTTTTCTTTGTTTGTCATTGCCTTTGTACTTAACTTCTTGTCAAGGTTATTTTTTATGTATCTAACTATCTACGTGGTGGGAAGATGCTTTGTACAGTAAGCCACTAATTGTCAGTCATCCAAATTTTGAATTTGTAATCTATGCAGCTCAGCTATAAGAAAATTTTCCCTATTTTTTCTTGAAGTACCCATAATTTGTTTTCTTTGTGGTTTGTATGTCTTTTAAGTTACACACAAAAGAATCACAGCTCTATTCAAATGTATCTCTTTAGTACATTCATACTTGATCTCTTAAATGCTATGTCATTTTCTATTTCTCCTGAGATTTTGAATTTTCAATTGAATGGTTCACTACTTCACTTTTCAGACGGAGCTTGCCAGGAAATTCTTTAAAGATGGAAGGCCTTTTGATCTGGAAGGTTGGTGCGAGTATTGTTTGGTAATAGATAATGCCTTCATTTTAGAGTTTAAGTAGCGATTTTCATAATGATGTGTTTAGTTGTGCCAGCTTTTAGAATTATGTTTACATGAAGTCCTGGCTAAAAATTCAAAACATTGCAACTTTTTTGCGTATATAATCTTTTTTGTTTTCTAGCTTTTGAGGCTGTACAGTCTATTAGATTAATTGCTTATGGTAGAATCAAAGAAACAGTGTTAGCCAAGAGAGTGACAGTGGCCAATATATTGGCACTACCTGTGATAAATACTTAATGTGTCTTGATGCATACTGAGCATGCTCAGAGTGCTCTAAGTGATGTTGGAATACACTTTCTTCTGGAGTTCTCATTAAGACAATATATGTGACAAGCATATCTTTGAAATAGTTTCTTCGAAATGCAGAGGTAAGGTTGCATATCTTGCCCTTTCCCAACCCAAATCCACTGTGGGAGCCTTGTACACTAGAGTTGCATACCTGTATGATGTTCAAATTACATGCAAGTATTAGTCACTATCAAACTTTGACTTTGGGCATTTATATATCTTGCTGACTTGCTCTATACAGGTTGTTCAAGCTGGTTATTTAGTTGATTAGGCATTTCTGCTTGTGGAATATACCTCATTATCTGTGCAAACTTTTGCCATAATTTTTGTCAAATAAATGGGTAATATGTCTTTGCAGGACTCAAGAGTTGCATGAGAAAAGGATACTCCTACATAGAAGGGGTTGAGGAATTGCTTCAGGCTTTAAAACAAAGCAACTATGAGATGCATGCTTTTACGAACTATCCAATTTGGTAAGATGTAATTGATCTTTTTCTTATTATATTCAGTTCTTTGATAATGAAATGATGATGGTTTAATTTTCTATTTGTAGGTATGAAATGATTGAGGACAAGCTACAACTCTCAACCTATTTATCTTGGACGTTTTGTTCATGCAAAAGTGGTACACTTGATGTTTGTTGATGCTATTTAGGTCTCGTCATCTCGTGTCTCTGCCCTGCACATGTACATGTTTGCAATCTTTCGTGTATCTAGCATACATACAGGCTTTAGTGATGTTCAATGTTATTTGCCATTGATATTCAACCATGCTTTGAGTGCATCATAGATTTCGACAAAAAGTTGAAATGACTTGCAGAGTTCTTATCATCCCTTTTTCTTAAATATATGTCTCATGTCTATCTCTACGAAGTTAGTGCAAAACTCTAGATATTTGGACTATCAGTGATTCTTTGAGAAGGAAAGAGGAAATTCCAGTTAAGCGAGTATCAAATCTCTTATCTACTGTTGCTTCTAACTTCAACCTTTGAATTAGATGAGTGGGTATTTGTATTTTAATCACAAGGATTCACCTGTTTGAATATGAATATCAAGAGACTTCTGACTTTATTTTGTGATGTTACTATTCTGCTGCGAACAATGACCCTCTTCGATGTGGTTTGTAGGAAAGAGGAAACCTGATCCTGAATTCTACTGGCAAGCTTTGCGAGATCTTAAAGTTGATGCAGATAGCTGCATCTTCATTGATGACAGGTAGTTATCTAATTATTTTTTTTTTCAGCATCCGTTTTTCTATCAAACAGGTGAATCCGGACACTCATAATTAACAAATTGTAGATATACATGGGCATGCACATATCGCTGTTCTATGCATTTAGAGTTTTAAACACTGATTATCATGCAAGTTTTCCAGGTTACGAAACGTAGAGGCAGCAGTAGAAGTTGGCATGGTCGGTCTGCAATTCAAGAATGTGGATTTGTTGCGTCAAGATCTCTCTAAGTTGGGTATTGAGTTTGACCTCACCGAACAGCATTTGTCTTGATCTCTTCATTCATTCGTAAACTCGATTTCTTGACGTATTAAAACCACCCTCTTCCCAGTATTCTTCCTGCCACGGATCCAGGATCCCGATATCAGCAGGAAGCCCGCAAATGTACAGATTTTTGTTTCATGTACAACCTCAATAAAGAGAATGACTTGGAACATTATCACCATAGTCTCAGTTCATTCCTTTAGTAGTATTTTTTGTCGGTAACATGGTCACTGAACAATAATGGTTTTTTAGTTACTGTTATTTTAAATTTCTCAATTTGATCCAAAGAACATAAAATTTTCTTGCCCTTTCTCTCTCTTCCCTCGAGCATTTTGTGTCCAACCCTAATTTTTCTCACTTTCCCACATTTTCTTTGCAATCAAACAAAGAAAAGTTTCCAATGAAGGTTATTTTCCTTTACAAAATGTTTGAATGACACAAGAAGGCTTCCTAGATAAAGAAATAAGCGTAGGATAAATACATTTACTAGCAGACGCGAGAGAAAAGGTAAACATAAGAAAATGCCTGGGTGAATCCTATCATATTATTATTACTACATCACCCAGAGAACCCACGTCTGGGCCATCTAATTGCTCTGTGCTGTGCTGTATATGCTACATCATTAATGTTGCTGCATAAAATAATAGTGTACATGCCCGCAGCTGCCGACCATAAACTGATTCTTGCTTTCTTCCAACGAAGATCACATCTCAATGTCTTCTAGGTCAGGTAGAGGGAACCGAAGGATTGCAGCAATGCCTGTTAATTGTGCCAGTTCTGTTTTGAACGAATTGCGCAATCAGAATAGTGATATTCAGGAACAATAATGGGAGTACGAATGTAAAAAAAAAAAAGACACCCCTTTGCTATTCTCATCTGAAATTCAGGCAAGGGGAAGAGGGAACAATCAATCCTTATAATAAGATACACAAAGCAAGAAAACAAATAGTACTCACGCTCTCCAGAGACGTGCATAGACGAAAATATATGAACCGTCCCCCCCGAATCTTTCACTGAGTTGACCAAATTGACATACTTTTTCCTTGTTTCTACATCAGCATTCCTGAAAGCCATATTTGCAATGCCAAATATATAAAGTGAAAAAATATCAATGAAGTTATGATTTTCCATACAATATCATCAGGATCTAACTATAAATTATTGGAGTAAACATTAGCAATATTGTACAGGAAAAATGAAAAGAACCATTTAAGTGAAACTTCAAATAATAACCTAACTACTTTTTGATATTACGAGGCTTTGATAATGATATCTCAGAAAATATTGTCCTCCCAACTTTCAAAACATACCTTGAAAACCTCATGCAGAAAAATCAGATAATAACAGGCTAAACTAAACATCCCCCAGACAAAAAGGACTTTTACATTGTGGGCATTGATGTGAAAAGAATTTGAAGTTCTTTAATTGTACCAACCTGAAGAGGTCATCAGTGATTAGCAAAGTTTGGACAGCCATTCGCTCATGAGCAACTTCCACATGTTTTGGCCCATAGCATGCACGATTTGGATCCTACACAGACCAGAGACGAATCAGGAACCTATCCCCGAAAAGCCACTAGAATACATGAACACAAGAGAACAATGAGAGTGAAAGACAACAAAATCTTTCGATGGTCATCAGGCACCAATGAAAATTTCTCAATTCTTCTCACTTCTGCACCACTATCTACACACGTGGCTTAGATACTGCATAAATTGCATATGGAGTCCATTCAAGATGCTCCGGGTAACCAATAGGCCTTTCTTGAGTTACCATATCATGAATCAATATGGGAATGTCTCCGTAAGTTACAATTAGAAGTTTGCAAAGACCACATTCTAAAGCATCCACATCACTTATGGATTTCATAATGTTAACAGTATTCTTGTAATTCATAGCTTCCTAGGGTCCAATAAAATGAGATTTGTTTACATTTTTAACCATTTTGAACTGTCAAGTCATTGCCCACAAATACATTAAAGCAAGTGACGAGAAACAACAGGATTAACTAAAAAACTAAAGAATAGAACCTGACATTTGAAAGCATGTTGAAGAAATCCTTGAGAACTCGGATCTGGAAAGGGAAATAGAATAAAACTGTTGTCAAAGTTGCAAATATACTACAGAATGGAGTCTTTCGAAGAAACATACAAGTAATGAAAAAGTAAAATTCTTGAACAAAGCTAAAAGGAGTCGAGAAAAAAATTAAGATTTTATATTACCTCTTGTGCCGCTTTAGTGTCTTTAATCATATTCGTGATATTTGGTGCATCAAGAACCTCTCTCAAGCTATGCCTGTGTACCAGGTTTAGTCTCATTGGTATTAAAAGCATACTAAAAGGTGCAGAGGTATTATAATGCCAACAAAAACAATTGAACAAAAAGTAGACAAATCTGACCTATGAATTTCACCACACAAAAAACAAAAATCATAGACTCCTAAACCTTTCAATGCACAACAAATCGCCAATCAACAAATAACATCACAGAAAACTCCCTGAACTGATGAAGCATATCCAAACTGTTGCATTCTCTTTTGTTGATTCTAATAATGTTTAATTGATAGCCTCTTTCGATACACCATACAACTGCTAGTCTACTTAAAGTCAGTCACAATAGAAATTGATCAGCTTCAAGTACAAAATAGTTAGATAACATACTTGTACCCTGAGGTAGTATGCACAAGGACTATGCGCGACTTGTTCTCAATTATTGGTCTCAGTTGTCTCCTCTCAGCCTCCAGCAATAAGTGACTGTGAAACTGATCCTGAAGCATAAATAACATCATTCAGTAAGTTTATAGCATCGTAAGCATCTATATTGAATCATTTTATATTGAATCAAGCATCTAGAACAAGAAGAAACGGAAATAGCAATGCCACATATTCCTATTCATGAAAATAAGGATTCGCAAGACACTCGAATTAGAGAGTAAAATCACTGAAGTTAGAATTGCACAATTCAAGATATTTAAGTTGCAGGATTAGTTTATGCAAACTCCAAGCGTGATTCAACTCATATTTATTGCCCCGAGCCCCAAGACAAGTTTCTCGCATATACAGGTGTCATAGATATTGGATCACATAATTAAACATGTTCTACATTGCTACTTTCTTCAAGCTTTCATGAATTTTGTTTCCAAATCTGACAATACAAGACTCAATTCAACTCAAGTCTTGATTCAGAACATAGCAATTTTGAGTGTCAATTTTACCCCTCACCTTTGTGAAACCAGGACTGGCAATCACAGCACAGCGTATGACATTGAAATCAACATGTTTCAGAAAAGCCTAAAACATAAAAAGTTAAGCATGTGTTAGGAGCAATTGAGTAAGCTAACTTCTAAAATATTATTCCACAGGCCTAACATATTCCCACAATGGTGGTAGGAAGCTAGAAAACTCTGAGAAAAAGTCACCTGTAAGACATTCTCAAAAAACTTATTCAAAGCCTGAAAAAGATCACGAAGGAACAAAAGGAAAAAATTAGAAAGGGATCATGTAAACCACCAGAACTGAGCAATAGCAATGGTAATTGATGAAAAAATAACTTGATTCCACAATTAAAAGCTTCAAATAGAGGCACATACAGACTCATAACCAGCGATAGCAGGTCCATGCTTGCGAGGAATTGAAGTCTCAACACGTGATCTAGTAGTTGTCATACTGTTATACAACGTATTAGCCACCATAACATGAGTTAGAAACAACAAACACCATTTTACTACAGCCAAAAATAACATCTGTACTTTCAGATTCAAGAAACATCAACTTCTAAGCAGAAAAAGCACACGACCTGATTCTTAATTCTCTTTAGACTATGACCATTTATCATGCAAAGGCCAGCTGAACTAGTTTTCTAAACAAAAGTCAACCCAAATTGCACATGATATCAGTAGGTCATTTAACTTTTGATCAAATTAAGAAAAGGATTCAAATTTAACAATGGACCTCAATTGGTGGTCATTAAAAGCTGCGTCAGCACCATGAACCCAAAATGTGTTTTAATGACAACATACTAAGCCATACCAATACTCTTAAAAGTTAAAACTACTTCTACTGCTTCAAGCATTCCAAAAATTCTCCATTTCAACAGCCTAAAGAGGGTCCACACTATCTCCAAGTAGTGGATTTAAAAGTGATAAGTTGAAAATAAAGAGGCATGCTAAATGCTTTTGAGATACCCACATGTTTTAGTCAGTATTTGAGCATTCCAATAAAAATCATTAGGACTCTATATGCTTTGACACCCTGTTTGAGCTCATTCTATGTTATCTTACTATTGTACTCAAATTTCTCAAGACAATATAAATCATATATCTGAACGTCATATACATTTAAAGATGACCGAGATTCCTGTTGAATTATGCATACCTTTTACCAACAAGGAAGATGTGTGCTAATCCTTCTTGCATTAAAACGACAGCTAGATCAGCACTTGCAGCAGGATCTTAAATTACAAAAAAAAAAGGGAGAATATTTGTTAAGATGTTTTCATGTGCATCTAACTTTTTATGAGATCAAACTATAATTATAAAGAAGGCAACAAAGCAACAAATTCCTAAACCATGACAACGTACCAGAGGCCTGCTGAAGTGCATCTAAGGCCAATGAGTCCCAAAGATCCTGTTATGTATTGGTTATCATATGACACAAGCCAATGATTAATAAAGGATAGCATTCAGTTACAAGCTACAAAAATTAAGAGTTAAGATAATATTCCATAAAATTAAATGAAGACCATCTCATGATAAGCAAACAAATTCACATGAATCTTTACATTTCATATGCACCATCTCCAAGACTCCAACACACCAGAACTACACGACAAAGTAAATCCTAATAAATTAAGCATGGATAATAATACCAAACATGATTCACTATCTTCACTGTAGGATGGGTGGACATGAGAGGACAGTTAAAGTTCAACGGTGTGAAATAAACAAGTTCAGGGGGAGGTCCATTTTTAAGTCCAGATTTAACCATATTAAGAAAGCACACAAATGGAACGCATGGCAGAGTATTCTTTGTTTTTTTGGAATTAAAGACAACAGAAAGTGGAAGTGTACCTTTCTTAAAACAAAAGGTCGATGCAGCTCGAGTTCTAAAGTATGGAATGCCCCTATCTGCAATGAAACAATGATAAGGTAACTACAGGCTAAGATCATCCCTCTTCCAACCTAGAAAGTAGAAACGAATACCATAGTTCATTTACCTTGACATGTTCATTCTCTAGGATATTCTTCCCACGTACTCGCAAGATGGAACCCACTTTGTCGTAATCCACGGCCTAAATATGTAAATGAATCAAAATTATTATATTCAAAACGATCTTGGAACGTTTCTGCATGTAAGAACGAATCACGATGTTTTAGGATGTAAAATTTTCATACCTCAACTTTTATTTCCAACTTCAGCTTCACTCTTTCTGCATCTCTTCCTCCGGATGCCGCCTCCCTTAGGACTTTCCTGTAAAAGTGAGCCAGTAACAATAGTTAAATTGTTGAGAAATAAATCAATCTCGTAGAATTGTACTCAACAAGCTAAAGTAGATTTAATTGAAAATCATAACTTTCACTAAAGATAAATTACTTCATCATATGATATTCTAAATAGAAATTATTTGACACATTTAACCATATTATGCCAAAAATAATGACACAATGATTGCTATACTTGTCAAAAATTATCAAAATCTCAAGTTTCCTTCTCTTTGTTCGTGACGATAAGAGTTTGACGATCCAAGCTTTATTACTCAAACTGGTGTCTCTGTTGTTTTACTCTCCTCTGGTTTGAATCAAATATACTTGGTCTAAATTCCTAAGAACCAAACATAATTTCCATCTCTGTATTGGAGCCAATAACTATGTGCGTAATCAAAGTAATAAGAATTAGTTTCAGGCTTTCAGCTTCTAGACAACGAATTCCAAATAATTTGACTAACTAAAAAATAGAGAAAGGAAAGACAGATAAGATACCTGACAGTAACAGCCATTAGAGTATCTCCGGGAGCTATCAAATTATAAGCAAACCATAGATCATCTGAATCAACTGCTACCATCTACACAAACGCGCAATCATAAATTAAAGAAAAGAAGAACAAAATTAACAATATTAGAAAATTCGATTTATGAAATTGAAGGGAGGTGGTAGTACCTTGACGCTTCCAGGTCCATTAGGCGCAAGGTCCTTCCGAACGATCCTCATGTTGAAAATCTTCGGAGCTCGCTGGCTTCAATGAATCGATTCAATTCAAACCCTACAGCATCAAACTGTCCCACTTGCAGTCGGAAGAGTAGGAATCGTTTTCTTTGCCCTTTTTTTATATAATATAATAAATATTATTTTGCCTTTTTTACCCCAAAAAAATAAAAACTTTCCTTTTCTTCTGGTTTTCAAAAATAAATTTCACAACAAGCCCTCGCGTACTTGAGAAAATTACACCTCTGCCACAGCCATATCCAAGGCATACATACTGACATGGTGGTGACAGTACTGGAATAGCGACAGTGTGATCCAGTAGCCATGAAAGTGTGACAGACGGAATAGCCCATAGCAGCCACGTTGAAATGCGCACCCCATCAATTCTGTCTCAACCTCTTTGGGCTTCTCCTCGCTCAGCAGCTGTCAGTGCTCCCTTTCCTACGCGTGTCATGAGGCATCTCGACCGCCTCCCCATCCCAAACCTTCTCGCTTATGTCTCCACAAACCCTCCTCCGCTAGACCCTCTCTATGGTTCTGCTGCTGCTCGAATCAGCACCGTCAAGGCTATGCGATCAGGTAAATTCGGCTTTCAACTTACTTGGACAATTTAAGATATTCCTCTGAGTCTTTGACCAAACATTTTATTTCCACTTTGTCTAGTTCGTTCAGATTTTGATGTGGTCTTGAGACTTACAGTGTCGTTCGTTGTTTTTATAGCATGGAAGATCCAGAGCTAGACTGGGAAACTCAAGAACATGAATCGGAAGGAAACAGTGGCAAGAGGTGTTGGGGCATTGTGGACAAGGGACTGAGTCTGGGAAAGAAGATTTTGGTCACAGGTGTGGTACTATCCTCAGTTCCTTTTGTTCTTCCTCCACTACTTGTTATTTCCACAATTGGGTTTGCCTTCTCTGTCCCTTCTGGGCTCTTCTTGGCAAGCTATGTTTGCACTGAGAAGCTCATGGGTAAGTTGCTCTCAAGCACCACTCCACCTCCATTACTTTTGGGGTTTGGAATATGGTCCAATGATGAGGATGTTGAAGGCGCTGACATAGAACAAGATATTGATTATGAAAGAGAGGAGGAAGATCTACTTAGAGATATTAAAGGAGAGGTTGAGAGCAAGTTTGAATTAAGTGATAATGAAAATCAAAAGGTTGATTATGGAAAGGGAAGTGTTGGGGCATATGGAAAAGAATTATCAGAAGGTGCAGATGAAATTGTGGAGGAAAATTGGCCAGGAGGAGATAATTTTGAGCGCTTAAATGATCAAGATAAACCATTGGAAGAGACAGGAGTAACAATTAATAGGAGACGAGAAGGGCAAGAAGATGAACTGGTGGTGGAGCAAGTCAAGGATGAGCAGCCTGTGAATGTACTAAGTGAGGTAGAGGTGGTAATTGAGGGAGATGAGAAAAGTGATAGCAATGTTGTAGAAGAGGAGACACCTTTTGAGGTGACAAAAGTTGCTGTAGAGTTACATCTGGGTGGTGACATTGAAGAAGATAAGGAAGTAGTTAGAGAGACAAGGGGGTTATTAGAAAAACTGCAAGATGAAGGTGACAGTGTGGATGTAGCTAACATTGTGGAAGAAGAGCCGAGACCTTTGGAAGAAAAGCAGACTGTGTTGCACGCAGAAAAGGCCGATGAAAGTACTGCAAACAATGATATTCTTGTGAATGGTAAAAAGAAGATCTTGCTATTATCAAAGGAAAATGTAAGGGAAATTGCTGATGAAAGTGTGTTTGGCTTGCTTCATGAAAAACATGCCCCTGCACAGCCGTCCAAAAAAGAGGCTTATAACGGCGCTGAAGGTAAATTGTAGGATATATTATTTAATGCGTATAATAATTTTTTGATATAATGTCCCTTTCTATCATAAGATTAGTTTATTACACATATTTAAACTTAGTTGAAGCATGTGCTGGAAGTGATAAATATTCAAATTATGCAGGCCGTGAAGCTATTGATTCTGCAGAGCTTCCATCTGCCACAGGGGAAGTTGAGAACAACCATGGGGGAAAAACTTCAAAAAAGAACACCAGCATGGTTTCCAAGGTTAGGATTTAATATATGTATTTTGCGGGTTCAATTGCTGCAATCGAGTTATAACTTGTTTTGAAGAAAAAAGAAGTAATTGGATTACAACTTGAAACCACTCTGCTAGTTTATCTGCTGATTAATCGATTCATATCACAGTGATCATTTACAAGGAAACACGTCCGTCTATGCATGCATGCTGTTCTTATAAGATTGAAAATATCTTTGACATCCCAATTTTTCAACTACTTGTCTTTCCTTGTCAACATTAGATCTTGCTAAAAAAAAGTAAAACAGACGGGTGTTTCTCTCAGTCCGTATGTCTTTGCGATAGATATATGATTAAATATTTCATGCCACTTTTTTTCAGGCACCCAACTTGGTTGATTGCTTGTTAATCTATCTGTTTTTATTGTTTTTCCATGTTCATGTTCCAACTCTCTCGTAAAAGGATAGTAACTAGTAAGACAAAAAAATTCCTGGAGGAGCTTTTTATTGCTGCAGGGTACCATAAACAATTGTTCAAATTTAAAATTGTTTTTGATCCAAGGAGCTGCTAATGCTATATTTTTGGACTGTGTTTATAGATAATTAGGGTATTGAAGTATATACTGTTAGCTCTGACCAAACCCAATTTCTAGTAGCTATGAATCTTTAGGGTTTTAGGAGTTCATTTCTAGAGCTAAGGAGCAAAGCCACGTAGCAATTGTCTTTTTCCTTTCGTCTAGGAGTTCATGACTACTATTCCATTTCTAGAGCTAAGGAGCAAAGCCACGTAGCAATTGTCTTTTTCCTTTCGTCAGTTGCCAAAGTGCTGCTGCTGGACATTGTTCTAGTGTACAATTATAGTAGTGTGGTGGATGCTATATATAAGTTTTTCATTCAAGTGTTGCACTATCGAGATTTGAGTTTTCAAGCACAGGGAAACAACCTTTATGGTATATGCTTACTGACATGCCCTTCAACTATACACAGAGTTTTGATAGACTGACCCATGCTTTCATGCCTCCGCCCGGATTAATACATTCACGCCTAGCTTCAGGCGTCACCTGTTTATCAGATTTCTTGGATAGCTTCCCTACTTCAATCTATAGAGGTATATTTTGATGGCTGAAGTGAAATGCAATCTTTAGTCTGTCGTTGGTTGGAAATTAACCATGGTCACTAGCCTCTAACTGGCAGACAGTATTTCAAGTGTGTTTACGTGGCAGAGACAAAATCCTTGTGAAAGATGAAGCATTCTTTATTGAGGGGTTGGCCATCCTTAGAAATAGGGCTGTGAGTATCGGAGCTCTTTCTATAGGGGTCTCTTCTAAGCGTCACATAGCACTGGAAGCTTGGAAATTTGTAGAAATTGGATTGTGTTGACATATTCTTAGTATGTATATACGAGAAAATAATAAAAATCCATTCTCCATGTTCTTCATGAAAACCTGTTAATTGGAGTCCCAAACTAGTTTATTTTTTTAATTTTTATCCTGCTGTGTTGAACAATGAAGTTTCTTGTCTCTTACTTCCACAGGAACCTTACAGTGCCGAGGAGATATGGAAACAAATCAATGCCATGCGCATCATAGTTGGCTACAAAGTTGCACCACAAGCAACATACGTCGAGGAACTCAAAGCTCTTTATGTATTCATAGGAGTTGAGCCACCTGCGTCGCTTGAAGAGCGTAGTGATCTCAAGGGAGTAAATGACAAGCTTCAGTATCTCAAGTCCATTGTTGGAGTAAAATAAGATTAGTTTGTGGTGGTCTTGTTTCTTGTAATATTTAGTAGAACTTTTTGTTCCCTTTTTCTTTCCGAAGATGCTTGAATCTTTTGTTTGTGCGTTACCAGAGAGAGTCATAGGTGGTGGAACATCAAAGATAGTTGGTTTCAGTGAGTGGTTATTCGTGTATGAGAGAGCCTGAGGCAAATTTTACTTGTCTTCTTTACGTCTCTTTTGCCTTTGCAGAAACCAAATCAATGTGGTCAAAGATAATATGAAATGACCACTAAAAAGTCTAATTTAATATGGATGGGGACCTCAAAATTAGGCTGTGGTACATTTGTGTGTCAAGACTATTTTCTTACATTGGATTACCATAACCAAGTTGAGTTGGTATATAAAAGAAAGTTTTGCATCTTTCACACAAGAACTTGTTTTTTACGTCTAAGAATCAATAGCGATGGTCAATAAAGAATAAATTTGTGTAGGTCTATCGTTCATAGTGGACAATTCTGTGATGAGTGATGATTGCAGATCCTATTGTAAGGAAAAAAAAATATCCCCTAAATATTTCATCTCACAAAGATTGAAGAAAATTGTATTATTTTTAAAGAAGAAAAAGAAAAAGAAAGACATTCAGGGTCAAACTGTGCGGTCCATTCAGGTTTATCCGACCCGAACCGACGGATTTTTTTCCCCATTTTGAGACCCGATGGATCTCACTCACTCGTTGCAATGCGTGCGAGGGTGTGAGGTCATCATCAACGGTGATGGAGAACCCACGGTGGAAAGGAATGAGGGGATCCGCGTCCGAGATCGAAGGGACAAAACCTGGACCTTTTCTCTTTCACTCTCTCTCTTATTTGGGAGAGACACACGTTGTGACATTAATTCAAACAGTTTTTATATATCAGATCCAGTGGATGAGAACTCCGCCATCACTGCTCTCTCTAGCCATTGACACGGGTGTCTCTCACCTCTCTGAAATCTCAGATCTCTCACCTCTTCCTGATCACATCCTTCTCGATCTCTTCCTGGTAAGTTCTGTACAAAATATTGTATGATTTTATTGGACTCCTTTAATTGTTGTTTTGACATTTTGGATCAGTTCTTTCTGTTGTTGATAATTGATCAAAGGATCGTCGTAGGATGATGAGTAGCTAAGTTTGTGTGCCTTGTGCTTGAGATTTGTAATTTTCTGCTAGGTTGCTTGGTGTTGTATTCTGACTTAACTTTTGAACGATTTGAATTTTTCTTGTATAAATTACGAGGTTTAGATGAGAAAATTGGTTATGGAATTTTTTTTTCAGATGTTTTGTCATTTAATCACCGTCAATTAGCGATGGCTGCTTTTACATAAATTTATAAATCAACTATCTGGGATCTCGTGATCTACTAGCTAGCAACAGAAGAGTTGTGAAAATTTATGGGGGATAATGTTGCTTGTGAGGTATGGAGCAATTGGTGCAGATAGAAGACATGGTTATGAAGGTATTTTTTGGAGGGTTGAATCAGGTCGATTATGTATTCACTTTCTACGAAAATATGAACATGGCACGACCGTTCTAGGAGGATAATTGTATGCAATTTTCCCTCCCAGAATATGAGAGAGTTGTGGTTTCATTGGCTATAAAGTTTTCATGCGTGTGTTTAACAAAAGGAAATGGTGCAAACCCTGCATTTTGGGATGAAATCAAGTAGCTTATCTCACTGACTTTATGGAACAAAAAAGATTCTCATATAAGGGTTAAAATAAGAGAATGTTGGAGGCAGATTCACTTGAAGATCTGGTATCTTCATAATTTGGTGCAAAGATTGGGTAAAAGTGTATGTTAAGTTTCTCTTTGAAACTTTGAGTTACTATAGACAAATGTCTTTGTTTACATTGCAAGGCCTATATGAGCTGAACATAGCTTCTTGTTGAATATATTTTAGTGGTTGATGTCGAAAGATGGAGGATGGGAGGGAAGTGGGTGGAAAAAGAACGAAATGTTGTTTTTGTTTTGCAATAATGCCTCCAGTTAACTGATCATCGTTAACTGTTGTCTGGTTTTGAAGCTTTCAGCTCTAATTATTATACCTCCATTGTAAATAAAGCACACCAGTACCTAGTATCTCTTTTAGTTTTCTACACAGTTTTTTTTTATAGTAATGGATGGGGCTAAATAATATGCCTTTGAACAGTTTTGTGCATGCTCTCTTACCTTTTATGTTGACCTTTTGTTTACGAAAAGGAATACATTATACAAATAGTCACAAGGTTTTTAATGATGGACAGAGAACACTCAGAGCCGGAAAGCTGACAGAAAAAATTCTAAAGCTCTTTAGGGAATCTGGGAGAGAAGAAGTCATTTCATTCATCCAGGCTTTGAATATTCAGCACGTTGTCATCCCCGTTCTTCCCACCAGTGAGCACATTTTTCAATTTGGTAACTGCCTTTCCTGTTGAGTTTTGTACTAACTTCATATTTTCCCTTCTGTTGACAGGATGTTCTGAGAAATTCTAATATTGGCCGAAATTGTGTTAGTGAATCCTTTTTTAGCTCCCAGCTACACTATTATTCAGGCGGATAAGAAAGTTTCTGAATTTAGAATATCTACTTTTCAAAGATGTCTCTAGTGAACATCAAGGACAGTGAGATTGATATTGTGATTGGGGCTGTCAATGCGGACCTAACATCGTTCATGAATGAATGGAAACCAGTATTCTCTAGTTTGCATTTGATAATTGTCAAAGACCCTGATCTCAAGGAGGAACTCCAGATCCCTGGAGGCTTTAACCACCAAGTCTACACTAAGTCTGACATAGACCGAGTTGTAGGTTCTAAAAATTCAGTGCTGTTCTCTGGTTATTCCTGCAGGTATTTTGGTTATCTTGTATCTAGGAAGAAATACATTATTTCTATTGATGATGACTGTGTCCCTGCTAAGGAAGGCCAGGAGTTTCTGATAGATGCTGTAGCGCAGCATATTTCTAATCTTACAGCTCCAGCTACTCCATTCTTCTTTAATACACTTTATGATCCTTTCCGTAAGGGAGCAGATTTTGTCCGCGGGTACCCATTCAGCCTGAGAAGTGGGGTTGACTGTGCACTGTCATGTGGACTCTGGCTCAATCTAGCTGACCATGATGCACCTACACAAGCCCTCAAGCCAAACCAGAGGAATTCTAGATATGTTGATGCAGTAATGACTGTTCCAGCTGGGGCCATGATGCCCATCAGTGGAATCAACATTGCTTTTAACCGTGAGTTGGTGGGTCCTGCATTGTGCCCAGCTCTACGGTTGGCCGGGGAAGGAAATCTGAGGTGGGAAACAATGGAAGACATATGGAGTGGAATGTGTGTCAAGGTTATGTGTGATCACCTGGGCCTCGGTGTGAAAACTGGGCTTCCTTACGTTTGGAGGAAAGATAGAGGTAGTGCCATTGACAGCCTGAAAAAAGAGTGGGAAGGAGTGAAGCTGATGGAAGAGGTTGTCCCCTTCTTTCAGTCAGTGAGGCTGCCGCGAACTGCAAAAACACCTGAGGATTGTGTCGTTGAGTTAGCAAAAGCAGTTAAGGAGCAACTAGGAGCTGTGGATCCCGTGTTTACTCGTGCTGCTGAAGCCATGATGGAGTGGCTCAAGGTCTGGAAGGCCGTCGGATCAGGTTCATCCCTTGCAGTGTAGAAGTTACTATTGCTTAAAATAGTTCAATTACCTCAGCTGCGATATCAGAGTTAGATTTATTTACAGTTATGGAGTTTTGAATCCCTTGCATGCTTTTTTTTTTTTGCTACATTACCTTGAGACTTGAAGAAGCAATTAAAGGTACATTATTCAGTGTTATATGAAAAAAGATGGTTCCGCTTTTGTTTTCTTCAGTCTATGCTTGAACTGCAAGATCTGCAATTTGGTTGGTTTGACATGTCCTCACTGTTTCATTGTCTTAATTGATTGGCTTCACTCACCCCAACAGGAGGAGCTTCTTTGATCCTCTTTTCCCTTTCTTTTAAGCCCAAGAGCCCGAACTACATATATGAAATCTGGATTAAAAAGGAATATATACAAATACAAAATGGCTATGGATATATTCTCAACTCGCAACGCACAAAATCTCAATGTAAAGGGTACTTCATTAACACTCTCTATAGTGAGGAGCTTGACTAAAAGCATTTTGTCAAGATTTGTAGTCTCGCATCGAATTGACATAACTCAACTCACTGGGTGGTGTATGAGCAAAGCTCTAGCTTCTCTCACATATGTGATGCATTTTATGAGTCTTAAGTACTTTGGAGATAGCCTAAGAAAACAAATCCGTGCGGGACTTTGGCCAGAGCAAACACACATTAGAACTCTACTGGGCCGGGCAGGCCCAACAGGTTGTTATGCAAAAACAAACTAATATGATAAATCTACTGGGCCGGGCTTGGGCATGGGCATGTGTCCCAAACAAGTCTCAGGCCCAACAGGTTTTCACTGTAATCAATTGAAAAGCTGAAAGCCTTTTCTTCCATTTAACAGAGATACGTGCCTAACGATACCCGAGTGACGAGTCGTCGAGTACTTCAAATTTTGGCCTCGTAAAGGAGAAGTAAACAAACCCCAAAATAAAGCTAAATTTCCTACAATACTGGGTCTACTTGACCATTAAAACACTTTCTTAACCACTCATTTCCGAGAACTGCTCTCATCAGTGCAATGTAATCTATCCCTTTGTGTGTGTGTCTATATATACATACACACACACTATACAGACACACACACTATATAGACACACACGGCAAACCAATATTCTACAAGAAGAAGACAGAGAGAGAATCAGTATGGCAAGCTTAAACATACCCATCAGCCTCCCCAAGTTTGGCCATGTTGGAGCAACAATTGCTAGGAGAAGCACTTGGAACCCGAATTTTTTCTTGGCTTCAAGCCCCCGAACTCTTCAAGTATGCATATGCACATACAGCTCTCTCTCTCTCAATTAAATTTGGTGTATGCCTCATCACTAATGTGTGTATAATTAATCTCTAATATGTATTTATATATATGCATACATACATATAAATTTTGCAGGCAACGTCTCACCCAGATGGGGAAGCAGCACGAGAAAAGGCATCAGAGGCCGTTCAACATGGTGTTGATGAGGCAGTCAAGACCGGTGAAAACATGAAGAACAAGGCCGCTTCGGCTGCTGAACAAGTAATTAAGCATGCATATATACAACTTAATTTAATTTAATTTAATTTTCCCATATTTATCTGAATTTTTGCATGATAATACTATTGAATAATAAATAATTGAGTAGGCGACAGACAAGACAAAAGGGGTGGCAGGGAAGATTACAGAGACAGCACAGGATGTGACTGAGAAGGCAAAGCAGAAAGTGCAAGATGTATGGGGTTCGGCCGTGGATACTGCACAAAAAGCCAAAGACACTGTGATTGGCAAGGCTGACGACTCAAAGGAGGCCATCAAAGAAAATGTAGAGACTGCCAAGCGTAGCATGAACTCCAAGAACTGATTAATTAATTACACTAATTACTTATTTAATTTCATTTTGAAGTCTCATCTTGAATACTATCTCATGATGAGCTCAATGTCCTTCATCTAATATTTTCTAAAGTTAATTTGTTTCTGTTGTATTATTTGTTTTCTATTGCAATAGAAATCAATTTTATAAACAATGACCAGTTTTTTCTTATTTAGTTTGTTGTCAAAACAGGGATAGAAAAAAGCCTTGCCTCATTCTTCTTTTTAACCAAAAAAAGAAAGAAAAGAAGATCAGGAAGAACTTGAGTATTATACCACCCATAATTTTTGTCTTAAGAGCTAGTATTCCTATAATATAAAAATGTCTTGTCTCATTGCATTTGGAAGAAAAAAGTTGTACTTAGGAAAACAACCAAATTAAAAAAGAAAAGTATGTTTCAGAAAGCAAACCTCGGATCTCCGAAAGACCATTTGATGCAATGCTGGGGACTATAGCAGGGCGCCGGACACACCATATTTCCCCATCTGCCGGAATAAGTCCCTTCCCCATGACAAAATCTAGAATCTCTGCCAATATGCCCTTCATGTTGAGAAACAATGAGAATCAAAATCTGCAGTTCTTGGAAAATTATTACTCACAAGAGAGAAAGAAATCAGTAACCAATTTATCATACATACTTTTGTCTAACCTTTTGAATTTTCCCTTAATATACGCTTAGCGATGGCAAGATCAGAAACGATCCAAAAGGACCGCATAAAATTAACAGAAAAATGATTAAAAGATATAGTTACCTCTCACAAACAATCTCATTAACTAACTTCATCATCCTCTGCCTGGAATAATGCAAGAAACAGATAACAACAGCATATTAGAAGACACAAACCTTTGGTCCAAAATTCAACCTGAATGAATATTCCACCGTATGTGAGGTAAAGTTCATACAAGGGGATGAAGAATGCCTCACTACAAATAGCACTAATTTGCCCCTTTGCTTCTGGAATTTTTGGATAGTTCTCCGTAGTTTCAATCCATTTGAACAAAAAGCCCAAAAGCTCATGTGAAATTCCCAATTTCGACAAGCCATTTCTCAATTGAGATGGAAAACTTGAACAACAGCCAAAAGCAAAAACATGTCGTTCTACGAAAACAACACAGAGCAGCATACCCTGATTGCCGTGCAGTGAACTCGCCGGAAGCAATCCGAGCCGATAATTGAGCGTGTCGTTTCTCCTCACGCACCTGATCTACACTCTTGACGCTATCGTCTATCGAGTCAGGTTCTCTCCCATTCGACGCAGAACACGTTACAATACAAAATCCTACAACCAAATTACAAACAGTTAGCAACTCGTTTTCTACCAATACAAACAACGAACGCACACTGAACTGCAAACATCGAGAAACCGTTCGATTTTGAAGATTTGAGTCCACTAGTATGAAGTTTCGTAGAGAAACGTTGGGGTGGTGCTGCGATCGAGGGAGGGACTTGGAAAAGAGGAATACGGACAGCCATGAACGTTTGTTAGGGTTGATCGCAGAGAGAGTCTTGATGGAGATTTTAAGGAAGAGTTTGCACAGAAGGAAATCTTTGTGCCTGCATGCATAACGGCCAACACCACTAGCTCACAGTTATCTAATTCCTTATTGGTGAGAGAGGAGGCCAAAATTTGTGTTTTCTGTGTTTTTTTTTAAAATAAAATTTACTTCGCATTATAATTGAATTTTAAGCGTCTAATTCAGTCAATTGTCAAACTAACCACGAAATTTCGTACGCATATATGTTTAATTCAATGGATTGTCAACCTAACCACATTTCATTGGTAGTGCTTTTTTGTTTTTTTATCATACATAATCCTTTTTTAATGTCATTTAACACATATTGATGTCAAATTATGGATGATTGAGAAAGATTTTAAATTTAAATTATTAAATGATCATTTTCTTCGCCAATCATTTATGATTTGATGTCACAACATAACTCTGTTATCTCAAATATTGAGATGAATGCACATATTTTATATGCATCATGTGATGCATGTGGAGTCTACGATAATTCGATTTTACATGAATCATAACATTTGAAATAATTGCAATAAAAAAAAAATTGGAATTCTTAGTATTTTCGTTCATAATATTATTGGTATTGGAACACCACGTCATGAGAGCAACGGTGTAACAAATAAAATAATTTAAAATAAATTACATACTACTGCCTAAAAAGAGGAAGAGAAAGAAAAACCAAAACCTTAAAGTGAAAGAGTGGCCGCTCAATTCTCCTTAATTGTCTCGGAGAAAGTTGCTCATTTCCATTACCTCACACAAGAAATGGGGTTTCTCTGTTAATCCCTTGTTTAATTGCTTGCCAAAGAACATTCATTAGTTCCTTCTTCCCCTCCTGCGGGGTCCTTCAATTCAGTTTGAGGGACCCACAAACCGGCATTTCTCCTAGTTTTCTATTCTCTATCATCCATCATGTCTTAAATCTTTATCCCCAAGCGCTCGATCTCAACCTACAACATTAATCCTCCTCCTCTTACATGGTTCATTGTTGTCGGAAAATGAACTGCTTCCCCTGTTTTCGATCAAAGAAAAACAAGAAATCGCAGCACGAGAGTTCTGTCAGAGAAGCAGTTGAAGCAAAAGTAATGGGTACGTGGACAAAAAACCTTGTGTTGTGCATTGGATTGGATGTTGTTTTCTTTTATATCTGCTGTTCATGTATCCATGCAAATATATTTCCTCTCTTGCATACTCTTAGAAGCACAAGCCCGACAATTAATCCATGGATGTTTTTCCAAATAATTAATCTATGGAGGTTGTTCATTCTTCATGCGCAGAGAACACGAGACCGAGACCAGGAGGTGAAAAAGGAGAGGCAGCTGCTCATGCTAACAATGGAAATGGTCAGGGGCAAACATTCACTTTTCGCGAGCTTGCCACTGCAACTAAGAACTTTCGTCAGGAGTGTCTGATCGGTGAAGGAGGATTCGGAAGAGTCTACAAGGGAACCCTTCAATCGAGTGGCCAGGTTGCAAGCACTTCAACCTTTCTCAGTTCTATAATCGCTAATATGCTCTTCACTTGTTACTGATATGCCTTTGTAACTCATGTTGGCTAGGTGGTAGCTGTGAAGCAGCTTGACAGGAATGGACTGCAAGGAAACAAGGAGTTTCTTGTTGAGGTCTTGACACTGAGTCTTCTGCACCATCCGAATCTGGTCAATCTCATTGGCTACTGCGCTGACGGAGACCAAAGGCTTTTGGTATATGAATTCATGTACGGGGGCTCTGTGGAAGATCAATTACTTGGTAGTCTTCTTTGTTTCAATATACTAATTCGTATATTCCCATGGGTTACGACTGCAATTCTGTTGCATTTAGAATATGAAAACAATTCAATCTTACCTGCAGACCTGAAGCCAGAACAAAAGGGACTAGATTGGTATACAAGAATCAAAATTGCATATGGTGCTGCTCAAGGTCTGGAGTACTTACATGATAAGGCCAATCCCCCAGTTATATACCGTGATCTGAAGTCCTCGAACATCTTGTTGGACGAACATATGAAGCCAAAGCTCTCCGATTTTGGCCTCGCCAAGCTCAGTCTTGGTCCTGCAGGGGATAAAATCCATGTATCGTCAAGGGTGATGGGTACCTATGGATATTGTTCTCCAGAATATGCAAGATCAGGCCATCTCACTTTGAAATCTGACGTATACAGTTTCGGAGTAGTTTTACTAGAGCTCATCACTGGACGAAGAGCTGTCGACACCACAAAACCTGTTGATGAGCAAAATCTTGTTTCTTGGGTAACTATTGAAACTTTCTTTATATTTGTCAACGGTCTTTTGAGTGCACTTGACCTTTTATGCTTGAATTGGGCAGGCACAACCGTTGTTCAGGGACCCAAAAAGGTTTCCTGATATGGCAGATCCACTGCTTCAAAACCGATTTCCCGAGAGAGGATTGAATCAAGCAGTTGCAATAGCAGCTATGTGTTTGCAAGAAGAACCAGGAGCTCGTCCCTTGATGAGTGATGTCGTTACAGCTTTGAGTTTCCTTTCAATGCCTACAGATGAAGATATTCCTTCTCACGTTCCTCTTGCATCCTCAATTCGTAAAGTTACAAGTCAAGTCATAAATAATTACGAATATGAAAATACTTCACTGCATGGAGGAGAAAACAGCAAAAAACAACTTTATGATGACACTTCAGATGACAAAAGCTCACACCATCAGAAAAATGCAGAGCTCCCCAAAAAAAGCTCTTCAAGATCAAGCCGGAGTAGCAGCAAGAGATCAGGTTCTTCGGTCACTCAAAAAAGCAGTAGTAAGAGATCAGAGGAAGGAAGTGTTTCTTCAAGTGTCAGAAGTGGAGAAAGATTGAGCAGCAAGAAATTGGGATCCAAAACAAGCCGCAAAAGCAGCAGCAGAAGTAGCCGCAGTAGGGCATCAGATGATGGAAGTGTTTCATCAAACGACAAATTTGATGAAGAATGCGAGAAATCACTTTTTTCATTGAGCCATGAAAGTAGCAAAGAAACTCAGGATGATAGTATCTCTTCAAATCACAGGAGCAGCAGAAATTCGCTTTCTTCAACAAGCCGAAAGAGTAGCAGAAATGCCTCTTTAAGGAAAAATAATAGCAAGGGTTCATGGAATGGAAGCAGTTCTTCAAGTTCCAAGAGCAGCAGAAGATCCAACATCCACCTTGATCAAAGAAGCAACCAGGGATCAGATGATGGAAGCACTTCTTTAGGTCTTTTCAGTAACGAAGAAATACAAAACAACACTAATGATTTTGACCATCGCAGCAGCAACAGCAGCATGAGATCGCAAGATGGACATGCTTTCTAATCATAAGGAAATTACTATCTTATCAGGTCATCAAGTAAATTGTTCAAACAGTATTCTATACTGGGTCATCATATTTATAATACATACGATGCATTCTCTTCTCTTAACATTTTTGTATACCATACTTCATAGAATTTATCACTTACTACATGCAGATGCAGATAAACCATGCACCAGTAATGGCGAAAAGTTGAAAAATAATTGAATGGTACTTAAGGCAGGAGAAATTAGGCTAATTAGTATTGTTTATTTCATGGAATAGACCTACATATATCAATTCTATGAAGAGGTTTAATGGCAATTGTTAGAGCAGCGCCAGAGTGTAGAGTAATATCAAAATTACAATGAAAAGAAACGACCGACCGTAGTAGTAGAGTAAGGGATGAATATCTCACTCTTTTCAAGAAGATTCAAGCCCTCTGCAATTCAGAAACCATGCACCAGAACTCTCTTGGTTCGACTCCTCTAGAAGACAATGGTTAGACTCAATCATATGCTAACACAAACCTGCACTTGAAGCTGCCATAGTATTTTTAGAGAATATATTTGAACGAGAAGAGAGCTAATCAGTGTGTTGAAATTGTGTTGTGGCAAGGAATAGGGGGATTTATATAAGTGGTATGTATGGAGGTATGCATTGCTCACCTTATCCACCTCCTATGAATTTTTTTGAATACATAATTAAAGCATAAATAGGTTTCCTATTTACATTAACTTCCTACGCAATGTATATATAACAAAGTAGACTCTCCCCTTGGGTACCTAGATAAGATGTACATAGTAGTAGACTACATTTTTTTTTGCCCTCCAACTGGCATACCTTGCTGGTAGCTCTGAGCCTCAATCAAATTTGCAACTCAACCTCATAACTTACTCAGTATTGGAGAAGCTTTGCCAATCCTCCAGACATGCTCCAGCGGGGCACCATTAGTAGTTCCCATGAAAAACTACAGTATTCCAAGATCAAATGATGGAGAACAAGTAAGAAATGAATTCTGTTGATTTGATTGGGGATTTGTGTCTTGACTCCTTACAGCCTCCTCTGGCTTATGATTGAGAAGCAAGGTTGCCTGTGCCTCCAGAGCATCAAAATCAATATTCTCATAAAACTGGTCATCGCATAACATTTCCCCATTCTCATCAGTTTTATCAGACTGATCCTGAGGAATTGATTCTCTACCTTCCACTTCCAACATTGACAATAAATTGTGCTGTAACTTTACAGCAGGAATATTTCCTGAATGGTGAAAACTCAGTTTTCTCTTGCGGTTCTCCATTACCCCATTTTCTGTAGGATATTCGGCATTTTTACTCGTCATGGCTCCACTGAGTCTTTCTGAGTTCCTTCCAAAAGATTTCAAATTCGTAGAGTCGGACTGTTTCGCACAATCGGTTTGAGGTGTCTGCAAAGAACAAGCAGGCGAACTTCCACTTTTGTTGGTTCTGATCATGGAAACCCCAGAATCAGGAGTAATAGCAGAAGAATGTGATTGCACATGTATTGGTGATTGGCTGAGCAAAGAACGCCTGACATAGGAACTGGTTAGTTTTCCAAAAGCACAGTTTACCACAATGGAAAGCCACATAATTATTTGTAAAGACTAAAGAGAAAGGAAACTTTACTTGGAAGGAACTTCTAACATCTAAGAGAACCAAAAACTTCGGAGAAGACAAAGTATTTCAGGGACATTTGGCTAATCCCACCGGGCCGGCCATCAATGAGTGGCAGGTGTAAATTTGTTCTACACTGTTGATTCAATAGTATTGCTAAGAAAAGATGAGAGCATCAACGACTAAAATTGCTTGTCTTTAGATCTATATCTCAACTGAACTGAGTTCCTCTGGTCCCTTAAGATCCCCGTCATAATTCTTATTAAGCATCCATGGCCTAAGGAGACTAGTTTACAAAGAAAAGGAAATAATATGTATATATATTCAACATAATTATTGTTTTCAAAAAGACTTCTTCAGTTTAATTAAGGATAATTTTGGTAGGAATTCCAATCCAGATGGGAAAAATCGAGTCATCTAAGCTAATGACAACATAACTCGCTATCTGAAGCTTAGCGTTTTTACAGTAACAAGTGAATATAACAGAGGAAGAGAGACAATGCTCTTGAGATGGTAAAAAAGTGAACAAGAAGAAACACACTTTATTATGGTGAGTTATACAATATATGCAGCCCTACTTATAATCGCAACAGGATTTAATTGTCATAGCTTGACATGATCGTGATGATGGATTATTCTGTACGACATGAAGGTTTGACATTTTAATAATCTCTAGAAAAAAAAAAAAGTAAGAATTTGAGATAATGCAACTCTTCAACCCATCCTTGGCATTTGCTAATTCACGATGATCACACTGGTGGTGATTTGCTTGTAAGAATTTATTATTAAGAGGGCATGTTATATCCTCTTTTTCATTCACAGGTTGATAATTTGCAAAACTCTAATTTCTGGATTGATATTAGTTGTTCCCTTCTCTCAAATAAATTATCCACTTTCCGAATATAATTCAGCAATGCCAAAGATTAACATTGTTCTGGGACAAGGCCCTCTTATAGAAAATACAAAACAGATTCACTCAAGCATGAGAGAGAGAGAGAGAGAGAGAGAGAGAGAGAGAGAGAGAATTAAGAACCTGTATATTGCCATCATGTCAGCTCGACCAGCTTCTGCCTGAGTACTCGCAGCAGTAGGATTAATCCTGTCATCTAAAAAACTATCATCAAATGAGCAGCTGTCCACGTCGTCTTCTTCATCAGATATTTCTGCATCTGATGAGACCCTGAGCACGAGGAAACATGGGAAAGAAAGCTTGTCAGATATTCAGGAAATAGTATCCCTTTCTACTTTTCAAAATATGATGTAATCTCAACAATTTTTTATAGGGAAATTTTTTTATAACTGTCATGCAGGACAGCCCAAGCACATGAATGAGAAGTCAATGCTTATAAATTGGAAGTAAAGAATAATCTTCACAGCATATAATAATCATCTTTTCAGGTTCTTACTCAGCTTCATCCTCAATGAAAGCCCGAATATTATCAGCAGGCTTCCTTTTACCTGAATACAAAGAAAGGGAATATCACATATCACTCGCAATTTTGGTTCCAAAACAGATCACAACCTGATATCCATGTAGTATAATGAGGCTTCCATTCAAGCTACAGAACACAAAGAAAATTGCCAACAAATGTAGCAGAAATAAATTGATATTACCTGTCCTGTGCTTCATTTGGTTAGGACTGGTCCTATAAAATGAACCAGCAAGGTTTGCAACAAGGACAGAATTTTCATTCATGCCTGGGTTCCTTTTTTTTCCATGCTCTCCAATTTTACACAACCTTTTAAATCTGTGTGCTCTTTTAACAGAGTCTGACTGACCACCAGAACTGAGACGCCAGTCCTTGCTATTGCTACTGTTTGTAAGATTTGGCGTGGGAGATTGTAATCCCTCAGTGACTGGAGAAGCGGAGTTGGTATATCCAGTGGTATCAGCAATATTGTGCATATTACATAGAGGGCTTTGAACTTCTCTGTTTACATGAGAAAGTAAGCTGGTTCTCCCACAGTATCTAGTTTCCCAATTGTCCACTTCCTTTTTCCTTGGAGTTGAAGACTTTGATGGCATTTCCATGGTAACAGTGGAAATAGGAAACTCATTTCCTTTTTTATCATCTAATAGTCCTGCAAGAACAAGTTACTTCACATAAATAATAAACTTTACAGCCTCCCAGAGCTGGTATCCACATAATACGTTTTATATTGGTAGAAGTGTTAATATGTGTGCAGTGGGCAGGGTTGAGAGTGGGAGTGGGGGTTGGGCAGAGGAGGAATTAAATACTGACCCCGTTGACTGATAGGAGACACTGGAAGAACACCATTCTTGATCATGCTAGTCTGCCTTGGACTAAGTTCAGCATCTCTAAAATCATCGTTGTATTCATTAGTAGGACTAATAGGTGACTCGGGAAGAACACCATTCTTGATCATGTTAGTCAGCCTGGGACTAAGTTCAGCATCTCTAAAATCACCATCGTATTCATCAGACAGTACTGGTGGTGCCTTAATTTCTGAAGCATCAAGCATTCCAGCAACACACTCCCGTTCACTTGAAACATTTCTTCTTAATATTGGAGACTCAGGGACGGTTTCAATCTCATCTATCATTCTGCCTTGTTGGTCACTACAGTTCAATAATTTTGATTTTGGCAAACTTTCTTTAGTTTTGCATCTTCTCTGAGAAGTTGCTATGACTGCAGTATCAATAGCTTGTACAAAGATTTCTTCATGGCCCTTGGTCAAACTCTCTAAAAGACTAGAACTTTGATTTGAATGGTTTAGCAACACTGCAGTTCTATCACTAATACAAATGGAATGTGGTAACTCTTTGAAAGGAAATGAAGGGACAGATGTGATAAGGACCTTTCCAAGAGCATCAACGGATACAAAATCTGAACCAAAAAGGTAGGAGTGAGTAGGGTTAATGCGACAACCAATATTGGGTAGACTATTCTTCTCAGTCCGTAAGCTTCGAACAGGTGATACTTCTGAACCTGTAGCTTGTCTATGTGATTTGATGCCTGGAGAATTATCTGAAAATGTAGAATCTGCAACAGCGTCTGGATAACTCATTTCAGATATGATTGCAAATGAATAGAATTATATACATATATATAGCTCAAGGATTCAAAAAGAAATTTAGTATTCCAAAAATAAAATATTAATAAAGCAACAAATATAAAAGTCATCAATGAATTCATTGATGAAAAATTATAAACTGAATAAGCACTTGGCATCTTGGATACTTGGTGGGATGGACCACCAGTTCAATTGATACAGGTGGAAAAAAATCTGTACATAAAAAGAAGTACAAACTAAGCATTATGCCAAAATTCTTATTCAAAATTATAAGGATAGAAAATGCCAGCCATTCAGTTGTTGTGTCCCATATCCTCCAAAAAAAGGTTATGATCAACTATCAGAGAAATACTGAAGAAAATACCCCATTAAACTGAAAAAAAAAAACAGGAAGGAACTCAAAATATAATAATAAAATCATACCCTATCCATTTACATAATGATTTCAGAGTTGGAGCATAAAATTTACACACTTGCCTACGACAAGGTACTGATGATTCTGGGCCTTTCAAGTAGTTGTGACTGATAGAAGTAGAGCTCAAGACACAATAATATTATATTAAAATCATACCCTGTTAATTTAAGTGTTTATTTGTCTAAGATTATTAAAAGAATGAAAAACTAGGATGCAAGTTGCACTCAAAAGGGTTCATGCTCAATTCAGCATTTGAATACAAGAAAAAAAAAGAGTATGCATATCCTTCTGCTTGTGTGATATTTGCAAATAAACCTAGCACAAATTATTCCTTCTCCTTTCTCCTACTGCTTAGGCTATCATAATTTAACAGTTCTCTAAATACCAATTTTGTAAAACAAGACTTTGTCCCGTAAAGATGATATACCTTCTCTACTATTCTTCTGATTTTCTGAAGAGACTTCATCCTGTATACATTAAAAAAAACAGATAAGCAAGAAATATACAAAATAAAAGGGAGGAGGCAACAAAGGGTAAACAAACCTCAACAAATGAAGTTCTTTTGCCTCTAGAAAGGGATAGTCCGAGCAATTCTTGCATTGTTTCAGTCAGTATGCCTGTTCTACAAGAATGCTTCACTTTATGCACTCTAGATGGAGATGCCTGGAAGCGAGGAAAAGCGATAAGAGAAGGTCGCCAGTTATTTTCACTGTTAGGATGGAAATACTTGGCAATTGAATCAATCTCTGCAATAGTTAGTTTTTCATCAAAAACAGGTGCCTGAATAGAATGATCGTCATCTTTCAATTTCTTTCCACGAGGAATAAATTGTTCGATTGACAGCTCAACATATTGGACCTCTGGTTTGAGAATATGGGGAATCTACATTGAACATAACAGGTATAAGAGGCAGGAAGGAAAATGCTAAACAATACATAACCATACAACTTTGAGTTCACCATTCTAGGACTAGGATGGAAATTAAAGCTGTTCATCCCCCCATGTCTCATGTGTTTCTTCACAGCTGTGCTGTTTGCTTGCTTCCGCGCATAGCCCTTTAACTCCGACCCTTCACAAGCTAAGACAAGTAAAACTAGTCAAGGAAGATTTATTAAACCACCCAAGCTAAAAAGTATAAAATCCTTTTATATAGAAAAACAAAGGATAAAATCCTAAGGGGAAAACAAATACTGAAAGCTTTTTTGTTCTCGTATTGGTTTCGACGAAAATATCCAGTTCATAAAAGCATGAACAAAATGACAGAAGGATATCGACTCGGCCGTCATTCTTTCTCCCTGTTCTCCCCATTCGCTGAATCATTCTCAAAGGTGAGATATTAGCATCAAAACATATTACAAGATCAACTTCCACAATATCCAAACCCTCTTCTCCGATTGAGGTGGCAACAATGACGTTGTACCCACCAGCCCGAAATTTCTGTACGATGTTGAATTAGCCAATAGCAGAGGTTAAAGATTTAATAAAGAGAAACACGGAGTAGCATCATTACCTGCAGAACAGCCTGCTGAACCTTCTGTGATTGGCCTTTCAATGCCTTCCCTGTAAGTAAAATTAATTAATTTAACGAGCAAGAAATTCCAACAAATCTGCCTCATTCGAAGGAATGAGCTCCATTACAACCTCTTTCAATCACCCACTGCAATCCCCTTCCCCCGCCTCCCCCAATCCCCCCAAAAAATAGATGATGCATGAATTTTCTTTCCAAAAAAAAAAAAAGATTTAGAGGAACAGAGTATAAACCTGAGCTTTGGCCGATAAATTCAGTTGCTTTGACTACATGTCCAACATTTGCTAATGCATTCATTATATCCCTGAGCGTGAGAACCATTAAACAAGCAAAAGTTCTTGAACTTAAGATCCACACAAACCAGGACAAAGTAAAATAGTAAAAGAATTTTAAAAGGTAAGAAAGAATAAAGAACATCATTTTTCACCTTACACTTCCTCTAAAGTTTGAGAAAATAATAACCCTCGAGTTTTGTGGATCTTTTGCTTCTGCAACCACATATTTGGGTGTCATCGCCAAGTTGTTATATAACAAAGAAAGTCAAGAATTTTGAAGTTGAACAATGCTGAATCTTGTAATATTTTCAAATCTTGTAACATTTTCAAGATTTTCGGTCAAGCAAGAAGTCAGCCATACTACCATAATTTCAAATACGATATTGAAAGAGTTTGAATGCCAAAGTAGGGTAAGATTATCCTCAAAAATGCATTTTGTATGCTAGTGTAATTCAGCAATATACTAGTTACTGCTACGAGATCACACTGCAGAACTCCCCTCTGCCTGAGGCGGGGATATTGGGGGGAAGAAAGAACAAACTAAATTTCAAGAGTCAAGATTTCTACTAATATGTTTCTTATAAATTAACATTTATTTATAATTTCTACAATTCTTATACATTTTTGTGCACAGAAGTTGCTTATGAAGTGCACATAAGTGCATAAAAGTGGCACTAAAACCAGATAAACTGAATTCCAAGCATCTTATATTTTCCAACCCTTTTGATTTATTTCTATTTGATATGAACAAGACGCAACTTTTGATTACCTAGACTCAATGTCATCTGCTAACGCTATATTATCATTATCAGATTATGGCATCTGAAGGCTGATAAGTCAGGCAATAACAAGAAAGGAAAAACCTGTGGCTTTTACAGATGCTTGAAGTTAAGGGCCACTTCAAGTTCCTAGGGTTTTCCCATTCAAAGCACTTGGTTTCCCTCGTTACGTAAAAAATAAACAAAAATTCAGGCAAAGAGAAATTCCTTGGATATGCCTCAATGTATTGAATATGCCATTCAAGATCGTCAATGATAAAAGAATGGAAGGGTTTAACAAAAATCTAATCATTACTGGAAATCCACTAGTTTCGCCCATGATGATTCTCATGCTACTCGAAATATCATACATTTCCCAAACATTTGATATATGGATATGTAATTATTTATTTCTTTTTAACACCCACCAAAATAAATCTAGGAACCTTACAATTTCTTTATTTTAGATAAATGGAGATCTATGTAAATGCCTTTTCTCATCTTTCAAAGATGTTACAATAACCTCCTAAACCAAATATTCTATCCCATAATCAAATTACTCACCGTAAAGCTCATTGATTATTTATGATTCATGGATCATAACTTAATCTATACCCAACTATACCTCAATAGTTTGAGCAATTCAAAAGTAAACGTAAATGAAATGAAGTGTGTTTCAAAAACAATTAACTTGCACCCACTATCCTACTGGAAATTAATAAATGGTGGCCCCCTCTTATTTCTTTTTCGTCTTCAGAAAATGAAGTATCCATGAACCAAAGAATACACAACTAAACTTTGGAAAATCAAGCAACCAAGCAAAAAAAAACATCACACCCTAAAACAGAAGAAGATAACAAAACAAGCGTGAACACAAGAAGATTGCCCCTAATACTACGTTAATGGTTCAAGTAGAGATGTATCCATGAGATATGAAAGGGAGGAAATTTATGTATTCGAAGTTTATAGTGGAAGATAAATTGGATAATTATCAAGAGAAGGGCACAATGTTGTGCATGGTGGGGAGGTACAAACCATTTTCTTTCAAAAGAACTACAAGCATACACTTTATAAACTTCATAGTAGTGAGGAATATAATGAACTATGTCATGCAAATAAATCAAGCATTTCTGAATCAAAGTAAGACGAAGCACATACTGAAATGATCAACCAGTACTTCTATCATTTTTGACAGTTTGGGACTTGGAGCGCCATGAGACAAACTTCGTTCCATTAAGAGTTTTGCATTGATAATATCTTCATTTTTGCTCATCAATCTTGCAAAATACCTGCAACAACATCAAGCACCATAAAATGACTGGGAAAAAACTGTATCCTTTAAATTTTGATAGAAACACTCCGCAAGAAAATCCTCTCTGCAGTTCAGAAAACCAATCAAAAAATATGTTGGCAAATGGGCGCCTTGAAACAGTAAGGCACCTGATTCTTCACTGAAAATTAGCGATAGTCAATAGAGCTTAGGGAAACAGCTCTTAATATCACGGGGATGAGCTAGGTTGTTGCTAATTCAGTGGCAGGGTAACTCAGAGCCCGGTGCTTCTGCAGAAGTATAGCTAGGGGCAAGAATCGAATTAGCTTCATTCCTTAAACGTTTTTTGGATCATATGGAAGAAAAGAACAAAAGGGCTCCTAAGCGGGAAGAAGCTTCTTTGTGTATTACCAAAAACAGAGGTTTAATAGCATCTGCAGCTGGTCTGGTGATAGTTCTGATGTAAATAAAATTCACTCATTGATGTACTTGCTTTGTTGTCCTGTGATTAACACTGTTTGCACATGGAAGGCACCTCCTCATTTTGTCTTCCAATACTCCCTTTACTAAAAAGTTTTGATCAAACTAGAAAAAATATTATTATCAGTCTATCTGGAATGAAACCTATAACAGGTCAGTGGAGCAATGAGTTCTGATTGGGCAAGTAACATCAAAATCTTGAAAATAAAACTCAAAAGAACTTTTTCGGCCATCTGGCTGGCAGTTCAAATTCGATTGAATTTGACCGACTGTGGATAAGAGAGCCATGGAGCCTCCAGTTGCGTTAAAGGCTACACTCACAAGCTAAACAACATATTCTTTTGTATTGAACATCAATTATTGGCCAAGCTTCAGTACAAGAGCCGCCGTTCATTGTTCTCACTATGTTTCTCAAAAGAACAAGTTTTCTCAGCAAATGCTCCTAAATCTATGGCTCAAACATCAATATATGGATCAACTGAAAATTTGCAAGACATACCCTTGTTTCAATTTCTCTTCCAGCATTTCATATGCTGGCCTTATTCCATGGCTTGCAAGTAGTTTTCGAATATGATAGAGCGTAATAAGTACACTAAAGTATGCCTCAATTTCTCCGATCTTAGGATGAGAAGGTGCTTGGCGAAATTTATCCCTTGAATTTAGTAAATCACATGGGCTTAACTGTCAGAATCCATGTAAATGGAAGTAAGAAAAACCAGATAATTTCGAAGTTACTGCGAAGTAAATTGAAATTGGAAAGAAAAAAAATTGAAGCCTAAAAAACTATAGCATCAACTCTATTTAGGTTTCAAGAATCAAGAGTTCCGTGTACAAGAAAATACAAAACTACTCTTTGATCATATTATAGCTTTATTTTTATAAGTCCCATGATTATATTATTGATTTTTTGAGGGAGGCAAAAACAATTCTTGCCCATTGTGCAAATGATGTGGAGCATACTAGCACTAGACCGAGGTCCTCACATCATGCTTCCTTGCTGTAGTAAAAGAAGATGCATGAATAAGCAGATGCCAATAACTCTCGTAGTTATTGATCCCAGTAAATTCACATGAATGTTCGAAACTGAAGACAGTTTCTCTTCCATAGATGTAGGCCTTAGGCACATTACCAAACCAAAACTCGTTCTTGCTCATGAGCTTTCAAGTTAAGCCATTTGCTAGGTTGATTGGACAAATTGAGCAAAGAAGGGAAAGCAAAACAATAGACACCACACCTCAAAAGTTTATTGCAACAAGATATATAAAGGAAATATGACATTTGGAGACTAACAGTTTGATAGTCTCTGTTCTGGAGAAGTCCAAAGAATGAAAGCCTGACTACATACGGGTGTATCACTTCCAACAGCCGCTTATTTATTTCAACAGCATCTCGCCCCAAGGGAACCTACCACATTTTAAAAATTATCAAAGTTTCAGTTGCACTAACAACCACTTAAAGCTAGAAGTAAACACTACATACCTCAATCAATTCTATTTTTCTCTCATGAACAAATGGGCTGACATCATGGTCATTCTCATTACGGTGCTCAAGTGTTGATATACGCAAGTTGTCAATAACAAGCTGGATAGTCTGCTGCTTTGCTAGATAATTGCATCTAAGATAAGATTTATACCATACAAAAGTTTTCAATAGAATCATATTTTAGAGTTTTGGACTTACATCCAGGCGTTGCAGTCAGGGCTAATATTCTCAGCTGCACTGGTACATCCATCAACTACAAATTTACATTCGTTACCATCTTGAACTGGTAATGATACATCCACTACGAACTATGAATAGAATGTTGCTTATTGCTATAATTAAGGAAAAAATAAGTAGAAGAGCAAACCTCACGAATTGCAACGCAATAAGAATAATTTCCCAATGCACGATGAGCCTCATCAATCACCAAGCAAACCAGATACTTTACCAAACATGTCCCTGAAAGATGTTGATCCATGAGAAAAATCTAGTGTCAAAGCATTCAACAAAAAAAGAGATAAATAATAGGGTGAAAGAATAAAGTTATTGTGTAAAATAACATTTGCAGAATCATTCAACCACACTCATAATTCATTAAGTACATTTTTAAAATATTACCAGATTGAATATCTTTCTCCAGCACTTGCGGAGTAACAAAGAAAACCCGTTTCTCTTTCCAAAAGCATGCTCTTCTTGTAGGACTAACCTGACCTGTCATATCAATTGTCCACTCCTGCAATCAGTTAATTCAATATTCTCAAATATACAATTCTGATACTAGACCCCAATGAAAGGTAAAACAGAACAAATCACTTTGTTAACAGGTAATAAAAATGTGTTACTTGTGGTATCCCCACAACATTATGGCACGCTTCAATTTGTTGCATTACAAGGGGTCGAGAAGGAGCAGCAAAGACAATTTTCCCTGCAATGGAAAGAAAGGGCATAGCTATAAAAGTCTGGAAAGAGCTTTCAAATTTGACTTGAGGAGTCACAACAAAAAGGTCCTGGAAGAGATATTAGGCGCATGTGAAGTTAATAATTATTTAGTCAGCATCATGTTTAATATTTCACGTTTCAAGTTTAGTGTCAACCCCTTGGATAAACAAACAGTAAAAGAAACAACTACGTGGCAGAGAAAATAGTTATGTAATTTCTTCATGATCCAGAAATCTGATTTCCCTGAGAAGTGCAGCCAAGAATCCTCTTGCGACTAGCCAGAACATCAAAAAGGAAAGAGAGTAATATAAAACAAACATAAAATCAGCATATAGTTCTTGACTTCCAAAAGCTTCAGGGTGCTTCATATATTGGCATTCACTTTTGGCTGATTTATTTTAGTCATTCTTCTTCACCAACCCTTTTCCAATTCGTACAATTGTCAAAAATATTTATAGTGAGATGCATACTTTAATGTTCTAGTTATTCACTCATCTGTCCCAAGAGCCAAAAGGAGAATAAATCTCTGCCTGTTCAATTACAATATAGCAAAATTATGCCTTCGATGTAGTCTTCAGAAACTACTAGTAAATATTTACCAAGTAACATGGCAAATGATTGAGGACAAAATCGACTTGAAAGGAACAGAAACAAATATTGTTACCATCTGGAAACCATCTGAAATAGTTATACATAACAACTGCAGCAATAAGTGTTTTCCCTAGCCCTGTCGGCAACGCCACTAATGTATTTGAAAATAATGCTGTCTTGGTTATGGCAAACTGATAGTCACGATATGGGATGTTAACTGCATTCAGAAGAGGACAAAATGTAAGGAAAAAACCTTTTCTATAGCAGATTAAGTTTAATAATGAATACACATGCAACATCATTTCATAAATCTTGATCCACAAGATCAAATCAAAGTAGTCTGATTGCGAATGAACTTCATGCAAGTGTTTGGAGAGTTGGACCAAACTCTAAAAACATAGTACCTGCAACTACTGAAATGCTCAAATAAGAAGATAAGAGTAGTGTATGAAAGTTATTTTCCCTTTTGGTGAAGAGATTCAAGTCCTACCTCTCCTTGTCCATCATGAGAAAACTTATTTAGCAATTAACTGCTCCCCGAAATCAATGGCCACTTTATGATTCTACTCAATGTAATCATGAGTTTTTAGACCCACGGAAGCAATTAAGTATGTGACCCACACACGAAGAACCAAAGGAAGGGAACTAGAACTAGTGAGTAGTGATATACAAGTAAAATCCCAAATGCACCACCTAACCAGAGAAAACCCACAATTTTCCCCATGAAATATAAAAAAAGTTACATGATTTTTACTTGTTCAATACCCCATCATTCGAACAGAAACATATATCACTAGCAAAATAACGAGTAATGAAAACATTCAGAATAAAAGATAATGTAATGGAGAAACTTTTATCCTTAAGAAATATAAGCAAGTGTTTCAGGAAGAATCGCTTGGATGTATCAAAATTTGAATTCATTCTTCAAAACTCATGTTCCTCATATTCCGACGAACCACCTAAGAACTTACCCACAGGCCCCCACGCTTTCAAGAAATTTTAAAAAAAAAAATTACGGCAAAATTTATGGATATTGAAGGTAAATTAAACCTGGGTAAATCCAAGTTTTAGCTGCCTCGGCATCAACTGCAACGAACGGTACCCTCTCATCAGCCTCAGTCCAAACCTCCTTTGGATTCTCAACTTCTAAACCCTCAGAGTGAGGCCTAGGGATTTCCTTTCCTATAAATTTATCGAGCGTGGATTGCTTACAAGTACTAGGCCCTTTCTTAACAGAACATAAATTATTCGAATTTCGCATCGACGTTGTACCATCGGGTGGGGCAAAATAGGAAGACGAACAATTCTGGGGCGTGGATGAAGTAGAGGGTTTCGCATTCTGGCAACTTACATCGATCTCTCTCACGGCTGCTTCCCAATCAAACTCCTGAAAATCGATTCACACGAAAAACATTGAAGGTAGAATAGATGATAGATTTTACGCGTGAATATATAGAGAACTGTGAACAGAAACCTACTGCGTCTTCTTCGTCGTCGTCGATTACTTGGACAGGAACAGCCGAGGTCATTGAACGATTTGCGATGAGTTTCCAATTCTGATTTCGGTGATAGCCAGAGAGTGTATGCGGATAAAGCGAGAGAGGGAGAGTCGGAGAAGAGTGGCGGCAAAACTTGAAAAATAAAATTGCTTGTTTGGTTTTCACAGTGTTTACAGGGAGTGAAGGCATGCCCTTTATAGGACCTGGTGCGGCAATTCACCACTGTCGGTTCGATCCAACGGTCATAAATTAAAACATACCAACATAGGAAGTATTTTTGAAATCATAGTAGCGTTTCCCAGTGTTATAAGGAGTCGCTGGATCTATTTTCGATCAAACGGTTATAAATTTTAAAAAAGCTAAAACAATTATTTTTTGAAGAAATTATATTAGTGTTTTTGGGAGTTTTTTCAAATAAAAAAAATAACTTCTTTTTTTCAGAGGGTGATAAAAAATTAAAAAATACAGAAAATAGTTTCTGTAATTATTTTCTCAGAGAAATATCCAATCTTTTTTATCATCTAAAATATATTTATAAAAAATATCTAAAAATATCATTAAAACTGAAATAAACTTTCTTTTGAAAATGGCTTTTTATTTTTGAAGAAAAATTAAGGAAATAAATAATTTGAAACAATAATCAAACAAAAGGAGGATCATTTCTTATGACATTTTCCCATTCTTTTATAATATTTTTTAGAATGAATTTTTTGATTTTTGGGATCCCAAAGTTCCATTTAAAAGTATAAGCCCTAGGGTATAAAAAGCTAATTAACAAAATTGTAGTTAAATGATTTTTTTTAATTATAACATGAAATTTATTTTTTAAACGTAGTCAGACCCCAATTTTTCCTAAACACACTTGTTAAGCGTAATTCCTGAAAATTCTAAATTTTTATAAATACACCCAAAATACATAAAATCTTAGACATTTTATAAATGCACCCTTAAATCGGATATGTCGTTGCTGGTCATGTCATCGTCTATTGGAGTCATTTTCGAGTTGAAGATTACTGAAAACATGAAACTCCGGCTCGTAATTATCTCAGAGTCAGTATTCGAGATCAGGTCATCCAAAAATGCCTTGTTTGGGATCAAACTCGGGTCGTTGATTTTCGACAAGTGTCTTGAGCGAAAGATGGGTGGAATGGGTTGGTTTCCTCTAACAATGGTCATATTGTTCTGATCTGACTACTTTCCTCGCGGTGGCCACAAGCTTTCGAATGTGATTTTTGCTATTACAGTGAATGAAACTCATCGAGGTTGGTCGGATTTAGTTTGTGATGGCTTATGCTTCCATTTGGCGACAGTAGTTATAGGATTTGTGCTCAGACGACGACAACACCACGGTTGATAGTGGTTGTACTCGTGAGGAAGAAGAAATAAATGGTAAGGGTGGGGTGTAAATAGCATAGGTTAAAGAACATACAAAGTCGGGGTATACTTAACAAACTTTGAGGTGTTACTAAAGCTTTCCAAACAAAATTATGCCGTTGGGCCTAAAAAATGGGCCGAGGGCCATGCACCTTGCAATACTTTCAGACCCACAACACAGAACAGAGAGTCAGAGACCATATATTTGGCTTACATTTTAGGGCTCATTCATTCAGACTTCCGGTGTGTTGTTTGCTTCGATTTCTCTTCAATCTGCAAAAACAGATCGATGGCGTTGAACAATGGACTTAGATCTGCTTCAAGGTTACTAACTACCTCTAAATCGCTTCTTTCGACTCCAGGTCAGTCCTCCGCAACATGAATTTTGAGTTTCCTTTACAATGGTGTTTGTCTGTTGGGTTGTTGAGGAGTTGAAAAATGAAACCCAGAAAGTGAGAAAACCTTAATTTCTGATTTTTAATGGTTTATGTTGATCTGATTGCTGATATATTATTGGGTTATAGTTAATTCCATTGATGATAAGATTTAGATGACGCGGTTTTTAACTTGTCCGTGTTTGTGGATACAGTTTCTATGTTTTTCGGATTTATAGAATCGGCACCTTTTTAGGTTTTGCTATTTCGACGGGCTTTTTTCATTTCAAAATTGAATCATCTGTAGAAGCTAATTTGAGTTTCTGTCTGATACTAGAAGGTCCACAAGTCAAGTGGTCCGGTAGGAGAATATTTGGCTGATGTGTTTCCAATTAGGGTTGTAATTCTGTTGTTTGCAAGATCTGGCACAAGGTGAGATCAGAGCAGGTATCTCATAGAGAGTTAAATGTAGAAGTAAAATAACAAAAATATTTTGAGAAGTCCAATTATGTATGTGACTAGCTGGACCTATTTAGTGGTCTTCTAAGTCCGAAAGTTGTTTTAACTTCAGCATGTTGGTGTATTCCATGATTAGTGCCTGGCAATGGGTAGGTTAGAGAGACCAGCTTTTATGTGAATGTCTCAACAGTTTCTAATCACTCATAAGGTATATGGGAGTTTGGACCGTGAAGTAGTCATAGTTTTCATGGGTTAGTCTACTCAAAAAATTTTAAAAATAAGAGTTGGGTGTTAATTTGAGAAATAATTTGAGTGTTGTAGTCTCTAAGCTCAGTTATATAATTGTTCGCTGTGTTTTATTTCAGTTCATGTATTTTGAGGAACACTATTTCTTCTGGTCGTTGAAACAAGTTCCGTGTAACTGCAAGCAGTTATTCATATTCTTTTAGGGGCTGTTTCTAGCTTGTGCATCTAATCATATGTGTTTACAACTTCGTGATTTTGTGATGTGATGTGCATATGTATAATAAGGAATAACATTACTCTCTCATTTATCTTACTCGTGACAAGTTACAAAACAAAAACTAATTTTCTTAAAATCTTCTCTTATAATACATCAATGATGTTCTGCTACCGATGCCTGTCCTCTGAAACATGAGTAAGAAATGATTGGATCAAGCCTTTGGAGTGTTTGCATCTATTGCTTCGTCGGCAAATGTTTGTGTATATAACCTTTGGCAGTATGTCCTCCAAAGCCCAAACACACACCAACCTTTTCATTTGCTTGGTGATCATGGACTGTTTTGCAATAAAATATCCTTTCGTCGTGTGATGGTAGATGTTGTTTCATTGTTACGGGTGTAGAATTAGGCATCGGATGGCAAATAGGATTCTTTCAGTTAAGGTGAGGAGCTTCTGATGCTGAAAATTTGTGCATATTTTCAATGTGCATGGTGTGTGTCCTTGTTTATTACACCATCGCCATTAATAATGACAGATGTTTTATTTTGATTGGTACGAAAACCACCTTTGGGGAATTGGTGGTTTCTTCTTGTTTGCAAGTTTTGTTTTTTTTGCTAATTTTTTCAATATTCTTTATGTTTTTGTGTTGCTACTACTTTACTGTATGACTTAATTTTTGATAATTGTCTATGAGTAATAAAAATTCGATCAAGTTTACATTTACTACCTATTTGTCATTATTCAATGGAACTAATCATTTGATATGATATGCTAGAGTGATCGATATTTTAAGCTTCCTGCTGTGATTGTTTCCTCTTGCATAAATTTTCATGATACCATATGAAGATGTGATATGCGCCTAGGTTGTGAGGGACTTGCACTTTTATTGAGCAAATATCTTGTTTACATTAGGTGGTTTTTTTTCCTACCTAATTATGTTCTCATTTTATTTTGAACTTACTTTCAATGGTGTCAAGATGCGTTTTATCTTACCTATAATTGGCAATTTCTGCTTTTGTCTTTTGACAGTGAAAAGAGAGATCCATTCAAGTGGGATGAGAATGGGAGGAGGACATGCGCATGGCCATGATGAACCTTTCTACCTCCATGCAAAGCACATGTACAACTTGGACAGGATGAAATATCAGAAGGTAAAGATGCCTCTTGCTGTCTTGGCTGCCTTCAGCATTGGTGTTGGCGTTCCTATATATGCAGTCGTTTTCCAGCAAAGGAAAACTGCTTCTGGCTGAGTCATCATACTAACATACTTTGCTGCAATAAATGTAGAAATTTTGAATGCTCTTCTGGGTGGATTATTTATGTGTATGGCTTTTCATTTGATGTGGGACTTATTGGTTTTCTGTTGTTCATCTTGTGGAATGGGAACTCTGATCCGTACTAAATAATAATACATCCTACCGATGGCCTATATTTGGCTGAATGTGGGTTTATTGTTTTGAATCATCCTGGATTGGATTCGTGTCTGCGTTATTTGGTTTAAAATTTATGTTTGTCCAATTCTGTGATGTGAGCTGTGCCTGTAACTGTAAACGAGCTGCATATGGAAGACCATTACCTGAATGTTTACGAGATTTTTTTTTTTTTTTCTTTCCACAAATTTTAAACTAACGCTGAAAATCAATAACCTGCAATCACACACTATTTAATACATCAAAATGGACAGTTTTTTTTTTCCATCAATTTTTAAACTAACGTTGAAAATCAATGACATCGCTTTGCCAAGCAAACTTTTCCCCCAATTTGGAGATTTTTCCGGCGAACATACTTAATCCACCCTTTTGAGAAAACTGGTTCTTGCAGCCTTTCTTCCTAGTTATGCAGTGGAAGGTGTGATCCTTAACCTTCAATCCCGCAGCATAAGCTTCTTGATCGAGTACCGAACTTGCAAAAGAGGCCAAGCATCTAGTGGGGAATGCTAGTCTTTTGTTAATATCCGTTGGAGTAAGGACTTTCTCAAATAGCACTAGCATTTGTGACTGAACTGGATATTGAAATCTATAAGACTCTGTGTTTCGAATGGTTTCATTCTTGTCCAGTATTTATAGACTGTTCTTTTAGCAGAAGAAATGTTTTTGGGATCTGAAGAAATCGACCGACTCTAGAAACAATTCAACTGTTCTCGGTTGCGTTCGCGCGGCAGGGAATTGTTCGTTTATTTAATTGAATTGATGGTGACTTTGAAGAAGATTTCTTTATATGATTTTGCGTGTTGAATGCCTCGGATCGATCGAGTAGCACTGTGTGAGGTCGTTTTCTTGTGGAGACTGTGTGGGTTTTGTCGTGTGATTCGCAAGGAAATTTCAGGGAAGAAACAAACACTCGCTTCGGATTTGGGGGTTGGACCAAAGAATTTTCCCTTAAATAATGACTATGACTTAAAAGTTCTAGGAAATAAGAAGTTGTGCGATAGGAGAGTGTATCATATCAGTTGAGCCGGCTTAAAAATGATAGGAAATGAGAAGTAATGATAGGAAATGAGAAGTTGTGTGAGAGTGGAGCATGGTATATCAATGGAGGTGGCCTAAATATTAGTGCACCCCCTACTCATCACACAACATTTTTAGGCACCAATCACACTATTTCTTATATACTTCATACATCAAAATGGGTCCATAACAAAAAAAAGGGTGAATTTGTTCCAAGGTATGCATGCATATAATTAATCATTTGAGTGGTAATATAATTGGTGAATATCTCTAGAGTCAAACTATATGGATTTTGGCGGTCGAGACTTAGACCTATTCGTATCCAATGTTCAAAAGACAAATTTGTATTATGTCAAAATCGGTTTAAAAAAAACAAAAGGCATGCATATAATTGCCACCAATACCTATGAGTGCAATAAATAGTGGGTTTTTTTTTCCCCTTTACATAATTGTGGTTGTTAAGGACAAGTTAGCTACATACACCTCTAAATAATATTGATCCAAGAACAAAATTATATATATGTGAATATTTTTTTTTTCCTTCTCAAATTATATACATGAATCTATTCGTAAAGGTTGTTTACCGGATTCCAAAGGCAGCCAATGATACATTTCCATGAAAACAAGTAAACCATCATGGCAATTTTAATGTGCGTGTTATTTGGGTAGAGTGAGGGACTCGAGGGAAGGGAGACTAGAAACCCAAGCAGAGGAGATGGGTCTGCTGACCAACAAGGTGGAGAGAAGTGAAATCAAGGCTGGAGATCACATCTACACTTATAGAGCCATATTTGCTTATTCTCATCACGGTAATCTCTCTCTCTCTCTCTCTAGATCTGCTTATGGTCGTCTACTTTGATTGCGAAATGCTGGTCGTCTACCCGTACGTATTGATTCGCATTGAGGTTTCCTCCTGTAATTTTCGTTTCTGGGTTTTATCTTATCGAAGAGGAAAGTTGGGTTTTCGGTATGGGTTTTTCGTGTATAATTTAATTTAGGGATTGCATTGCATCTTTTTTTTAAAAAATAAATAAATTAAATTTCATCTTTTTGTCAATCTGTTCATCGAAATGCTACTTGTCTTACTACACATCAAGATGATTTATTTCTTCATATCAATTATCAAAGAAGAAAGATAGCTGCATACTGAGTTTATTGTTTGTGTAATTCAATTTATGGGTTTATATGTATATTTTCCCTTTTACATTCTTATTTCTGGCTCAAGATTTACATAATATGAAATTTCAGGATTTTTATGTTAAATAGTGTACTTCTCATAATTTACAAGATGGAGCCTCTGCAGCTGTTAGATTAGGTCTTTACAGTCATGGCAGTCAGACCTCAATAGTTTTTGGTGATGAACTTAACCTAAAAAAAAAGTTTTCTTGTTGTTTGTGACATAGGGAGGGATAAATTATAAACTTGTTTAGGTTTATCGCATTTTTATACTTATGCTTTTCTGATGTCAAAATTCTAATGTGATTGGCCATTTGGATTTCTGAGCATTTGGTTATACATGACTTCAAAACTGTTTCCATTAATTCTCATCAACTTTTTCTAAGATTTGTGCTTGTTATGTACTCCTTTAATGTGCAACATAGATGATATGGTACAATTGGAGCTGTAATTTATTTGTTACTCCTCCTTGGTTCCATCCCATCAACAATTTCCTTTTTGACAAGGCAATTTGACAATGGCTAGATACATCATATGTGGCTATGTGCAGTATTGAAATTCCAAAGTACACATTATATCAAGTGTAGATTGTAGGGGAAAATTACTACACGATTTTTGGCAACTACATAGATGACACACCATACTACTGAAAAAGAAGGACGAATTATGGGTGACGTAGGAAAGTAAAAAATATCGACCTCATGATATCAAACACAAATTTGAGGACACAGTAAAAAAGGAAATCAGATACTCTCTGAGTTTGAAGAACGGGAATAATAATAATTTGCACATTTATTGTTTTTTTAGTTGAAGGGGTACAAACAGCCTTGGATGAGCTTTAGTTTTTTTTTTTTTGGGGGAAAGTAAAAGCTCAATTTGATGTTTTCATTTTCTTTTTAAAGTAAGGTTTTCATTTTCTTTTTAATCCTCCTCTATTTCAATGTGGAAGAGAAGATGAGCTAAATTGGATATTTAACAATACCTGTATAATTTGTATTTTTGCACCCAACACATGATTTGGGGCAGACAAAATTGGAAATGAGGCACTTTTTGGTGAATGAAAGGAGTTGCTATTGTTTTCACATTTTGTTGTGTTTATTTAGTTTATGGATACACCCTTGCCTGGAAACGAAAAAATCTCAGGTTTTTGTTGTTTTTTTCTCCCATGATGGGACTTAGAACACAAGTTGGAATGGCTATATAACCACGCAGGTATATATCTTGGCGGAAGCAAGGTGGTTCATTTTACGCCCAGGCAACATGCGAATTCAAGCTCTGATATGTCTTCTGACTTGTACGATACAATTTCAAGCTGTCCAACTTTTCCTGACTGTGGATTCAGGCAACCTAATAGTGGGGTAGTTATGTCATGCCTGGACTGCTTCCTTGGAAAGGGATCCCTTCATTGTTTTGAATATGGGGTAACTCCATCGGTTTTCCTTTCAAGAGTACGTGGGGGCACAGGCACCATTGCAGCATCCGACCCGCCAGACGCAGTCATTCACAGAGCAATGTATCTTCTTCAAAACGGATTCGGCAACTATGATGTCTTCCAGAACAACTGTGAGGATTTTGCACTGTACTGCAAAACGGGTCTTTTGATAATGGACAGGCTAGGGGTAGGAAGAAGTGGTCAAGCTTCTTCTGTTATTGGTGCTCCATTGGCTGCCATTCTTTCTTCTCCTCTGACACTTCTAATGCCAAGTCCTGTCGGTGTTGCTACTGTTACAGCTGGTATGTATTGCTTGAGCAGGTATGCTACTGATATAGGTGTTCGGACTGATGTGATCAAGGTGGCAGCGGAAGACTTGGCAGTGAACCTGGGTTGGGCAGGCCATGTTGAACAAGAAGCTGTGGACGATGTGGCCGCTAACAGACCACCACTCATAGGGTGATACCCTATTCTCCCTTGTCTTCAAGCTTAGTTAAATTAGAATTGTAGTATGGCTTAATAATCATTTACTGACATTGATGAATTGAACATTCTGCGTGTCTTATTTACAAAGTTGTATCATTTCTCTCTCTTTCTGGTTTCATTCATGACCCATGTAAGTACATCTGGTCAAGTAGTGGATTAGATGAAGGACATGTATTTATACTCTGCCATAGGCTCTTGGTTGTCTATTGACATTGTGAATTTAATTTCTTCTCTCTTTTTATTGTGCAATGATTTGTCAAAAAGCTGTAAAAATGTATGATATTCACTATCTAAACTGAAACAGAGAACATATGCCGGTGTCAATTCTATGTTTCTGCCTCTTCTTGCATTACTTCTTCTGAGTTTGTAGAGATAGAGAAGGAGAAGAAGCATGTGCAAATGACTGTATAATTTTTATCTTTTCTGCTGAAGGATTGGTTTAGCTTTGTGGATAAGTCGGCACCTGAGGGATGTCTCTAGTTTACTGTTTGTGCTTACTGCCCTTTAGGGGGCTGCCTTTTTCTGTAATGGAGAAAGTAAGTGTATTCTGTTGCCTCTGTACAGTAGAAAAAGAGTTACATATATATCTTTCTACAGTAGAGATAATTTATTTATTTTTTCTTTTGGTTGTTTTCTTTGTTCCTGATCTTGTTTAAACTGTTAAGCACAAAGTTAACATTCAAGTGTATTTGTTGGCTTCTGCTGATTGGATTGGGTCATATACATCTTTATCTTAGTGGTTAGTTTTAAACAAATTCAGAGTGTTTACACAGTTTTGAGGTTAATTGTGATCACAGACTTGAGTTCTCAAGGGGTTTAGAATTGTTTTCTTTAACTTTTTCTTGTGGCTTCAATTTGAATAAGAGAACAACATTTGAGAAACTTGAGGTCGTAATGATCCTTAATTGGTAGATGAGGGAATTAAAAAAGAAATATTAGGTAAGTATTTGGTTGGGGCAGGTAAATTAACTTGGATTTTCTAAGTAGAATTTGTTCCTTCTTACCCTTAATTATTTATTTACTCAAAATTTGACCTTCCAAGAAAGATCCCATGTAGAGCCAAAATCAGAATTCTATTGAAGTTGACACTAGAATAATCAAATTTGAGATAATCTATCTGTCTAGAATCTAGATTGTTGTAAAACATAAATTAATACCATTTAAGGGATGGATATACATGAAGAATAAGTTAACACTAGCTGTACATCACAGCAACTATGGATATAGAGAAGAAACTAAGACCATCATTTGGAGTAGCAAACACAAGAACAAAAGACAGACAACTTTAAGCCTTAATTCTCCATGATATAAACTGTTCAGGCAAGCTAACCCACAAAATAGTATTGGTCATATATATATATATATATATATATATATACTGAAGCACTTTGGAGACACATACGCCACAGTACTTGTGCCTCTGCTAGTTCTGATAGAAGAAATCTAACTATGAATACAGGACTGACTCTTCCAAACTCTTTACATTAATGTCCAGAGACTGAGAGATATAAAGAAGAGGAGAATATAAAGCAAATTAAGAAGCAATTTGTGCCCTATTTTCCCTATCAGTTAGCTCTGAATTCAACAAGTAGAAATAAAATATATATATATCAAGTGAAAACCCAGAAGGTTTTGATGCAAGCAGCCTTACCTCAAGAATTCTAGATTGCAACTCAGGATTTTTCTACCATGATGAGCCTCCATTTATCATGCCAGTCCAATTATATCCAGTGGTTGAACTTCCTCTTCCCTTATTTTGATGATCAGCTTCTGTCGTTGTGTTACTGCTTGAAAGCTCAAAAGGGAAGAAAACCCTTCCTCCATTATTTATCTCCTGCTGGACCCCATTAATATTATTAGTCCTATTGATTCCAAGACTAGGTTTCAGGTGATGATGACCTTGCAGAGGAAATAAAATTCCAGATGGGTACATGAGTGAGTAAGAATCCGGCATCGGTGTCGTCGGAACAAAGGTGTTCCCAGCTGTTCTAAGCAGCTCCACAGAAGAAGAGGAAGAAGCAGAATTTGGCATATGATGAGTACTCTCCTGTAAAGAACCAGGGAAGGCAAGATTGAGATCTTGGCCTTGATTATTGCTGTTAGGGTTTTGAGAAACAAATTTTGATAAGTTTGGTTGGTTTAGATGATGATGATGATGATGATCAGGTAGCTTAGGATTAGAAGAAGCTGAAATTGATGATGATAATCTCTTGTTCTTTCTCGAGCCACCACCGACCGGAACATTTCTCAAAGAACCTCCTTCAGTCCAGTACCTTCTGCAAGTCTTGCAGAAGTATCTTGGTTGAGTGAGACTGTAGTTGTTGTAGTAACAGAATTTAGTGTTGGTTGAGTTACACCTTGGACAATTCAATTGCTGTTGAGGGCTTGGTTTTCTCATCTCCAAGATATTACTCCTTGTGCAAGATGGATTATAATTATTAGATGATGCTAGCTCCTCCTCCATTGGCTTCACCAGTACTTTAATACCCTGTAAAATTAATCAAAAGGAGAACATTACAAGAGCCTAAACTATGTATATATATATATAGAGGAACAAAACAAAGTAAGCTTTTGAATGGAAAATGAAAGAAAAAGAAGTGACATATTCAGAAACCCTAAAAGGAATGAATAAATGATCATAACAAGCTAATACCTTTTTTGTTTTGTCATTCTTTTCCTTTATCATTTCTCATACATAACCAAAAAGGCTTAGAAAGGGGAAAAAAAAAAGTGGATATATATATATATATGTATATGTATATAGCTTTTTCATTTCAAGAACAAACTAATTACAGTACTATCTTTTCAAAAACATTAATTAGTTCAGATAAAGCAGAATATATAAACATTAATTATGCATGCAAATCTTTGAAATAATGAACAAACAAGTGGGATCACATCCATGTATACAATCTGGAAACCCTACCTGTGGCCACTGATCCATAAATTCTGAGGAAAGAAAGAGAAAACAAATCCAAGCAAATATTATTAGGACAACAGAAACTGAGCACAAGCTAGAGATCACAAGAAAGAACAGGAGAGAATAAGTATATGGTAACTTCACCTCCTTTTGTCTGCAGCTTCTCTTAGTGGGGGAAGAAAGTGTTGGCTAGTTAGCTTTATGTGCTGGATATATCACTAGAGAGAGAGAGAGAGAGAGAGAGAGGTGTGTTTGTTTTGACTATAATGCAACTATCAAGTTTTTTTGTGGGGTGTGCGAATTCTTGTCTGATTTCCTGTGAATAGTTTAATTGCAAACTTTTTAAATTCATTGTGGATGGAATTATGAGTGTGTGAACCACATCTTGGTGGGTTTTCTCTTTTTGACCTTCATAAGGGAGGGAGCAATTCTTGATTTTCTTGTTAATTATATATATATATATATGGATGGATGGATGAGAGGTTGGGTTTTGTTAGAATTTTTTCAAAAGTTGAGAATTAAATAAGTAATTTAACATTTGTGATTGAATTGTCAAAATATGGTCTTCCATAAAGTAGATTTTTTTCATCTGCCTATATATTCTTTGCTTCCAAAATAATCAATCTTACCTTTCCTTGCATTGTCACACACGCTCATGGAAATATATAGTACCTATCTAGTCATAGTAATTTACCTTCTTTTACACACTTTTTATTCAAAATAGAGATCTCTATTGTGAAGACAATAGAGCATGAAGATTCATGAATATATACACTAATGGAGATTAAAAAGTTCAAGTTATGTACAAAAATTATAAACGTATTATTAGATTAAGTTTCAATATCAAAAAATACAACCTAAAGACAAAAAATCAATATTGTTCGTTATGAGCCAAAGGTCCACACGACTTTGTTATTTTTAGAATGTCACCATTGGTTTTTAGACCCAGAAAATGCGTTTGTTGTGAGAGAGGGACTGAGGATCTAGTACTCGATTAGTTGGATTATACCAATCCGATGTGAGATAAAATATTAACACTGTATTTAGTAAAAATATTTACAATACCGATGGTGTTTGAATCTAACCACACATTTGCATTTCAAGAAAAATTAAAGGATAATAAATTAGAGTGCCCTAACGGTTAAATGATTCATCACAATATATCATGTGTGATGAACACTCTTTTACTTAATTTTTTTAAACTTAAACACATTTTTTTTCCACACTCTAAAACACCTTCATATAATTTATTCAATGCCCTAAGAACACTAGATAGCATTTCCCTAAATTAATTAGTATCAAGGAAATAAGATCAATTAGGATATATATATATTTATGGATTTATTTGTTCAAAAATGTTAGGGATCCTAGTAAAAAACATTTCAGTTATCCTAGTAGTAGATCTTGTCCCTTGATTGATGTCAGTGTATGGGCCCACAAAACTTTGTTATTGAACCAGAGAATGACACATCAACTACTGACTGAGATGATTGTAATGCTTTTTACTGGATTTCTATCACTTCATGTTATTTGTTTGTTTGTTGTTAACGATCAAACAAGGTGCTGAGAATGAGAGTGGAAAGTTGAGTCATGAAACCGACAAGAGGTGGACAAAAAGAAACTGAGGTGGTGCCCACTAAGTGCGCAGTGGGGATTGACGAAAAGCCTTCAATTAATATGTAAAAAAATGTGGGTTGTTTGTCTTTTATTGGGAGAGATAGGGACACTGATCACAAAATTATTCCAACTAATTGGTCACCAACACAACGACCAAAATTAATTAATTAATTTTCACATACTTTACTTTCCCATATTTGTTTTTTGCACCCACACAATTATTATGTGAAAATGGTGCAACAGGCCCAAAACTAGATAGGCCCAAAATGAACAGAGTTGGATGATGAGCCCAATGGGCTTTAATGTGGACACTCCGACACTCAACAAGGGATTATGATGAGCCCAATTGGCTCTATTTGAGTACATCAATTATATTATGGGCCTATTGCAATAAAACCTATTGGGCTTGTAAATTCTATGAGCCATATGAGTATGACCTCATCTCTGGGTTTTGTTAAATGAAACGCATCGTTTCACTTGAAACGCTTCATTTCACTTGAAACGAAGCCGTTTCACTGAACAGGTTTAGGGTTTAAAAGGTTAGAGAGTTCAAAGTCGATAAATTAATCACAGAATTCTAGGGCATACCTCTAACTTTCTTGTTAACCCATGTCTTCAAGAGGCACCACCTCCGCCAGCTATACATGCTCCACAGAAGGCAATCGTGAGGGTATGGATTCTCTAGGAAGAAAAATAGAAGTCAGAAAATTTGCCTTATTTTCTTCTGAAGTCGCTTCTATGTACCTGAATTGAAATCCTTCTAAGATTCACCATCAATGCCTTTCCAGTCGATCTCCTTCAATGGATCTTTCGGCTTAACGCTCCATGACACACGAAGCTTCCTCTCACAAATCATACACAACTGCGGAAGCGAAACGACACAGAAAACCAAAAAGGACTGACGTGACGTGAGTGACGCGGGAATGGCATGGACGTAATTCTAACGTAACGTTATGGGTTAATGCGACAAAACGGGTATGGTTAGTGGGTCCCCGGTGGGGGTCGGTGTCAAAGATTCTGGGAGCGGAGGTTACTGAGGAAGGAAGCAAAGCAGAAGCGTCAAAGCAGGAGTGTAAAAGCAGGAAGAGCGCATGAAAGCTTCACTGTGAGTTTAATCGATGGATTTCGTATCATTGTTCGTTCCTTTTTTCATTTTGAAAGTCGTCATGAAGCTAAAGTACCCCAGTTCGATCATGACGAGTCTCTTACAAGCAACTCTCCACCACCACCACCATCACTACCACTATCGTCATTATCACTACTAATCAGTTCTTCTTCTTTAATGGTGCCCCCGAGCTTTGCATTGTGTTGAGGAGGAATTCAAAGGTGTCTCTTCAATTACTGAATGTTGGGTATTTTGATTGTTTAAGAATTTTGGGTTCCATCAGTTTGCACAGATGCCGGGTCTATTCTCGCTAAAAACTCCACCCAATTCCACGCCATTGCATATCCTGTTTCCACAAAATGACGGCCGAAGCCCCAAAAATGGCATCGTTTCGAGAGCCAAACCCGCCAAAAAGGCGTCAGAGAGACTGCTCGCCATCGACGAGTCCACTCTCGACAACCCGGATCTTGGTCCGTTTCTGTTGAAGCTTGCCAGAGATACAGTCGCTTCCGGGGATAACGTGAACAAGGCATTAGATTATGCGACCCGGGCGTCCAAGTCGTTTGAGAGGTGTTCGGGTCCGGGTCTGGAACTCGCCATGAGTTTACACGTTGTGGCTGCGATTTATTGCAGTTTGGGCCGGTTTGAGGAAGCCGTTACGGTTCTGGAACGGTCCATTGAGGTCACCAACGCCGGAATAGTATCGGATCATGCTCTCGCGACGTTCTCCGGGTATATGCAGCTAGGAGACACGTATTCGATGATGGGGCAACTGGACCGGTCCATTTCGTGTTACGAGTCGGGTTTGACGATCCAGATAAAGGCTCTTGGTGGTTCGGATCCGAGAGTCGCAGAGACTTGCAGGTAATGCCTAACTACCATCTCTGTATATAAGAAATTTGATTCGCTCCAGCAGTTAACTTGGCTTCTCGCTCGTAATGCGTTGCCATTGACAAAAAAACATGTTTCCCTGTTAAAATATTGCTTGCATGCACTTAATGGGCCATTGGGCCCTCATGTTTAATTGTTGGTTCATTTCTCGGCATGATTTAGGTTGCTGCTCTGGCAAGGCATTGTAATTACAGTATTACATGGGAACGACCTCCAGCTTAGCTGATAATGCATTCTCACACTAAGACATTAAGTCTACGGCTCTATCCCTCTCCCCATCATGTATCCAAAAAAAAAGTACAGTATTACACTGGATAGTATCGGGTCAGGTGAATTCAATAATAAACGCCTGTTGGCATTTCAGCCCTCCTTCAGGACCTATCTGAAAGAGTACTTCTTGGTCATGCCTTATGAATAGGATGAACAGCCCTGTGAATATCTTTGTTTCAGAACAAAACAATTAGAATTAGGCCGTATTATCCCTTTGACTTGAAGTTGCTATCATCTGTTAGTACTTAGTGCTAAATGGAAGTGTGAAATTATTTATTGAAGAGGTAAAAAAGAGTAAACCTTGATTTAGTGGTAAAGGTGTTTCAAATTTTCATGGCAACTTAGGCTTTACAGGTTTACCATGACAACACTGGCTTTCCTTTCAGCTATTGACAGAGCTTCATCGTAGGGTTTTGACTTTTTAATAGAGAAAGTGAACGAATGATCAATTTGTTTTTTCCAAGACTAGTTTACTGTTATGTGTTGATAAAGCTGTTGGTAAATTGGTTAAGCAAGATGAGCTTCACTTCGAGGACCATTAAAGTTGTTGAAAACAAATCATATTCCAAGTAGTAATTCTATGTCAAGCTTTGGATGAATGTGTTAACTCAAGTGGAAAGAGAGAGAAGATGCCTTGCCTTTCAGCTGAATGAACTCAACATGGCCATATAAAAAAAATGATCTCAACATGCGTTGAAAAGCTATATTTCTTTTGCATTTTGAAACATTGCTTGCCTTTTAATGCTGTTCAGTCTAATAAGTCAATGGAGGGTGTTTATAGTTGTGAAGCCTGATCTATGATTTAGTTTCTGTTGCTTTTCATATTGTTGAGACGAAAAAAAGGAAAACAAATGATTGGTTGAAGAAAAGTTGTTGAAAATCCTCTAGCGTAACTGCAATTCTGATGAAAAAAATGATTTGCAGGTACCTAGCCGAGGCCCATGTTCAAGCTATGCAATTTGACGAGGCAGAAAACCTTTGTAAGATGGCCCTTGATATCCACAACGAGCATAGTGCACCAGGATCTCTTGAAGAAGCGGCAGATCGCCGGCTCATGGCTCTTGTCTATGAGGCAAAAGGAGAATACGAATCTGCCCTTGAGCACCTTGTTCTTGCTAGCATGGCAATGATTGCCAATGCTCATGACATTGAGGTTGCCGCTATTGATGTAAGCATAGGCAACATTTATATGTCCCTCTGTCGCTTTGATGAGGCTATTTTTTCCTACCAGAAGGCACTTACAGTCTTCAAATCTACAAAGGGTGTTGATCACCCTTCCGTTGCATCAGTCTTTATTCGCCTTGCGATTCTGTACAATAGGACTGGAAAGCTGAGGGAGTCCAAATCCTACTGTGAGAATGCCTTGAGGATATATGCAAAACCTGTTCCTGGAACTGCATCCGAGGAGATTGCTGGTGGGTTGACCGAAATCTCTGCCATTTATGAAGCTTTGAATGAGCCTGATGAGGCACTCAAGCTCTTACAGAAGGCAATGAAGTTATTGGATGACACACCAGGGAATCGTAGCACAGTCGCTGGAATAGAAGCACAGATGGGTGTGATGTTCTACATGGTTGGGAGGTATGACGAGGCACAAATGTCTTTTAGCAATGCTGTAGCAAAGCTTCGGGCCAGTGGGGAGAGTAAATCGGCCTTCTTTAGCATTGTGTTGAACCAGATGGGTTTGGCTTGTGTACAGCTGTTCAGAATATATGAGGCTGCTGAATTATTTGAAGAAGCAAGGAAAATATTAGAACAGGGATGTGGCTCATGTCACTTGGATACACTTGCAGTGTATAGCAATCTTGCAGCAACTTATGATGCCATGGGGCGGTGAGTATAATTTTGTTTCATTTTTAAGCTTTTGTTTTGTTCTTTAATCAGTTGTTACTATGTTGTCATTTCCTACTGTTGCCAGTCTATTAGAATGGTAAAATCATGTCAAATCCAGTGCGTGTCTGCGTGTTTAGAGGAATTTGCCATCCTCAGACTGACTAGGTTTTAACCATCGCGCAGTCATTAGATTCCAGCAAATCTTCTAACTCTGTATAGTGTGTGAATTGCACTTTGGGTAGCATCTAGTTATGGATGCTGTAAACCTTAATCCTTTCATGTTACCAACAACGAATATGGGTTCCTTTTTGTTTGAATAATTCCAAAACCTCTGGTAACATGAAGTTTAGACGATAATCTATCGACGGTTGGTCTTTCACTTGTTTCTTTAGGTGAATCTTACTGTTTCTGAAGCTGGTATTTGGGATATTTCAGGGTTGAAGAGGCAATTGAGTTGCTGGAGTACATAATAAAAATAAGACAAGAAAAGCTTGGCACTGCGAATCCGGACTTTGATTATGAGAAGAAAAGATTAGTTGAGCTCTTGAGAGAAGCTGGAAAGGCTCGACGCAGAAAAGGGAAATCACTTGAAAATCTTCTTGATTCCAGCTCAGAGAAGATTAAGAAGCAAGTCACTAAGAAATGGCCTGGTTTTGGTTTTAGAGCTTAAAACACTTGCAAAGAGCAATATCAACTCGTCAATGGAGCATTGGAGCTTATGTCCTGTGATTCTTTCTTTCTTTTTGTCCTTTTATTTCCTTAAAAATTATTAATTTTTATTGTTATAAATATGATTTTGTGTTTTTTGAGCTGTCTATGGAATAGCTGAAATGCCTTATCCCGTTATTTATTCAAAAAGGCCATAGTGAGACATCCCCTAAAGGCCCTATTCATGGGAGACAAAAGATGATTTGGGGGCCAAGTTGACAGGCAGTCAAGCAAAGCAAGAGAGGCGGGTTTCCTTGTCTCGGAGAAAGATCTCAGAACAGGTTACGGTAGGGGTCCTAGATAAAGAATGGGAGCTAGCAGAAGTCATTCCCTGTCTCCTAGGTAAGAAAGAAGCTCAACTGAGAAGGATTCGGGCAGGACAGATAGTAGAAGAGAGCTCCTAGGGGCCTAGTTCCGACTCCTTGTTCAGATGTTGGGAAATTAATGGTTTTCTTATAAGGAAGCATTCTTTGTATTCTGCTGAATAAAACTTCTTAAAAAAGTATCATTGCGTTGTCGGCTAGAACTATCCCTCACTTTTTTGTTTCCAAGAAGATTTCATTGTGTAGAATTGCATTAGTTGAAGGAAATAGGAGATCTGCTTCCAATATATCTCTTGAGCTTGTTGCATTACACCTCCTAGGAGAAGGATGTCCTGCTTCATATAGTCTATCAAGCTTTTTTTCATACTTTCCAGATTTGACACTCTCACCTCTTCATATGGGATAGAGCCTTTCGGGCCTAGACCCGGGCATAGATTCTTAGCTAGGGCGCTCAGTTTGCCTGGGAGTAGATTCAATGAGTCTCTGAAGCGGAATAACATCTTCTTACCAGAATAGACAGCTAACTCGTAAAGCCTATTGTTCCTCATCAGTGGTTTGAGCTTGTAGCTCTTGTGATGACATGCTAGGTGCTTAAGCAAGAGAATTCCATCAAATCTAGAGAAGTTGTGGAAGTAAATAGTTAAAGTTGATTGTTCTTGTCTAACAATCGTTGATATCCTTAATACCAAGTCATAAAGTACCTTAGTACTCTTTTCTTCCTTTGAAGAAAAGATTATAGAGTAGTCTTCACTGAAGTAGGTATCAATCATAAGAGAAGAGATCTCTTCACCGGGACGAACCAGCATGAGACCAGCAGCATAAGGCTTATGAACGTTATCGATCAGGATAGTCTCGGTATCGGCTACAATGAATGGTTTAAGCTCAGTGCGAGATGGTTTGAGTGCTGTGATATGGGTTGGATAGCTACGCTTACGATATCTGATCTCTCTTGCTGTTATTGGCTCGACCTCACTCAATCCGGCTTGAATGATTGAAGAAAGTGAGCTATCTCTCTCATCTGAAGATAGGGATGGCCTATCCATCTTTTTGCCGTCCATATAGACTCGGATCATGACTCGAACTATATAATCTCCGTCGTAGATTTCTGCATATTTCTGAATATATCTCGATATATGAGCATAGATCTCACTTTTTGGAATTAACTGACAATCTTGAGTTGTCAAGGGGATAGCTGGACCTAGCGTAAATGAGATCTCCTCTCCGTAAGATCGCTTCATGGTAAAGGAAATTGTGAACTTACTGTAACCAGAAAAGGATGGATAAGAAAACTGGATTAAGAGATCCATGATCACAAGACTGAGTAGGTCAATCTCGTTAACAAGAGGGTAAGGCTCGAAGAAGTGATGCGAAGCAATGATTAACCCTGGATGCGGATCTTGGTGTGTTGTTCGTTCAATCTTTTGATACAAGCGATTCAATAAATGTCCTGTAGTAGCGCTGTCTGTGGTGTATGCCATCATTTTCTTCTTCATTTTAATAGTGTACGCAGTAATATGGGATTTCTTCACTTCTTCTTTTTAGCTTTAACTTGAATTTATCCCACTTTTCCTCATGAGCTTGCCAACAAACCCTAGGGTTAGGGGATTTCAAATCACCGCATACATTACGAGTATAGTCCTCGTAAGAGGTCAGGTCAGTATTCCTGACCAGTCAAAATGAATGAGATGGTTATTACTTAAGTTTTGCTAAATGCTTAAATGGAATATTGAGGGATGTTCGAAACTTACCTATTACAAAGTTGATGGATCATCTGCAGTCTTTATTACAACGAAGGTTTCATGAGAGACGATCAATCGTTGTTGAAATGAAAGGCGAACTAATTAATTATTATGATAAAGTTTCAGAAGAAATAAGGGATAGGTATATAACGTAATTATTTTCCGTTGATAACGTTGAGAATTTTAGTTGATGATCTATTTATTTTGTTGGGAATTTTGTTATTTTGGTTGACAAACTTTTTTGTTGATAATTATCATTTTCGTTTACTACTTAAGTTTTTTCGTTTATAGTTAGTTTAATAGTATTTTCGTCGACAAATGATTTAGTTTACGTTATAATTTTGTTTACTACTATAATTTTATCGTTGATAATTAAAGTTTTTGTTAAATTGACAGGGCTAGAGTCATGACTGTGGAGCCTATTAGTATAAATATTTTTCTTGTGAAAGACGATGATATTGGAGGACAAGTGGATTTGGCCAGTAAGACTTGCTCCTACAGAGTTTTTGATTTTGATCAGATAACTTGCGTCCACGCATTTACAGCATATAAAGTTAGGAAATTACCAACAATTTCCTTGTGGTCTCCTTATTACCGTATTGATATGTTTCTACTAACATACGCAGAACCAATCAACCCTATTTTGAACACAGACACTAATGTGTTGATTGAGGAAGTGAGAGTTCTGCTACCACCAACAAGGTTTATTATTGTATCTGTTTCCGTTGATAGTTATTTGTGAGGGTCACTAATTTTTCATTGATAACTATTATTTGTAACGTTGATTACTGTAATTGTTTTCGTTGATAATTATTTGTTAGGGTCACTAATTTTTCATTTATAACTATTATATGTAAGGTTTATTATTGTAACTGTTTTCGTTGATAGTTATTTCTTAGAGTCCCTAATTTTTCGTTGATAACTATTGTTTGTAATGTTTATTATTATAATTATTTTCGTTGATAAATATAATATATCATACATAGAAATTAAATAATTAGAGTTATATAAATTAAATACAGTTAAATACAGTATCATTTTCTTGATCATCAATATAAATAATCCCTTCATTCTTTTCATCCTCATTTTCTTTTTTTCTTCTTTTTTTTCAACAATCTCCTCTACACTCTTCTTCTCTTCCTTTTTGTACGTATTCTGAGTCGATTTGAGGGCCAAAATTTTCTGCTCAATTGAACTGAGCCTTACAAAAATATCAATTGTATCATCCAACTTTTTAGCTCAAGTGACATCAGGTTCAACTTCGGGCTTGTTCTTGGATTACTTAAATTTCTTTGCCATGTTCACTATGAATTCAACATTCTCATCTATATTAGTAGTATAATTATGGTCACGCTCTGAATGTGTGGGAACTATTTCAATGACATGTACCTGAAGATGAAAAAAATCATATAAATTAATAAACTATATTGTAAATCATTATCAACCTAATAATACACTTATCAACTAAAATATAATATATTATCAACGTAAATATGGTAATTATCAACGTAAAAATTTACATTAGCAACGTAAACATCTATATTGTCAACGTAAACATTCTCATTAAAAACGTAAACATTTTCACTATCAACGAGAAAAAATATATTTACCTCCTCGTCTTCCAACAAATCATTGATTGTCTTGGATTTTGGTGCCTTTGTTGATGACCACTTCAACATTATGGGCAACATTTTAACATCAAGACCGTTGGGAAAATGTTCAACAATACTGGGACTAACCTCATAAGCCAACAATTGAAAAGCCCAAGGAAAACTCAAGAGATTGTACCACTTATAATCATTTTTCTTCTCCTTAAATTTCTCAGATCTACCAACAAGACAATTGTTCAGGGACTGAATTGTTTTCTTGTAGGACAAAATACCCCATGGACACTTGTTAAATAGATCCACAGTCATGACTCTAACCCTGTCAATTTAATAAAAACTTTAATTATCAATGATAAAATTATAGTAGTAAACAAAATTATAACGTAAGCTAAATCATTTGTTGACGAAAATACTATTAAACTAATTATAAACGAAAAAACTTAAGTAGTAAACGAATATGATAATTATCAACAAAAAAGTTTGTCAACCAAAATAACAAAATTCCCAACAAAATAAATAGATCATCAACTAAAATTCTCAACGTTATCAACGAAAAATAAATTACGTTATATACCTATCCCTTCTTTCTTCTGAAACTTTATCATAATAGTTAATCAGTTCGCCTTTCATTTCAACAATGATTGATCGTCTCTCATGAAACCATCGTTGTAATAAAGACTGCAGATGATCCATCAACTTTGTAATAGGTAGTTTCGAACATCCCTCAATATTCCATTTAAGCATTTAGCAAAACTTAAGTAATAACCATCCCATTCATTTTGACTGGTCGAACCATGTTCTGTGCTATGCATCTAGCCGTGGTTAAAGTCCTTGGTTGAGAAACCCCCTTCATTTAAATCGTGATATTATCAACGAAAAAATTCTCTGAGTTAAACGAAAACAAAAGAAGTTTCCAACGAAAAATTTGTCTCACATCAACGAAAACAAATATAGTTCTCAACGAAAAAAACAGGCATTTATCAACGAAATATTTTGTATGAAGGGCGGGACACTTATCGACGACGATGAGCACTTCTATGTTCAACGGGAACGAAGACGAAGCTTGCATTGCTGACTTTAGGCTTGTTGGCATTGTGGGCGACATCGCTATGACAGCTTACGGAGATTTGACGTAGCGACACTTCAACCTTGAAGATTTGAGTTTGGGCATATGGATTTCACTAGATCTGTGACAAAGTTTGAAGGAAAGAGGTATAGATGGGGCGGTTTTACTGGGTTTGAAGGAGAGAGAGAGGTTTCATAGAGAGAGGGAAGTAGTTTTAGGAGGGAAAACATTTTTAGGGTTGCAAGTGAGAGAGAAATGCATAAAAAGACGTGAAAGGGTATCTCTGTCTTTTCCTTGACTGAAATGGTCAGATTTAAGTGTTTTAAAAAGAAGGGTTATATTTGAAAAATATTTATTAACAGGGGTCATTTTTCAATAAAACCCATATCTATTTGATTTGAACTCAATCCAATTTATATATGCAAAATATGATTCAAAGAAGAATCACTTTAAATAATTCAAAAATGAAGAAGAATCGCATCTATTAGAATTTTAAAGATAAAATGGATTAGAATCTTAAATTAAACAGAAAGTTGTTCAAAAAGACAATCCTTTTTTATTCTCATATACTGAAAATAAAGATTCTATATACCGAGAATACCTATTCTCATAGAAATAATGGGTTTGTATCCATTGAGCAAAGACAGGTTGTAATTGTATGGCGGTATCTGAAAACATATCTTGTGGGCGTCCTAAAGCGCTCATGGTATCATTGGGTGGGTAGTGGTCTGAGTTTTTGGGTGTAGAGGTGGGTTTTTTGTATGGTACTGGGAAGGTGGGGGTATTAAGGTAGGTGGTGGCGGAGGTTTCAGGGGTTTTGGTGGAGGAGGTGGTGGGAGTGCAGGGCGAGGTGGTGGTTGGGTTGGGTTCGCGATGGTGGTTTGTGGTTGGGGTAGGACATGAGGTGGTGGGGGGTGGTTGCGGGTCTGGTTGTGGTGGGGGTGGATGAAATAGTGGTGGCGGTTGGAGAGGAGGCAGCACAGGGTGGTTAGGGTAGAAAGTCTGATAGGGATGTTGTGGAGAGTAGATTTGCGATAGGAGCATAGATGTAACAAACTTTATTTATCGGTTATCTTGATCATGAGCATGTGAAGGTTTCTGGAAGCTTTTTCTCATCATGCCCCTCCTCTGGGTAGTGTCTATATATTTAAGTAGGTAGCAAATTTCAGAGAAATTGGCATTGATTCATCAAATGATGGGGAAGGCGTTACTTTTAACTTAGAGCTGCAAAGCAGGTCCTAGATTATATTCTTTTAATGCAATTGAATGAAAATCGAATTGAGTGGTGGGATAATGTATAATGTTTGACTAATACACATCTGCCTATGAGAAGATATATCACCATATGACATATGGTTAAGTCTTTGATCCTGTGATTAATAACTGTGATCAGTAAATGCATTCTTATTGTCATCGTATAGGCTTTTGGGTCATAGTCATTTGAGTTTATATTTCTATTTGGTCGATCATTCCTGATTCTCCATTGCCTTTTGCTTTGGTTGTTACTTGCAGTTTTTAAAATGTGGAGATTATTTTCAAGCAGAGGATGGCCCTAGAGAATTTGGTAACATATATATTGCTACTAAATGGATTAGGACTACCAACACTTCCTTGGTTTTGCATAGTTTGGAGGTAAAATATAAATGGTAAGATATTTTCTTAAAATGTTCTGTTGATAAAGATGCTAATGTTCTCTTGAAAAGTAGAATGTGTTGAGAATTCGATTCATAGTTATATATTTTTCTAAAGATGATTTGCCGAGGATTAATCTAAAGATATTTTTCTAAAGATGATTTGTGCAGTCTCATTTACTTTGAATCTACCTTTTTCAAATTTGGAGAAACAAAATCTAACAAATTACATCTCTCAGTATTGCTGACCGCGTCAGCAGTCTCATACCCCAGAAATGACATAGATTTAACTTGTATGAGGATGTACAATCAGGTGATCACATCTTTGATGTTTATGTTGAAGAAATTCCACTGTTCTTACGGTTGGTGTCTATGATGGTCAGGGTTATATCCCGTGATGTGGTCCATTCATCAGGGGAGCCAGCTCCATCATTTCCTCTCTCTGTACCTCTGTGTGTCTCTGTGTGTGTTGGTATATCTCTAGATTTTAATGGCTGATTTGCGCATTGAGAAGGGTTATATGCTGCTGACATTTTTTTTGTCATTTGGACCCATTAAATGATAAGTTAGCTCATTTGCAAATCTTATGTTATTATGATGGATATTTTCTTGTGTTGATACTGGCCTGATCGCATGATGCCTTTAATGTTATTTAGTTGCAACATTGTCTGGTTGTCATGTACTTTCCTTGCATTATATTACATTTATTTGGCACTTTAGTTCAGCTTCTTCACTGCAAAAGGATTTAACTATTAATTATGCTTTTTTCCTTCTGTTACTTTTGGCAGTAAGAGGAACCCCCCATGTCTGTTTTGCATATTCAGTATCCTGAATGGCCTGATCATGGAGTTCCAAGAGATACATTTGCGGTGCGAGAAATCTTGAAAAGAATTTATCAACTTATCATTCTCTATATTATCAACAAATCATTCTCTACAGTATGAGTATGTGAACTGCAATTTTAGGTGCAAGTTTCTGATTATGGACATATGTAACAGCATGGTTAACTTTTTTTTGTGTATTATTAGGAATTTTAAGGAGACCCAGTTAGATTGGCATCTTGAGGCATATATCTCGTGCTCTGTGTATGCACTTGAAGCATAGATCTCCTTATTCTCCTGGTTTGAAATGTGTAGGCTCTTATTGATCGTGTGTTGGAAATGGTTGAAATGGTTTAATTCTTTTCACAGAAATGATTACAAGTATTTTATCTTAAACCTTATGCATCCTTTAAAATTTTTACTACGTATGAGAAATTTCCTAATAAATCATCATAGAAGCATTGGTTTTACATCGTTGCCCTCCCTCCCCGCTGTTCTTTTCCCCATTGCATCAATTGCTAAGTTGAGTCTTAGTTTATATCATGCACTGGGTGACTCATCCCTCAGCCATTATCGCAAAGTAAAAGGGAGTTTGTTTCTGTTAAACATTAAAGGACTGGATCTGGAAACCAACCCAAACAAAATGACTTATGCTTGTATTTGTCAGAATTTATATTCAGTTCATGAATGTGTTATACACTTGAAATTTATTAATACATTTCTGTTAGTTTGAAATTCTTTTGTTTTCTGTTGCAAGAGAAATGGATTATCACATTCATGCAGTCTTGGTTTATTTTGTCATGTGGTGTAGGTAGTAAATGGTTTCCATCATTATTTGAATCCACGTTTCTATTTGGAATAATCCTGCAAAAAGAAATAAGTTTTCCACAACCAACGGGCCTTACATTGTTTCCTCTTTTTCTTTCCTCTTACCTCTGTCAATTATTTCTTTTTCTTTTTTATTTGGTTGAAAAAGATTTGTTTTTGTGGAGGGAAGAACTCTAATTGGTAACAAATTTATTTTGCCCTTGAAGATGTTTCTTTTTCTCATACCAATTATTGATAATTGACATGTAAGATTATTCTTGTGAGTGAGGGTGTATAAGCATTGAATATTATTACATGAGGCAAGGGTTACCTAATCAGGGCAATTCTGGCCACTGCTAAACTCAGACTGGGTCAGCCTGGTTGATCCCCTCAGCATCCTACATGAGAATTCGAGGCACCCTCATGTGTCTGAAATGCGAGTCTTGAGTGCTTTACGTTTGATGTCCACTCTCTGAGTTCAAAGTTACTGGAAACTGAGTTGGACTGAGGTCACCCACATCGTAGATATGATGAATTTATTTTCTCCGGAATTTTCCTCACAGTTCACTGTTGCTGCCACTGGCAGACCCAATGATGTGCTAGTCTGCTAGACCTCTCAGCCGTAAATTATCCCCTTTGTTGCTTCAGTTTTTCGGGGTACTTAAGAGAAATCCTGCCCAACTGTGATTCATCTGATCCTGTTAACCATGGCGTTTTCCTCAAAGTTCACTTCTTGGTTGATTAGCTTTTGGCTGGGTGTAGTTTTCTGCCTCTGTTTAAATGCGTCATTCTTGATTGTTGTGGACTTTTTACATAGGCGCTATTTTATTGTGCGTGATTCGTTGTCTTTACACTAACAGTGTCTTTGTGTCTCATCGGTTGTCCGATATTGTTTGGTGACTCTGTATATTTTTATTTCCTAATTTTAGATACCAACTTTGTATTGGTGGGCATGTTTGTGTTTTCTATATCTTAGTTTAATAGTTTTGTCATGCATATCTGAGATAACTTATTTAGACAATATGGCTTTAACCATTTCTTTGTAACCCCGAAGGTTACATGCTTTTCCTTTCTACCGTGCTTGTACTTGCTAATTCTGATAAACTTGTTGTTTTCCAGGAGCAATATCAATTTTGTTATAGAGCTACAATTGCAGAACTGGACGATCTCGTCTCAGAGTTCAAAGGTAGAACGAGCCAAAAATGGTACCCTCTTTTACCTCTCTTAATTTCTGATGTTTCCACAGGAATTTTCCCTCAGATGCCCTACATTGCCCCTTCATTGGCGATGATATCGTTTGATGGCAAGTTACTATTATATATTGCTCTATTAGATGCAATGCTGCTTAGTAATTTTTTTCCCCCCAATTGTGACAGCATGCTGTTTTCGTTTTTCTCCCGCTCGCGATAAATCTACTCAAGCACACTGTCTTTCTTGTCTTTTGAAGCTAAGGAAATATGGCTTCAATAATTTCTCTTCGATGCTAACCATAATTGGGTGTGATCTATCATCTTCATGGCAAAAGGGCCCTGCCAAATAACTCACGTATCCTTCTCAAATTCTTCTGTCTTCCCCAATTCCAAAACGTGCTGGGGATTTTGGGTGGCATTTTTTCCGTGCTGTGGTAAACGGTGGTTCCCAGCAATATTGCTAGATGTAGAACTGCAGCCATAGCATTTGCGTAGAACTGAATATTTGATATGGGATTCTGTTCACTCCATTGTAGTTTCTCTTCGGTCTCGTAAGTAACTTCTTTTAATGATTTTCAAGAGGAAAGTTGGTACAGATAAATGAAGTATGTTATTTCCTGAGAATCCTGTACGAGATTAACTTTTTTACACGGGTTCTACATTTCTTTTAGAACATGTACAGCTACCTTATTGGAACGATTGGAAAAAAAAAAACCTTAGCTTATTGTGATGATAGGATAATCCCTGCTCATTGCATGTTTAAATAGTAAGTTAAATAGAGGAAATCTAGGAAGTTGCACAAGTCAATGTATAACTTACATAAAAATGGGCTAATCCAAATTTTTACATTGTTTGCACAATGTAACGAGTCAATGGTTCATCTCTATTGAAATGAATTATTCAATGATTTATCACTTCATCGGGAATGGTAACACACGCGCTGAGGACAAGAGTGGGCAACGAAAGATTTTTAGTAGCAAATGTCATATTAGTATTCATTTGACAAATGTTGAAGGCATAAGTTCATTTAAATTTCTTGTAAATATCATATTAGTACCCATCTGGACACATAAATTAACTTAAAAGTTCTTTCAGGCACACAAATACTTATTTTGCATGTAAGTATCTAGTTTCCACTTTCCACAATTAAAAGTTATATAATTCCAAAATTGCCCTTCTATAATAGATAATTAAATAATTTCAAAATTGCCCTTCTATAATAGATTCAGGATCAGACCTAGGCCCAATATTCCCACCCATTGGTTGGTTGGAATAGTCATTGGGGGTGCAAGCTCCGATTTGGGTGTTAAATGGAAAAGATGAGAAAATGAGGTTCGTCATAACAAGCAACTTTTCTTCTGTGCGAATACATCTAACGCTTTTCCTCTAACCTAATATGAAATTTAAAAACTTTACATCTTGAAAAATGACATGACACTGCTACATTGGAGCCAAGTAGACTTGGCCTCTTTGTCATTTTTGTAAATCTTATCCACTAATAGACCTTATGGTTTGAAAAAACTTAAGAGTATACCTATTGGAATAAAAATTTGATTTTGAAAACCTATTGCTAATTAATCCCTTAAATTATTAGGAGTTTAGGACCCGCTCAAACGACTATGTTTAAGAAAACAACTCCCACAAAACTCACTGTAAAATTTGATTAGGTCAAGTTAGAAAACACTCTTATCGTGAGTTTTGATATTGAAGGGGCCAGATTTAACAGGACTTGACCAACGGCTGGGATGGGATGGGATGGGGTGATGTGCGCTAAAAAAAGGACTCTGCCCCGTAACTGCGTTATAGTCGCCCCACGGTTCATGCCCCCGGGCACATAAATAACTCCGTGCAAAAGAGGACTAGGAGGAACCCTAAACTTCAAAGCGTTCACTCTTCTGAAGGAAGCAGGTATGAGAATATGATTTCTTGTTATGATTTTGTTGATTTGATCTAATCATTCGTTCGTTAGTTCTTCAATTCGTTTAGACATGATGTTTCCTTGATTTTACAATTTGGATTTTGTTTGGAAATTGACATAGAACGGTCCACGGAAGAGTTCCTTGAGAAGTTGGAACACGTTCGAAGGAATCCAAATCGAAATCGGAATTGAAGTTGTTGTTTTCGGGAATTAAAGATTCAGTTTCCAACTTTGACCGTCCATAACTTTTTTGATTCCCTCGTGTGTTTTCTTATTATAATATGTTTCCGAAGACTGATTTTGAAGACCTAAAATTTGGAATTGGATGGAGATCGCAAAGGCATCGTTTTGCGTTTTGGTGTCCAACGAAGTTAATTAAGTTTCCTGCACGTTTTATGTTTCCAATTTTCCAATTCTAGTTTAATTAGGAGTCCAATAAGGGTTTGATTGTTTTGTCAGTCTATAAATAGTTTCATAAACGTCTGTAATTGAGAATTCAATACAATTCAATTTATTAATAAAATTCCGTGAGGTTTTCTCAATTGTTCTTGGTGGATTTCAAGTTTTTTGATTTCGTCGTGAACGAATTCAAGTGTTCTAGCTTCCGCACTGCGTCAGAAATTCTGAGATCTAACTTGTGACTTACATCCATGAATTTGGATTTTGTTTCAAAATTATGAGATCTAACTTGTGATTTACATCCATGAATTTGGATTTAGTTTCGAAATTATGAGATCAAACTTGTGAGATAGCATTATGAGGATTCTGCTCCCTATTGTTATGGCTGAAACGCTATCTTTTGCCTAATTTTAGGGATGGAATCGAGTAATGGAGTATCTCTAGAGAAATTCACTTGGAAGGACTTGGAAATGTTCACCAATAACTTCAGTGAGAAAATTTTTATTGATGTCACCCAATATGGCAAGGTTTACCACGGAACAACTCCCCAGGGTCAAGGGGTCACAGTGAAGATCTGGGGAAATTTTGGATTCTACCCCCATTTTGGTGTTAAAAACGATGTCAGATTGCAAGTATGTTCCATTCCCTAACCTGGCAGGCCTTTTTTATATGTCTCTTTATTATCACCTTCCCTTCTTTTTTTTTTGTGTGATTCCAGCAAGAACTACGATTCTTGGGGCATTCAAGCATGCAGAATAATCCTTGTTTGGTGAAGCTGATCGGATATTGCATCGATGGTGATGATCATCTGGGTGTTGTTTACAATATTAAGTCTAGGGGTACCTTATACAACCTCATCCAAAGCGGTGATGCCACTTACTTTGATTTCCATTGTTTTGCATTTTTTGTATCGTTACATAATCTGCGTCCACAAATTTTTCTAATTACGTGCCCTGCTTCTTATGCAGATGCTTTTACTTGGACAGACAGAATGGGCGTGGCACTTAAATTTGCATGTCTGCTTGAGACTTTGCATTCTGATGACCCCCCGTACTTGGTTCGCAATATCGACGCTGCTCACATATTGCTTGATCAGGTTGGATTTTGAGGTGCATCTTTTATGTGCGAGTTGTTCTTTTGTTTTGCTCAGTAGTCTTTGTGATGTGTTATTTTTGTTCCTTTTTTCTCAGGATTTTGTTCCTGTTCTGTTCGACTTTTCTCTGCTCACCGGTGGTATTTTTGGTGATTGCCAAACGATGGATTTTCCCAGTATGCCTGTGGGCTATGTGGATGGTGTCTATTCTTATACAGGTATATCACAAAGCTTTCTGAAAAAAAAAAAACAAAAATTAAATTGGCTTTTCGAGTTATTTGTATCACATTCTTATTTTTCACCCACTGTATTTCGGGCGCAAATGAAAATGCACTCACACTTGTATATACTTTTGCCTTTTGAGTCTCAATTGCCAATGTTGTGTAATATAAATCGAGCGTATGTTTTGAAACGAATTTTCTATATGACAAATTCACAGATATTTCATCAAATCTGTAACTTTTTCCTGTGACGCTAATATCTGATGTTATATTGCCTTGGTTTGGTGTTTATTTTTAAGGTATGTGGGTGGATTGTAACACTGTCTACATGGACTCTCTGTTTTCTGCATTGTTTTTTGTTTTTCCCCCCTTGGTTGGGGTTTCAGAATGTGATAATTTCGGTGGTGTTTATTACATGCCATCTGGTGAGCTAAATTTCTGATAGTACATTTTTTGGTTCTCTGGTACTCTTGTACTCATTCGGTAGGTCACTATGCAAAGAGATCGGATGTATTTGCATTTGGTGTTGTACTCTTAATGCTGATAACCAAAAGGGTTGGAGCCAGAGTTACGAAAAAGAAGAGAGATAATATGCCGATGGATATGGCAGAACGATGTGTTTATGTTTGGGCAGAAATAGAGTACAAACGACTAAGCAAGATGATTTGGACTAAGCCCTCCCTTGTGCATAAAAGCTTGAAGGTGGACACATGTTTTGAATCACAACATGGGCTTGCAATGCGCTGTGTAAAACGTCTTGATCCGTTTGGGGAGCTGGATGGCCAGGGCAAGCGGCCATCAATGACGGAAGTTGTTCGCAGCTTACAGTCCATATGCATGTGATGTAACCAATTTCATGGAGGTGCTAATCCTTGGCAGAAACAGATTTGGGAAGCTAGTCGATAGATGAGATTTTTTTTAAGTGTTGGAAGTTTTAAAACTCAATATTTTAAGTGTTAGAAGTTTGAAAAAGTGCTGTTGATATTCAGGGGAAATAAGTGGTGATTCTCTCAAAGACTATTTTGTCAATATCAGAGTTTAAGCATGTCGAATTTCGAATTTACTGGGGAATCCATTAATCTTGCCACGACTTATGTGATTCTTCATTTAAGAGCATGTCCAATTCCGATTCCGAATATACTGGGGAATCCACCTAAGATAAATCAAATATGATTTGTTGTTAATGCATTAGAAAACCATTGAAAGTTCAAAACTCACTTGGACCAATGTGAGTAGCCATGCTTCATAATTGAAAAAACGAGCACCGTGGAAATACATGCCAGCCAACTCCTCAAGACTATATCTGGTCGTTGCTGATAGGGCTCACCATTTGGCCAGCGAGCCTAGGCCCGGGTCGAAAGTAGATCGGGCCTGGGCAGCGCTGCTCGACCCCTTAGGCGGGCCTGGGCTCCATTTTTGGGGCCCGGCCCGGCCCGAAGACCGATACCACGGGCCAATTGTGGCCCGACCAGAGCCTGAGCCCGACATTATTTATTTTTGGGATTTTTGGAGGTCGGTACACTAGATTGTACTTAATTGTAAAAATGTGCAACCATTAAAACATCCTTTTAAAAAAGTACACTGAGGATTAGTTTTTACCAAAATAACCTCAAATTTGATTTTCTCTCTCCACGAACTGTGATACAATAGTGATACTTTTAAACATAAGATCCAATTTAGTGTTCAATTTATATCTTTTGCTCATAAAATGATGATACAAATGTTGGAATGTAAATTTGATTGCATTACATGTCTTTTTGGTTCAATTGTATGATTTTAGTGGATTTTTTGTGTTGACGATACTATAGTGATACATCTCTGCAGCTGTATATGTTTTTCCAAAACGAGCAAGAGAGGTACAAACCCATAAAAGACAACCAAGAAAGGAAAAGTAATTGGGAAGAGAAAGTATACATACTGGTTCAATTGTATCATTTTAGTGGATTTTTGGTATTGGTGATATTATAGTGATACATCTCTGCACCTGTAAATTTTTTTCCAGAACGAGCAAGAGAGGTAACCAAGAAAAGAAAATCAAGAAAGGAAAAGTAATTAGGAAGAAAAAGTATACATACTGGTTCAATTGTATCATTTTAGTGGATTTTTGGTATTAGTGATACTATAGTGATACATCTCTGCAACTGTAAATATTTTTCCAGAACGAGCAAGAGGGGTACAAACCAGACAGATCGAGGAAGGAGAGAAGAGAGAACGAAGCACAAACCAGATTGAGCAACGAAGCATAGTCCATATCTGTCAAAAACGGAGACAAGAGCAACTCGATGCAGTCCAGATTGAGCAACGAAGAAGAAGACGATAAAGAGAGGAGAAGCTCGGCCAAAAACGGAGAAGAAGGCAACGAAGAACAATTCAGATCGAGAACCAGAACCAGAACTAGAAGAAGAAGGAGAGAAAGAAGAGATAGCTTTTTGTAGAGAAGAAGGAGAGAAAGAGGGGACGCATGGAGTTGGGTAGTTGGAGGGAGAAGAAGAAGAAGAAGGGTATTGTAAGCATAAAACAAAAAATCTCTTAAGTCAGATGACCAAATTACCCTTAAATTACACTTTTTTACCATTTTAAAAAGGCCCATGACCTTTTTATAATTAAGTTGTCCAAAGTACTCTTAGTGATAATTGTCTGTAAATTTATATATTAAAATTTAGATTAAGTGATTCACTCAATACAAGTCCCCTTAACCCAATAGACTTAAATATTTGGCCCAAGTTAAAATTTAGAAGTACATAAAATATGCTGGCCCATATATGCAATTGATTGGACAACACTAGTCCAGTGGATGATTTGAGCCTTTTAGTGATCAAAGAAGAATTGAATACCAAAGGTTTATTAATTCTCGTGACGTTCTTTTATTTCGTCGTCTCCTCGATCACTTCCTTCTTCTAGGCGTTGCACTTAACTTACAAAATTGAAAATAAATGAAGTTGCTATAATAAAATTTATCATTAATAATAGGTTTCAAATCTACCTATGAAATAAGAATGCATGTCACATGGACCAAGTAATAACACTCCACAATAACTATTTCTTCTCAACTCTCATTAAGTAATACTCTCTTATTCTAATTATACTATGAAGCCGGTTATTTTTGATGTGTTACGGTGACAGGTATTTGGTAAACAGTGATGCAGATCTTAAATTTGGTGGAGGTCGGTCTCTCATGATGAAAGGGAAGTCAAGAATTTTGACCTAGAACCATTATTTTTATTTTCCTGTATTTGTTTTTTTTTTTTAGTACAAGTACAAATGCAATATACGACACACCACCAGATCAAACCTATGAAAGTACAGGTGTCAACAAGCCCTACGTAGGAGGCACAAATCAAGCCCACGCAGGGGCATACTATCAAGCCCACACGAAAGTACATGTGTCAACAAGCCCCACGTAGGAGGCACAAATCAAGTCGACACAGGGGCAAGGGGCAGACTAAACCCACACACATCCTTATAAATATTCGGACGAAAGTACATGTGTCAACAAGCCCCACGTAGGAGGCACAAATCAAGTCGACACAAGGGCAAGGGGCAGACTAAACTCACACACATCCTTATAAATATTCGGAGGAGGTGAGACTAGAACCCATGAACTCAATCAGGGACATGCAAAGTCATTGCCACTCAACCAATGACTCATTTGCTTTTCCTGTATTTGTTTGTTTAGTCTATTCTTGTATATTCCGATATAATATGGTGCATTTTGATGTAATACAATATAGTCTAACACTTATAATTTTGTAAAGTGCTGTCGTATTCTCTCGGAATACAATGATGGGGTTTCAACCCTTGAAAAAAAAAATTACACTACGAAGAGTACTTAATCAAATTCATGAATTAAAATAGGAACCTTCTATGGCTTGATTGTTTGAAATTCAATATCTTTAGCGCTGATAATTAATAAACAATTTTCAGTAATTGATTTATTAATTTTTATTTGCATAAGTGAATACACAATATACACCCTCGACCATTTTTCCGTTATAAATCCTATTCGAAGAGGAAATACAGGTATGGCAGGGACAAGTAGCAGCTCCGGAAACCCAATCGATCCTCTCGATCACCTCCCTCTCTCTCTGCTCGGATCGGAGGTCGTCCCGCCGGCTCCTAACCTATCTTATCCCGACGCCATCGACTGGCTACCGGACTTTGCAGGTTACTCATGGGTTGCGTACGGAGCATCTTCTCTTCTGGTGATCTCCCACTTCCCCTCACCTTCCTCCTCCAACGAAACCCTAGTTGGCCCTATTCTTCGTCAGGTGCTCGAGCTTTCCAGCGAGAATTCCTCGCTTGTAACTGGTGTGTCGTGGTCCCCTGCCACTCCGTCTACTGGAGAACTCGCTGCTGCATCGCGGAATTGTATATTCATTTTCTCCCATGATTCGGCTAGCTCTGGCGGTAAAGGTACTGTTTGTTGCCGAGGAAGTTGAAGGAAATTAACTTTGGAGCTCAGTATTTGCGTTTTCTGACAGCATAACAACTAGACATATTTGAGAGCATTACTTAATATAATTTTAATTGCTGTGAATGAATGAGGTCCTATTTCACTGTATGAGGCATGATTGAGGTGATTAATCAGGTATCTGGTAGATTATAAATTTATTTTGGTAAAATAGGATTGACACTTCGTGAATTAATTTGTTCATAGATGTTATCCACTGATCCACTCTATGGCATGTTATATCATGCACTGCTAGAAGTTTGCAGGCTAATACATTTGTTTCCGTAATAGTAAGGTGGCCTGTTGTGTGCCTTTTGTATTTTTACGATGTTGGGGATTGCCTGCAATTTTTCGCATTATTCTTTTTCTGTCTTTCTTTGTGGCGTGCTTTTGTGTCATTTAATGACTCTTGAACTTAATCACACACATAGTTTTATTGGTGGGTGGTGGTGGTTTGGGGAAGGATACAAGTTTGCTTACCATATTGCTCTTGGAGGATGTGGAAAGATAAACTTAGAGTTGACCAATTTAGCCAGTAATGCAGAATGATCTCCAGTATATGATGAGAGTTTGAACCTTGTTGATCATCTTAAAGGATGAGCTCTTCATGCGAGCCTTATCTTTGTTTTGAATTTCTTTCATTCTTTTGCATCTTAAATTTTTTGTTCTTTACTCATATTCAGGTTCTTTTTGTTGGAGCCAGAATGCAGTACTTGTACAATCAACAAGTGTCCAGGCAATCAAGTGGACGGGCTCTGGGGATGGCGTAATTGCTGGTGGAATTGAGGTGGTTTTGTGGAAGAGGAGGAACAAATCATGGGAAATAGCATGGAAGTTCAAGAGAGATCAGCCTCAAAATCTAGTTTCTGCAACCTGGTCTATTGAGGGACCTTGTGCAACTGCAGGTTGTCCAAGTATTTCACATGAAGGACATTGTGGTTCTAACTCAAACGAAAGCGTTTTAGTATGTTACAGTGATGGAAAACCTGAATATGCAACAGCTGAGTTACATCATCCTCAGCCAGTGTCTATGATTCAATGGAGGCCATCTATGAGAATTCACTCAGAGAAGGATGTGAAAAATTTTGCGAGGCATGTGCTGTTAACATGTTGTTTAGATGGAAGTGTAAGGCTATGGACTGAGATGGATAGTGGAAAGGCTAGAGAACCCAGCAGGGACTATGCTGATCACGAAATTGTGCAGCGATCTTTCTGTGTTGCTGCTACAATTGAGATAAACCACGCTTTGAATTGCACTCTGGGCACAGATGTATTTTTGAATTGGGCAACGGAAATTGGGGGTATATTTAAAAATACTGATGGAGCTAATAAGGTCTTCCCTGCAAGTGGCTATGAGCATGATAAAATGGACAGATGTGAATGGTTAATTGGGTTTGGTCCCAAAATGTTGGTTACCTTTTGGGCCATCCACTATCTTGATGACCTCTCCCCTGTGAGATTTCCCCAAGTAACATTATGGAAGAGGCTCGATCTACAGGACCTTAACATGGGACATATTCATAGAACTGAGTTTTCTGATTTCAAACGCAAACTGCTCCTCAGTAAAGTTGTTATCTCAAGGAATTACTTGTCTGGCCCGCCTAATATGTGCTCGTTGATTCATTTATTGCCTTGTAATTCCTTATACTGGTCTCAATTATATACTCAACCGTCGAATGACACCAGGGACACATCTGTTTCTGATTCTGGGACTAGCAACTTCTCATTATGTTCTCAAGGAGGACTTTTAAATATAGGAGGTCATACTGGAAAAATTCTGCAAGTCTCTTTGCATCCTAATATCTGCGAGGTTGAACTGGCTGTTTCTTTGGATTCCAGTGGGTTGGTTCTGTTTTGGTCACTATCTACCATTCCAAACTGTACTATGGGCCAAATAACATTGGTTCCAAGATGGAAACTTTGTGGAAACCTTTCAACTCAGGATTCATGTTTACCATATACAAGCTTAAGGTGGGCACCATCAATATCGGGTGAAGATCGGGTTCTTCTTATGGGACACATCGGAGGAATTGATTGTTTTGTGGTTAAAATCTCTCGAAGTGAAGAAGATGTATTATGTCATTATATCTGCACGATACCTTTTACTGGTCATGGTCCTTATGAGGATGGTCCCACCAATATCTTCACAATACCTCTGCCATCTACTTGCAATAAAACATTCAGATTTAACAAATTTATGCTATTAAGTGTATGGGAGAAGGGGTTTAATGCTCTGTCATGGGAACTCATGTTGCATTCTTATGATACAGTGACTAATTGCAGTGAATGTAGTAATTTCAGCAAAAACATTTCTGGTGAATGCCGCATATCTGAATTTGAAAGTACTTTTGGCGGTAAAAGATATTGTCTTGGTATTCTTTGTTGCTCTTCACAATTGCCAGAACCTCACATTCAAGACCATATTACAAGTTTTGCAGTACTCAGTCCTGGCAATTTGACATGTATAAAAACAAACACAGATTTTATGAAAGATCTGATCAGCAATGAACCGGCCTATGTTATGGCTACAGGTTGCTTTGATGGTAGTTTAAAACTGTGGAGAAGCAATTCAACTGGGTCTTCAACTCTTCACGTGCCGTGGGAGCTTGTGGGAAAGTTTGTTGCCCACCAAGGTCCTGTTAGTGCTATATGCTTGACTGATTGTGGTCGAAAGATTGCAACCATCTGCACAGAGGGTAGTCCAGATCGTGTTAGCAGCCTTCGGATATGGGACTCTGTGCACCTTACGTTGGCTGGAAGTTTTAGGTTAGAAGATACATTACCAGTCAGCAAAGGTGTTGTTGCTTTAAATTGGTTGTCTTTAGGAAATGGTCAATTATTTCTTGGCGTTAGCTCACAGAAAAAGTTGCTAGTATATGCTCAAAGGCGTTCTGGTTGTCAGATTTTGTTGAACCCTGGAAACTCTTTGAAAAGTGATACTTGGTTGTGTGTTGCAGTAGCCCATACTGAATTTACTATTTGTGATTTCCTTTGGGGTCCCAGAGCCACAGCTATTGTGGTTCATGAAAATTTCTTTAGTATATTTAGTGAATGGATGTTTCTTATAGACAATAAAAATCATGCAACATGCTATGCAAAATCAATCGCGGACAAACCCTTAGATTATTACGATGGAACTGGTATGGAAAATCTTTCTGCTGTATTCACTCACTGCAAGATTGACGCTTTTGGAAAATTGTCAGTCGAAGACAGCTATGCAGACTGCAAGTCCAGGCCTCTTGAAAGCAATACCGATCACTTGTCGTGCAGTCTGTTGATAGCACAACATGAACTTAAACTTGGTGCGAGAACCATGCTTGGTTTATGGAGCATGCTAGAGGTAGAACAGAAGCTAAGGGGCTCACTGCCTATATATCATCCTGGTGCACTTTTTATGAATATATTTTCAGGTATCATGAGCTAGTACACTTATTTTAAGAGGGGTCCATTCTTTTCAAGTTCCAGAATCAGTAATTTAATCAAGCAACAGCTAACCCCTTAACATTTTTATACCTTTCGAAGCTTTTATGAATAATAGGATGCTATCTGCCACTAATGTTCTCTTTTTTAAGTGGCTTGGGGATGGTCCCTTTACATAAAATCTAATTCCTCAACATAAATGTTGAAAAATCCTGCCGAGGGTGTAAATGTAAGCCCGTTTTTGAATGCAAATGGCTGAATCTGAGAATTCACAGCCTTCTATTCAGTTGCAAAAGTAGTTCCTGTTTCATTATTTCATTAAAGAAAGCATTCTACAGACTGTAGTGTTTGTTCAATTTTTACTGAAACTGTTGATTTTCTGTTACTTAAGCATGTATGCTCTGTGTGTCTAGGGAACTGGAAACGTGCGTACGTATCTGTGAGGCATCTTGTTGAATATCTTGTGTCAAATTGTTCTTCTGAGAGTAATTGTGACTCTGCAGAGTCTAGTTGTATTGTTCCACATATCCTTCTATCAAGTTATTACGAAGGGATTTTCTCGAAAACTTCAACTGACGATGAGAGATTTCGGTGGAGCAGAGGTTCTAATTCAACCACATCTTCTTTGGAATTTGATCGAGGCTTCACCCAGTTTGCTTCCAGTTCCGAGTTTTATGGATCCAGGGGGATGCTTAGTTCACATCCAACGAAATCTGAACTCAGTGGTTTTGTTGAACCTATTGAGAAGTTATACAAGGCAGTAGCTTTGAAAAATGAAGAGAAGATGCAGCTTCTTGCAATAATAGATCTTCTTGGTGAAATAAGTAATCCACACTCTGCCTCTGCCTATGAGAATCTCGATGAGGCTGGGCGCAGGTACTTCCTGGTTTGGTTGGTTACATTATTTATGTGATCATCTACATTCTCTCTGAGATTTACGTTTCTGATAGATTTAACAGTTGGTTTTGGGCCCTGGCATAGCCTGTAAGCCTTGCAGTTGTTTGGGTTGGTCTTCTGCTTTGGTTCTGTCTAGCATGAAAATTGTGAAGAAGCAACGTATATGCTGCTGGCTATGTATCATGAAGTGGTCAGTCACCTTGAAACTTCCAGTATAAGGAAAACAAAACTAATTTTTAGATATAGCATTACCTTTGAAAGAATCGTGTTGTACTGGTTTGGATGGTTCATGGTGGCAGTGCTTGTTCACTCTGTTCATGTGACTTTAAGGGAATCTTTCATAACTGGTTGGTCATGATCAGTTTTTTCATCCTTCGACCTTAGGTCTATAGGAGCAATATCATCTACCCTAGATGCTATTATTGCTCAAGTATTACAATTCACTGTACAAAACTTATTGTCAACTGTATGCCTTAATGTTGATATGAACAGGTGATAAACTCCACTATAGGGAATTAGGGGTTCTTCAGATGCTTCTGACTGAAGTTTTGAAGATGAATAATCAATTTGCTGATCTTCTATATCTGTTAAAATGTCCGGTTTCTTTGTAGCTCTTTATGTCTGTTTTAGATTTTTAGTCTTCAGTTTCCATGTCTTTTCCTTCTCTTGTGTTGTCTGTGTCTGCTCTCTCTTTTCTTTGGCTGATAAGTGAAACAATTTAAAAGCGTCACAAGGGATGCAACCTGAACACCTGGGTTGGTATATTGATGAAGTTTGTCAGCCCTCAAAAGTGAACTTACCAGTGTTATTAATGTCAATTTGGTACTAATTATAGCATGTTTTCCCCCCCTTATTTCTTCTAATCCTAGTGGCCATGAATGGCTTTCATTTTGGGCCTGTACCAGTATAGCTGCAGTGTCTGATATCTGGTGAGGATGGGATTTTGATTTCTTACCGTGCACACATCAATTTGTAGCCATTAAAAGTAAAAATAGGATTGCGGTCCATTGAGTCCTTGGGGCTTGGGAAATTTAAGATAAAAGATGTGGATAAAGATATTTCTTTATTACAGGAAGGAAGCTTGTGCTTATGCTATTACAGTTGATGTTGTTTTGTCATTTATATACTTAATTATACGTTTTGAAATTATATTTTGTCTTACCCTGCAATGAATGGTTATCTGCCAATTATCTTCTAAATTATATTATGATGTAAATCGCTATACTTGCGTTTTGTTTACTTTTATATGTTATTACTAAGCTTGTAATATGTTTCTGATACCAATTTTTCTTTCGTCCATCTGAAGGTTTTGGGTCGCATTAAGATTTCAGCAACTGTATTCTTTCAGAAGTTTTGAAAAAGTGGTGTCTACCGAGGAGTTGGTAGTTGACTCTGCACTGATTGGGTGGGCCTTTCACTCTGACTGCCAGGAAACATTGTTTGATGCATTTCTTCCAAGTGAGCCATCCTGGCAACAAATGCGGGCACTGGGAGTTGGATATTGGTTTACCAACGTAACACAATTGCGCACAAGGGTAATTTTTCTAGCCATTAGTACTATCTTCTTTTATGCAATCAATTGGGTGAGCAGCTTGATTCACCCATTACCTGTGACAAAAACTTCATCTTTCCTGGACTGTAATTTTCTTTGCAATCTCTAGCCAATTTAGAATGATTGTCATTAGGGTAGAATGATTGTAATTAGGTATTATTAATGCCATTCACTATCTGAATGGCTTGATCATTAGTTTTACAAGAACTGAGGGATCCCTTTTTTAGGGACGTGTTCCTGTTATAAAGTATGCCTTGAAGATATAAATGTTTGCTTTTTCTGTCTGAATTGAGTAAGATCCCCATATAAGAACATATTTTGCCGGGTTGATAGGCTATTAGCCTATTAGGCTCTAGTTACAATCTAGCATGCTTTATATGTTTTTCAGCATGCTAAATTTTGATAGCATATAGTCAACGTAGTATGTGGGCCTACCAATGATGTATCAAATTGTTTAAAGACCTGTTTTTGATGCTTGTTTCGAATGAATTCCAAGCTTTGGTGTACCTGACAGATTTCAATCCTGCATTGATATCCGCAGTCAACGCTCATCTTTGTGCTTTAATAGTGTTAAGATTACTTATTTTTCCATTCAACCCAATAAGTTAACTTGTTGGGTTGGGGCATTTCGCATCATTTTTACATATTCTAATACTCCCCCTCACGTGGGGTTGGACGATCCGACGGCCAACAAATGAGGCCCAACACTAGGGCTACTCTCACAAAATCCCATACTTGGTGCAACAACAAACACACACAAATTCTCACTCTTAGGGTAACAATAAATGGGGGTTTAAATTGCGGAAGCTAATTAAACCCTTTCAGGAACACCTTACTAGTGGTGCCTTGGTCTGATGCATTCACTGAGTTCATGATTTAGTGACAGATTTATAGTCACGTTAAGCTGTTTTGTATGATTGGGTATTTTATTGAATTTATTCACGATGCTGGATGTGAGTGGGATTTGTTTACCTTTTATGCTGAAGGGCGTTTTCTTTTCCTTATCATTGTGGCTACTGCCTGTAAATTTTGGCATGTATTTTACATCTATTTTTTTTTATTAAAGGTATATATTTTACGTCTGAGAGCTATGCTGCTGATTATTTATTGTTTTGACATTAAAAAAAAGAAAGATTGTGGCTTCATGAGAGGAAGAGAGATACTTTCTTTTAGCTAATCAGTGCTGATGGAGGTTTCTGTGTTGTAGATGGAGAAGCTAGCAAGGCTGCAGTATCTGAAAAGAAAAGACCCCAAGGAATGTGCACTTCTTTATATTGCGTTAAACAGACTTCAAGTTTTGACTGGTCTTTTTAAAATCAGCAGGGATGAGAAAGATAAACCCTTGGTGGGGTTTCTTACTCGCAATTTTCAGGTATTATGGAAAGTTATACACTTGTCATTATATAGTTATGAAGGGAAGATTCATTTTGAGAGAAGCTTCCCAGCCACTTCTTTTTGCACCATTTTTCATGTCAATTTGTCTTCCACCTGTACTTCTAATATGGGCCTCTTTGTGTATATACCTAGGCACACTTGTGCGGGCCCCTCTATGCAAACCAATCTTTGTTTTGTCGTGTCCTCCTTTCTTTGGGGGGTTTTGATTTCAATCTTAAGTTGCATAATTATTGTTGCAGGATGATAAAAATAAGGCAGCTGCTTTAAAAAATGCTTATGTTTTAATGGGAAGACATCAGTTTCAGCTGGCTATTGCTTTCTTTCTGCTTGCTGGTGATACTTCTTCCGCAATTAGTGTTTGTGCCAAGAATCTTAAGGATGAACAGCTTGCAGTGGTAATTTGTAGACTTATTGAGGGCCCTGGTGGACCATCCGAGCATCACTTCTTAACAAAGTTCATGATTCCATCTGCAATTGAGAGAGGCGATAATTGGCTTGTCAGCCTGCTAGAGGTGCCTCAAATATGGATCTCTCTCTCATTCTCTCTCTGTCTATACATATACATATATATATATACACACACACACACACATATATATATATATATATGTATGTATATGTATATACGTATTCGCATATTTATGTATGTATGTATGTGTTATCATATAATATGCAACGTATGCGCTTGATGTGTTTTGAAAAGACATTATTGAGTGTAGTGGCATGTTACATAACTACCCATTTCTTTAAAATCTTTACTCATAATTAGCTCTCTTGTTTTGCAGTGGGTATTAGGGAATTACTTTAAGTCTTTTCTAAGCATGCTTGGTCTTCAAGAGAGCATAATCGACTTGAGTGCAATTTCAGCCAATCATGTTGCTTTTATGGATCCCAGTATTGGTCTGTATTGCCTTACACTAGTGACCAAAAATTGCATGAGGAATGCAATTGGGGAGAGAAATGCTGTAATTTTTGGTCGTTGGGCAAACTTGATGATAGCTTCTGCCTTGAATCGATGTGGTCTTCCTGTAAGTTTATGTTACCTTTTCTAGTTATGTTGACTGTTTTTGGAGGAGTATATATTTGCCTGTTCTAGTTTAAGTTTATTGCATCTTTATCATTGTTGCATTAATGCTTATGTATCTGTTGACAAAATGTTGACATGCTTAAAATTTGGTCATACGTACCAACCCCGTTTTTGTGTGTTTGCTCTCATACATTTAGATTTTAGTTTTGTCACGCTGTTATACTGTTGATGTCACATTCGTGTCTTGGAAAAAGGGCAGCTGTTCTTACCTTTGCACGATTCAATCATGGAATTTTTTTTTTTTGTTTTTTGTAAATATCTGACCAAAGTTTGGTAAACTGACCTCACATTTTGTATTCAAAAGGCATTTCACGAGGTTATTCCAAGTCCTTGTATAGTATTGACTCGTTATCCAATGTATAAATCAGGTATTCATTAACCCCTACTTTAGATGGTGTTTGGTCAAGGAAAGTTTTGCATCCACACACCTCTTCCTTCTTGACAGGTCTTGGAAGCCAAAGTACCCACTAAAGTGGCTTTTCTTCCCCCCCCTACATCTCTGATATTTAGATGATGTTTGGTCAAGGAAAATTTTGCAAAGTGTCTGCAAATTTATGGGCATCACATGGGTGGTAGCTGGACCATTGATGATGAGTTAAAGGCTTGGAAATTTCATCGCAGTAGAAAATAAACAAGGAAAACTATTGGACTCAATAACTCTATTTTGCTTGCTGGGTCAGTCGGAAAGAAACAAATAACGGAGTATTTGAAGGGATGGAAACTAGCTTAACAGTTGTAAAGAATAAGTGTTACAACCCCTTTGCTTTGGTTCATTGAAAGTTTATTGTAAATGAGATGATACTACTTAATGTAGTAGACATTTTTTCAGTTGTAATTAGGTGGCGTACCCCATTCATGGCCTTCATTAGTAATTTCATTTATATCTCTTTCCATTAAAAATAAGAAAGAAACATGGTCTGGGTGGTATGTGGCTACATGTGTTGCTTCATTCATTTTAACTTTTGATATTCGACTGAGGTTATTAGTACTTCTAACTTGAAATATAATTGTATTTCTTATTGCTTATTCTAAGCTTGAAGCTTTGGAAAGCCTTTCAACTTCTTCGAGCACTCTTGGGAATACAGATCAAGGGAGTGTATCTGATGCTGAAGCTCATCAAACTCTACCTGAAACTCCAAATATTTCTGCCAGTAATTCCTTTAACTGGCTATCTTGTGATGTGGCTTTGCATCTGGAATCCCATGCTAAGTTAGATTTGGCTGTTCAGTATCTCTCAGAGCTGATGAGAGAGCATCCTTCTTTTCCTGACCCTGATGTAGGACCTGCCGGAGCTAAATCATACTCCCTTGACTATGATATTTATCAACTTGTAACTGAAAATTTTCGACACAAGCTATTCACAGCCGTTGCAGAGATTGAGCGGAAGTTTTCTTTGGCTTCTTCAAGTTTGCTCAGAATGGTCTGTGCTTTACAGACTATAGATTTCACTTCTAATTAACTTTTAAGGCTAATGCTTTTCTGACTTCATCGAGATCATCCTGGAGGACTGATTCATATTGCTATGTTTTGCAGATTTTAGTGTGGTTGTGCCATAAAGGATTATCTGTTATTGGTTACGATTTGTTGGTTGAATATATTTCTGAAGACCCCTCACAAGCAAAGAGTCATCGAGTTAGTTTCTTATACCCTCTTCTGCGGAAGCCACTTTTGAAGGCAACTGAAGATATCTCCTTGTTATTTTCACGTTTTATAGTTGCTTGTGGTGTAAGTTCCCTTCAGTTAAAACCTTGTTATACTGAGAATGATGTGCCATGTGGAGTAAGGAATCCGTGCATAGATTCCTCAGGACTGTGTGTACGAGGTGTCAGACTGTCCCTACAGAGTTTAAGAGCTGCTTTGATGATTTTCTCTGGCTACATGACTGAAGATGTCATAACGAAACCCCTCGTTATTCTTGATTTATTTGAATATTATTTGGAGTTTGCATCTGCTTGGCTTCATAGGAATCCAAAAAGTCTCTTTCTAGTTGTAGAACCTATCTTGATCACGTTTACCAATGGCCATACTCCTTATGAAGTTGATATGGTGAATCTGAGACAGCTCTTGCTTCAAATTCCAGAGTTAGGTCGGGATTTATCAATTGATGATGTAAGAAAGGGCCTCCCGGTTCTTGAATCCATTCCAGATAAGAAATGTGGAGATGTGGTACATTCAATTTCAGAAGATGAAAAATGGCATGTCATAGGGGTATGTCTATGGCAACATATGTATAATTTTCTGAATCACCAGCTGCAATTGATGTCAATTAAATTTGAAGACGGTTTCTTTGCTAGCGCAACCCATGGAAAATGTTCTCCCTGGGCTTCTGGTCCTTCGAGTTTTGAATCTGATTGTGCGAGCATAGAAGAAGAGACCAAGTTCTGCTGTTTAATATTGGCTAAGTTACTGAAGACCTCTCTTGAACTTATTTCTTATTATCATGTGAAACGGCTTGCGTTAATCCTGCATCAGAAAGTTGAGAATGGATTGAACATATCGATTCTGCAATGGTTAGGGGGTTCCAACACGAAGCTATGCCATCAGCCTATAAATCAGGGTACTCCAACTGTGGACGTAAGGATCAACAATGATGACTTACAGGTTTTTGACATCTTATGGGATAAATGTGCCGATCCTAACTTGATATCTAAAGGTTTTGAGCAAGAAAAAATTAATACATCCCATTTTTTCAGCCATAAGTCCATTAGAAGTTGGATTGACATATATAAAAGCATCACGGAACAGCATGGAGTGGAGAAAATTTATGATCACCAACTTAATCATAGCAGCAGTCCTGCTAGCGGTGAAGTTGAATCATCTGTCAAGGGTCTATTTCGAAATGCCCTTAGTTTCCTAAATTTCTGGCAGAAAGATACAACCCCCTCCAATGGTTTGTGTTATTTCCAAAACCCAAAAGAAATATGCAAAAGAAATGGGGAGCTTTTGGAGGTAACTATTCTTCTTCATCTGTTTCACTTGCATTTTTTATTCACGACATATATTTATTATCTCGGAACAAAGGCTGAGTCATTGAAATAGGACCTGTTTAAAATTAAAGTTTCCAAACACTGACATAATTTTTTGTTGTCCATTACATCCTGCTCTGACTTATTCAACTTTGATCAGGCAATATGTGTCAATTCTATTGATCAACGACAAGCTGCGGTTGCTAGCAACAGAAAGGTTTGTCCCTGTACATTGAATTCTAACTTCTGTTTTGAAGTGTTAAAATTCCGTGTTTCGTCATTAATGAAGTCTTTCGGGTAGTTATTTGAATGCTTATTATTATGTTCTTCATTGCTCACGTGTAGTGGAAAATGGATTTGCCTACCTGTTGGATTCCGTGCTAACGGTTAGCCGACGTTGGGTGGTCTTCCTCCTTCAGTATCTGGTGGTTTCCTCGGACCTCCTGTGTCTAGGGCAAGCAATAGATCGAGTAGAGTATTCGAGAGTTGTCGTAGCATTTTTCTCCTTGGATATTTTTTTTCTTTCTTTCTCACGTTGGGCTTCTCAAAGTGCAGAAAATCCCAAGAACAACAAAAATGGAGGTCCAATACATGTTAATCACCTGAAACATGCAAGGTGTGCGCTTTGTGAAAAGTGCACTCCTCAGCATGTTTCCGTGCACCTGCCCAAGCGCAATGAAGCGAGGTGCGACTCGTGCGCTCCGCCTCGCTTCTCGCTTAAAGCGTGCGCTTTGGCACTTTTGACAACTATGACATCACTTATTGAAGATAATAGTTAGTGGAGGTAAATTTTCAATAGTCGTTCAAGCTCTCTTCGAATTGAAAAATAAAAGAATAAATAGTTAACAACTATTATTTGGTAAGTGTTCCAAGATTTGTATGCTTGTATGTCTAGGAAAGGTGTGGTCTGATGGGTTTCCCTTTTATGCATGGTAATGTTATCAACTTTTCCTACTTCTGTGGATGCCTCCAGCAAAATGTCGTCCCTCTTTTATTCTTTCATTTCAATGCTCTTTTTTCAATTTATCTGAACCAGTTATTTTAGTTATATTGACTATATAAAATGTTTTAAATATTCAGGACTAGTATTTCATGTATCATTGATGTACTTATGCATTACAATCTTTTTTTTTCTTCAGGGCATAATTTTTTTTAATTGGGATGATGGGATGCCTTTCAGAGATCAATCAGACTATATCTGGTCAGATACTGATTGGCCACTTAATGGGTGGCCTGGTACTGAATCAACCCCAGTTCCCACATTCGCTTCTCCTGGTATTGATCTTGGCAACAAGAAAGGGGCACATCTTGGTTTGGGAGGGGCAACAACTGGCGGGGGTACTTTAGCCAGTGTGGGAAGAAACTTGACCAGCAGTGGAGCAGTTGAAATTCCAGGTTATGTTGGTGTCTCTGCCTCTGGCTTAGGCTGGCAGATTCAAGAAGATTTCAAGGAGTTCCTTGATCGTCCAGCGACTGTGGAAAACATTAGTACAAGAGCTTTCTCCAGTCATCCCTTAAGGCCTTTCTTCTTGGTTGGGTCTATCAATACACACGTTTATTTATGGGAGGTATAAAATTATTGTTTACAAAATTATCGTCTTTTTACAACAATCATGCATACAACATTTACCATTTTTATCTGGCAGCCACACTCCACTAACACCATAGAAACAGGTTTTTCCCAGTTTTTCCTTACTGATTTTTTAAAAAAAAAAAAAAAATACTTCTTAATGAATGTAGCTTGCTGCTGAAGACTTCCTACAATAATTTCTTTAAACAGAGTGACCAACAAAAAGGAGGATATTTATTAACATGTAAACAAATTAATGAACTATGAGAGAGCACTGGAATGATGCGATGGAAGGTAATGTTTACATGGGGCATCCCCTTCTCATGAAATTGTGCACTTCTTTAAAGCATTGTAGTGAATGCTGGAAAATAAAGCTATGTAATTATTACTGTATCCAGAACAATAAATGTGCCATTTCTCTGTGAATCACATTCAGAATTCAGTTTGTCATTTGTCAATGTAATTATCTGACATATGTTTGATATGAGACACAATTTGTTCAGTTTGGTAAGGACAAAGCTACAGCAACTTATGGTGTGCTGCCAGCTGCAAATGTTCCTCCACCATATGCTCTAGCATCAATATCAGCTTTGCAGTTTGATCTCTGTGGACACAGATTTGCTACTGCTGCGATAGATGGAACAGTATCCACATGGCATCTGGAAGTGGGAGGAAGGAGCAACATCCGCCCAACAGCGTCATCTCTCTGCTTTAACAGCCATGCATTGTATGTCTCTTTTTGTGGTTGATGTGATATTCCTCGTACATATTATATTTTGGTTTTTTTACTTGGGTAAATTTCAATCATGGCCTTAAAGTTGGTTACCCACGGAAGGATAGCATTTAGATTTAAGGGAATTTTATGGAGTTTAATGTTCATTTCCGTACTGTACTTGTGAAAATTTTCTTGCAGTTAATATCCAATAGTTGTTTGTGTGCATGTTGATTTCGGTAATTATTTATTTTTTTGGTTTTTTTGTGTGTTCATAAACTAACTATTCTTCACATGCAGGGATGTTACTCATGTTACTTCCAGTGGATCGGTTATTGCTGCCACTGGATATAGCTCCACTGGTGCCAATGTGGCTATATGGGATACATTGGCTCCACCTACGACCTCTTGTGCTTCAATAATTTGTCATGAAGGTTTTTCGCCACTCTTTTGAATTTGAATTGGGTCCCAGATGTAAGGGATTCTCTATAATGGGTAACAATATGCAAATTTGGGAAATGGATGACTTATTGAATGAACATAGCCACAAAATGAACAGTCAAAAGTGTTTACATTGATTTAGTTGCCCCTTTGTGTGTTTGTGTAATATGGATTTTGCTAATGTTGATATAATTGGTGGGGAAAGTGTTCTTAAACATTCAGTTTGAGTATTTGGAGTCCTAATGTCAACATTAAGGTGTGTGAATCGAACTTTGAATATTTGAGTTTTAGTGTCATTGGAAAATTTCAGTATTACGCTTTCTATCTACTGTATTTATGGTTGTGCAACTTATATGATTTCTCTTTTGTAGCATTGACATCTACATGTTTTGGATGAAGGTGGTGCCAGGTCCATTTCTGCGTTTGATAACGACATAGGAAGTGGTTCTGTTTCTCAACTTATTGTGACTGGTGGTAAAGGCGGCGATGTTGGCCTTCACGACTTGCGATACATAGTAACTGGCAAGTCTAGGCATTTTGATAATGGTGGACCAAGTCAAAATGGGATGCTTTGGTACATACCAAAAGCTCACTTAGGTATGTTATGCTATTTTCTATGTTCTTATAACTAAAGAATTTTGTTCTTTTGGTAATCACTTGTTCTTTGAATAATCTGAGTGAAGGGAGTGTCACCAAAGTAGCTACCATCCCAAATACCAGCTTGTTCTTGACGGGAAGCGAAGATCGGGATGTTAAACTCTGGGATGCAAAAGCAGCAAGGTTAGTTTATCATTGGCCAAAGATGCACGAAAGGCACACCTTCTTGAAACCAAGCTCTCATGGCTTTGGTGGAGTTGTTCGTGTAAGTGCCACGACTGAAATTCCATAAAAAATTAGATACCAATTTTGCTGGTGTTCTTAGACTGAGCAGTTTCATATTTAAATTTCGTCAGGCTGCTGTTACGGACATACAAGTTGTTTCAAATGGTTTTCTTACATGCGGTGGAGATGGTTCTGTAAGACTAGTTCAGCTCGAAAATTTAAATGGGACATGAAGGAGTTTAATGTGAGTTCCCGAATCACATTTGGATCCCATGGCTGGCTGCATAGAATTTTGACTTCCATTGGTGCCATTTCCTACATTGTCCCTTCATGAAGTTCTTCCGTGATTCAAAGGTTTTGAATATTACAAACCTTTGATTCTTTTTTTCCCCTATACGTGCACACAAAGACACCAAACTTCCCCATTTTTCCTTTGGCTCACTAGAAGAGGGAGGAGGGGCCAAAGTTGTGGTCCGCCGGTGAAGTTGAGTAATCAGTGGTCGCATGTTCAAATAGAGAGGAAACAAAAAAAAAGTCTCTTTGCAATACGGTTAAGAACTTGTAAGATTGTATCGATCTTGCCCTTTTTTTTGGGTTTCCTCTTCATTACGAGGGCCTTATGCACGAGAGTCTTGGTTTTTTTTGTTTGAAAAGCCTTAGACGAGTAAGGATAATGTATTCCCTTAAGTGGTTGTGTGGTCAGTTGGATTCCAGTGTCAAAAGAGTATATACCATTGTAGTAGAATTACAAGATGAGGTGAATTGATTCAAGTCTGTATATTATCTATATATTCAAAATTGTATTAATAGATATTCCTGTTCAGTCCATTATTATATATTTCGAATTCTGGATATTGTAATCTACTTGGAAGCTTGTATTTCTGTTCAAATAAGAAACTCAGTGGGGACTGATGCATGTAAGCAGCAATTCATTTGTTGCACAAATGGCTACAAATTCCATTATAATCCTTTCCACGCCTATTATTTGCCTTTTATTGATTATTTTGACTACTCTTTCCACTGCAGGGTTAAAAAGAAGGACCAACAAGCAAGTGCCATAAAGTTGTTCAAAAGTCAAAACCAGGGGTCTCATCTAATCCAGGTGCTGTTCCCCCACAGATTCTTCTTTTTACCCTAGGAATAGCTCTCTATTTAGCACCCAACAAACTCAGTTAGTTCATACTTGATTATCTTTTTGGACTTGGGACTAAAGAATCTAGTCTTAGATCAGAATCTAGTCTTAGATCAGGAGTTTGAAGCTACTGTAGCTCTTTTTATTTTTCAAGTAGTTTGCGTTAGGTCTCGGTAAAACTAACATGTCAGACAGGATTTACTCGTGCCTAATCCGATATGAGTTTAAGCTTAGTGAGATGTCTGAAAGACGATACTGGTTGAATTGTTATCGCTTACCAAAAGCAGAAAAAGTTTAAAACCAATTTTAGAAGAAAACCCTATGTCATACGCCAACCAAAATTAACTTCAACCATTAAACCATGCTTTTAATCACCTTTAAGTTTAAGCATCAAGATTTTCAAACATACATTATTATTGCAAAATTAGTCCCATCCCATCCTAAGAAGTAAGAACTTAAGAAGGAAGTGATCATGGGGCCCACTACTCAGATTCTAAATTTTGTTGTGTTAAAACTTCCCCTAGGTGGGCAGATAGACGTGTAACTCATATCCACCCTCCGATAGCAATTGCCATAATAAGAAACTGTAAACCAGTGACTTTCGCACTCGAGAGCCCCACGAACGAGAAGGACCTGGCTACGACTACCACGGCGCCGCTTCCATCGGCCCCCTGTTTTTAACCGTGGAAAGCAACATGAGAATGAGAAAACTAACCGACGAGCTTGAAAAGCAGAGACAATGGCTGCCGATTCTCGTGCTCTTTTTTGATTCTGTCGTTTTTTTTTTATGTCTGAATCAAAACGGTCCGTTTCGTACCTCTTTCTTCTTCAATTCAACCACGTCTTTTAAATAATACCAACGAAAATACCCTCCCACTTGCCCCATCTCTATCCGGTTCGCTCCCGCTCCTTTGTTGGTTTGTTGTTCTCTGTCTCTTCTCTGCTACTGCGATTATTATTCTTTTTGCTTGAATTTTTTTTATATATTTATTTGTTAATTATGGTTTACTGGTATCTGTATTGCAATTGTTTTGAGTTTTCTAGGAATTTTTGAATCTGTGTTGCGATATTTCGGTCGGTTATGGGGTTTGATCAATATAGTTTTCGAATTAATTATGAATATGTTGATAGAATTTCATTTATTCTGTGATTTCGTTTTGTTTTTGTGCGAAGTGTTTACATGAGAAGGTACTTTGTTTTGGTTTGATGTTTGTATATATGCTTTTGTTTTGATGGTATGGACTGATAATTGGGTTTTGATATGGTCATGTCTATGATGATGAACCACTGCATTGTAGTTTTGTAAATAATCTTGTGATCTCAGTTACTATAGTTATTGTCCATGACCCTTTCTGTAAAACAGCTTCTTCGCATTAATGTGAGGGTAAGGCCGGTACATCTTGAGTTCTGGGTTTCTCTCAAGCTAAATAGTTTGCTTCAATTGTTAACAGAGATTTTGTTTCATAAAACCTCAAGCTTCTGGATTTTGATTGTATTGCTTTTGAAATTGGATTTTGTGTGAGCATTCGTATGTGAGTATCATATGATGACTACAACTTTCATAATTGAACGTAGATTTTTAAAGCGATTCTGAATTTCAATTCATCTACAATTAATTTATGCTACTATTATCTAAAACCTGGAAAATATTCAAGACTTGTTGTAACTCATTTCACATGAGTTTTTTGAATCATTAATTATTTTTGATTTAGTGATGCAACATGGCCTTTGATTTTTTTGTCCGTGGCATTGTTCTTTTTGTTGTGTGTCTGGTCAATAATTTTAATATCTAACGGGGCTTTCTATGTGCTAAAAGGGTTTGTTATTCAATTTTGAGATTTCCCTTATTTCGTGTGTCTAATTGCATGTTTTCCATTATTTCCTTTTCTCCTTTCAAGGGTTGTTGAAGTTGACCCATTTTATGGCTGACAGAGCATGTAAATCAGTCTGAAATTAGATTGTTTTATGATTCATGTTTTACTGACCTGTATTTGAGGAAGAATTGACTAGTTCTTAAATTTGACCCGTTTTTTATTTTTGGTATTTTATGATTTCCTAGCAGAAGCTTCTTCTGCACATAGATGCATTTTAGAGAAGAGTGATGGCTGCAGCAGAAGCAAGGGCTATTTGGCAGAGAACAGCCAATCGATGTTTTGTCCAAGAAGATGCCAAAAGAGCCCCCAAGTTAGCTTGTTGTCAATCATCATCATCAAAACAAGTTGATCCAGGACCCAAAAATGTGGCAGATGCACCTGATCTTCCGGCCCTTTCTTCCATGTCTCTCAACAGAAACTCATCATATACCAATCTGCCCCTTGACACAAAATGGTGGCTTCAGATGCAGCCTAGCTATGGGTACCAAAAAGGTCTAACATATGAACAGTTAAAGGCCATGGAGTCAGAGATGGAAAGATTAAGAGATGACATTTTGAATTCATCCTCTGGAGTTGACAAGGCCAAGCCAGCCAATGATCACAATAGTACAGAGCTTGATTGCAACACGAACGGTGAGTGCTGTCATAATGTGCATTATGAGATCTCTGCTGATCCTGAAGTTAAAAAGGCAGAGGTTAGGACTTCACACAGTAAGGATGTCCAGGACATTTTTGGGCTGAGGTACCCCAGCGAAAACCATGAATCAATGGAGATGGATCCTTTTGGATTCGCTGGACAGAAAAAAATTGATGAGTATTGTAATGATCTGGAATCTCCTTGCGTTGGGGAACAGCAGACCGAACCCTGGTGGCTTAAAACAGGTAAAGACGAATTAGCCACCTTAGTTGCTCAAAAGTCACTCAACTATATAGAAAATTGTGATCTTCCGCCACCTCAGAAGATGCAAATAAGAGGATATCAGTGCAGTGCTACTGTATCTGTTGACTGCAATGGAACTTCATCTGTTGATAGTAATTGTGAAAACATCTCCACTAAGATCTTTCATGCTCAGACCTACTCAGGCTCTGGAAAAACACATAGACGAGAAAGGAATTCAGTTGAGGAAAGGCAATCTGACACATCATTCAGGTAGTTCCCCTGACTTACCATAGATGACTTTTTTTAGCAGAAATCTGCAAAGATAAATGTTTCCTTCTCGTTTTTGTCCTTAGTTCGTAGGAATTATTCCTACAGTTCTATTAAGAATATATGGATCCTCAGCAAAAGAAGAATACAAATCAAATTCGTGAGAATATTTGTTTCTGCCAGTTAAGTTAACCGAATTTCATGACCATTAGCTAATTGGTTCAAGTCTTCCATCCCCAAATAGCTTGTTTGTTAGAAAAAGAAAGAATCTGTTTGATATTAATGCATAGAATCAAATTTCTTTGGCCTAATTTTCAATGCAGCTGCAATCTCAGGGACAGTTATGGTATAAACTGTAAGGACTCAAAGGGTATGCAACAAACCTGTGAGAACGATCTTCGCAAGGCTCAGTTGCTAGAAGCACTATGTCATTCTCAGACACGTGCAAGGGAAGCTGAGGAGGTTGCCAAACAAGCCTGTGCTGAGAAAGAGCACATAATTAGGCTTATCTTCAGACAAGCTTCGCAACTTTTTGCTTATAAACAGTGGTTTGAATTGCTGCAGCTTGAAGACCTTTATTACCAAATCAAGAAAAAAGACCCACAGACCACTCTCTTCCCTGTGGCCTTTCCATGGATGCCTTACAAAGCAAGGAAATTACGGAAGTGCAAGCGTAGGTCTGCCAAGGGCAAGCGGTACAAGGCAGGCATCGCTCAAGTCGATCTATCAAAGTATGCTGTTGCTTTTGTTCTGGGGTTGAGTCTTGTTGGTGCTGGATTATTCCTTGGATGGACCATTGGATGGATGCTACCTTTCTAGATTGAACAAGAGTTCTGGTAAAATACTCGGCTTTCTAGATTTGTTGTTGTATTTATGCTTTTCAGTTTGTACCCATCTTGTACAAATGAAATGATGAGTTTGTATATATTTGATGAACATTTTCTGGAACTTGTACATTTCATCAAGTTTCTCTCTCGATGATCTCTAAATCTTGTAAAAACCTGGTTCAAGGCTTTGTAGTTGGATCATGTACTCAAGAGCAGTGTACCTAAATCCCTTCCTTGAGAGCAGGAATCCATTTTAATCGCTTGTACAAGACATCAAATATCAATCAATCCTTCTCTTACTAATTTAAGATAACAAATTTAAATTTTGTGGTGTGGATTGCATCCAAATCAATTCACTGCTGGAATCACTATGCTCTCAGCCAAAAAATATTTTGAACTTGTATTTAATCATGGACTACAAAATCTCGGGCTGATAGGCTGATTTTCTAGTTGTTATAGCAGATTTCTCTGCAACATTTATAGCTAGAAATGGCACGTCTTCAAGGAATATCACTACCTGCATGTGCAGATGTAGGGAAACGTAACGCAACTCTTCCCTGTAATGCTTGAAATGGAGGAGCATCATGTAATCAGTTAGAATGGAGAAGTAGTTTCACCAGATCTTTTGAATCTTCGACAAAATTGCTGATAAAATTGAAGTTGCTTGTATACCAATCACAACTCAGCTTTAGATTCCAAATCTTCTTCCGATGGATTAGTGTCCATTGAATTATCTGGTTGGTCGGGGGATGTCAAGGACTCCTCAGGATCCTCTTCACCCAAAAATTTTGCAGTAAATTTTCTCGCCTCCAAGTCAAGATCCACCCATTCTGAAACAATTCTTTTTGCTCCCTGAAAGAAGAAAAAAAAAGGACCAAGTAATTAAAAAGACAATTCTATCCATTAACATAAATTGAAAATAGCTGGAAAGGAATAAGTAATCACCTGAAGCTTGGGTTCCTTTGTCATAGGATTGTTGCAAAGGTCAATGGTTTTTGCCTTTGGTTTTGTGGCATTACCACACCATGATTCACACCATAGCCATTCCTGGGGCAGTGAGAAGATTGGCACTGTATGCTGAGCATAATTCGGAAGATCCTGAATCACGATTACAGTCTATGGTTAGAAGCATATGCAAGAATGACATAAAATGTGATCCAGAAGATACAGCAAGAATGTAGTGTGTTTTAAGAGTTGAGAAATATTGGGCTTCATACAGAGCTTATAAAGAAAAAGGGAAAACAAACTGCTTAAGGAAAAATATCCACTACTAAGCATTTTTAAGAAATTTCTCCCATTTCACCGCCCTCGTTTTTTTCCATTCCCTTTCCAATATCCAAGAAGAAGAAGTGTTCCACACAGCAGTATTCACATTAGTATTATTCTTGATATGTGGCTGTAAGTTGTAATATCCTATTTACCTCTCAACATGGTTCTCCATACAAAACCGTCACTCGGAAACTGATACAACTGAAGTACCAAGCAAATTGCTTTTGTTAAGATGTATTCAGAAGGAATGCTAAATGGGAAACTTTTTTTTCCCTTCTTAAACTAAATGCCAAAATTTACAGGAGAAAAAATGTCCCTGCAGTTGTTTCCAGTTCCAAGTAGGGACAATTCATTATTTGGTCAATACCGCTAACCAAGAGGTCGAAGACCAAACTGATAAATTTTGGTTTTGAAGTCTTGTGTGAATTTGACATTTTGTTTACCTTAATTCCAATGTAATTTAATTTGTTCACTTTTACATTCTAATTCTTTGATTATCTGGTTAATATGATTCTTTTTTCCAATCATTGCATACTATATATGGCCTAACTAGCTAAGATAAAAATTGGAGCTCCAATGCAAGAAAAAATCACACTGTCTAACTGAAACATTTATTATCTAATGGACCAGATCAATCATTAGTCAAAATAATGTCGGTGTCCATATTACCATATAATGCAATACATTTCAAAAATTATTTGCAACCACAATCTTCTAAGTTTTATCTAATGCAAGACATTTGAAAAATTATTAACAACCACAATTTCTTAAAGACTCTTGTCCACTAGTGATGCCTTGTTCTGATGCATATAAAATGATCGATCAATTTCAGATTCAGATTCATATGAAATCCCAATGACAAATCAGACTCTATGCAGTGCAATGCCTTGATTGATCCAAAAGGCAACAAAAATGACATAATTCAAACTCAAGAAAACATTTGGAGACTGCAGTTCCAATATATAATAAAAAATTTAAAAAAGAAGATTGCAACATATTATTCCTGGAATATGAGAAATAATGCATTAAAGGTGTAACAGTATTTCCAAGACTTGCCTGATCTAGATTGGATAGACTGTTTGGATCTTTGCTAAGTGTTTCATAAAAAACTCTAAGATTATCTCCTGCCGCAGTTTCTCTGAATTTCACCAAATCGACGACATATAACGCACTGCAAGTCAAGTTCACAGCGGTTATTACAACTATTACCTACAACCGATAGTATTATTGGCAAGACAAAGTATTTCAAAGCAAATGTCTACCTGATATGGTATGGTCTACCCCTTAAATGATCTTTCCAAAAACCCTGTTAGAAGGAAAAAAGGGTGAGATCAGCAGGAGTAACACAACAACAGATATTATGGAATTCTAACCAGGATTATAAATAATGAAGTTATTAAGTAAGATCTACTTGGCTCCAAAACCGGTATCCATCCATATCCTTGTTGTTATCACAGAAAGGAGTATATGCAAGAGGTCTTCCTTTAATATCCATGTCATATAGTTCTCCCATGTCTGCTCGGACAACCTGATCTGCATCAACAAATATAACCTGCAGTACAGAGGGACAAATGGGTACATTTTCAAACATAGATAATGGATCAGTACAGAAGAATAATCAAATAGTTAATTCACATGTCTAATGCAAACTAAAGGAAATAAAAACCTTCTCTAAAGACAGGGGAAAGATAACATCAAGGAACAAGATTTTATAAGCCCATATAATTCGCTGCTTTTCCTTCTGCTTATGTAACCAGGTGGGCCATTTGTAGGTGATTAGTTCATAATCAAAACCATATTCCTGTGCCATATGTGGAATCACATCCTGCATGTATCATTAAAGACAGACAATCAGAACATGTTAGTGTGTCAAAAATTGCATATGCTCAAGGGGAACACATGAAAGTATCTCAATTGCATGTAACCACAAAAATACAACCTTAAACTGAGGAGAGAGATAGTTCTTTATGAACCAAAATTTCACCGGACGGTGGGTGTTCTTTAAGACGCTAAGAATCATGATTTTGAGAAAACGTTCATACCTGCAAAAACACAAGCATGTCTTCAAAATGTTCAAGGTAGGATAGAGCTGGGTAACATGTAAAAGGGTCTTAAAAAATACATGTGAATTATAATATGTACACATGTACGCAGGTATTTTCATGTTGAGCATGTGGAGGTTTTGTGCAGGAATACATATATAATGCAAGGATAGGTTTGGCATCATCCATGATAGGAGTGAATGAATGTATGATCCATGATAGAAATGAATGGAGAAAACGAATACGCATGGTGGATTCCCGTTGATGTTCACATAAACTCTTGTAGCCGACCCCAAACTTTTGGGATAAAGGCTTTGATGATGATAGGTTTGGCATCACCCAACAGATTTTCTTGAACTTTTTCTCCTGATCATAATTTTTATTGACGCTTAAAAAAGAAGAGAACATCACTTCGCTAGTGAAACCATCAAGGACGGTTTTTTTTTTTTTCCTGAAACATATAGACTCCACACAATAGAAGTTGGGAAGCATTGTTGCTTCAGAAAACTCCTTAACACCTACTAAGTCATCCAAGGATTACTCCTGAATGATATGAATGTCGTTACCAACCTAAGAGTATGTAAATGCTCTCCCAACCTCTAGCCCACCCTAGAAAGACCTAGTCTTTATGACAAAAACGTCAAACACCTCCAATGAAATACACACAATGCATTTGAATATGATTTGAAACAAGCCAGACAGAATTTTCTACTCAAAGGAGATATATAAATTGTCATATCTCATACATATGACACCAGTTCAATAATCAGAGAAAAGAAAGGGGAAGGCAACTACAGGATTATGGTATTAGACCAACTTACAGGACGAGTGCAAAAAGGATGAGATAGTGACCAATGATTAACGAGAAAAAGGTATTCAAGAAGAGAGAAACAGAACCGCATATGCCAAGGAGGTGGGGAGGTTATCCTTACAGGCATTTGACACCCCAGTTTATTAAGGATAAAAATTTTGATGGCAACAACGATGATTTATGTAATCTAGACAAGAAAACCTCATAAGCAACAAAAGATAGTATGGAAAAAAAGGGAAAAAAACAAAAAAAAACAAAAGATAGTATAAGCAACAAAAGATAGTATGGGCTCTATAGGGGTGTATAACTCTACAAAAGAACAAATGGAAAAAGAGAACACAATGTGGATTCAATTTGATTTTTCTTATGGATTCATGTAGCTGGCCGCAAAAATTGTTTTGGAGAGAGGTGTTGATAATGATGATGACCATTTGGTACAAATGCACACATAAACACAAAGGAAAAAGGAATTTTGATAATGGCAATAAATTACTTTCAATAGATCTCTGCAGGCATTTACTATGATTCTTTATTTAACCCAGGACCAGATAAGAGTGTACATATTTTATGCCTTAAATATATAAATCTTGAAGCAATATACCAAAAGCTCAGAGTATAATAGGCAAGGTTTCAAAATAGTTTTTCTTACTTTTCCCCCTCTTCAGAAATATAAGCTCATAGGTAATTTTGTCGAGGCCAAGTATAGAGGTACCACCTTCACTTCTAGTTTTGTCGAGGCCACCTTATCATATACAGAATCGTCTAGTACAATAGAGTATTATATTGAAGTTCTAAACTTGGTTTGCTAGTTTTATTTCGTAACTCAAAATAAAATCATAAGAAAGAAACTGATAGTCAAGATTATACTTACAGGTGTCCAGAAGCAATGGAAAAAATATTTATTGTTTTTCCTTGTCGTCCGCCTTTCCCATGCTCCTACGTGAAACAAATGTCACATTTATCACTTCATTAAGCATACTTGGAAAACAACAAATGAATTAATGTCTTCAAGTAAAGAGTTTTCCACAAACAACAAAGGAATTTAACTTGTCCAATCAGTATATCATGTGTTTAGCCTGTGAACTATGAAGGAAATTCAGAAAACTTTGGATCTGAAATGGCATTTTTTTGTCACAGATACGCATAATTATATTTATTCGAAATAGAAATACATAACTACGTTAGAAAGTCGCATACTACAAGGCTGTGTCCAGGGTTCCCTAAAAAACAAAATTATGTCCCTAAAATACATAGCCAGGACCTATAGAACATAATTCAGAAAAGAAATTAGAGGTTACTACACAAATGCCGCAAGTCGAAGATAACGCAACAATTATTGCAGAGAAGCTTGTAACAAACCTCAACTCTTAAGCACTATATGGCCACTGTCAAAAACTCATCAAATAATTGTATTCAGAAACTCTGAATACTTTTAAGGAGTTCAACTAGTGGTAGATAAGTACAGATATTTAATGGGAAAAAAAGTAATATGTACACAATAGAAAAAATAAAAGGATAAGTAACTAACCACTGAAACATTTTCACTATTCTTTGATTGCCCACTGCTCCCAATAAAACCAGAGGCCCATTTCAGAAGGTTAGAATTCCAGCTATTACTTCCCTGTAAAACATTGTCCAACACCATTTTTTCAGGTCATCGAGCCAGAATTCGAAGGACATATCGACTCCAGTAATAACAAGAACTTACTTTCTTCTTCTCTTGGGAGTAACCATCCTCATCAGTAGGTATCAGCAATTTCTCATGTTCCATCCCTTTCTTCTTCATGACTTCCAAATGAACCACTTTACCCCGCAAATCATCTATGGTTATACGTTTTGATATAGGCTTGTCGCCACTTTCATTCCCATCTTGCTTCAAAACATAAAGCTCAGAGCTCCGACCTGGAGCTAGCTGCAGGTACCAAACCCCAGGAGATACTTTCATTTGCCAATAACCCAAGTTGGCCATCACAAGAGTATCAACCAAGTGGGGTGTACTCCTAGTTCCAAGGATCAGCTGAAGGCCTCTGGGAGGATCATGATCCTTCTCAGAACAATGACCTACATAAAATGATACAGGAATAGGAATTATGAGATTGGAAAATTAATTACTTGGTTTTCGTTCAGTAAGCCAAAATTACACAGAAGTTGCAAAGTAAAAATGACAAACAAAAGACATAACCTCACCAGTAAGAACAAGAGCTTCAAGTTCAAAAACAGCTTGCAGCGTCCTTGTATCACCCAGATTATCAAGCAAGATGTTATCCAGGTCATGGCTGACCATTAGAAGGAAAGAGATTGAACAACAATCAATTACGAGCCATAAATTTATAACCTGTTCTTTCATGAAATCACACAACGATTAAGATGGCATGTATTGAGAAAGAAACATACACAGCAATAACGGGCTCAATAAGCCATGGTTCGGGAACGTCAAGATTCATGGTTAGGGTTTTTGACAATGGCATATTTGCGAAGAACGCTTTAGGGCCATTTATTGTGTAATCAGTACTGCTGAAGTCATCCTGTCAAGTGAAGGCACAATAAGACACCAAGCTTGATGGCTGAAATCTATAGATTTTGAGAAGCAGATGCATACCATGGTTGGCACCACATATCTGTAATAGTTCTTCAAAGGAAGATCAACAAGAGAGCTCTGCCACCAAAACACAATATTTTAGCACCTAAAGACACAAATATTCATCGAACAAAACATTTGGCCGTCTCTCATAGGAGATAATTTTATGTTGTCTACATTTCATATCAAAATAGAAAGAGACAACAGTTGACCAATAGAAAAATTTAATCTGCAGCAGGTAACACATATTGTCAGAAAATGGGCACAAAGAAGCATTCTTCAAAGAATGCCCAAGGCAAGAAACAATACACAGGACTTAGAAACAAAAAAGCTAGATATGTATTCAAACCCAACTTACCAATGGATTCAACACAATTCTCATGCTTGGTTTCACATATTTTCCCAAAACTCGAAGAAGAGAAGACAACTTCTGACCAGATGGACTTAATGGATCAAGAACAGCATCAATATGAAGACTGGAATTTTCGTTATTTATGATAACAGCACTGTACAGAAATGAACCAATGAAAAGGTAATCAGAAATTAAAAACAGTAAATTATACCTACAGGAAAATTTTGGATCCAACACAAGTACATAACTGAATATGCATAAAGATCACACCATCCAGTAATATAGTCTACACAAGAAATTTCAAACAAAAAGGATATAAAAAAAATCTGCAAAGCCTTAATAGCAAACAATTTGGTGTCAACTATTTGCAATTTGTTCCGATCTAGAGCTACACTCTCAGCAAAACTCTTTCTAAATCACTGAGAAAATAGCTAGAGGAGAGGTATGTCTTTTCATAGTTTCCTTTCTCATTGAAAGTTGAATCACGAAAGTTCAGGATTCAACTGACCTCTTCTTCCACTAAAGCAGCTATTGTCCTAGACATCCCCATGACTCATAAAAGCTTCTTTCCTAAATGTAGAGGTCATTTGCATTGAAAGATGATACGTCATGTCGTTTCCTTGTTTTCCTTACATAAGTAGCATTTACTCACCCGAGTTCCATAACTGAAGCCACAAAGTTGCAGTACATGCGATGATTTGAAGACCTAACGTGCAACTTCTATACTATTGGGTGGTTCCTTAACTTGGCTATTAAATTCACCTGACATTTCATATTCGCTACTTTTACTTGAAGATTTATGGCGATGGGCAGCTATGCTTATCCAGCATTCAATGGCACAAATTTCTCAGTTTCTTATGTTCTTTGAATTTGAAATTGCATAATATATATAATTCAGGTTCACCTGGCATAATAAGAATGAAAATCTAGTATACGTTAATTTTGAAAACAATTAACAAATCAATATAATTACATGGTAAGTTAGCATTCCTTAGAAAACAAGAACTCAGAGAAAATGTCAATAAAGGTACAGTTGAAGCCCTTACCTATATTGTGCATTCAGTACCTCAAAACGTGCACTTTCAGAACTTCGCACCCGCATAGCCATTGATGATGAGACAAGCATAATAATATCGCTAAAAAACTTGCTGAAAGTTGAATAATGAAATCAGCATACATGTATAGATGTCCTAAAGATACAAATTGAAAACTATGATATGGTCTGTTAACATTAAAGATCAACCCTCAATCACACATACACATTACAAATATTGAATAAATTATTATTATATTATGAAAAAAGAGAGAATGTTTGTCTAGCATAATTTGAAGCCACTGCACGTCAATGCAGGAAGGGAGATCAGGAGTTATCAACAAGAAGGGGAGAAAAAAAAAAAAAAAAAAACAGCACGGGGGAAAACATACAAGCTAAATTACAGAAGCCATCCTGCCAGCTGTTTACCAAATAAAATCATGAGGTTCCACATGTAGAAGCAAAGGAATTGACAGTGGAGAAGAATACATCTCTTTATATGAGTTGGTAGAAACGAACACTCTATTAGAGATGAGGTAAGGATAGTTTGTCATAGTATGTCCGTTTAGCATGGACGATATGCAGTTCATAGTAACGTTGTTCTGTCACTAATAAAAGCATAAGAGCATTCGCAATGGACAAACCTGGTTATAACATCGGGATCTACGTTTTGCCACTTCACTTCTTCAATAATTTCCACTATTGGCTTTACTCTTAGCTTAAACTCCACGGACTCTAGAAGATGCAAATCGTTGCTCAAGAATGTTTCCTCATCACTCAGTAAAATGACCTATCATACAGTGTAGTTGCATTAAATTGGAGGAAAAAATAACTTTAGAATTCAAAGACTCATAAAACTTGGCAACAGATCCATCAAACAAAAGACAAACTTAAATTTGGCATGATATCAAACCAAGTAAATATGTTCTAATACAACTCACCCTTCCATTAGTGATGACTGCATTAACACTGGATTCAAGCCCAAGTAGTCTGAACAAAAACTGTGAAACCTACAAATATACCATGAACAATTATAACCTCACTGACAATCACTCAGATGGAGATATTATTAAGTTCAACTACAAAAAAGATGTTGTGCCAAGTTGAAACAACTAAATAGAAAATAACAGAACAAAACGTAGAAGATAGAGTCAGCTTAAGAAAGACTAGGAAGAATTCACAGCTATTACCTGAGATGACAGCTCTAGGAAAAGAAAAGGTGCTAATTGTGCCAAAATGAAATTAACCATAAGTCTGAAAGCAAAGAAACTATTTACCTTATTCAAGTGTGATCTTGTTTTGTCATCAAAAGGTTCATGAAGAGTAGATTTATAGGCCTTCAATGGTAACTCATTTGCCTCAGCAAGCTCATAGACCTTATCTACAAACTCTTGCTTGCTTTCAGCATCTGTGGGCAATGTACGGATGTACTTTTGTGCATAGAATAAGCACAACTGATCCAAAAAGTTCAATAGCTTTTTCTTATGGCTGCAATTGGCAGAAGCAAAGAAACCATATGATTAACAAAATAATAAATAAAGACATAAAAGGATCAGGAATTTGAATAATGAAATACAAGCGCTGCAGCAAGTTCATAATACTCATCAGTGAACATAGAGAGATTCATAATAATTTACAGTATGTAGCACATTATGACTTCAGAAGAGCAACAAACCCATATGAGGACACAGTCACTTGATAAACTTTGACGAAAAGGAGACTAAGTGGATCAGCATATTGTTTGGCACCAAATAGCACACCTACGCGAGCACTTTTAGACCCTTCTATCTGTATGATGCAAATGTTGCAGGAAAATTAATGACGATAATGATACTGGCAAGAACAATAATGGTAGCAGACAAATGGTATAGTCATAGTCAACCACCATATAACGTATCCCTTCGTGAAGCAGCTTCAACCCTTTCTCTGATGTGACATCAACCGTGAGAATATGAGTTACAGGCTTCAAATCATCCATAGCTGGAAAAGTTAAACATACATTATGTTATGAGAGAAGGTTTTTATAACAGCAAGCTACAATATTCCAACGTAAATTCCACTTACTTTCAGGAGAATGCAAGTAGTTAATATCATCTAGCACAGATTCCCCTCCCACAACTAATGAAGAAAGAGGAATGAATCTAGGTTTGACCTTGCCGACAGCGATAATCTATATCAACATATAGGATGAAATGTTAAGCTATTATCAATGTACAACATTATTATAGACGTCCTTGAAACATTCAGACAAACATACATTAATTCGGATCCAGCATTTCATAAAGATTCCAAGGAACCTGTTACCTGTGGATTATAGCGACTAATACCACTTTCTGACAGGAACTTGTCCAGCACATCGGTGTGAGAATTTATTTGCCCATAGTATACTTGTTCCTGAATTCTAGGAAGCTCATCATTCATGGCATTCATCAGAGCATCCTGACAAATAAAAAACCAAAAGGATTTCATTTCCTGGGCAAAAGTCTGTATAGCAGAGGTGAGCCAAGTTAATAACAAAACTGCCCAAATCTGGTATAAATCACAATGATTCCAATTTTGTCCAGGCAAGAGTAAATGCAGGGGATGTTATCATTTCATAGGTATTTTATTTCACAGGTAAGTCTCATTTCATATTTGGTTTGGACCTCCCAATTGCACATCAAGAATCATTAAACTACTCTTCCAGAAGCTATTTCCAAACTATTTGTTCTTGATGGTATTTGAATTTTTGAAGAATTATGCAGACTAACTAAATAGACTACCCTACTGGAAGCAAAACATGAATCACTCTAACTAAGAAATATTTGGCATCTATGATCATAGAGAGCAGCAAATGCAAAAGGTAAACAACTTCTACGCACAAGGCTCTTGCAGTGGACGAGGTAAGGGACAAACAAGATGTACGCAGACCCCCACATAATATGTGGAGAGGCCGTTTCCATGAATTGAACATGCAACCTCTAGGTTGCACCAAACAACTCTACCATTTGGCCACATTTTTGCTTGTCCAAGAAATAGTCAGCAAATACCTCACCGGAATCAGAGACAAGACCATTCATCAAGAGGCAACACTGCAGCTTGGCTAGACCGAGTTTAAACACAAACATGGAACTTTCTTGAGAGAGTTCCTTGTAAGTTTCCTCCTTCTCCAGCTTCAGCAATGTATCCTGAGGAGGGGCTTTTGCCTTTGGTCTGTGGAAGCAGAAGCAGACATTTATTTCAGGACATATAAGATTAAACGAATCAAACTTCTAAAGCATCCAAAGGAAAACACAAGAAAGAGCACAAAACTATTGTACAAGTCCACCACAAAACACTTGTTTGAAGACTTACAATACTGTTTCCACAAATGCTCCTTCAACATGATGCATTTCCAGAACATCATCTGCATTATCTGCTGATTCTGTACGTAATCTATTTACCTGTCATGTATATGCAAAAGAAGTCTTTGTCAGATATAAGTTAAAGCTATCAATTGATGCCGCCCATGCATCTTGACATCCAAGATCATGACAAGTTATATTGTAATATACAAAAGGACATCAAGAGATCCCAACTCCATTCATATCTTAAGTCTACACCGAAAGGATAAGTCCAGTGCTACTCAGCAACAAAAATTAAGGGACCAGATGCATCAAAACAGCTAAGAACTTTTCATTCTTAATATGAGACTAAAAGTGATATCATATGGGATATCAAAAGTCTTTAGTTATGCCAAAAGAAGTTTCAAGTGTTTATACAGACACCCCATAATATCATGGAATTTCACATCAGCCAATTTCCAGAACTGCGAAATTAACAAAAAACAATCAGGCATGGGCAATACCATATGCAGAGAATTTAACATATATTAAGATAATCAGACCTACACAATTTTACTTACTGTATAAGCAAAATTACACAATCCAGGTCTACAAATAACTTCTAGGAAAGGTGAAAGCCAAAGCAGCATAATGACAAAATCATTCATAAGCTATAGACATGACCACTCAACTTTTATTTCGTCAGCAAAGCATGTAAATCAACCAAATTAAAATATACACCACAAGAAAAAAAAAATTAGAATACCAATTTCATACATTACTCAAGAACTGAAATGCAGTTTGAGAGCCATATTGTTCCTTGATATAAATGAAAAGACGTATGATCTGCAAAACAAATTGTTGTTAAGACCACAAGAATCTAAGGAAAGCAAAAGTAAATAAATAGACAATCAACAACAATTTGATGAGGAGAAAGCACAAAGGTCTTTGCAATAAGGAAATCGATTAAAGAATGCTAATATGCAAGAGGCAAGAAACAATACCAAACTCGACATATCCTCCTCAGTCTGGCTGTTACCAACTGCAGATGAATAGAGTTCACCACCATTCATTTCAATCTTCTTAATTAACTTTGAAGAATAAAGTATTATCCCAAATCTCATCGGAAAGCTATTTTCATATAAAGATGTAATCATATCGATGGACTGCAAGATCAAACGACTTGCGTTAAACAAGAAGTTTAGCAGCAAGAAGAAAAAAAATCTTATTGTGGGGCGATAAAACTTGCCTCGAGGCCACAAATGGTGGCTGGATCAAGAACATATACTGCATGGAACAGGTTCTTGCGGATGTAACGTAGTTGTCCAGGGAAGACAGGCATCAAGATCTACAAAATTAAATATACCATAAACTATATCTTCAAGCAAGCACTCCATTCAATATATACTATAGATTGTGGGAAGCAAACCAAGTCATCCATCTTAAAGGGAAAGATGGAACAAATTATATTATAACTCTACCTCGTTTAAATTGTTCCGCCATCTCTTATACATTGCATCCTCCTCCAAGTTGTTGAGATAGTGAACATGAGTCGACCGAAAATCAATACGGAACATATTTGACTCAGCAGGAGCCATTGCCATTAGGAGTTTCCGTATGGCACTATGAGGAATCTAAAAACATATGCATCGTTAATGACAAATTTATGCATATAAGTGTGTGGCATGCACCACCTCAATCAAACTTCCATTACTCCCTGAAATATGTCTAACGAAACTAACAAGGAAAGCCCAATTGCACATGGTTTGCCGAAAACGTGAAGTCAAAAAAATGAGAGTCCAAGTAATAAATGCTAAAACAAATAAAAAATGATATGATATTAAAATAAATGGCGAAGTATGAAGTAATCCCACAACACTATGCTAGTCAAAATTGTGAGCAAACAGTAGGCAAACATAGGCACAGGGGCCAACAACAACCCTTCTTATCAATTCATCATGTTTTATCAGATGAGAAACCCCAGAATAATTGAGCGCCATGAATTTTAGGTAGGGGCTTGAAGTGAGCTGACTCTAAAACTGCCTTAAGCTAGATATGCTCATATATAATAACTATGAAATAAAGAAATGAAAAAATAAAAATTGACAGGTTAACAATATAGTAAATCTTTTGCAACAATATACTAAGTTTAAAATCAAAATGCCCACACAGGCATAGACAAAATGGAAACAATTGTTTCTGAAAAACAATTTAGAATATGGAGAAAGCCAAAGTATTAAATGAGAAGAGAGTTCATAGTTTCCCTCTGAACTTCTAATATCAAAAGATAAGTTCTACAGGGGGAGATGACTGCATGTTTTACTGTTCAATTCCAATACTGACTCAAAACTTTGACGCTTTACAACGCATATAAGAAAACCCATGGGCCATATAAATCAAATTAGTTCTGTAGAGCAGAGCATTCTGTTAACTGTAGTTTATCCACTTTCTCACTGAGAATGATTTTACCTGTTTCTGAGTCCATATTCAATTACCATAAACATTCAGAATTTTCTTTTTTTCGTATGCATTATCAATTGGTCAATTCCTAAAGTTTCCACAGAAACAGATCTCACTAAAACCTAAAATGATACATAGCAGGCTTCACAAACTTACTCACAGCGCTCCAGAAGCTACACAGAACAAAAATTCACTCGTTGCAAAAGCCTCCGAAAATGTTCTAATAGACAGCTAGAAGAATAGTCATGTACCATTTTCTTTTTTGGTACAATGACAAGAAATGCTAATTGCAAGTAAATATCTGCCAATGTTACTACAATAAAATTAGTTTCTTTCAAATGGGCAACTATAGCATCCATATGCAGAATAAGTTACTTCCAATCTGTTCACATCTCCAATGCCATAGTCCTTTAAATCTTGTTATCAAATATACAATTTTCGCCGCTAGTTTGAAAAAAAAATGCCCAACATTTAGAGCGATTCAACTATATAGAGGTTACAACCATTACCTTCAATTTTGAAAATTGATCAGCCAAAGAGAAGTCCTGTTGGACCAAATCAAGCAACCTGCAAAACAGTGACAGCAAAAAATAGAAACATATTTTGAATCAAAATTGTACACAAATAATAGTAATTTTGAATACATCCAAATTATTGTCAAGTGAATAATAGTGATTAGTGATTCATATACAATTATACATCATCAAGCATGAATGTAAAAGCATAAAGCAAAGCATGTCTGATTTAAGATCACAGAATCAGATATTCGTAAGACGCAATTGTATGTAAATTAGAATAAGTATCAATCAATAAGCAAGACCAAGGAAGCGTCTTTTGGCTAAAGATTCAACCAATAACAGAATTTTTAACAACAACGAGTCCTCCTTGGAAGTATTTCTTAGAAAACTGGCTGGAATGCTTAAAGTTATGGAGTGCACCCCTATCAGGGAATGCTTTTGATGACTTTATGTAGTATGTAGCTTTGAGGGCAGCACTCTCCTCTTTGTTTTCTTTCTGGGTTGCACCCCCTTGGTGCTTGAATAAACTTTTTTTTTCATTCAAAAAAGCCAGTAAGACATGGGGGGACTCCCTCAATAGGTGGTTTGATCTCCAGCAGTCCCTACCCACGGGCAGGGTTCAACCATTCAAGTCCCACAATCACCTCCCCAACCCCCTTCTCGGATTACCCATAAAATTAGGAAAAAAAGACAGTAAAACATTGCTCCTTTAAAGAATAGAATTCTAATAGAAGGAGTATCCAAAGCTTCATGCCATCAGTTAATCAGAGTAATACCCTATTCTTTACCCCAGCAGCAACCCACTTCAAAAGACGAAATTTCAAGATAAAAAAAAAAGAAGAAGAAGAAGCCGCTACATTGCTAAACTGAAAACAAAACAAGTAGAAAACTTCCCTTTTCTTTCTTTCTTTCTTTGTTTAGGTTTTCTTTTGTCAAGAAACACGTTGTTTCAGCAAGCAGACAAGTCAACAAATGGGATCCACACGGTACGCCACCAAAAGGGAACAAAAATTAACACGTTATTTCTTCTAAAGTGGTGCTTGAAAATCATCAGACAATTCCAGCTCTTTCCGTTATCATTTATCTCAAATGTTTTGTATCTGGAAGCAGTTAACATCTTTTGGCAGTTTTAAAGCTGGGGAGAAATTTTCAAGCTATAAAAGAAAGAAATATTAAAGAGCATTTTTCCAAAAAGAATTCACAACCTTATTTTTTGTCTTTCAAGCTGTTCATTCAGCAGATATAACATTCCCCAAAAGCCCCCCTGATCCTCTGAAATTTTTACATTTGATGCTAAGATAAGCAGACCCAAATCTTTTTCCGCACCAAGATGAGCTAGCCAGAAACAATTCCCAAAAATAAGAAGAGCTAACCAGAATTGAGTAACTAGTATAAAATACTGCACCAAACAGAATCAAGTCCCCAGAAAATTGTCCCAATTCCTACAGTTACTTGATGATAATACTTAAAAAAAAACATTGTACAATCTCCATAATGACTAACGAAACACTGTATATATGATAACAACTAGCATGTAAAATTAGTAGTCAACCTCCTCAATGATTTATGGAACACGTGGATAGATGACAACATTGAGCATGCAACATTAATAGCCAAAAAACATGATCAGACATATCCTATAGAAAAGCGATGCTCCCACTGGAATCTAAAAACCAGTACTAATATATACAAGTAATATTACTTATTCCCCCATACAATTGTAATTAAACACCAGTATCTCATGCTTGCAAAGTGCATAAAAGTTTACAAATTATAAAAAAGAGAAAGTTGTACTGGGTTCATAAGCACAATTGGTTTTTTTCCCATTTTTCTGTGTGCGTGCACAATCGGAAGGGATTTGCACATATTAAGTGCACACATGATCTCCATCCACTGAAATGAGAAGGGGAGATGTCCTTTGGCACCAGGATCTTTGACACACACTTGGCAGTCGTGTAATAACCCAGATTTAGGTGGAAAAGAAATAAGAATTTCAAGAAATTTAGAACAAGGTGAATCAGCAAAGAGAAAAGGTGACCAGTGAGAGCCTTACAGGAAAAGGTCAATATCCTCGATGTTGATTAAGGCTCCATTCAGAGCCAGTAAGGACTTGCCAGGAGGGATCATTCGCTGGTTTGCTATTATTTCATCTTTAATTGACTCATTGAGCTGCACATGATGAACACTCTGATCAGTTGGGACAAATAATCTCCGGAGTATTACATATACCAACAGAAATTCAACTCAAATATCTGTAATGGGGGTAATTAACCTTCATTCGAGACAAGGAGGAAACTACACTAGGAAAATTTTGGTTGATTTCTTGCATTGACTGCAGAGGATCAGAGGCATGGACGATTCTCTGAGCAGTTTGGTGCCCTAGATCTGTCAAATGATAAAACAATATATTAAAAAAATGAGTTTTGGTAAACCATCAAGGTGAATGCATCGCTATTGTCAATATACCCTTCAGTTCCCAGACATCCAGTGTGTCTGATATAGTTGATGACAATAGATCATCTCTGAAAGCCATTATCTCCGATGTAAGCTCTGGTTTACGTTCCTGCACAGGGATAGAGAGATACGGCATCACCACCTTAATGGCAACAAGTCAGATGTCTTGATATGAAATGTAATCATTTTGTAATTGGTTGGGAAGTTACTTGGAGCACAATGGTCCTTGACCTTCTCACACAAATGAAATATCTTAGCACAAACTATGAAGCACAGGTGAGATTAGCTTCATTTTTATTTGCATTTTCTGGTTAGATGGAGCTATTGTTGAGTGAAATGGCAGTGTAAGTGTGTCTGCGGTGTGTGTGCTAGGGGGATGAGGGGGTATTGGTACTGGCACAAATGAGTATGCATAGATCAGCTATTAAGTCATTTCGTATTTGTTTCTCAGGTTAAGCTAGGAGCTATTCTCAAGTAAAATGTCACAAATCTTGGGCAGCCACAAGGAATGGAATAATAAATGCTAGCAAAACACCAGTTGATCTAAATACTAAATAAGAACAAGAATTATTAGCAATGTAACAAACAATCAAACAAAAAAGAAAGTAAAGCGTGAGGAAAAGAAAAAAAAAGACAAAGAAGTAGCAAACTTCAGCATGAAAACCCATTCAAGAAAATTGCACAATGCCAAAAAAAAACATGTAAATAATTTTACATGCAAGTGAAAATTTTCCATGCATATATAGCGGCAAATGGGCTAAACCAAAACATGAAACTAAAACCATAATAAGGAATATAATCTTCTCAACTTTCAATATTGAGCACATATAATCACACTTTCAATACTAAGGATTGTAATGATATTTATGATATCATTTCTCTTTTCCCAGCTCCATTTATTTTTCACCAGTCTTGCTCATTCAAGCTATAATCAAAACTCAAAGATGAATGTGTGAGAATATTTTCAGCAGTGACGTAATGTTTAGAAGCTATAATTACTCAGCATAGGTACCAAGTTGCTATATCAGTTCTAAGATTTTAATTATCCTTTCTCCAACTCAAATGATTCACCAGTCTTGCAGGGAATTATACAGATCACATACCAGAGCAAATAAATTGTAATGTTATAAGACGAGAAAATAAAAAGAAGGGAATTATACAGATCACATACCAGAATTGTAGAAAATATGAACCCTCTAACTTCTTGGCTTAGATCTTCAGTCCGAGGATCTTCAAGCGTGACACCTGCACCTCAAACGTCACACACTCTTAAGGAAATTTATCTTTTTAAAACATAGTAAGAAAGTGTGAAACCATATATTTCAGGGAGAAAACCTTAGATTCGACTACCAAGATTACTAGCGCTATAACTACATAAACCATACAAAACTCATAAACAAAGTCAAACATTAACAGGAACCAATTCTTTACAAATTATTACAATCTGTAAATGAAAATAATTGTGGTGTTCCCATTATGTTATCAAATAACTGAATAAGGAACGCAATAGTGGTAGAACAAGACAAAACTTATAGAGGAAACAAAACCTGGTGCATAAGGCTCCAGTAGAGTAGGCATGGTCTGCGAAGGGGAGTTGTGTGTGGCTTAACTCTCCATATTTAATATTAAATTTATAAATCCTAAGAACTCTTTAATAAAAGAATGATCAAAGATATTTCTCAAAAAAAAAAAAGAACCATCAAAGATATTACTAGTTCAAGAATAACCCGGAAGAAAACATTGGGAAAGACATAAATAAATATGTTAGCTGTACCAAAAGCTTAAATATATTCAATATAATTTGGTTAGAAATATCAGAAGAAAAACACAAACTGTTGAAATTATAACTAACAATCTAACATCGATTGAAGAATCAAAACCTGTACCAGCTTCTCTGATACGGAATGAAGTGTAGCTTGAAGAGTTGAAGTCTATAAAATTATGTCATAGCATGAGTTCAACATTCTAATTTCTAACCTTTCTTGATAGAGCTGTCATCCATAGCCTTGTATTCCATATTCTTCAAAGCAAGTTCTACACCATACCCACCCAAGTTCAAGGAGTCTCTACCACCAACAGCACCACAACGGTTTACTTTTGTTTCACAGCCTGAAGGTAATACGGGTCTAACCACATACTTAACCTTTCCCTGGAAGTTTTGAAGTAGATTATCAGAGATTGGTGCACGAAAACAACTTAGACAACTCAAATAGGCATATTTATAATGAATGAGAAGGATTTGTCACAGTATTAAGACAATCGATTGTTTGAACACAAACCGGGCACACAATGTGATCATCACAATAGGCATAGGTTTGAAACCACATATAACGATCCATTCACTGCTAAAAGAACTCACCTAACTTTTGGCAAAGCACAAGTATATCGCAAGGCACTTCATACTAAATTTCCCAAGTGATGAAAAATATCACAAATTATATTTGATAGTTGATACAACCTGCAAACATAGGACTCTTGATGTACAGTTCCCTCAACTCTTAAAATCATATTCTTGACCCAATTTTTTTTCCATACTCATGCATATAGTTAGCAACATTCTTTTTTCCACTCTACCTACCTTCTACATCCTTTCTACTAAATGTGCCATAAATCAATGGGAAAAAAGTCTTCATTTTTCCATACTCATGCATATAGTAAGATATCGTCCGTTTTGGGCCAGCCTATCAGCACTGATTTGCTTCTCAAGGCCCATCTTTGAGCCCTGGAAACCTGTCTTACTAGATTGGGAAGTTTGACCTATTGTATTTTGTACTTCACCTCTTCCTCTAGGCGACGTGGGACAAGAAAGTTAGCCTCATTGCCACCGCTAGAAGCCTGCCAGGTTTGACACCGCAGTGACCCCGCACTTGCGCAGCCAAATGGTCACACTCTTCCCCAAAAGGACCCATGCCCCCGTGCGGTCCACACGCCTACAAGCGCCTGTGGGTGCCCATACCTACCATAAGAGCCTCAGCTCTGATATCAACTGTAATAGCTCCCTCTCTAGGCCTAGTAAGATATTGTGCACTTCGGGCCAACCCATACTATCTCGCACAGATCTGCTTCTCAAGACCCATCTTTGAGTCTTGAAAGCTGGTCTTACTAGGTTGGGAAGTTTGGCCTATTATATTATGTACTTCACCTCTTTTCGTAGGCGATGTGGGACAAGAAAGTTAGCCCTATTGTCATTGTTAGAAGCCTGCCAGGTTTGACACAGCATTAACCCCCCCTTGTCGCAGCAGGGTGCTCACAATAATATTGCACATAATACATCCTTTCACCACATGAACAAGGGGAAGAATTTTTATTCCTGTTTTGTAGCAGGGAGAAAAAGGCCAAGTAATATGACTAAGAAAAACTATAATGGTACAAGTAATGGACCTCTTTCACAGCTTTGGTCAAAGTGGTATGGAACTCCCTAAAGCAGTCAGTTCCAAGAGCTCCATACAAAATAACAACTCGACTTCCAGGATATGAATCATGATGGACATGATCAAAATCAAAAATTTCAGGATGCTGAAATGTGTCAAGAGGACTGCAACAAAGAAAAAAAATATAATAAGGAAAACTAATCAACTGTTCAATCATATTTCAATTTGATTAAAAAAAGAAGGGGAGAAAATCAATCTCAAGTGAACAATGGTGTACGTACGATTCAGAAGGGTTGCGAAGCCACAACAGTAACTCTGAAACATCAAAGAACAATGCCTCACCAGTATCCACCCAGCAACAATTTCCACTAGGACTTTTTGGATTAATGCCAACAAGCAGGGAATCCGATTTTCTCATTTCTGTGCCTCCATGAACATTGTTCAAGTTACTATCATCGGCTAAGGGAAAAGATGAAAGAGATTCCTCAGCCAATTGTCGAAAAAGCACCAATCTTGGGGATGATGATCTGAGAGTAAGAGACAATTCAAATAGTAATGCCAATGGTTCATTCAAAAGAGTGCTTGCATGGTTAACAATTCTTTTAAGGCAATCTTTTGCTGAATGAGAATCAGCATCATCCCTTTCGGCTCGAAGCCAAATATCAGTGAACTCCCAGAAAAAATGCTTCCTTTCTCTAGATAGCAATTCCCTGCCCAAACAGTGTCATAGACCAAACCAAAAGTATAAGTCATACTTTTTTTTTTATAAAAAAGGCAATATGACCTCACAGAGAAAATAAGTCAATAACTGGAAGTTATCACAGCCTACGGAAAAAAGCTAGTTGTTCCTGACCACAAAAAAGGAAATAAAGAAGAAAATTTTCTAGTTGTTCTCGGAGATGATTGCTTAAATACTACTGGTGATGGCAAGGAACTAGTCTTTCTTTAAACACACTTGATTTTTTTGTGTCAACTACCTCCTTGTGGTCCAATAAAAGAAAAAAATAACTAGTCAACTCCCAAAACTTTTCAATTGGTTCAACACCAAGTGTATATCAGCAAAGTTAAACAAATTTAACTATGGAAAACAAAGATTACAGCATGGATACAATGTTAACATAAACATAGAAAGAACAGATGACACAGTGGCCTCCTGTTCCAAGCTTTCCAATCAAAACCCTGAATTTTTTGTAAGTAACCATTCCTTCCTCAACCTTTCACAGCAACTGTACCAAGAGTCACTGGTACAATCGCCAAACTGAACTCAAACTGAAAATATGAAGACCAATCTCATAATTGAGAAACAAATGACAAAGACGTAACCCAAATAGCGAATTCGGCAATGATAGACAATTCAAGAAAATCAAAACATCATCATAACCAGTTATAGAACAGGCAGTAAGTCAGCGAATAATTAGTTAATTACATAAAATGAATAAGAATTCTCACTGCTTAAATCTCTAAGACAACTAATGGAAGAAAACAAATCCTTTCTTTTCCTCTTTTTTTCCAGGCAGAGGCAGGTGCATTGCCATTGATTTATACTGATTTAAATATGCTCATAAAATATAAAAGGTAAACAACTCCCCCTGCACAAGACTCCCGTAGTGGGTGATATCGGGGACACACAGGATGTATGCAGACTTTACCCCACATAATACGTGGAGAGCCTATTTCTATGCATTGAACTTGTGACCTCTAGGTTGCATCCCGAAAACTCTACCACAGGGCCACGTGTGTACGCTCATAAAAATATTAGTTTAAATATAATCAAAGAAGATTTATGGCATGAGCTCAGCGAGTCAGCGTTCTTTTTTTAAAATGGAAAAGCAGTTTATTGAAGAAACACGAGTATGTAAAAGGCACAGTACATTAGCAGATGCTACTTCTATGATACATGCAGGGACAAAAGTATTGGAGCTACAAATGTAAGAAACCACCCACAATTTCATAGAACAAAGCGAATTCACTATAAACAAATCATGGGATGTTATCACTAAAGGATATGTTGGTTATTCCATTCCAAACTCACAAGAGCATAATTTTTTTTAAAAGATATAAAAGAACAAGTATCTTAGTGGCCCATCTCCACCAGTAAACGAAACTCGAAATTACTAGAATGTTAAGCACTCCTTTCTCAGCATTCAACAGCAGTAACATGCCAAGAGGCCCGAGACAAGTCAACAATTCCACGAAAAAAAAAAGTTAATCACAGAACAGTTAATAAACTACTTAGGCCTAACCCATTAAAGACGATGACGAATAGGGCAACAAATAGAAGAAAATCCAGCTGAAATACCATGAAGAAAACTGTAAAGAACCAAAAATTGGTTCCAATAAATATACATACCCAGCTTCCAAAAGCACCGGAGTTCCAGACCACTTGGCACGAACAGCAACCTGCACGTTCTTGGGTCTTCGATTCTCTCCATATACCGAACCGAACCCACAAATACCAATACAAATCAAAATCATCAACACACAAAACCCAGATCTAAATCGTCTATCCATCTCGTAAAACCCCGGGAAAAACTCAAACGAACCGGAATCCGTTAATGGGGCATGGATTCAAAGAGATCCACCATTGAAGGCTAAATAGAAACAGTGAGTGTTTGAATTTTGGTGAAGGTTTCTCCGTGCCTGGGTTTTAGAGAGGAAGGAGAGTTCTCTCCCGACAAGTGCTTCAAGACGGGAAGCGAGAATTGGGAAGTCAGAACAGGAAGGAAAGGCAAAAGGGAAGAGATTTTGTTTTTTACGAAGACTTTCCTGCAAAGACTTGCGAGTCTAGACCTCTAACGGATCTTTGGTCCTTTTATTTACAGTCCATGGGCATTATTGTAATTAGATAAACCCTTTTTTTCCTTATAAGACTAGGAGATACAACGGATTTTTGGTCTTTTTATTTAGAGTGAAGGCCGAAGGGTATTATTGTAATTAGATAACCAAAAAAATCAAGCAAAATTAGTTGTAGTTATTTGTTTTCTTTTTTAAAATATTTCAAAATATATTTCTTGTCTCTCTCTTTTTCCTTGAAAAATAATGCATGGGATGGTGATTTTTTAAAAAGAATTAAATTAAAATGTAAACAATTATTCTTTTATTTTTCATTACCAATTTATAGCAATGTGATTCATGAAAATTGCAAAAAACATCCATGTTATAAAACTTAGCATACAATTTAAGACATTTTCACCCTAAAAACAAAAGGGGTTTTTATCCGTAAGGACAAAACTTAAAAGTTGTATTCTCACAAGGACAATCTACAAAAACCTTTATAAAAAATGACAAAGCCTAACAATTTACCAAAATACCCTCCCTCCTCCTTCGTTTTCATCCTCCTTTCTTCTTATTCCTCTCTCTTCTTCCTTGCGTCATCATATCGAAAGTTGATCGTCCGACCATCATTTTTGAAGAACGAACTATCGAAATGAAGCTTTAGGTCAGTCCGATCAAAACCCAGTCATCACCAACAATAGAAAATCACTTGAGTCACCGAAAAAGCTTCTTGAAATCATAGTCACAATTTGAAAAAGAGGTAGATCTTACCAATATGACAAACTCCGACGACCATCAACACCTTCAATAAACTCCATAGACTAAGGCGCATCACCTTTGAGGTTTTATTGCTTTTTCGAACTCTTTTTTTCATCTGAAATCGGATCTGAATCTGTAGATATTATATTTGTTTCGTATATGATATTATATATGTTTCGTATATGATATCATATCTGTTTTGTAGCTATCAATATTATATATGTTTTGTATCTGTCAATATTCTTCTAAAATTGAATATGAATATGCAGATATTATATATGTTTTGGATCTGTTATGATATGTTATCGATTTTGGTCCTTTTGGAACTTCAAACAGATAATATTTCATTAAGCACAAATAACATTTTAACAAAACAAATAACATTATGACAAATATCAAATTAATCGAAACAGATAACATATCACCTGCAGTCTGCAAATCTCACATCAGAACCAAAAAACCATGAAAATTACCACAGAAACTGTCGAAAATAATGATGTGATGACAGATCAAAGGAAAACAACAAGATCTACAAGTCTCGTAACGAGTATGAGTAGATCTAGTTCGAACACAACAAAAATCCGATTGAAAAATCACTAAAAAATGTCATAAAACTCTTGAATAAGCCACGAGGGGCGGAAACAAAGCCTCCGGCAGCGTAGATAAAGCTTCCGATGGAGATCCAAGATGAATCATGTGTAGGAGGCATGTGTCATGTTTGAGGATGAAGATAAGGGTATTTTAGACAATAAACCCATATATTTTGACTTTTTATACTTCTTGGAATATTAGTTCAAACTATATGGACTTTATAGAATAAGACTTTTAAGAGTGTCCTTATTGGAACAAAACTTTCCAATGAGAGACTTATCCTTAATTTTCCCCAAACAAAATGAAGAATTCAATTAATAACAAGAAAGTATATATACATCTGGTATTACTTTACCATTCAACAAAGGTTAAGATAAACAACTCCCATGTACAATACCTTTATTACAGTAGGGCCCAGATCGGGAAAGGGCAAGATATATGCAGGCCTACTCCCACGATTAATAGCAGTAAAATCTCATAACTTGTATCCCCCAAAAGCCATGAACAATTTAGCAGGGCCATATCAAAGTTTCTATCAAGGCTTGAATTACATTTAGAAAAGCAGGCACAACCCACAATTCTTTACAAAAGATAGCTCAGAGAATACAAAGGAAAAAAACTGCATAGGTTCAAAAGTTTCAAAGGATAGAAACTTGATTGAAGTGCCTATTTTTCTCCAAAGCCAATAAACCTGTCGAGTGCATTGCATCAGTCTTGCAAAATACAACTACAGTACAATCATAATCAAGTTTCTCAGCTATAAAAACTGAGTAAATAAAAACATGCCATTGCCATTGATATGACATATGGTTCTTCTTTAAAGAGCAAGCCTATGTGATTCAATTATGCACAGATAACATTGAAAGAAGATGTTAAGAAGCCTTCCAACTCATTCAGGAAGTAGCTGATTTCCCCATTTTGGAGCCTTCACGTCTATCTTGACAATTGAACTGACGTCAACGCTACCTTTGTCAGTTAAAAAGAGACATTATATACTCAAATTCATCTTCTTCAAACCTTCAATGGCGCTAATAAGTAACGAAGTCTCCCCCTTTTTGGTGTGCACATCGATGAATTTAACTCCATGCAATTGTTAGGCTCAGAATAGAGACACCAGAACTTGGATTCGTAGGGTTATCACCAATGTTCCCAAGAGGTTGCTCATTGTTTCAAATTCTCTTATGTTACATCGGTTTTATTCGTAAAACAGATTTTTGAACACTTCAAGTCAGGGTCTTCCACAACTATTTTTACACTTTCCGCGCATCATTTCAGGCAATGCAGAGAGAATAACGATTACAAATTTGCATGCTTACCTAAGCAAGTCCCCAGTATGTAACTGTGGCCCGCTCAATGCTGGTGAGATGCTGAAAGTATCACCATGACTGTGAAATGAAGGATGACCAAGGGGCACTGGCCGATCCGGGATAGGAGGAACTTCAATGTCACCTTCCAACATTTTCAGTGCCTCCAAAATGGTAGGCCTTAAAGCCACCATCACATGAGCACACAATATCCCCACCTGCACAAATCTCTCCATTATTGCTTTTGGATTGGAATTCACGGAATCATCATCTTTCAAAAGATAACGATCCAAAGCCTCATGTGTTTTCCCAGTTTTCACAAATGACCAAGCCCAATCGGTGATCAAAAATGCTTGTGGCAAACCCGATGAAGACAAATCAAGAGCTTTTCTCCCACACATTATCTCTAACACCACCACTCCAAAGCTATACACATCACTCTTCTCAGTCAATTGCCCGTAAAGTGCATATTCAGGGGCCAAGTACCCATGAGTTCCTGCCACTCTAGTAGTGAGATGAGACTGGCCTTCCCTGGTCTGCTTGGCCAACCCGAAATCTGCAACTCTAGCTCTCATATGAACATCTAATAATATGTTTGTGGCCTTAATGTCCCTATGGTATATTGCAGGCTTCACTCCATAGTGCAAATAAGCTAAGCCCTTAGCCACATCCAAAATTATGCTCTTTCTTTGGGGCCAATTCAATCGTGTTCCTCCATTATTCGGCGATGGAAACAAGTGATCATCAAGATTCCCATTCGGCATGTAATCATAAATAAGATACCTCTGGCTCCCACTCTCATGATAATTCTCGTCACCATCAACCACACAACACCCTCTAAGAGGTACCAAATTCCGATGCTTCAAATTGCTAATAATCTCAATCTCATTGCGAAATTCAGTATCACCCTGGAAATCAGATTCTATAATCTGCTTAACCGCAACCTCTGTTCCATCTGGCAAAACTCCCTTGTAAACAAAACCAAACCCACCTCTTCCAATAAAATTCTTCTGAGAAAATTTATTTGTTGCCCTCTCAAGATCTTCAATTTTGAACCAAATTGAACCCGTATTTGGCCTCAGTTTTGGCCTAGAACCTTGTTCATCTAAATCAAAACCAGAACCAAAACCTGAATTAGACCCGCCAACCCTTTTCTTTCTCCACCTCTTATCCCACCAAAAGTACATTCCTAGAAAACAAGACATGACCAGAACAGCAACACTAGCCCCAGTTAACCCAAAAACAAGAGATGAGTGGCCCTTATGAGCTGAACCCACTTGTGAATTTAAGGACAAGCCAAATATACATGACGCAGCACCATCACTCTCAGGACCCAACTTGTTAACAATACCAGCAGCATAAAGAATTGTGAAATAAAAACAATCAGTGGCATGAGTTTTATTACCATCAATTAACAGCAACATGGACTGAACCTTAAACCCAGCAGCCACACAAGCATCACAGGATGTAAGATCAGTAAGATCAGGACTGCAACCAGAATCAAGAGGTGTTGACTTACCCAATTTGGAAAGCCAATCCTGAGATGTCTCAATATTTGCACAAATGTTTCGTGTCAAGACAAACTGCATAGGGTCCAAGCAAAGAGGAACAAGATTGCCTGGAAGAGAGAGAGAGGTGAGTTTTGCCTGAAAATCTTCAAGGCAAGAAGTGGATGCGTTCAAGTTTGGAAGTTGAAATAGAGTGGTCTTTTTCAGGTTCTGTGCAAGGCCTATGCCAAAGAGTGAGAGAAGGGCCTGGCAACAAGGACTCTTGGTGTTGTCTGTTGGGTTTACTGGTGGATGGTAGCTCTGGCAGCCAGAGGAGTTCCATGGGATTCTCAGAACATAACTAAGGTCTATGGGACATGTTGTTGATGTGTTTGAGGCTGCATAGGTGAGAGAAAGAAAGGAGAAAATCAGTACCAAATCAAGTTTCTGCATCTCAAATTCTGGAACTTTCTATTTCGAGATTTGGCAAGGTTTGGTTGAAAGAAAGTAATCGTCTCAATTTCGGTTATACGGAGAGAACTTTTGTGGGTAGATTCTATTTGTTGGATTCGGATAGCTGTGAGGATCAATTAATCAAACCTGGTCAAAACTCTCTTCTTTTACTCCATCAAAGCTCTCAGCCATGGCTGCTGGGTGGGTACTCAGTTGATTGAATTTCGCTGAGGAACAGTTACGCACGCGCCGTAGGAGAGTACCAAGAACTTAACATACGCGCCTGCAAAATTGGCGTAAGCGATCAGGATTGCTGCTCAGAGCATCCAGTAGAAAATACTGAAATGTTGGGTTGGGAAGCTAAGCTATGGTTTGTCTTATATATATACTAGGCCCATATTTAAACGGTTTTTTTTTTTTTTTTGTTTTCTGCTTTTCCTAAGCTCTTTTAAAACAAATAATCCAAAACAAAGGTTTTTTAACAAGACTACAACACAGTCATAATTAACCATTTAGTGCAAATACTTTTGAATCATTTTCTCAATAAAGATCAAGAATTAATTCAATCCTCACATATGATTTCGTTGGAAAGTAACCAACCATGGGTTTAGACTTTCAACTTCAAATATTGCTTTAACCGAGAACGACATCGTTTAAATTTATTTTTTGAATATTCAATATGAGTCTAAACTCATGTCTTTACGACCCAGTATAAGGTGTTTAATTCAGAGCGACTTAGTTAATTCAGAGCGACTTAGTTTTCTTTGTATCTTTTTTTTAAAATATATTTTACTAATAAAATAAGTGAAAAATAAACAATGCAAAATTGAGTTGAACGATTTTTTTGTCCCCTTTGTTACTTCAATTGTATAAAGATGCTTGCTTACATTATTTATTGCGAAAAGCAAACATCATACTGGCTTATTAATCAATTTAATCTACCTAATTAAGCCGGCCATTGGGTCAGAAGTCTCGCCACTTCCACACAAATTTAAAAGACAGTCGAAGAAAGAGATGTGTAGACTATAAAGTATATTGAAAAGAAAACCAAATGAAAAGTTGCGTAGTCAGTGTAGACCGAAGTATATAGAAAAGAAAACCAAATGAAAGGTCTTTCAAATATAAAAGATAGTCTAAGAAAGAGATGTGTAGACCAAAGTATATTGAAAAGAAAACCAAATGAAAAGGCCTGATCGAGAGAGCTATCATGAACCTAACAAATTGACCAATCGAGCCACATTTTTGGCTCGACATGGGCAGACAAATACTAACATGCAACTCAGTTTTCTTCTCATCATTTCTTTGTTGGTGGATGAGGTTAAGAAATTGCAGGGGAAGGTGTGATAGCCTGATAGGGAGTCCCTAACAATTTCTGTAATGTACGGGGAAATTAGTACGGACTATATACAAGCAGAACCCCTGAAGTTAGGTCTCCTTACAAGTGTTTTACACTTATATACTGATAAATACCACATTGAAAGATGCGGGCATGAGGGTGCACTTTATAAGTGTGCCCACCCCTTCACATGATACCAAGGTTTTTCAGGAGGATTGGACCAGGGTATACCCAGGTTAGGCCTGTGGGCCTTTGGGACAGCTCAGCCTATGAGTGGGTGGGAGTTGGGCCTTGGGTGTCATGTGTTGGTGGTTGGGTTCTTATCATATACCACATTACCATATGAAAGGTGCGCATATGCAAGCAGACCAAAGTTTCGGGGGTCTACATGGATATAACCCTAATATAAATATAGAGGAAATAAAAGACAAGATTCACTGTAAATAATGTAAAAAGAATCAAATCAAGCAATTGGTCGAAGGTTTTGACAAAATTGAATCAAGGCGAAGGTCAAGTTTGATGATCCTAATAAACATCTAACACTTATTACCTGCGAGACAGACGCATGCAATTAAACGTGGGATTTCTTCCCGCACAGATTGAATTAGATTTTAGACGACAACCTGCAATATCTTTGCAATATATATGTAGACATCATAAATGTAGACTGACACGAGTAATATAGACATTGCTTGTCTCTCTAAATATATACTTTCTATCATTTCTCTAAATATATCAGTCTGTATTACTCGTATCAGTATTCACTCATGATGTCTACCCAAACAGAAAAGCAATGCAGGATTTCGATATATATGTCGACAGGGAACTAGTTAGCATTTGTGATTAGACAAAATTGTGTATATATATAGAAAAATGAGTCGAAACTTAGTTGTTGCTACATGTTGATTAGCAAGGCAGAAAAGCCTGGAAAAGAAGATAAGAAACTGAAAATAGATGTAGATATCATGGTCGTCAGGAAAAGCGGGTGGATTAATCCAAAATTTAGCAAAATGTGGGGCATGGAAGTGAAATAACCTCTAATCATAGGAACTCTCGTACCTCCAAATAAAACTGATGGAGGGCAGTAAGAGGACCTTCCACAATTTAAGGGAGCTTCAATTTCTCTCTTGGTTGCTTACCTTCGATTTCTTCCGATCCCTCTCTTCCTCTGTCTTCATGATCCACAGTTTAAAAGTCACTATAGATGCTAATTCTACAAATCATGTTGTAAATAGTGAAGGAATTTCATTTTTTTTTCGAAAGCCAGACAAACCTTCATTGCAATATCATAAGCATAAGTGCAAATCTATTACTGGCTTTCAGATAAATAACCACAGCTAAAAGAAAACCCATCATTAACATAAAAGTTCAAATTTCAAAAAAAAAGAAAAAGAGTAAAGATGCTATACATGTGTTTTAGATGGTAGCAACTAGCACTGACCAAAAGAAATAACAACGGGTTGTCGGGTTGATTCATGCTCTTGTGCTTGATGATTACCCAGGATGATAGTAACATGGCCAACTTAATTTTTTATTCTACATCAGTGAAAAAATGAAAACTGAAAAATAAAAAATAAGAAAATAAAGATGATATCTTTCTCACGGACCCCTCTACAACCCACATACTTCCATGGCCTTTAACTTAAAAAAGACTTCACCATATAATAACCATAGCAGATCACTGACCCTTTCAACTTTCAAGTGTAAAAAAGGATATAGCTGAAGAGTCGGAGGAAATAGGGACCCTACCATATGCAAGTTAAACTTAGATTAAATAATTAAGGAACTCTGGTTTTGAGCCTTCGATGGTGGACATTGCCGGGCAAGAAAGGGAACTTCCACCACTTTCCCCATAACGTTGTCCCCAACGACAACAGTATCTCCAGATGTGGCAGCTTGCTTCTTGACATAGCCTAAACCAAAATGCTCGGAGTCTTTCCGGCCAGATGTGTAGCTAGTCAGCTTGCCCACCTGCACACATCCACATTAAAATGAAAAAGAAAAGAGAGCTACATGGAGAATTAATGAGAAAAGGCAGTTTGAAAAGCACGTTGAATGAGCAAATGACTCCTAAGTCCTACCTTTCTCCCATCAACAAAAATCGAGCTGCCAGGTTGTGCTGGTGCTGAGAGACAAAGGCCCCATAGTCTTTGCTTGACTCCATCATATGTTATGAGTCTGGAAATTGTCTCTTGTCCTTTGTAGCACCCTGGAAATATACGAACGATATCAGCCATTCTCATATCCTTCTGATCACACAGAATTGAGATGAGCAGTTGAGGTACCCTTGTCTAGAGAAATTGAGTTCCAGAGACCAGCCTCTAGTACATTGAATTCATTTGTAAGCTCATTACCAGGAGCCGGCCTTCCTGCAAAGGTCAATCATGAAGTTACTGAAAATGAGTAAACCAGTAACAGGGCAAACAGAAGAAGAAGAAGAAGAAGAAGAAGAAGAAAGTAAGCTGAACCATGCAGTCAAGTCTTCACCACCTTGAATAATCCTTATTTTTTCCCAGGCATTAGACCCCAATGGAATAGCTCCTTCAGAGAGAATATTTTTCCACACTGTTCCAGCAGCTGCTGGTGACATCAATAGTGAAAAACCTTCTTCCGAAATGATATTTCCCACTGCCACAGTTACAGGCATTCCATTTACCTACAGATAAGTAAAGGTTCCTATAAAAAACCTAATTCAGATTAAATCATCTTTGTTTGCAAATCTACATAACTTCCATACTAGAAGAAAATTCTCCATATTTCATATTTTCCTTTTATCCCATTAGCTCCCATGATTAATTCAGTACATAATTATCAGATTTGTGTCATTTTACATAGTATCGAATCTTTGGATCACATACTTGGCTTCTGAAAAGAACTGTATAATTACTAAAGCTTAAATCAAAGTGCAAAGTAAACTAATAATAAACCAACCTTTGGTGTTACACATAGGAAATTACAATACAAAAAATTGACCTCCTTTGACTGAGAGAAACATATGAGAGGATCCGAAAAGAGAATACATGATGCTTTTGGTCAGAAAATAAGAAGGAAATATATATTTAGGCAGATAAAAGAACTAAGCACTTGCAACAAGACTAACAAGAGCCCCAATAATTTAACAAGTGTACACTACTAGTCCAGTTGACCTCTATAAGAAGCAAAAATGTAAACAACACCCGTGCACAAGGCTCCCGTAGTGGACGGGGTTGGGGACAAGCAAGATGAATACAGACTTTACCCCCACATAATATGTGGAGACTGAATTGAACTTGTGACCTGTAGGTTGCACCTCTGCAACTCTAGCCTTAGACCACATGTTTGTCTTTACCTTTACAAGAAGCATAGCAACTCTAATCAATTTCAGAAATGAGGAAACAAATGGTTCAACTTTCTTGTGAAAGAATCTACAAAATCATAGTCTTACACTGTAATGCCGATGCGTGCCACATGGTTGTCCAACAAGATCACCAAGATCCAGGTTGTGGATTAACTGTTTATATATCACAGTTGCAGCAATCAAGATCAATAAATCCAGCCTTGTAAATATCTCATTTGTACATATAGAGATAGAGTACAAAATAATTTGAGAACTTTCCATACTTGGTTGCTCTTAGGTCCTGCTAAAATAAAGAAGCAAGTTTGCTTAGTGATATCTTGAATCTCCACCTTGTCAGCAAAAAATATATACCTAAAAACGAAAAGAAAACCATGTAATTCATAATGTCCACTACTTCTTTACATTGGTCATTTAAATACCAAAGGAAAGTACCTCTTAAAAACTGTACCCTATTGATGGTCCTCTTACCCATAACAAGATCAATCATCTCTTCGAAACACTTATCTATGGTTACCACTAACAGTTTTAACTTTCATCCTCTGCAGTCAACTATGCATCCACCTCAACATTTATCTTGTTCTATTTCATCATACTGTTTATCCAATTGATTCAATAGAATGTGTCTATACACATAATTTAATTGTCAATAATATCGTCTTCAAAACTTATTCTAGGTCTTGCTTATAAAACTACACTGCAAAGCAAAAGTCCATTGGTTAATTGTAAAATAAAATGATTGAGGTCTTAACCTCCGTAGTGTGAACTTAACATTATTTCATGAAAAGGCCACAAAGAGAGTGTAGACTATACAAAATTCATAAACAGAATTCAAATAAAAAAGATATCCCAAACATGATGCACATACTTGTTCAGCATATTAGCAATGATCCCACTCATCGTTGGTGAGACCACTAACATAATTGCATTCTTCTGTGGATATCACAAAAATACTTGTTAGTCAACGAACTACTAAAAATGATAACTATGAGATATATGCATGACAACGGGGATTACCATGATCCATGCATGAGCAATATCTATTGTCCGAGCTGTTGGTGTAACAAAAACAGTCTCACATCCCTAAGGAAATTAAGTTAACAAATTCCATCAATTAACTATATTATCACAACAAATACTTAAAAAAACATTCCACGCATATACACACACACAGAGACCGCAGCATAACTTCATAATGTAAATACAAAAGAATCTTAGCTTACCTGTCCATCTTTAAGGCATTCAAAATTTGAGGTGCTTTGGTTGTGAAGAAAGTGCACACGGTCATCTCCACTGACTTCACAGTTCACACAAATTGAATACAATTTCTTTGTTAACTAGGAAAACTTTAGAGCATTAATCTAGTAAAAACGACATCATGCATTACAAATTAACCTAAACATATAAAGCAATCAAAGAGATAACGAAAGTCAATTTTCAAATATGAAGTAGAAGAACCACCCCCCCCCCCCCCCCCCCCCCCCCAAACACCTCAAAATGTAAAACTAAAATGCAAGATAACCAAGCTAATATTAAAAGAATGAAGTAGGAAACCATAATAGTACCTCTTATTCGTCCAAAATGTGAAAGGTCAACAACCTATGCCATAAGACACCAAAGAAGCATATGAATCAAAACAAAGAACCAACATATGCATGCTCAAAAAGAGTTCAAATTATTAAAAAAAAAAAGAAGATAAACAAATCTCGTGTACAAGACTCCTGCAGTGGGAAAGGTTGGGGACATGCAAAGAGCCTTCTCCCCGCATAATATGCAGAGAAGCTATTTCCATGGTTTGACCTTGTGACCTTCAAGTTGCACCTCAAACCATTAAAAAGGGAAAAAAATGCAACACTCCAACATGCCAAGTTGGGTAAAAAGAAGTCCTACGAAACACCAACTTGAGAAATTGCTAACATAAATGAAGCATGCAAAAGAGTAGATTGTAACAAAATGTATACACAATGTTGTTTTAAATCTTGCTAGCAAAGCATTTGAAGTATTTACCACATATTTGGCATTAATTGCTAACAACAAATTAAAACGCCAGGAAAGTCGAGGCATCCTAAATTTTTCGAACCACATAGATATTTTACCTCATACAGCTATCTCTATGCCATCTTCCACCTATTCAAGACATTTCAGAACCCAAGACTAAGCAATTCCAAATAATTTTGTCAACATTGCTAAACCAACATTAACAAAACAGTCACGCTTATAAATTTATACAGAAACTACTTCAATCTTGACCCTTGCACATATCAGTAAATAACTTAGGAAGACAGGCACTGCTGAGAAGAAGATTTAACATGTCATTGGTAAATTGGCAATTGGCATCATTGACCGGGCTTTCCTTGACCAACTAAGTGGTTATGTGTGCTAAACCTAAATGTTTGACAACACAAGAAAGGCAACGGAAACTTTTCTTTTCTCCGCATCTCTTCAAAGTTTCCATGAGCCAAATCAAGGAACTAAGCATAGGGATCATAGCATTTACAGACCATATGAGGTTACAAAATCATCAGGAACAACTTTCATCCACTAACCAAGTGCAGTAGAGAAGTAGCTTCTCTGATCATCATTATTTGAATTTTCAGAAAATGCATGAACTGCGATCACTTTCATAAAACACCAATTTCACTCTCACTGTAGACGTCCAAAAAATATTCACTCCAATTAACCAAAAATATGCTTATAAATAAACCACATCACTTTGGAGCAGTGAATTTCATCCACCGTCATCCAAACATCAAAACCAAGAACAACAAGAGCACTGAATCAACAAATGAGATAGCAGACAGAGTATTAAATTACCACAACTCCATTATCAAAAGAATCTAATGCTTCATCGTCATTCTCAAATGTTTCAACAACCCCTTCTTCTGACACCTTCGCCCCTGAGGCTGTCATAGTGTCCTGCAAAGAGCGAGCCACAACTCAATCGTTGTGAAAATATGCATATATTACAAGTATAGATATCAATCTCTATGAGAAAAAGAAGGACATAGGGCTCACCAGGAAGTCGTTATCGATAGGAGGAGGAGATAGATCAAATGGTAAAGCAGCAATTGGAGGTGAAGGAAGACGAGAATTGAGATTCTTCAACTTATTCTTTCTATTTATCGGAATCCACCACGCAGAGTTTTGGAGTTGACGAAGCTTGTTTGGAAATGGAACGCGAGTAGCTACGTAACCGGCGCAAGGTATTGCGGTTGCTGCCATTTTCAGAGAATTTGAACACCACGAGCGTCTCTCTCACAGTAAAAGCTCAAATGTTCACAAAAAAAATGCCGCCTGCCACTCGCTGACTAGAAATGTAAAATGGGTCCTAAAAAGATCGGATTGGGTCCGATCTATACCCGCTTCATTAACGGGCCTCACATTGACCATCCGTCCATCCGTTCGCTCTTTCTTTACATACTGCTATGCCTATGCGGCTATGCTTCTGCGTTCTAGGCTGAGATTGTATACGCAGTCCCATTTTTTTTAATTATTTTGTTATAGAAAAGTGGGTGAAGTGGAATTCAAAAATGTTAAGGAATCAGTCATTCAATTCATCTTATCCCTTGATTTATGTAAATGTGAGGGTCCACAAAACTTGGTGATTGAACTAGAGAGTGACTTGTTAGTTACTCGAATGACTGGAATACCTTTCACTTCTGATGGAAATTTGAACCCATGATCTCTTATGGATCAAGAGCCTTAACATAAGAGGCTTGGCCACTAGAACAAGATTTACTTCCGACACACAGTCACTAATTCAAAAGTTATACTATCACATTCACAAAAATGAAAGAGCATTACCAACGAAGGTTGGCCTAAGTGGTAAGGGACTCTAATCACTTAAACAAGATCTTGTGTTCAAGTCCTTGTGGATGTAGAAAACCTTTTTGGGAGAGGTCCCCATCTTTGACATCCGATCGTACCTCGGAGGATTAGTCCTGGAAAAAAAAATGAAAGCGCACTTTCTATCATAATGGGAACATTTTGTGAGCAGAGGGAAGTACATTATAGAAATGAGTTCCTTTTGTTCTAGACCACCTTTCCCCGATTGTTTATGTAGATGTACGATAAGAGGCTGACCATACCTCCGAAGATTAGTCCTGGGCTTGCCTAGGGATACCTTGGGAAACAAAAAAAAAATGAAAGAGCACCATCCACCATAATGAAAGCATTTTGTGAGTAGAGGGAGGTGCATTATAGAAATGAGTTTCTTTTGTTCTAGACCACCTTTCCCCGTTTGCTTATGTAGAAGTACAATAAGGGGCCGCCATGTTAATCTATTATCATCATTTGTAAACAAACAATACAGGCCACCAAAACTAGCAGAGAAATATTAGTAGTCCTTTTCATAATATCTTTATAGTACTATTATTGTCCATTACCAGTTGCACGGTTTTCATTCCCCGGGGACTCGGGATAAACTTGTCCTTGGTCTCTCACATCTCTAAACATGGAAAGAAATGAGTTGAGGCCTTCAGAAGAAGCCCCACCTAGGATCCATAGCAACAGTGAACTAAATGAGTTCATTGTTCCAGAACTGGCACCTGTTTCTGCTTGCTGAAGATCAGGTTGACCTGGAATTTGCACAGGGTTACCTTCACTGTTTTCATTCTCCGAGCGTTGTGGAACCCCAGGAGCTTCTGCTCCATGTGCTGGAGTTGCCTGGTCAGATTCAGGTCTCAATGCTGCTGGCCCAGAGGCCAAATCTGAATTGACTTGACCAGGGTTTCTTGTGTTCAATCTTGTGATGTGTAAAGTTGATGTAAGGATGGTTGATGAAGTGATACGAAAGTCTGGGTGTTGCGGATGCTGTGATCTTCGATTTTGCATAAATCTCAGTAGAGTTGGAACCTGAGAGAGGCACAGCGAAATAATATATATGAACAAACCCAAATTTCAAACTTTCTTGGGAAGGAGAAACAGAAACTGCACTAACGCAGATGGCAAGATGGTATAACACCCTAGTTCTAAGAGTCCGCCGTTCAAAAAACCTATTACATCATGGTGGCTTTGAGCCTACATACTTCCATACATTAGACACAAGCTTGCTTCATTTCCTTCAACAGCTGCTCTCTTTCTAATAATTCAAAGAGAATGACTAAAAGAACGGGATAAAAGTAAAACGGGTTCCTACCCAGACTAAATGGCGGAAATGACAAAAAGATGTAAATAGTTCTGGACAGACCAGGCAGCACCATATCAACAAATTTGCACGAAGTGCTATATATATGTAAAGCTTATATGACTACTGGTTTTGACTCAAATATAAACATAAATGACCATGCCAACACTAAAAATACGGTTTTACAAGACTGCTGATTGGGAGTTTGTTACCTCAAAATGGTTCCAAAAGTATAAAATGAGATGTTGCATAAACGCAGCGGTCGTAGAGAGGGCCAAATATGAAAAACCTGGGAAATGATTAAAGTCATTTATCTGATGAAAAATAATAGTTTCCCAACTAAAACAAAAGCGAGCTGAATGAGAGGCAGGATCATACCATAAGCATATGAGAAGAAATAGATGTGGAAAACCAGAAAATAGAGCAAAAAGAAACGAGGAAAGAACTTCATTGAAATTGGTGTGCGGACACTGCAATTTGATGACACACATAACCTTGTTAGAAGGGCAGGAAAAGAGTGCAAGCAAGCACACACACATATGTCCACCCATGCATAGTTGCATATATAGCCTGACCAGTAAAACAAGCATCAGCTCAGACACCATACCACATAGAACACACATGTAAGTGAAAATAAGATATGCATAGTGATAAGTATCTATGTGGACCAGATTGTTGAATGTTTGACTTGTTCAAGGTTCTGTAAGGCAGTATCTATGTGAACCAGATTGTTGAATGTTTGACGTGTTCATAAGCCCTTGTTATGAGTCCCATTGACGACAACTATCATCCCAGAACTGTACATTCTTGATGAGGTCACTCTTGCTTTGCTTCCCTCCATTCTTTCGGTACTTTGTCTAGAGAGACCAACTGGTTTAAGCCCAGAACTAGAGCTATTAAGCCCAGAACTAGAGCTAATTCCATGGACATCAGGTAGCACGGTGATGCTAAGTGCTCACCAGAGGCCATATACAAGAATAAGATCCATGAAAGCCCCCAATTAAACCTCCAACTCCATCAGGCAGCAAGAAGTAAAAAGGAATTATAGTAATGTCAAAGTAACATAGACAACTTGAGCAACTAAGGTCTGGCATGACAACCATCTCCATAGCAACTATTGAAAATACTCTCTCGATAGGTAGTAGACAAACAGCAAACTTCTATTATCGTAGTCAGAGATGATTTTCGTGTCAGGAAAAAAAAAGAAGCTATCAAATAGGCCACCTTGACTGAATAGATGGCCAATATACACACTCCTCGTCAATAACACTGTCCGTAGGCAATCTAAAATCCAGAGTCTTTCATGACAAGCGCGAGGGAAGGAGTGGCATGAAGAGACCTAAACAGAAACGCATGTGCACACACACACACACAGAGAGTGACTCAGAGAGAGAGAGAGAGAGAGACACCTGATCAACGTAAAAAGTTCACACAGCCAGACAAGAATTAAAACCATGAAGGCCAACAGGTGATCATCATAAAACTCGAACAAAAAGAACAGGATTCCAATCATTATCTGTAAAACAAGTATGAAGGTGAAGTCAACAGCAAAAAAATGTATTCAAAGAAAAGGAGAAAGTCAAGCTTAGAAGAAAAAAAAAATTGTTCCTTAAACTGCCACTTTCAGATTGTGAAAAATAAATAAATAAAAAAAGAATCTTACCGGAACAAAAACAAGAGACTCAATCACATGGACAAAGATCAATTGAAATGTTGGAAGTCGATGTCGAGCATGGTGTTGAAGCTGCACTGCAAAAATTTGAGATGGGAAAGCCTTAATTACATTCAAATGAAGACTAGGGAGGAGAATTTGTGTAATTGTGGCACCCATGAGGTGGTTGCACTCCACCCTACCACCACCAATGAATAAAAGAAACAAATCATAAGAAATATATGAAGCACACCAGTGAACTTCAGCATGCGTGTCTGTGTCTCTCTCAATGTAAATGAGACTGACATTGTAGTGGTGAAAAAAACAAAGAGTGACATCATAAGCACGCCACACTTGGTCACGAGATAGTCTGAAAGGAAACAATGGAAAATCATAATTCTTATGAACACAATGTTTACCCATTAATTAAAGTGAAATTAATTGCATTCAACCAAAATATACTCCAGTATATCATTGCAAGGAAAGCAATACATGACTAAGGATGGCGTTGAATTGACAGACCTCCAAATCTTGCAGGACCTTGTGCTGGTTCATGTGTGTAACTAAGATTGTAGAACTCCCTGGTTTGATAATTATACAGATAACCTGCAATGAATCCATGAACAAGCTTAGACACAACACTCACCATCCAAATGAAAACAATAAATTTTATATCCTTGAAAAAATTAATGTGTAAAACCATCTGTAGGCGTACTAAACTTTAGCATTACTTACATCCATAAGATCTTCCCTATAGTTTTTGGATAATGATAACTGATCAAAAAGATGATACAATGGAATTTGGACAGCCAATATAAGCTAGATGCAAATGTGAAACAAGTTGAACCCTGCATATAACTCCATTGTTGGCACCAAGTAGAGTGATAGCTATAAATTTTTTTGGTTATTTTATAAAGAAAAATAAACCTTAAAATATTATTGATGTTGAAAGAGTTTTTTTAATTAATTAGAATAAATTATATTGATAATGTTAACATGCCACTGAAAGATGCATCTTTCATAAAACCATGGCAGTGCAGGAAAAGAAATAGCGCCATTCTTGCTGAGTCAAACAAGACCAGTGTTTCCACACAAGGTGGCAACTAAGGAACTAACTAAAAGTCCATGTCAATGTATAAGCAGCTGATATATAGCATCCAAATCAAGCATTCGACAAACACACACACACACAAAAAAAAGGATGACGCGAGGCTAGAGACATATTAAGACGTAACGTGTGATGCAGGAAAAATACATCACAACAAGCATCCAGGAAACCAGTTAATACCTTGACCAGGAGAATTTAGCAAGCTATTCATCAATATTGTATCATATCCAACAACTCTGTTTATGAGAAGCTGCTGCCACCTGGGAAGAGAAAAATATTAATTATGTGATCTAATAATTCCTTCCTGCAGATACACTACTGTAATTTGCTACTAAATTGGGAAACATTATAACATTGATGTGACCTCAACACATTCAATAGACAACAACCTTATTGTTTAACTTGATATTTAACGAAAATAATTTATAAAGGTTTCAAAGGTTAAGGTTTTCAAGACAACCATAACCAAATGTTGACTGATGTGTTAAGAACATGACACAAAATCTAAGAAGACAAAGTGAAGGACCAGAGCTCAATTAGCATTCAACAACTAAATGGCAATCCTTGAAAGTATTTATATATCGAAAAAAATTTTAATTATGCAATGAAAAGAGGGGTGTTCCTCATAGCATGCTTCTTGTTGTGTTCATTGAGTACAAGAAGCAGTATCAACTCCGATCTCTACGGTTGAAGTAAAACTTCTGGGGATGCTCATCATCACACAAATACTCTCCCAGCCAAGAAGCTGAGATGCGATTAATGCAGTACTATCTCTGTAGATCTAAAGATTTTCTTAATGGATGAAGTGTTGATTTTTCAAATAAAAAATACAATAGACTCCGAGCCTACAATATCATTATTATAGCCTCAATAACAAATATCTGGGATTGGTTACATGAATCCTTGATGAAATTATTCAACTTCCCTCTAAGCATTAAAACCTTAATCTATTCCATTTGAACCCAAAAATGTAATAAGATTAATAAGAAATAGTGCATTGCTGTAAACCAATGGTGATAGACCACAATTAACCAAATTCAAGGAAAGATTAAAAACAAATATAAAATGGCATGGTTAGGTTGAGGAAATATAACCTGTTCCCAAAGCAAGAATGTCGAGCTGATATGCTGATGTTGATTGTTCGTATGTTATGCTGAGACTTAGCTGCTTCAGGTAGCAAGAAGTAACCCTGTGAACCAATTTGGTCCTTATACTAGAATCCTATGATTTAAAAAAAGCCTTAAACCTAAAGCAGTATAGTGGCCAAATACTAAGGCAAAGTTGTGTCTCAATGGAAGTTAAGAAATAAACAAATAAAATGAGAAATTACCTTTTCCATTGTGTACAGATAAGTAGGCTCAAATGCTTTGCTTTTGTTCTCAAGCCACTGCACTGAAACAGGCAGAAAACTATTTACCAACCATACTCAATATATTTCATTGGAGAACTAAATGAGGAAACGACTGATGCTCAGGTCGAGAACATAATGCTAAGGACAGCCCTTTACCTTCTCTTGTAGTCTAAACCTTGCCCTCTTGACTGCGTAAGCAAATTTAAGAGTCTAAAAAAAATATAAGAGGAGAACATATGATATTTGAACATTCAAAGTGCAGTCCTTTTGAAAATACCCTTCATTAAACAACACCAAATGCCTACGCAAATTAACATCTGTACAATCAAATGATTGAGATCCTATAGTAACAGAAGAATACTAGAATAATCCCACCGTCAGAAGTCACCACTAGTCTGGTGTTTGGCATCTCATATCCTAGACCTTTGGGTCAAGACTTCGAATCTTCCCCCCACCCCCAAAATTACCTAAAAAATAGCACTCTCTCACACTAACTTAGATGTTTCCCCTTTTAGTTCCTATCATTCTTTGAAACAAAATCTAGAAAAAAAACCAAATGATAGACCTACATAATTGACCAAAAGTTGTTCTAGAATTGCATATTTTATGTAATCAGTGATTTGACATTTAAATCACCCAAGAAAGAGTATCTCGAGCGCAAAACAATTTTGACTTACTTGCAATTTGCATACACTGACGAAAATCAAGTCTTAAAACAAATGGAAACCAACTACGAATATTGAAAAAATATGATAATTAGCAAACAAAATGGTGATTAACTTGCCTGCATACAAGTTAAGCCTGTCCAAGTGAAGTATATGCAACCACTTCGGAACATCAAGATCCAACTGTATGCCTGTAATATTCTGCACTTGCAATTAGTATTCACAAATGTTAAATACGAGACTCCAGAAATTCTCATCTGATTTAATGAAGTGCGCACAAAGTTTGCTTTATTAAATTACATAGCTGAAGAAATTTTAACTGCACCGGTGAAAAATAATCACTGGAGGAGAGATAGAGAGAGAGAGGGCGGATGGGGATTTGAAGTTGGGAAACATCCATAACAACATGCAATAGTAGACTAGGTTGGAATGACATAGAATACTAACCAAGTTTGCTAAAAGGCCTAGAATATAAAAACAACCAAAAGGCACATTAACTGGCAATAACAGCACATATTAAGATGGGCTTAGTAAGGATCTGTTCAATAAACATAGAAACATAAATGTAAATTAAATTTCATGTAAGCACAATCTGGGTAAAATTGACTAAAATAACATATATACACATAGAATAAATAGTTGTCTCTCGATATATTTATGGAAGTCTAGAAAGAACATCTTTTGTTTCCTTGTTCTTATAATATTACTACATATCCTGTATCTTTCTTTTGATATGTAAATTCTACTGCCTTCAGTTCACTACCTTCAGGTGTGGAATGGTATTGTGACTCAGTTTTAAGCATTGTCCAGGGGATCAGAGCCGGCTTACCAACACACCACCCAAAGTCGTGATATTATGTTTCCTTATTCAGGTAGCATTTTATCATTTTTCCTCATTCTAGTAGGGGTTTTGTTATGTTATTTTGGTGGGCTTTCATGCCCATAGAAAAGCACTTCTTCCATATTGGGATCACCAGTTTCCCACAATTTGGTAGAAAGCAATTTTCTCTATCCAACAAAACGTTAATAGATGCATATAATATTCTTAACTGAGAAAAAGCAGAGTCAAAATCACCAGAATCATTCAACAAATCACGGCACTATGAGCAGCGATTTCAAAGCATCAAACATCCAATTTTACTCATCTTTTAATTTCTCACCAAAAGACAGGTAGCTGTAACAATGAATGCATTCAAATCCAAAACAAATTAACAACGCCAGTGCATGCACTACCAATTAATTCAACAATTACAAACAAAAATTACTAATATTATAATTTCAAAAGTAAGAAAGATAATCTCTCTAATTTACTCACCCACAACTTCTGGAAATTTCCAATGATTTGCACTGCATGTCTCCAAACAAAAGATAGGCGTCTGTGCCACTTATTTACAAAGTGAATGATTGCTGCTTTAAGGGTTTCTTTCACAGATAAAGGAAAACTGTTACGTGTCTCCTCTTTATCAGTCTTAGTAATTGCTTCATCAACAGTTGCCTTGAGGCTTTCACCGTGATGTTCGAGAATATCAGTATCACTTTTCCAGAACTTCAATGCCATTCTTCCTCTCCTAGCACCCGAGCCAATCCAATTCAACCAAAACTTTGCAGCTGAAAATGTCAATCCTTCTTCGTCCAGAGTTTCCGTCTGTACTTCATCCATTTTAGTCTTGCTTTCAGGGACATCTACCACAGTGGATTCTGACTCATTCTGAGACCACAAGCCTGCACTGGTTATCTACACCAAGATACAAAAGTCAGTGCCTTAAATATGACAGTTTCACCAACTCTTTCCCAAAAATTATTCATTTCAACTCATGAATTGACAGCTTATTAGCAGGGAATGAAATAGCAATCATTAAAAGGAAGGAACCTCCAAAAGAAAACTCTTGAAGGAAAACAGTTTCTAGCTTTTCCATAAAGGTGGTAACCCCTTACCACCATTCATCAATCACCTCTCTATCTTAAAAACAATAAAATAAAAACACTTAGACTACGATCATAAGTGTCTTGCTTTTTCTTCAGCATACAGTGGTTTTCATCAGTAAGTATATCACAAAATAGTATGTTTCTCAAAGTGCACAAAAACTTTTCTACAACTTTCCAATCATCTTAAGCTCATGCCCCAAGTCCAAGATAATGATATGTGGATCTTCCATAAAATAATGCTAAATCTTCCAACTACAATTGCTCAAGTCATTTTGAGAGACACACCTTGTTATTCCTCGGTAAAAACTATCTTCTCCACCCAAAAGAAAACACAATTGTTTGAGTCATAAAGTGAAGAATTCATTATTTGCTCAAAATAATGAAAGAAAATGCAAGAAAGAAAACATGTGTAAAGATTTAGGTACCAGGTGGAAAATCAAATACCTTAATTTGAATGAGTTGGGCGTCTGTTGTTTTAACTCCTGATAGCTCACTAGAACAACCGGGCTTCATTTGCCAAAAGAAGATTTTTTTTGCATCAACAAATTTGCATAAGATAGAAGGAAATTAACACTCTTAATTCAAAGAACCAGCTGGCTAATGATATAAAATAAATTTAAAAAAAAAAAACTTGAAAATAAAATTCAGTACCCCTAATAAAAATAAATTAAAAGACGTTAAGAAATTCTAACAAAATACTATTTGTATATTTTTGCATCAAACCAGTGAAACCTTCAAACATTTACATTGATTCTTGGTTCGGATCAACATTGTCATGCATTCAAACAAATTTCTATTCAATTACTATGTTCATAGATCACATACTCAAGCAAAGAATTGTTCCTAAAATACATATAATTCATGCCATAGGAACATCAAAAATGTAGATGCCAATAGTGGCACTTTGCACATTCAATCATAACACGTCATCGTCTTTAGCTATTTGTTGGCTAGTGTGGAAGGGAAGGAATCATAGAACCTTTAATGACCAAGAATCTTCTCACAAATTAATTCATGGATAATTGGCTTAGCTCTGTTAAGTTTGGATGTCAGACATGCGTACTCGTTTTCGTGAGAGCATTAGCTTCTTAGCTTTGTAATCCCTTCTCTGTGGATTGCACCTACTTAGTGCATCCCTTCGATAAAATCTCTTTTGGATTCAAAAAAATGGCATTGTTAAAACAGCAATGCATTTTTCTGTTTTAGATCTGTTTAGCCTAAAACCCTTGATGGTTTTCAGCCAAGGAAAACTACACCAAACGCAGTTCTAGGGTGGTATCTATACCTACAAAAAAATATATAGAAATAATTCAAAACTCTAAGTTAGTAATTATAGCTACAACAACTGATGGGCATCTTCAACCCCGTATAACCAGTGACCAAGGGGGGAAAAAAGAAATCACAAATCCAAAATGTACAAACTAGAAAAGTAAAATCGTCAAATTCAAGTTTTTGCACTTACAGCTACAGTGGATCTAAAAACCTAACATTACGACAAATACTGCAAGTTAATTTGCCCATAAAAAGAACAAAATTAAGTAAACCAAAAGAAGGAACAAAGTTCCCCGAAACGATTAAGATCATTCGTGATTGTTACACGTACCTGTTGAACATAGTTGGCGTGCATAACCACTATAATACAGAAGAGAGTGATGGCTATGAACAGATACATATACTCCAACGTAGCTCTAACTCTCGACGTCAGCATCTGCGAGAACCGCTCTTGCACGCGTATGAACGTCTGCTCGGGATCCATATATATACGTATATATGTACGTGTACGTATATATAAGTGTTCACATATGCGTTTCCAGCTTGGGGAGTCGTACAGATAAAATGGTGTTTAGCATGAGAATGAGAGATTGGGGACCGGTTCCTGCTTCCATGGGCTAACAGAACAGACCGTGATGATTTGCTTCTCTCTTTTTTCGTCAAATAGAGACGACGTTGTTGAAGACGACGAAATTGCATTTGGTAGCGTTGTGTTACGATGTCCGAGATGAAGGTTACTTTTGTACGGAGTGGTAAATAGGACAATCACTTTCAATGGTAACGGAAAAATCGTGGGCTTCAAGCTGTTGTGACAGGTTTGTTTGAAATTAAAATCTGACGTTAATAAAAAGATTATTGAATTAAAATATTATAATATTAATAATTATAATTTTTATATTAAATTTAATTTAATAAATATATTTTTTTATTAAAATTAATTTCAGGTATAAATTATTAAATATTTTTATATCAAAATTAAAAATTTTTATATCAAAATTACAATGATTATTTTAAATATTAGTAATCATATAAATTATTTTTTCATTAAAAAACGTTAAGTAAAATAATAATATACATTAAATAAATAAAAATATTAAGTAAATGACTGTTAAGTAGAATAAAATAATAAAAAATATTAAAGCAAACTTGTGAGAAAAAGTCAAAATGTGAGTCACATCATATTGTACACATTATCATAGTTTTAAATGGGATCCACGTGAATTTTTTGAAAAAAAAATGAAGTGGGAAACGTCATCCTATAAGCTTTTGGGATGCCAATGAATCCGCTGGCATGAGCACCTTGTTTGGTGTAGCGGAAGTTGGAAGTGGATCCGTTTCTATTGTGCCAAACAGGCACTTAATCAGAATTATGGTCGGAACAAAACAAATAAATCGACCAAGATTTTCTGTTTTTTAACCCAAATCCAGTTTTAAACCTAAGAAAAATGTGTTTGAATTAGAATTTCAAAAATTACTTATGTTTAAATTTGATTTAATTTAAGTCGGAAAAATTGGATCAGCGAAGGACATATATTTGCCATGGTTAACAAGATCAGAAGTATAAACGGTAAAAATGAGCGCATGGTGCGGAACTAACGATTACACTCCTTGCTAACAAAAAAATGGGCTGGGCCTTAAAAGCCCAACTAACCTCTCCTAGGGGCCATCACGTCACCCTGGAAGGTGGAAGCAGCAGGATGGTCTGGGCCTGAAAAGCCCAACCATTAAATAATCCACTTGGAGTGAAGGGAAAAAGAAATCCCAGGTCTTGTGGTTTCGTTTCCTTTGATTCTCTAAAATGAAATTGATCAAAATCCGAGTCTTCTGGTTTTGTTTCCTTTGATTCTCTATCAATTTCACGTCAAGTACGATCCAGTATGAACACCGAACATCAAAGGTATGAGAGCAGTACACGTTTAATGGTTTTACAGTTATTGAATTAAAGATTCTGAGAGTCGGTGCTTCACCATCCTCGCTTTCCTTTTGAGAAGAGAGTACCTGCAACTCCTCAATCACCGAAACCAGGAACCCTATCTATTATACAATCAGAGAAATGAGAAGACGCACCATGTATGCCTGGGCGGTGGCGATATTATGCTTCGTGGTCCTGATGATTGTCACTCCAGCCATCCCTCAGTCCCAAGAGTACCACGACTTCGCTGACCAGCGCGAATTCTTTGGTATTTACTATTTCGACCTTCTTTTATTAGGGGTTGCTATTTTTTTGTCATCAGCTTCAAATTCAGTGTCATGGTATTTAATTTCATGATAATTTTGCTTGATCGTGATTTTGATGTATTTCTTTTGCCCACTTTGTTTTCTTGCAATTCAGGCATACCCAATACATTGAATGTGGTTTCCAATTTTCCATTCCTTGTCATCGGTCTGATAGGGCTTGTTTTATGCTATCATGGGAATTATTTCAAGCTGAGGTAATGAGGCTTCTCTCTCTCTTATTGTGTTAATTTTAGTGAGATTAGTACTGATTAGTGATTCGATTCTCATTTGTACCTAAAGCCTGCAAGGAGAGCTTTGGGGCTGGACATGCTTCTTCATTGGCGTGGCTGCTGTTGCTTTTGGTTCTGGCTACTATCATCTCAAGCCCAATGATGATCGTCTTGTATGGGATCGTTTGCCAGTGAGTTTTTCTTTTAGTTCTTGAAATTTATGGATTCTCTAATGGTACAAATTTATTGTACGTTATTCTCTAGATACCTTTTGCTACTCTCAGCATTTTAATTTTTTGACATATTGCTTGCTTGTGGCAATTTTAGATGACTATAGCATTCACTTCCATCATTGCAATATTCATCATTGAAAGGGTTGATGAGCGGAAGGGAACAGTATCTATTATTCCTCTACTTTTGGCTGGAGTAATAAGCATTGTGTATTGGAGGCAAGTACCTACCGGTTTCATACGTTGTAGGTGTTTGTTTTTCTGTAGGATCTATTTGGTTGTTGAAATTGACCCTCAAATGCATTTTTGTGCTAGATTACTCTTCCACTGATTTACATATACAAGTTCTCCTATGCTTTTGGATTAGGATACCTAAGCCACCCATTCTTAGTCCCTTCAATTTTGTCTGTTCCCTCTTTTTCTAAGTTCTAATTTACCGTCCAATTCTGAATTGATGGTTTTAAATGTGGCCACATTAGAAAAATACTTTAAACTGCAGCTATAGCTTTATCAGATTCCTAATGAGAGAAACTATGAATTGATGGCGATCCCAATCCTTTTTGGATTGATTTTGTATTTTCTCCTTATGGAAGACCTTTCTATGAGTCTAATATATCATTTTTAGCATGTTATAGGTATTTTCCTCTTATGGAAGACCTCTTCCAAATAATGCTGCTGACTGATTTTGTATTTTCTCCTGTAGGTTCTTCGACGACCTTCGTCCTTATGCCCTTGTTCAGTTTGTTCCTTGCATTGCCATCCCCTTGATGGCCATATTGTTGCCTCCGATGTATACACATTCTGCTTATTGGCTTTGGGCAGCAGGTCTGTGTTCTATATCATGCAGGTTGCTCTGCTTATTAGATTTCTTGCCAAGCTGATCATGTATTTGATTCCATGTTTTCAGGATTTTATCTTTTAGCTAAGGTGGAAGAAGCGGCTGATAAGATGATATATGGATGGACTCATCATATTGTTAGTGGACACACTCTCAAGCATTTGTGTGCTGCAATGGTTCCTGTCTTCTTGACGCTTATGCTTGCAAAGAGGACGGTTGAAACGGAGAGGTATGCATATTTTTCGTTTATGCTTAAACAATTCTTGACTTACAAGTGGGTTTGCGAATAACTCCGCTTTCTATTTAGAATAATCTTGATATTGAGAAATCTTCACTAAAAAGAGGGAATTAATAGGCGGGACATAGATTCAAAATCTAGTCAGTTGCTCACTGATATTAAGTGATTGAAGTTAATTTAATTTCAGCCATGAAAGGATTGAAGATGAACTTTTTTATTTCTTCGACTGGAAAACAAGACTTTGAAATGCCTGGATTAGAAGCTTTGGGAAATAATTGTTTGGTTCCTGATAGGAAAGCCACTTTGTGCATCTGCTCTTATGTTTTCAAAAAAATCGCTAGTGCTTGAAACTTTTTCCATAATTACGGTAGCTTTCTTTTGGAACAACTTGTATTTAAGAATTAAAAAGGGCATCTAAACTGTGGAAATTATAGCTTGGCAATGAAATTAATGTGAAATGGTTTTACTCATGCATAATTCACATGATGCCAATCTGTAAGGAGCCATATGGTCAATTTATGATGATTTGAATTTTGCTTTGTTTAATAATAATCATCATCATCATCATCACAGTCTTTGTCTGTTCAATGGTGATTGTTTAAAATAATTGGTTTTTTGGACTTCAAGGAAATGATTTGCTTAATGTAAGCAGCATAGATGATAGATCTTTCTTGAGAAGGTTAAATCTTGATTTGATTCTTTAATACTAATAGTACATGAGCTGTTTATGTTTGTTTACATGACTTGAACTTGTCTAATAACTAAGATGAGTGGTGTCTCAGCTTCAGGATAATCATTACATACACTTACTGCCCCCTAGTAGAATTGTTTTGTGTTTAAAGAGAATCATATCGATGTTACATTAAAATTTGATGTGCATGTGTTATTGATCCTTTGATGCAGGAAAAGTCTACTAAAAACATGGAAGATTTCATGGACCAAGGTGAAAGAAAATGGAAATGAGTTGAAAGTCGAGAGTTGCACTTGTACATACTCGAGTGTTCCGATTGAGGAATCTGATAGTCAGGTTGCTGTACCAGCTTCTTCAGTTTAACAAACCAAAAGCAATTGTAGACAAGTAGAAAAATAAAAGAAAAAAGTTACTACAAATTTGTTCTTGTTTATCAGCAAAAGAACTTGTAGGATTTGTACTTTTATGCTGGGGAAATTTGTATAAGCGGGTTGAAATTATAATTCTTACAGTAGGAGATGTTACAATCTATGATATACATTTATCCAAGATCATATTAAATGTGATACAAGTTCATGATAGATGCAGTGAGGAATTTCTCAAGAATGGTGTGGAAGGGTTTGTCTAGATTATGACCCCTGAATTTAACGGGAAATTTAATGTAGTCCGGTGTAATGAAAGCTTTGCCTTTGCTTGTTAATATTAGTATGGGCTCTCGATAAATAGGTCCCTATTCTCTTGAATCCTATTCCTATATGTGGAGATCCAAAGGCTTAAAATGCTTCAAGGAATATAGCATGTGAGTGGAGATTCGAACCCATTATCTTCTGCTTTGCAGAGGCTCACAATGGGGAATCTTGTCAATTGTCATCCATCTAAGCTTTAATATGTGCATTGGGGCAGGAGCATCCGAGCATGAGTGAGAGTTTTCACAGTGCAACCAAAGTAGCAGCATCGTACAGGTTTTGGGGTTATAATGAATTCTGATCTCACGTTAATATTTTTATCATTCACCACTCAAACAACGGGGGTGGTGGCGCAGTTGGCTAGCGCGTAGGTCTCATAGCTTCTGAGTTATCCTGAGGTCGAGAGTTCGAGCCTCTCTCTCCCCAACTATTTTTTTTATTATCGACTCTTTTTTGTCATATTTAGGGAACTGACTCAAACAGAACACGGCCAAAAAAAGGTTTGATTAATTGGTTTGCGTTTGAATTTTTATACTTGCCCGTATTGCCAAATGCATTGTGTGGTGCATCAAGCCAAGTCATGAAAGATTGCTAAGAGTTCCCATTGCCGGGAACAGAGTAGATCAAAACTAAAAGCCTGGAATAAAACTCCGTTGACTCTTTAATTAATAAGGCGCGAACGATACTAATCTGCAATCACCAGTAGTCCCCACTTGAACATTCCCCAAGTTTGAAGTGAGGAAACCGATTCACATTTCTCAGAGTTATCACCCACTCATACATTACAATGCTTCCTCACTTGGTATAGCAGAAAATACATATAGCAAAAATGTGAACGTCTCATTAAATGTGCAGTCACACAAGGGAAGTTGAGATTAAAAAAAATTAGATTATTAAATTTGAGATGGGAGTAACACCAATTGAAGATAAAAGTTTCAAGAAAACCATTTATGATGGTAAGAAACATAGAGATAATTGAAAGAATGTGTACACGAGAGTAGGAAGTAAAGAGGAATGCCTAATTTAATGACATAAAGAGGGGGGAGGGAGGGAATAAAGCCTTTCGTAAAGAAAGGCATTTGCAGAAAATCTTTTGATATTTACACAATTTTTATTGGAGGAATAAAACCTTTCTTAAAGTAGCAAATTTGCAGAAAATCTGTTGACAATTACACAATTTTTATTGGATGTAGATACGAAGCTCTATAATCAAATTTCATGATCTTGATGTTCCTGCAAATCACATTTCACGTACAACACACTTGAAAATATTGAACATAGAAGCATGGCTTCAAAAGTTAACTGAAATCAACCAAGCTCGAGTTGAATTCCGCTGACCCAATGAAGTCCAAAAACAACAAACAAGGAAAATAAAGGTATTTAAACCCCAAATTCTCTCCCAGAACAAGTTGAGGATTTAGCACATTAGTTGTGATTTTTAACACTCAGCAGCTCAAAATTTGATTTTAGTAAGAACTAAGAAACTTCCCACAATAAAAGCAACTACAAAATTCATGCCATTGAAGGTTGTACCTGCTCTTCAGACAACATTCGGCTCCAGCTCAACCATTGAATGTCAATTATACGCAGTCAATCACCAACATTAGACTCCAATTCGACCATCGGAAGCAAAAGACCTAAGGAGTTGGTGTATTGTTGAAACTGCAGCCACAAAAATCATACACATTTATCTTCATCAAGTGGTAAAATCCAAACCGAAGTCAATATTTCAATTCATAACATTCAGATGCAGACTCAAGGGGGACATGTATTGCAGCAAACCTGTTCCATAACCTCTTCACATTTGCGAGCTAACTCATGCAGTTTAGCTTCTCCAGATTCTTTCACAAAATTAGTCCTCGCAGTAATGGCATCCACCTATTGGTTGAAGAAAAATAAACTAAAAAAATCAACAACTTGTGATTGATACAATCTGGTATACCAAACGAAGTAAAAAAAAAACAGAAAAAGGACCTCTGCTATTGCAGCTTCAACATTCCTTCGTCTTGCTTCCAGATTATGCCTCCTAGATTCCACCTCCAACTTCACGTTATTAAGTTCTGTGTTTGCCTCCTTGAACTTGAGGTTCCTTTCTTTTTCCAATTGTATTCTTAATTCATCCAGCTGTTCCACTACAAGCGGTAACAAGTAGCAACAATAAAAGTTCTGGAGAACTTAGATATCAAAGCATTCTCATATTAGATAGATAAGAACTCGAGGTAGATACAGAAAATCTACCTTTTGCTTGTCGTTCAACTAGTTTGGCATCCAATGACTTATCCAACACTACATCATCACTCAACTTGGCCTTTAAAGCCTTGTAATCTTTTTCAATGGATTTAGCAGAGTTTACCTGTAAATAGTGTCAATGTGATTGGCAATGAAGACCTTTATTGCAAGTGAAAATACACCGTTACTCAAAGCCACCTTACAAGAGAACATCATATGACCTTTCACAGATCTGTAAACTAATATTCAATGTATAAAGTCTATAAAAGCCCAATATAATCCGCCAAAAAGAACAAGAAAGATCAACGATGAAGCATTGAAACTTCACTAAGCAATAACAGACCACAAGATTATGAGTAGTACCTGTTCTTGTATGCTCTGCATCAGGGCAAAGTGCTTTGACATCTTATTGAAAGCCTGCGGGATGCAGAACAAGATACCATAAATTTAAATACATTTGCAATAGATCACGTCTTAAGTTGCCTAGCTTGTAAGATTATCATATATTCGTATATAAGTTTGTTCATTCCCAAAATATCTTGGACTAAAATGTTTTTTTCTTTTTTTCTTCTATTTTATACTTTTGAAGAGTGCCGGAATAACACAGATAATTGCAAGAAAAAATATTCAAAGAAAGTAACTGTGTTAGCCAAGTCAGCATGCCAGCGAATGATAATGTAAGTTAGCATAACACTTCATCAAAAATTACCTTCAAGTACACCTCAAGAATGGCATTTCTTTCTTGAAAAGACTGCATTGCTGATCTCTCATAATTCTTGGCACCCTCCCGTACTGATTTTTTCTCCTCTAAAGCCCTCTTTCAGAATAAACATGTAAAACAGCATATACAGATCAAAACTTGAAATCGGAGCACTTCATTCTTCACTCAAAATAATAAAGAGAAAAACTAGCAAGAGCCCTTTTTCAGTATAAATATATAAAACAACATTTAGAGATCAATAATCAAAATCTCCACTCAAATAAAATAACATGAGAAAACTACCAAAAATAAGAAGCAAATGCAAAGGTATCAACAAGCACAGCTTAGCTGTAATTAGTGCCTGAAAACTCCCTTGATGTGCCAGCTCCGTGTTTTGCCAAGGTCAAGAGTGCTGTAGGGGGACTCTTTATGCACATATCCATTTGCCTCTCCCACTCTTACAAAATGGTAAAATCAGAGGTGGATGCTTTTCAACAGATGTATGATTCAATTTTTTAGTGGAAATTAAATTCAATACTACCAATAGAGGATAATTTTTAGGACAAAAAGATAACAAGCCCACCTATAATTCAACTGAAAATTCTGTTTATTGTGCACGAATATCAGTTCAAAAATATTAACAAGTATGCAGTTCAAGTGCGGAAGTGCCAGAGAGGAGGTCCTCGTTCACAAAGGGGCAGGTTCAAATCTAGCCAAGAGCACCACCAAAATACTTTCATTGAAAAATAAAAAATAAAAAAAAAGATTCAATCTTAAAGACTTCTTGGGATCTGTCATTTGATTTTGGGTGTACTTTTCTTCACATCTAAGTTTGCAAGCAATGACAAAGGAACTTGCTCACTCACTGTTCAACAAATGCTAAACAAGTGGATGACCTGATAGAAAGAGGATTCAATTAGAGACTATAAAGTCTTTCAAGATTGCTAATTAAATTTTGAATCACTGAATTTTTCAACAATTTTGCAAAAGAAATATCGGATTCGGTTTAAGGTGACATCACATGAATCATCAAAAAGATTGAAAAGGCCCAGTTGGTAATATATTGGGTAAATGTTTAGATCCCAAAAACGGTGTCAAGCACCATCCTATTACAACTTATCATGTACAGATTTCAGTGTTGGTGCATAATGCTACATCAGTATCAGGGTGTCATTTTTTCTTTTTCTAAATGACGATTAATGAGGTATCTATCCAAGGCAGGTCTAAATTGAACCTAACCTACAAATTAAACTTTGAACATTTAATGACAATCAACTGTGAAATTCCAGTATCACTTAAACCCAGGGTACACAAAAAATGGTTAAAACCCAGGATTTTCGAGTTTGCAGCTGGCCCTAGTCTTCCTTTCTCTTTTACTGGGCTACACAATACTCAGGTTAACGGCTACACCATATGAGGCAACATGACAAGAGGCTAAAAACATAACATCAAAAGGGACCAACTAGGCCATTAAAAAAAAGGACCAACAAGTCTTGAAGTGCATTGAAGTTTCTGATATTCCACCCAGAAAGTTACCAGTCCCAGATAAGCCTTTTGCTTCCCACCATGCATGTCAAAGACCATTAGTTACGCCTAAGGCTAGTTATAATATTTTGGTTGGAGTTTGCTCAATCAATAACCCTACATCAGTACAGGCACCATGGTCCTCTTGCGCAAGTTTGCCAAAGCAGCAGCCAGCTTATTGTAGGACAGCAGTCCATCAATGGCTACAGGATTCACAAGCGATAAATCGTATGTTTAGATGAACCAGACAGATGTAACACCAACCAATAGCGCAAAAGTGATTGGCATCAAGTAAATTTTCCAAAATCTTTCATAACATTGCTTTATACAATATTTGTAAGCTTAGATGAACCAGACAGATGCGACACCAACCAATTTTAGCTAACAACTTTACTTGAGATATAATTAACAACATGTTAATCTCTCTGAATAATCAGGATTCCATGACCACAATAAAACTTACCTGCAACTTATCTGGTGATTGAACAATTTTGGAATGCAAATTTGCATTTTCTTGCACACTCTGCACCAGCTCAAACTCAGCTTTAGAAATCTGGAAAAATAAAAGTAAAAATAAACTTAGCATACATAATAAACTACCCAACCCACGTGATGAGACTATAATAGTATATATTACAGGGCCCAATCCACTTTCCAAAACTAAAGCATATTTCACGATAGAGGGTACATCAATGACCTTATATTGAAGTATGAACAGGCAAGAATAACCAAAAAAATGAACAAGAACATAATAAACTAAGTAAATAGCTTATACTGGACAGACTATTTTTTGTCACTCCAGGAAGCTACAAACAACAGATACCAGAGGAAGATTTTGATTATAAGAAAGATAAACAACAGGTACATTAGGATAATAACAAGCAAGCTGAATTGTCCATATTAGGGACCTTCTCACTCATTTCTCCAGTTTTATCCTTCAACTTCCTAAAAGAAGCTCTAAGTGACATCTGATGACTGTTAAGGCCTGCAATGGTTTGATGCAATTCTTTAACTTTAGCATCAATGTCCTGAACAAATGGTAACTCCCTCTCTCTTGCCTCGTAATAGCTTGAAATATCTGCATTTAGCTGCAAACATCATTGAAAATTGATGCTCAGTTGACAACTCCCATCATCATCAAAGCTTGTGCAAACAGTTTGGGGATAGCCATGATGCTCAGTTGACAATGTCAAAAATTTCTTCAGATACCTGGGAAATCTTGGCCTCCCACTCTTTGCGCTGCTCATCAAGAAGGGTCAATTCCTCTGCAATTGGCCTCAGGTCATTCATTTTCGAGTCCCTGCGTTTGACAAAGCTCATTACAAACTAATAACTAAAAAAATCCATTCCGCAGAGATCTGAATTAAATTGCTACATTTTTTTTTCTTCAATAAAACTAATAGAGTTCCAAATAGAGACCAAGATAATAGAGAATCCTTCTCGTTAGTGCTGATAGACAATTCAATCCCGTAAATGCATGTTGGTCAATTTCTTAATTACCTAACAGAATTCCAAAAAAGTCACCCAAAACACACGATCCATATAACACAAAACCGTTACGCTCACTATCAATGAAAAAGTTTTTGTCTATACAGCTATGTTCCCATAATTCCAATCAGATCTCCATGCAGTGGCAAATAACCGGCACCACTACCCCTAAACTTAATGCGGAGAAGTGCCCAAGTTGAGGGAGCTTACTTGTAAAGACAGAAATTGAGAATTGCACTCAAGAAAAGGTCGGTGTTGTTTGCATCAGGCCTTATCAAATCTTTCAGGGTAAATGTCACTGGGCAATCAACTGAGGACACCACCTCTTTTATCCTGTTGCATAGATTCATAACCCGGACTGAGTCTACATGGAAGTCTGGGTTCTCAAGCTGCTCCAGAGCTGCAAACTCAACTTGCCCTTGATCTTCTCTGCAGAAGCCACAAATCCAACACATCAAAAAAAAATTAGATAATCTAAAAGTTCGCACAAGGTACCTAGGCATTTTCTATTCCATTACTTACTTCCCCCATTACTATCTAAACAATGAGGACAGATGGTGTAAAAACAAAGGGAAAAGAAAACCTTAATGCCTGATGTACGTTAAATCCTATAACAATGAACCATATATGTTAACTTTATTTCGAGGAAGAGGGAAAAATAAACACAACAAAGAAGGTCTGCAACTAATTGACAGCTCTGTAGCCTCATCTGGTGTTTTTTCCAAAAAAAATGTCCGAAAAGTTCTTATAAGAGAAATATGCTTGTTCTACAAACGTTGTATAAATTCGTAGCATTCAAGGATCTGTAGGGAACAAAACCGAGAATTAGGGTTTCTGAGAAGAGAAACGCGTACTCATGGAGAATGTCGAGGTAGATCAAAAGCCGGGTATAAAGATCCGAAACGAAATCCGAGCTCGGGTTCTTGAGATCATTCTCTGTGATTTTTGCAACCTGTGACTCCCTCAGTATCATCACTATCTCCGTGCGCGATAGCTTCGGGTATTCAAACTTTGACATCGCCTTAAATTCACACTCACGGACACCACCTTAGGGATCCCGCTCTACGTGAGTAGTCCAGTAGAAGAGAAAATTGTTTCACAAATGTAGAATTTCCTCTTTTCTCGAACTTTCTCGGCTACCAAACGAGACCCAGGGAAAGGAGAGCTGGTTAGTTTCGAAAATCGGAAGAGAGAGAAGTTGAGTCCCAAAAATTTCCCGCCCAAAAGCATTTATGAGATGTCCTTTTAGATATGTAAAGTGGGCCGGCTCCGCAGGCATGGCCTACTAGCAGCCCGAGCTTGGAACGGGCCGGCCTGCAAACATAAAAACATATGCCTGACCCCTATAGTCCTTCGGGCTGTACCTAGCGGGTAGGGCAGGCCCGAATACTGAAATTTGACATAAGAGCAAAATGCCCCCTGCAACAGTTACAAAACGACTAGTTTTTAGGGTATTTATGGATGTCATGTGGACTAAAATGTCCTCGTAAAATATTTGTTTATAGTTGTTATCAAGGGTGTTTTAGTCTTTTAATGTTATTTAAATTTTCTTTAGATGAGTTAATAAAATTGCGCCCAAAACTACTCTAGAATCTAGATGCAGTGCAGACCACCTGTCGTGGATTATTTATTAAGCACAATAACTTTCTTTAATTTCTTTATTTCTGAAGGGAAAAAAAATTTACTCTTATAATCTGCCTAGAATAAAAAGGCATCAACTAATCAACAATATGTGATTTGTTTTGAAGAACAACTGTTACCTTCTTGTTAATTAGAAACTTGACTATTGTTTAAATGCTCAACTGTACAACTTGCTGAGACCTCTACGGTTGCTTGCTGGATACCACACCACGGTATTGATAGGAATCACTGCAAATCATCACTTGAAATGTTGCATTGCTACCACACAGAGATGTAAAGAAAATGGCAAGGACAAGGACCAGTTTTCCTCTCACCCAACATTCCCTTATAGATCATTGTACAGATATAATATAACTTTATTTCAAAATAAAGATCAACCAATACATACATCAACTGACTCCAAGTTCTGCCTTCTTGATGCAACGATTTGCCTGTGTTCATCTGTATATTACCTGCCATTGATCCTCTCAATAACAGTTATAAGGCCCTGAGTGCCAAGCTTGCCATCCCCATTGGCCACCATTGCAGAGAAGAGCTGCTTACACAAGGCAGCGCCAGGCAACACCACAAGCCTTTCATCTTCACTCTCTTCCACCATATCCACACCCATACCCATATCTTTGACCATGTACTCTGCAAACCCACCAGGCCTAAAGTCCCTCCCAATCATCCTCTCCCCATATAACTCCATTACCATTGATCCCGCCGCTCCACCCCTCACTGCCTCAACAAATTTGTTCACGTCCAATCCAGCCCGCTCTGCGAACACCAACCCTTCACTCAACCCCAATAAATTAGCTCCCACCACGATTTGGTTCCCTATCTTGCAACTCTGCCCACACCCTGCCGGACCCATATGCGTGGCCTTGCCCATAACATCAAATAATGGTCCTAACCACTTCACAACTCCAGCATCACCGCCAGCGAAAATCGCCAATTTCCCATCTCGCGCGCCTATGTCCGCGCCTGATACTGGCGCGTCAACTGCCCAACACTCTTTGGCCACTGCAGCATCGAAGATCTCGCGCGCAAGGGCAGGATGGCTGCTCGTATGGTCAACGACAACGCAGCCGGGATTCAGGCCGGAAAGAACACCGTCGGGGCCGAGAACAATTTGTCGAACATCTGATGGGTGTCCTAGCATGGTGAAGACAACGTGGCTAGATCTGGCTACGGATTGTGGGGAATCGGCGAGATGGGCTCCCAAAGATTGAAGATAGGAGGCCTTGGAGGGAGTGCGGGCGTAGACAGTGAGGGAATATCCAGCGGAGAGAAGGCGCGAGGCCATAGCAGCGCCCATGACGCCTATGCCAATCCATCCGATTCGTGTTCGCGCGGAAGTGATCGGAGTTGGGTAGGCAGTGTCCATATCTGCGAAGGGCCTAAGTTGATTGGACCGTGGAGGGTGGGTTTAGCCAACCTAGGGAGTGAAGTAGTTCACCGATGTACTCGACTGCTATATCTAGATCCCAAAAATATGAAAAGCTGCCTATATCGAAGAACCAGTTAGGGGAACACGGCATCGTTCGTTCACATTTCTTTGCCCTCTCTTCATTCCAACCAGCAAGAAAAATGCAAGGCCTGATGGGCCAAGATGGGTCGGAACTAGTCAAGCCCAAGCCCAAGCCCAATTTCCATCATTGAAAAATCGCAAGATGGTTCCTCAGTAGAAAACTCATCTCTCTCTCCTCAATTGGTTAATGATCGAGGGAAGTTTCTCAAATGGTAGATATTTCACACAATACAAAAGCAATCATAGAAACACCCATAAAGCGAGTGACGAAATCACATCAATCCCAGTATATATACAAAAGAAATTTTGTAGTCATGCACGCCCCTCAAGTGGCCAAGGAAATCTCACCAGTCGTCAATCCATGACTAAGTTTGTGAGTCCTGGGCCTACGAGTGAAGTAGATATCAGTCTTTCAAAATAATTGCAAACCACTTCAATCTGGTTGTATACCATAGGCCAAGGAGGTTTGAAGACTGGTAGCGACAACCTGAAATGACTGGAATTTGGCATGGATATATAGAATTATAGATCGATCGCGAAAGAAAGCTCTTGGATCCATCTATTGCGAGCGAGATTCAAAGATAGCAATCGTCTCTAAATATTGGCCACAATTATTGACACTAATCCGTACAAATTGATGTGTACATTTTGACAAAAACCCCTTTTGGAGTGTTTGAGAGCTGATGGCAGCCACCGAAGATATATATTGGTTTAGTGTTTGATTTGAATTGATGGTGTATCTAAAACAGAGACATGTACGCGGCATACAGTTCTTGGCTTTTCATTTTAACAAAACTCTTTTCTTGTTTAGGGTGTTAACTTGCAAAGAAAACATTTTCATGAGTTATGGGGTTTGCAGGATATAATTATAAATCTAAGGCCTCTCAGAGCAAAATAGGTGCACATACCCAATTACACTACGATAGCACAAGAGATATGGATCAAATACGCCATTAATCCCATGTATTACAGTCTCACAGGCCTCATTGGGCTCGACATGCCCAAAACACTCACGACTCCCATGTCAACTTGCCAAGAACACTCACGACTGTCATTCTGATCTCTTATCTTTGCAGGTTGTTGATCACCCAATAACAAATCATTAATAATAGATTCAACCGTCTAAATTCTAAAATGTTCAGGCGCTTTGATCTTTGGGGCCTTCAATTCTCCTTGCGTAGTAGAAGTCATAGTTGAAACAAATAATTTTTATATTCTCTTCAAAAATAAAATAAAATAGAATACCACCAAAGGGTCAAGACGGCAACGTATAGCGGAAATATTTGAACGTCTATGCTTTTCCCAATGCGATTAACGGACACAATCTCGCCACACTCTGCATTTACTTTCCTGACACCTGTATCCGCACAAGCTAAAGCGACGTCTGTCTTCTGTCGGGATATAGTATATATATGTGTGATTCACTCTCATTGGTTGGTGTGTACAATGAAACAAAAAGGTCCTTCCAAGTGTCTTTTCTGACTGGTGGTGATTTGTCAATGCTAACAGCAATCACAAGGAGCAACCAAATGGTGAATGCTCTATTGGGCGGTTGTGGGGGCTGCTGTGGTAATAACTACAGTGGCCCCGCTGTAGCCCTTGTTGGGGTTGGAAATATTTTTATTTTTATTTTAAAAAATTATATATGTGTAGTATTCGGAGTAAGGATTCTAACGACGTATTTTTTGTTTGAAATAAAAATCAATTTTAACATGAAAAATGTATAACAATTCTAAACCGTTGAATATAAACTCAAAACATTCGATGTTTCGATCGCGATCAATTAGATTTTTGTTTCGAACAAAAATATGTCGTTAGAATCGTTACTCCGAATACTACACATATATAATCTTTAGAAAATAAATAACATTTTTTTTCCCTCAAAAAGGCTACAGCGGGGGCTTCTGTAGTTATTACTACAGCAACCCCCTACATCTCCTATTGGGCCATCAATTTTTTTGGGGAATTGCAATCTGTCGGGTTTAATAGGGAATGGATGTGTGTCAATCACAATGGTGTAAATTTATTGACTTTCATTTTTGTGTAATAAAGGTGAGACCCAGTATTGAATTAAAAGTAAAAATGTGAGTGTGTGTGAGATGTGGGTCCCATTTTGGGTCACCATGTTGGCATTGCATGCTTCATGTTTGGGCAATTAAAATAAGCCAATAAATATGCATTGTCGGGGCATACAATTTTTTGATGGGTCAAGAAAATGTCACTTTTTTGCTCTCATGCCCAAGCAAATACACACTATTTTGAGTGCTCTTAATTTTTTATTGGAGACAACAAAATGAATTGAAAGACATGTTTTGCTAATGTGGTCGGACAACAAAATATATTGATACAATGATTTAAACTTATTGATTTAAAGATAAAAATGTGAGTGTGTGAATGGAATCTCTTTGATTATATGGAATTCCATTTTCTAAAACTAATTTAGCTCTCACTTTTTATATGATTGAATGGAATCTGGTAATCATATGGGAATTGCTTGATGTGAGGTTTAAAATTCGTTTTTACATAGGCACCTGGTATGCACGTGTGTTATTACCGTTAGTTTTAACCCCAGGGGTAACGGAGAGGACATATTTACTGGGTTTTTTTTTTTTTTGCCCTTTTTAAAACAAGGGTTGGGAAGCGGTAGGATATAGAACCAGAATGGATGGTTTTATGTCTATTACCGGTTCTTCCCCCCGAGTTGAGACCGATCATTCAGATAGATGGGGGTAAATTAATGAGCTCGGATATTAATGAGCTCTATAGAAGAGTTATCTATCGAAACAATACTCTTGCCGATCTATTAACAACAAGTCGATCTACGCCAGGGGAATTTGTAATGTGTCAAGAGAAATTGGTACAAGAAGCTGTGGATACACTTCTTGATAATGGCATCCGCGGCCAACCAATGAGGGATGGTCATAATAAGGTTTACAAGTCGTTTTCAGATGTAATTGAAGGCAAAGAAGGAAGATTTCGTGAGACTCTGCTTGGCAAACGGGTTGATTAGACTTAATGGGTGGGTGATCCTTTACACGTAAGGGAACATATTTACTGTTTCTCATTCTCTCTTATTTCATAAATAAAATATAGAAAAAGAAAATATCTGATTGGTTGGTTATCAGCTAGAAATCACCGACGACTCCTCGTGCAAGAACCGAAGCCGAGCCGTGTAAGATTTCCGACATATTTATTTTTTCTCTCTTATAATAATAATACCATGTATATATATTTACATATATATATATGGAGTATATATTAATTTGTTAAACTCGAAATTGAGAATTGTAGCAAGAACCCAAAAACTCGCGTGACAGTTGGGTGAAGGGTTTTTCTCGTGCACAGCTAGTCTGCTTCCCCTTCCACTTCTGCTCTCTCTGTAATAATGTCTCTCATTCTTTCAAAATTCGAAGCCTTCGATTTTCTTGCTAAAATATCATCCAACAACTCCGCTGAAATGTCTACTGAGCTGCAATTGAACCGTTTTAAGTCCAGCTTTTGAGCTCCCAAGTTCGTATCGGTTTTTGAATTATTGAAACTGTGGTTGTTGAGTTCGCCGTCTGTTTGGTTTTGGATTGATTATTTATGCAAAAGATCTATTAATTTGTCGAAATTGAATTCAATCGCCTCCTGGTGTTTTGAAGAATCCGAATCTTCAAGCGAGGTAATATTTATTTTTGAATTTGTTATGTTAATTTAAAATACGTGGTTTTCTTACCTGAAATTTACTTTTTAGATGTTGCTTTCCGTGAGCATTTTCATACAATTCTCGGTTTGTTTGACGAACAGTCATACTGATATACAGTGGATTAGATGCTTGTGAAACACTAAATGTTAAGCTGGTGTACAATGGTTAGATGGCAAGATGGATAGATTGTAATGCAGATGAGTTTTTTCCGTTATTTAAAAAAAAAAAACTATTATTTGCTGAGAAGCCAGTGCACTGTTTGAAATGTTCTGTTATATGTGAGTTATGGATGCCTTCAATTCAATGGGGTCTGAAGCAGATTTTAACATGCAAATCTATAAATTTCATGGTACCATATCTGGGTCTTTTGTAGTCCTTTAAAGAAATTCGTGCTTCATGTCTGTCTGTTCCATTAGGAAGTTCAAAAGATATTCTGCTGCTGACAACGTATGGTAAATAAACTAAGGATCATGTTCAGTAGAATTATTGCTATCAGCAATGTGCTTGCTGTTTTTTAGGTAGGAGAATAATAGTAGAATTTATGGTCATAGTGAATCTTCCAACGGTATTAGTAGTATCTAACTTTGGAAAATGCAAGTTTGAATTCTTCTAAAAATAATAAACTAATTCGTTAAATTTGTGAAATACCGACGACCCGTATCTCGTCAATGCTTGTGTGTGCTAATGTTGCAATTTCGAAGCATGGTAGAGGCAAATTTCTAAGTGACTAAATATATTCATCTGGAGATCAGTATATTGTTGTCTCTTTTATACATAAAGGGGAATTGAGCTAACAATCTTGCTGATAAGTATTAGTTAGACTATTTTTCTTGTGGCATGCACCAATCTGCTCAACCTTCTCACAAGCGAAGAAAAGGAAATCTAGTAATTTTCCCAAGACGTATTTAGTTAGGAGAGTCTTTGGTTTTGCATGGTTCGAAGTTTATAATTCATCTTAGTATCTTGCTATGTAAAAAGTAGATCTGCTTACAATATGCTTGTTCAAGTGCTCCACCTTATCATCTAGTAACTACTTTTGTTTTTCTCCTTAAAGAAATAAAATAGTGCTATTTATTGGTACCTTATTATGAATGCAAGTATTTACCATAGTGAATTACATGACTGCAGCTGCAGCCTTGGAACATCCAAGTTAAACAAGGAGATGCCAGCACCAACCTATTTGGAATGACGACCTTACAGGTTCTCTGGCTGTTTTATGTGTTTTAATCATGATATTGTGGAGTCTTCTGATATTTCTCTTCTTGCCAATGCTCAAAATGTTGGTTAATTTAAATTGTGCGTTTCCATTTATCTTGGCTGTTGCAACAATGAAACTTGACTTTGCTACGTGTGCTTTTACAATCTCTCATCCCGACTCCTCTAGCATATTGATGCAGGCCAATTCCACATCTTGTGTGCAGTGTTGAGAAGTGGTCATTGCTTGTATACATTGTTTTTCTTCCCCACTACTAATCCACACATGCAAATGCATATTTTAAGATTTCTTTCCTTTCTATAGGCCTTCCTGTATCATTCCCAATGTTCCTGCACCGTTCCTTAGATTCACCTTTGACTTTTGTCTCCATTGGTTTTTTTCTTCTTCACATTTGAAAACCATCAACCAAAAATCAGAACTAAGATCTGTGGATACCTGTGCTGAAGAGAACTTTTAATGGATTCCAGAACACACAGGATATACAATCCTCGACCCAAGTTTCACACGAGTCCCCGAGTGAACGGCAGAACAATCATTCGGGAGAGCCTCCCTTGGAAGACTTTGGCTCTGTATCTGCTTCAAGCAATGATAACAGAAAGGTTTCACGCCAAGATATTGAACTTGTAAGACAACCTGTTCATTATGTTTGGTCCATGCGTGCATCTGTTTATTATTTTGTTTTCAATATTTTATGATCCTGAGAAAACTTACCTATTCAGTTTGTTTTTGTTGGCACAGGTCCAGAATTTAATAGAACGGTGCCTCCAACTGTATATGAATAGAGACGAGGTGGTCAAAACCCTTTTAACTCGTGCAAGGATTGACCCTGGATTTACGACTTTAGGTAAGCTTTTGGATATCTATAGTAATATGCATGTTACCAAAATTAGGATGCATATTGGAGTTTCTTTTTAAATTTATGACAGCGAAGTATAAATCTTGGTTGGTACCTTGAAACTTATGACCTTGACTTTGCCACAAGACTCCAACCTTTTGAAAGTGTATAATTGATTATTTCTGTCTTGTTTAACGTTTAAAATTCAGTGTTTAATTTCTTTTGTTGTATTCGTTCTCTTAGTTTGGCAGAAGTTGGAAGAAGAAAATGCAGATTTCTTCCGGGCCTATTACATAAGGCTGAAATTGAAAAAACAGATTGTTTTATTCAATCATTTGCTTGAGCATCAGTTTCATCTTATGAATTATCCCATGCCTGCAAAGGTTACCTTGGCTCCTATACAAAATGGGACTCATCCCATGCCCGGTACGTTAAGTAGATGTAGATTGACAAATGTTTTTGAGGTCATTTTACAGATTTTCTATGAGAATCCAATGGTTACTGTTAACTTTAACATATAGAACGCAAGTAGTATGCTTGATGTCATCAACACTATCTTAAATGACAGATACACACACGTAGAAATGTCTTGAATATATTGGTTCATTGCTTTCTTTTGCAATTTGCATAGAGTTGTGGTTCTTTGATCCTTATGTTCAGAGTCTTGGTATCAATTGAAAATACATTTAGTCGATGGTTCCTCCAAGGGTCGATGGTTGTGTGTTGATATGGAATTTTTATGTCCCTTTCACCATTATTCAATCCCACTAGTTTGCAATGCAGTTAACATGCCTATGGGATACCCTGTGCTACAACAACCTCCAGTTCCAGCTCCAGCCCAACCTCATATTGATTCCATGAGGTATGGAATATCAAGCTGTCATGTGGTTAATGGGGTTCCTGCCCCGGGAAATTTTCAATCCATTCGGATGAATTCTGGGAATGAGTGAGAAATTTTCTATCTCTGCCTCTGTATTAGACTCGTAGTTGTTAATTCCATGCACATCACTCATACATCCACTTTCATTGCCCCCTTTCAGTTCATTCCATGCATTTTTTTTTCGTTTGTATTTATTGATGTCTTATTTTTCTGCATTCTTTATATTTATTAATTGTTACTTTTGTCCCTGAATTAATTATTGCTTTCCAATGATATATCCACCTTCTATGTTATTGTTTTGGTTTATGGTCATGCTTCGAATGTATTTATCGCCAAAGATTATAGCACTCAACAATAGTCCTGTTAATTACTGTTTCCTTTCTGTGTTTTTGAAGCTCAATTTTTTTTCCTTTATGCTAAGGATAGATTTGTTTCTGTGGTCTTTCCCTTCAATTATGCTTTTTTTGTTCACAGTATGTTCTACTTATTTAGGATTGTTCGCCATTTAAATGAGTTTTAAGTTTGAGAAATATGAATCCGATTTTCCTTTTTCAAACTTCTCTCTCTCAAAAACATGCTAATGGCATATGCTTCTAGGATGATGATGGGTACAAGTGCAGCTGAAATAGCTCCTGTTGTTCCTCATAGCAGTGTTATGTCAGAAATGTCTGTGAGTCCTACGTCTGCCGCATCTAGTGGTCATTTCCCTTTCAGTGCATCAGACATGTCGGGAATTGGAGTTGACACTTCTGCTCTAGATACAACATTCACATCAGATGTGGGAAGTTCAGTAAGATTGCAGCTTGGACCTGACGGTGGGGCTGGAAACTCGAGAGATTCCCTCAGATCATTGGATCAAATTCCGTGGAATTTCAGCCTCTCAGATCTGACTGCAGATTTGTCAAATTTGGGAGGTAAGTTGTGGCTTAATTTTATTCTTATATACCAGTTTGATGTTTCAACATAAATATTGTTGCGAGTCAGCACCTTCGGCACCCACTACTCTCTCTCTCTCTCTAAATGTCTGTAGACCGAAAGGCATTTGATTTTGAAGTCATCCTTTTTTTTGGTTTTTACATTTATTTATGCTAATTTTGTTCGTCGCTGCCTTCTAGCTAGCCATTCTTCTGAGGAGTTTATTGTGATTTAATCTATGATTTCTGTTATGGAAATACTAGTTTGTCACACCCCGGATACATGGCAACGGTATAAAGTATAAACTGAAGTATTTTATTTTTGTCAAACATAGGGGTAAGTGGAAATTGAAGCCGTCCTTTTCTTTGTAAAAAGCAATCAATCACTATGGAGTTACTTGATACTGACATTTTTCCTCTCCTTAAATTTATTTTGTCCTATTGCTTTTGATAACTATGCATTAATCACAATTTTAGTATGAAAATTACAAATTATGCATCTTCAAATCCGTTTAAGCTCTTGCAATGTATGTAAACTCTGTAATGTACTGCTTGCATTAGCTCTTGCCACGTTTAGATCTTGATACAAAAGGTGCACACTGCTATTTCATGGCAGTTCGGTCAAGACCGACTCCATATATTTTATGCTACTCTCACTAAATATCTTTCTAGTGAAGTCGCTGATTGTTCTGCCATGAAATTGTTTCTGTGTAAACAGATTTAGGGGCCCTTGGAAATTATCCTGGTTCTCCCTTTCTGCCTTCAGATTCAGAAATTTTACTTGATTCTTCAGAGCCAGAGGATATGGGTAATGTGGATCTGTCATTTTACCTTTCCCACTTGACTGTTGAATTTTTTATGGAGGCATATGTATCCGAGCTATATCATTTGTTAAAAGATACTACAGCATCCAGTCAGAGAGAAGTAGAAATTCTTCATTATAGGGTAAATATATAATGGCTTGGATTTTTATTTTTATAATGATTGAAGCCTTAATCTCAATTATTGTAAGTGGACTGCAGTGAGCCCACTACATGGATACTTTTGCATAATGCAACCCTGTGGAAGCTACCCTCTATACTATGTTATCTCCTCTATAACTTTGCATCCTTATTTTTGTGGGTCTCCTCTCCCTGTCCTCTCCTTAACATCTCCTATCTGAATTTGCTCCTCCTTTTGTACCAGAGCATCTCTACATTGTACATGTTTATACCATTGATTGATCATATATGAACTGAAGTGGTTATTTGTACTTTTTTTCAGTGGAGGAGTATTTTGTTGACTCTGTCCCTGATCCACACTCTCAGTCAGACGAAGAGAAATCCTAGACAGTGGTATGCAGCACATATTTTCCATTCAAATTTTTTAGAACGAGGGTAGAATTATATGAATTAGACTATCATATCATCTGTAGCAGGCACTGTTAGTATTTTGAACAACTGAGCAGTCTCTTGTAATTTTCGAGCCAGCAGGAATGCAATATTTGCTCCTCTTTCTCGAGTAGACAGTCAACGATTCTATTATCGAACCTTGAGGTTCTTAATATGTATTACTAATAGTTGCTGGTATAATTACCCTGTTAATCCATGATGATGTAAGTTCGGAATGCTGTGCTCTCATTTTGGTAAGTAAACTCGTTTTGTGATATGGGTAAGTACTGTGAAAGCTCTAGTTTCTCTGAACTTGCTGCCAGTCATTTGGTTGTAATTGGTAGGTCACTGAAGAAGTCAACAATGTCCGTTTTTTGGATTCTATATTGTAAGATCGATGGTTACTCTTTGATCGAGTAATGAGTTGCAACTGTGATCACTAGGCACTCGCACTTTGTTGTTTTTCTTTTCAACAGATTTTTAAATTACCATGTTAACTTTTGAACTTGATGGATTTCACTCGAGGCGCAAGCACTTATGCCTTATGAATTATAGAGGCTTCCATGGTAAAAAATATTTCGTCAATTAAGGAAAGATAATGTCATTGGCTTATAAAGTTCTTTATGGAGCGATGAAAAAATTCAACAAAAAAGGGGTTAATAGAACATGTGGTCCTGAAAAATTGTTAGTGTTCAATTTGTTCCAAATTAATTATCTGGATTCCGGACAGATTTTGTCAATTTCGATGGGTCAACAACCTGTCTGCTGGGCCATGAATGACTTATTTTGGATTGCGTTGGTACAGAATGTGGGGCCCGTGAATTAGCTCGGCCCATAAAAGTGGGCCCAAATAGAATAGATTTGAAATTAGGGCTTCTATATTATTTTACTCCCAGATTTTAATTCTCTCTCGTCTGAAAGAATAGAAGATCTATAGATTAGATTTGATTTGATTATCCACACCTGCAGCTTCGCGATGGAGGCTTCGGATCGAAGGACAGTCCAGCTTTTCGTGAGACTCCTCAATAGTACGGTCCGTACCGTCCAGTTCCCGTCTCCAAGTGTTTACGGGGACGGCTTGAAACAGCGGATCTTCGAGATCACCAGAATTCCCGTTCACGCTCAGCGCCTCGTCTATGGAAATCACCAAGTCGATGATACCACTGTTATTTCGCAGTCCGACGGCACGGTCCATCTTCTGCTGCGTCTGCTGGGAGGCAAGGGAGGGTTTGGGTCGCTTTTGAGGGGCGCGGCTACCAAGGCCGGGCAGAAGAAGACGAACAATTTCGATGCCTGTAGAGACATGAGCGGAAGGAGGTTGAGGCACGTGAATGCAGAGAAGAGGCTCGAGGAGTGGAAGGCTGAGGAGGAGGAGAGGAGGCTGGAGAAGATGGCGGAGGAATTTCTCAAGAAGAAGGCCAAGAAAGGGAAAAGGGGGGCTGGAGATGGGGAGGCTGAGAAGTACGTGGAGAAGTATAGGGAACAATCTGCAAAATGCGTTGCAGTGGTTGAAGAATCTGTCAGGGAAGCTTTTGGAAATGGGAATGGGAAGCGCAAGGGGAAGTTGATGGCAGGAGGAGCGGAGGCAAAGAAGTTGAAGATTTGGTGAGTTTTCTTATATTTTTCTATTTTGTGGGTTTTCTCTGTGTGTTTGCTATTTTTCTTTACCTGTCTGATTCTATAGAGTTACCTTTGGTCCATGAGTTTGGATTTTTCTTTCAGTTGTTTAGAAATATGTATGAATGCTGGTTTTTTCGGTTGCTTAGGAATATTGTAAAAGAATGGAGATATGTGTGAATCTGTTTTTGGTACGTTTTGTATTATTATCCTTGTGTTTGGTGTCTACATCATGGAAAGAAGTAGAACATTGTGGTTTAACTTCATAGACACGATTAAACAAGCTAAAGATTCCGAGGATTGATTTAGAATTTGGCTTTTGGCCATCTATGTTTCCCTGTCTTTAGAGATTTTGAGCTGGATGGAGAGATGTATACAACATTTGGAACTTAAAGCCAATAATTTATGGATATCACTATGTTGAGACTTTGGCAAGTGTTTTGCATATTCCCCTCCCCTCCTCAATCTGGTTATTTATTTGGCCATTGTTTTGGTTGCTATGTGTTTCTGGGAATTACTAGAAGTTGGATGTTTGAAACTTATATGTGTAGGTTGTATCCTGTCTAGGTGTTTGCATGTTTGTATATTTTTTTATTCGTCAGACATTGGATTGACTGATAATTGAATTGGCTCATTTTCCTAGGATGGGGAAGAGAAAATTTGCTGAAAGTGACAGTGATGACATGGATAGTAATGATGATGATGATAATGAAAATGAGAAATCTGTTGTTTTAAATAATGGGATTCTTACGGAATCTAGTCGGGAGGCCGAGGGCAGTTCTGATTCCGTTACTGGTGGGAAACAGGATGGAGCAAGGTCAGGTGGAGGCTCTTGTGACAGTTCTGAGGAAGAGAACGAGACGGTTGTGCTGCAAATATCTGAATCTGGTGGATGCTCTGATATAAAAGATGTTACGTATGAAGAAAATGGTGTGGTTCTACCAGATGTCCATGGAAAGAAGGCAGTAACCTTCCCTTGTTCTGAAGCAGCTGATGTTTCTGATGCTGAATTAGTGCAGACTGGAGGGCCGAAGTCTAGTGCATGTGAATCCAAAAATATTGAGAAAGCAGATTGCCAAACACTAAAGGTTTTAATTTCAGAGAATGGAGAAGGTCTTCAAAGCAAACCGATTGATGCAGAAGTCAATGGTTTCAATGATTCTGAGTCAGTAGTTCCTGAAGAAACAGCTGCTGCACAATCAGAAGCGCCACTAAATTTTGACAAGTTCAATTCAGCGGCAGAAATGGAGGTATGTTTGATATTTCGGTTGCTCTGGTTTCTTTTTTTAATTTTGTTTGAATTTATATCAATGATTTCTTGGTAAGTATCTGATTATCAGTGGCTAGCTTTTTTGAATAAGGGACTTGGCTTCCTCTGGCCTTTTCCTGCTATTTCATTAGATAATATTCACTTTATTTTTGGATTTTACAATGAGTCATTTTCTCCCATGGTCCTACTGTTTTCCAAATGAAGTATAGACACTTGACGAGCTATTTGAGATATAATGATGTCAATCTGGCGTGCTGCAAACCAGATTATATGATGCAATAGCTTCTATAGAGCCAACTGACTAACATTATTGAAGCATGTGATAATTAGCAGTAAAAGATTTTGAGTCATATGATGTGATGGAAGTATGGAACATAGAGTGCATGTAGAGGTAGTAGGAATGTGAATTCTCATAGAAAGTAGTTTCTTGCTTATGAGTTATGACACTTGGAAGGAGAGGAACATCAGAATCTTTGAAGACAAAGAAACCTCTTTTGTTTACTTTATGGATAATTGCCTTGTTACTGGAAAAATGTTTTCTGGCAGTAATTTCTATGATAGAGTTAGCTTATCTATCTTGTAACTTGCTTGGTTTGCACCCTTTTGGTGCTCCTTATTAATAATATCCTTTTTTCGCATTGAAAAAAGGGGACATTTTCTGTGGTTAACCTTCGTTGAAACTGCCTATGAATGCATTAGTAAAGGGGGCAGATGCATATGTAGAGGCTGTGGGGTTAGTAATTACAGTGGAACATGTTATGTTTCACATGTGTCTCATTTGGTGAGTTTTTGTGTTCTAGAGTAAATTGTCATTCTTGCAAAGATGCTGTGTTATTCAGTTTTGGGGAAGATAGAATGTGTACAACTGTACCTATATACCTTACTTCATGGAATGGTATTAGGTGGACCAGACGCTATGTTTTCATTCTCTTGCGCCTGCTAAGAACTGATGTGTTTTTTTCTTATACTTGAGATTGGGCTTTTATCACCTAGAGCTCTTTTGCATATACAGGAGCATTACTTGTGAATGCTTGTCACTATTACGTTATTAGTATGCATGTTTTCAGGTGTTCGGTATTGTTTGCATTAACAACTCCGTTTCCCACTCTTTTATTATGATAGGCCTTGGGCATGGAAAGGTTGAAGTTGGAACTTCAGGGCCATGGGCTAAAATGTGGGGGTACTTTGCAAGAGCGTGCTGCTCGGCTTTTCTTGCTGAAATCTACTCCAATTGAGAAGCTTCCAAAGAAGCTACTCGCTAAGAAATGAGAGTGTAAGTGTACCAGTTTCATTTGACTTTCTTTTGTTAGAAAGGAATATGTTTCATCATAAAGGAACGCAGACAAGAGGAAATTGTATGCTTTTTATAAACTGTCTGTATATACTGTAGTTTGTGTTTGCCATGATAGTAATGCCAGTAAGTGCTGGGCATAGACTTAAATAATCAAACATATATATATATCAATAAGCCGCTTGCAATGTGCAATAGATGCTCTTTCTTCTCCTTCTGTGAAGGGTTTTTTTTTTTTCCCATGCAATTCGAATATGAAGTTTAAGTTTCAACTTTCAATGGCATGAACGCTGACTATCAACGTTCAATGTCATCAGGAAAGAACATATATACTATCAACACAACGGGAGGTTTGTGTATATGCAGATCTTGCAAGTTATTATTATCAATTCGTACTTAAACCTTTTGATTTCTTAGTGTCATTTCAATTCTAATACAAGAAAGAGAATGGAAAGTACAAGATCAGTTAATTCTAGTTCGTTCATGTAAATTCCTTTGTTGTAACCCTGTAGTCATAAGTTTGTAGAATGTATAGAAGATCAATCTGTTCGGTGAATTTTGTCGTTGCATCTAACACAACAAAGTTACTGTAATTGCATAAAAGAAAGCTATTATTTTTTACCATAATAACTGAGATTTGAGAAGATCTAGAGGAGCTGGTGTGAGATTCTAACTGAAACGATGTCTCCTTCAGTTCCAGAGCTCAGAGTATGGTACTTTACAAGAACTCCTGCTTCCAAAATGAGCAAAATATGCAGAAGGGATAGAGAAGAAAATATTATTAAGTCAATGAGGAATGCAGTGATTTACTCTTGGTAATATTTTACCTTCATTTTCTTGTAAATTGGTGGTTATTGCAACTGCATTGAAAGCGATAAGAGACTTGGGTTGCCAGTCATTGGGTTTCCCTGCCCATGACTTGAGATCGAAGATCGCTGCAAAATCATTTGAATCCCACATCAAATTTTTCTTGTATCTATTTTTATCTGGAAATCTATTCTGAGTCCAAGAAACCTTTCATACTACTTTCTTTGGACATAAAATCTGGCTGCTAAGTTGTGTAAAGCAATATCCTGGAAGTAGATATTGCTTCAGATTGGAAATAGGAAATCAAGATGGTAGGTGAGTCCCGATTATATCAAATCCAGGAGTGATATGAGCATCGGCCTAATGATACTTTTTAAGAAATCAAGGCATCCCCCGGTTACTCTTAATCCTTAAGCCTTATGATATCAACAATCATCTCGCGAAAAATCTCAAAAAATTTATTTTTACAAGTTGCATAGAAACATTTCGTTTACCTACGGCAGGATTAGAAGCAACATATGTTCAACCTTAATTTTGGACAACCCTCACAATGTTCTGATGCTATCTTGAAAACTCAAAAGGAATACTGAATTAGAAGCATGCAGGCTTTGACTTCACGGAGGTACAGCATATGCTATGGTAGTTATAGTGTACATTGTACCTAAATGATTGAAATGATGAAGAAAGTGAAGGATCAAGTGTTACCAGCTGTTGAAGATTCCTTGAGATGTTTGACATCAAAAATTGCCGCAGAAGCTTGGCCAACATTCTTTTCAATCTTATGAGATCCAATAAGATTGTACTCCCAGCTCCCATCTCGGTAGCCCTCTTTCAAGAAGAGCTCAATATGCCTTGCATCTAATGTCTGCATCGTTCCTACATAAGCGAGCAAGTTTTACTTAAAACTTGATTGCTATTCTCGCAAGTGCTGTAATCAAGATAAATGACAGTTATTCTCGCAGCACACAAAATGAACTCTGCATATTGTTTAGTTTGTCCTCTGATAAATTTGAACTCGTAGAAATGAGCAATAGCCTGAACAATTCATCAACAGAATGCCAATAAGATTTAAAGAAGTATGTCAATGATGAGAAAATACCAGCTAGGAACATCCTTGCCCCCCCTCCCCCAAAAAAAAAAACAAACTAAAAACACGAAGTAACGAAGTAAGTTTGTCAATCGTGAATTACCTCACGTCTTAAACCTAGGCTTTTGGTCATGCCATCTACTCCATAATGTTCTCATACAAATTATAATATTACTCTACAGTAGTTCTATTTAGTAAGTTAGCAGTCCAAATTATATGATCATACTCTGTTAATCATACTAAATCATATCTGGAAAGTTAAGGTAAGAAAGTACTCATAATTTAAACATTACAGCCTGCAGTAAGGTGATTGTTGCTCACCATCACAGGTATTTAGGTCGCAAACAGGGCATCGAACAAGCTGCAGGTCTGAAACATCAATAGTAGAGCAAATTAATGACAATCATCATAAAAGAACAATGCTAGAGTTGCCGAGTTTAATCAAAAGTACCAGCAATCCAAATCCCAGTTTTCATATTTTCCAACACGCATGACCCGAAGAATTCCAACATCTTCTCTATGGTCTTTTCTTTTGAGATTTTCAGCGGACCATTCAGATTCTTGGTCAGGAAGGCTACTCGTGAGTTGAGATAAAATGCACCAATTCGCATCCAATCTGATCATTGCATGAAGTGAAAATGCAGTGAATAAAACCATTAGTTCACAGTTCAAAATGCACTCAAGAATGTGTTCACTAACTAGTTTTGTATTTTTTAAAGTTACAAAGTATTTTTGGATATCAATGATAAATGATTTACAAGATCTTAGAATTTAATCATTTATTGCACAGTGTCTTATGATATTATTTGGGTTGATATCAGCAAACCATATGTTTGCATAACTACAAATAATTTTGCTTGTTGTTCACATCCGTGCACCTAGTTCATCAGAGATGGAACCAGTACTAGGCAATAACTTATAGCCTTAAGTAAATGTTGCTCCTGCAAACAAATACCAGATCTTAACATACATCTTATCGTAGCAGCAATCTAGCCTAACGGTTGATCTAGGGAACTTACCAATAAGCTTTTCCTGCTGGCGGAACATGTAAGCATGACTACCATCTGCGAAAGTTTAATTCACCAGTAAAACTTAATCAATAATCATTGTTTATAAAGCCAACTGGAACTTAGTTTAGAGCAATTCAAAGATGCAATTGACAAGTCAAAACGCAAATAAGGCCTGGTCATTACTGAAAGCTGAAGCGTAGAGCTTGCTCCACTTGAATTCCACGTGGCACGGAGCTGGGATCTGAAGATCACGCAAGCATGCGTACCTCCACACACTGTCGTGCATGATGAGGCGGTTGAACCATTTGTTTGTTGTTGCCAGCATCACCAGAGATTTTCCGTCCAGAAACTTTGCGATTTCCGTCCATAGATCTTCTTCGTACCTTTTTATTTGTTTGGCAGCCAAGAAATTGAAGATTTGAGCAGATTTACAATGAATACTATTATGATCATCTAAATTATCTAATGTTTTTATCATCAATTTTTTGTGGCATTCAAATTATTCAAATCTCTAATTGAGGTCATTTTCCTGAAATCCAAATATTTTCGGATTTCAAGAGAAATTCTCAGGTTTTTCTTTGAACAGAAACCGTTGAGGGAAATTCAAATATCTGAGAATTGCTTGCTAAATATTAAAAGTCAAATTCACATAAAATGCATCATGAATTTCATTCAGAATTCAAAAATCAAAAACAATAAACTAGAAATTCGCTTCTCCGAATTTTGAGAAAGCTTAGAAAATGCATCAGATTCGAAAATTTTCAGGTTTTCTCGCTTCTCCATTTTCTTATTGCCAAACAGAAACTTGAAAATTCACAGGAACAACATCAGACCTTCTTCAAAGCGATCTAACCAGTTCTGAGCAAAAACAGATGGCGTTCACGCCAAGAATTTCATAGTTATGTCATGACAAATCTAACCGCAGATTAGAAACTCGAGTTTAATATCAGGTAACATTCCGTGATTGAGGATCTTCTATTCCTTGATTACCAGAACGAGAAACATAATTGTGGAACTGCTTTCAGGAAAGAAGCAGAAAATCAATTTATAACTAAAAAACCAGAGCAACTTTGCAGTCATCCAAACTTCAATGGATCAAAGAGAACTCAAAACATTAAGATATTCGTTTTAGCATCGACTATCTTAAAATCTAACATCAACAAACACGAAGTAATCGTATGCTCCAAATTCGAATTTCGGAGTAACTAGCAATTTCAAATAAAGCTCAAATCAACTGAATCAAGATCACAATCGGACAGATTCAATTTCAAATTTCAAATCGCAGCAAAACTATAATAAGCAATCGATATGTATGCATAAACAATCACAAAGCAAAAAATCGATGAAGCGCATGCATGAATGTGTTGAAATTCAAATGTGAATACCAGTCGAAAGAGTGGCGAGTAGGAAAACTGCAGCAAGGAGAGGTGCAGCTGTTGATGGAGTTGCCTCTTCGAATTCTCTTCCTCATCTTCTCGCTCTGCGAATGATGTCGTTTTCGATATTCAGTCTCAGAAGCACTCAGTCTTGGTATACTCATTGACGCGCCAATATTTCTGATTTAAAACTGCTTTTAATCTGAGTGGGAGATCGATGGAGGGCAATTCCTCTTTCCAGATTTATCCCTACCGTTTAAGGTTAACTACGAAATTTGCCACCCGCTGTGTTCTTCTTTATTCCCTCGTATTATTCCCTCGTATTAGCAATGACATGAACGTTTCATCATTTAAACATGTATGTACTCAAAGTTCGAATCTAATAAAAAATATATTTCTCAGCAGGTCCCGAGAAACATAAAAAAAAAACTTTTTTTCCATAATATATATATTTTTTTTTTCTAGGAAGAGCTGCTGTCCATGTCCAGCAATATAAAATCCAGCCCAAACAAAACAAGTACAACCTGTATTAACAAATGGTGGTTGCCTGAATTTGAGAGAACCAGAGGAAAAATTACAAAGCGCCAGTATTAATATCTATATCATCAATTTATTAAAAAAAATGACAAAAATACTGTTTTGTAAATTTACATTATTGAGATTCAAAAAAAAATACAGAATATACCGAGAATTAAAAAGAAATTTCGCAAGGATGAGATGATATGACTTAGTTCAAAAATTTCCTGCAATTGGGAGCTGTACATAAGCAATGGACTTTCAAATCATCATGCTCATCGGGATCAAACAAGTAGTCATACCTGTCAAATACAAATTAAACATGCTTAGCAAATAGAACATGAAATACTTTATTTGACTAAAATAAATCAATACGAGTGCCTAGAATGCGACAGATGCGCCTTGTAAAACCAAGCTAAGAGGTCATACGTTAGCTCTTCACCAGCACACACATTGGCTTTCGCAATGAGAACTATCCTGCTCTCGTTCCCCACGCTCATGATTCTTGCGTAGCAGTTGGGCATGCACTGCAGATAGGTTAAATGTGTTAGAACAAACATGAATTGAACCAATAAAACTTGGATGAGTACATTGGCTCTGGTCAAACATTGCATTGCAAGTCCAGAAATCTAAATCCATGTTCCATTCCCTCCAAACTCAAACAAATCCAAGACTATACTTCACTCAAAAGTACTAATAGTTCGTTTGGCATTACTGGTACTGATTGAAAACTGTTACGGAAGCTGCTAATAAACATGCTATCAGAAATGTGTTTATCACTTCATATCATTTTGTTTTTGTTGAAAGGAGTAAGGTAATTGGTAAATATATTTAAATGACTAGCAAGAATTACAAAAGTAGACATGTATACTAAAATATACATTGGTGTGATAAAAATGTTATTGTAAACCGGCAATTATATTTTAGCAATAAGCAAAAATTAACTTTTGTGAACACTACTCTATCTGCTTCTAAAAACACCAAGAAAAACATTTATGCCAGAGGTTTAACAAATTGTCTAGGCTAGGGGGGAGAGTAACATGGAATGAAGGATAAGAAAGCTACAAAAGGGTTGCAGACTTGCAGTAAACTTTAATTTCTATAATTGTGACTTACCGAATGGTTAATCAACCGTGCTATATTCCCCTTGTTTGTGGCATCAATCACAACTTCCTCACTAATCTTGAATAGCTACATAAAACATTGAATAGCATTAAGGAGATGGCAGTAATCATCACCACAACTGCCTAAAAGCAAGGTGCAGAAGCGATACTTATCAAAGACAAGGTTGATATTCTCACAATGCCAACAATTCTAAAGTCACCAAAACAAAGCTTTAGAGAGGTGAAAATTACAAATGGCTGGAAAACTAACATAATCAGGTACAGATACACTCTTTTATTTCAAATGACTAGAATTGTATTAAATCACCAAGGGGGTGCAACTCTGGATATTATGAGGCAGGGAACCCAAACACAAGACACTAATTTGCCATGCTTACCCTAAGAAGGAGAAAGAATAAACTTCAGAATTCTCTGGCAAACAAATAATCTATTGACAATGCTTCTCTTTAACAGAGGAAGAGAGGTAAGAAGGAAGGGAGGCAGTTTCTCAGTAATGTAACCAACCTAAGACTCACAGAGCAATTTCATGATGATAACGGTAAGAAATTTAGGTTGTTTCACAAGGTATTGCCAAACAAACAGATACAAACAAAGGAACAACATAAAATAAACTTACATAGCAATCTTTGCCCTCTAAGTGGTATCGAGCCTCTCTTAGATCTGCAACACTACGTCTCACCTTCTCACCACGATATTCAACAACCTGGAAAGCAAATTGAGCCAGTAAACTCTCAGCAGTAATATGTATGCAAAAAGAAGGGGGAGAAAGGAAACTTGTAAAAGCGGTATAACTTATACGCCATGTATGATACTTAATCCTTAAGAGAATTAAAGACATGCTAAGTAAGCACCATTTCTCCTTCCTGAATGTTTCTGCGTGCAAAGAGGCCCCATCCATGTATACCAGATTTACCAAAACAAATCCGACGATTTTCAGTTTTCTGAATGCACAAGTACATCTTAAATGAATTAGAACTTATAGTAAGTAGTCAGTAACTATAACACATGGAAAATGCCGGCTTCACCTGTAAATGATGAAGTCTCTCTTTGAATGAAGAGAAAACAGTTGAATCTTCTGTTTCCTGTCACAGAGGAGTAGCCATAATGAAAACTGATCCGTCACAGTGACAAACCAAAAAAGAAAGTAAAGTTGTCCCACCCAACGGAAATTATCTTCATCTCAGAGCATGTGAAATATTTCTGCATTAACTGCATTAACAAAATGAACATTACCTTATATGCGCTCAAACTACTCAATTCACTCAGCGAGTGATGGATTGGCCCTGACAATCGATGGAATATTGCCTCCCTTTCATCCCTCTGGTAAAATGTAAGATTTTTAAAGATCCAAAAAAAATACAGAATTATTCATGTATTGTTGGTGGTGGGTTAACTAAAAAGCCTGCATGAAGAATGAAATCCAAGTTTTGAAGGAAGCAAACAATACGCACAGAGAAAAGGGACAACAATTCACATATATAACTTAAAATATTGCCAAATAAGTTTTTGGATAATGTAGATTACCTTATTGATTGATCTTTTAAAAATATGGCATCTTGCCGCAGAGAGAGGCTCAAAATCATTAGTTTCTGAGGTTGAGGGTTCAGAAAGTTCCATTCGCTTAGATGAAACCAACCTTGAACCCCTGAAGCACCCACTATGGTTCTGAAGCATGCTTCTGGGAGCAAAAACCACCCCTGAAGGAGTATGCACAACTACAACATTATCTGGGCTTGGCTTCCTTCATTGAAAGGGTAATTACAAGGCATTGTAAATACCAAAAGATGTTCCACAAGAAAATGAAATTAAACAAAAGATACAAGAAAAAAAATTGAAGGACATAGTTCTAACCTATGAACAGCACAGTATATCAACTTCTTGACAATTTGACTCCCATTCTTCTCTGAACAATGCAACTGAGGTTCAAGATACAAGATTTACAAAAATCACTTATATTATTCTTCTTAGTATATTACCAAATGAAAATTCCATAAAAATTAAGGACAAAAAGGTACGCAGGTATAGTACAAAACCTAAAGCACCACGAATCGTATGTATATATATACATATATATCTATATATATCACACAGCCCTGAAAACTCCTCAGAATGTATAGAATGGTTATAATTATAATAACTCCGGTGCAAATTGCAAAAAAGAGGGAGAACTGAAAAACTTACTTCCATGCTGTATCCCGCTCTAAATGCACACATTGTGTGAAAATAAGTGGCACATTTACAACACTGAGCACAGGAACCATGAGTCTGGTGACAAATGATGCAAGTCTGCAGTCCATGATATTAAGTGAGAATCAGAAAACCAACACCAATAATTTGCACTGATACATATAATATGCATCATCTGACATACACACAGAGAGAGAGAGAGAACTGAAACACAATTAAACCACAAGAAATTTCAGAAACCTCATGCAAAGTTTTATGGATACCCAAGTGTTTACTAAAGTCGGAATATATCACATTTGATTCCTATGAAAGAGGAAAGGTGACAAAAAGGTTGAGAATTCTATTTCTTAGACAACAAACTGCTTATGCAAGATTCAGAGTCTGAAGTGGCATAAAAACATGTTTAGATAGTGGTAAGATAGTAAAATACCTTTAAAATGAATTTGAACATAACCGTTTTATTTCGAAGAGGAAAAACACTGCTTATAGAAGATTCTGAGCTAGCAGCAGGAAAACATGCATTTCTAAGAGAATAAAATACCTTCAAAAATGAATTTGGTGGAATTTTAAATATTCCAGTCGCGGGTTCCATATTCTCATGATTGGAGAAACCAACTTCAGGCCGAAACCAAGCACATGTGACATGAACCCACAGCGGGTCAATATCACATGGCTTCATAGCACCGCCTGCAGAAACAGTTTTGAGATACATTAATAAATTAACTAGCACCAACAGGCCTTCTGAAACAAGTTGCAAAACTATTTATGATATTTTAGCAGTAGAGAAAAGAGAAGTTCCATAGAGCTTGCTAAATATAAAATCACATGCCTTTTACAGGACAAAGGCAACACTCCCTCTCAATTTCAGGTGTTTCACATGCTCTACAGACCCACGAAGTAAAATCCTGAACTTTGATTGCCCCATAGCATTCTTGGTGGACAGCTATTTGACACCTAAACAAATAAAAATCCCATCAATTTTTTTTTTTGGATAAAGTGGTGAATAAATTAACTGTTAAGGATGAGATTACAGCCTAAGGACATGAGGAAATGTCGGAGATTATAAATATTATGATATACAGATTATAAACAGGCTATTCTGCAGGCCTAGACTTGATACCATTTAAATCTAGTCAAGTACAAAGAAGGCCTGAACTTGCAACAGCATATAGTGATAGTCAGGAAGCTACCTATTGCAGATAATAATCTTGTTATAATCCCAGTCTTCTACCCATCTGCAGACAGCACATCTTTCCGTAGTCCATTTAAAATGCACAGGCTCGTACTTCTCTGTTGCAATTGATTCAAAAGTTACATGAGTCTGCTACAAATTAAAGTTAATCCCCTAAAAGGGATCCTGTTTGAATCCCTTCACTCCTTGTCACATTTATTCAGAAGGGGAACAGAAGCTCAAGAAAAAAAAAGTAATGTCTAATCATATTACCTTGTAAAAAAGCCCGAAGCTTCTCATTATCCAAATTCAAAGGATATACTCCATGCATATTATATTCAGCAATCTGCAACAATTTCAATATTAATAATAATAAAAAAGGACTATTCACAAAATATGTCGGCACTATCAAAGTACAATAAAAAAAGGAATCTATTTAACTAGCAATAAGCATTCACTTCAAAGATGATAGCATACTGAAACCAGACCTACTTACGGGGCTTTAGCACCAAAGATAAACCATAAACAAAGGCCATTATCAAATAATCCCACAAAGTTGCCTTTTTTAATGGGAAAAAAAATTAAGGCACCAACAAGGTCAAACCAGAAATTATAAGGGGTCCAAGATTAGAGCGTCTACAACATTGTTACAAAGAAAAGAGCACCATATCTTAAAGTTGCTAAACCTTCTATCAATAAAAGAATCGAAATTAGTATCCTTCAAATTGAAAATTCTATTGTTCCTCTCATTCCAAATCATCCAGATAATACGCATGGGAAGAAGTATGATGATTTTACTCCTAGTCTTGTCCTTACTGAGAGTCTGAGATTACTCCAAATCCTGAAGCTCACTGGCTAAGCTGGAACAAGAAACCCAGCTGATTCCCATTAGGTTCAAGGCAAACTGACCAGACTTTCCTAGAGCAGGGACAATGAAGGACCAGATGGTTGATAGATTCCTTATTGGAGTTACAAAGGCAGTAGCTATTTGCCAGAAGAAAATCCCTCTTTTGCAGGTTGTCTAGAGTTAAGATTTTTTCCCCCAAACTACTTCCCAACAGAAGAAGGCAACTTTAAGGAGGGGCTTTAGACTTCCAATAGATAACCACAGGAAATGGCTGTTGCCAAGATTGTGATTATCCATAAGAAGTTTCTCTTTAAAAGGTTTGATACTAGTAGGAGGTATTCCAATATAAACATAATAGAAATCATAATGGTTGGAACTTTCAGTTTTATACTGTAAAATTGACATGTGGAACAGATACTTTTGTTCACACCCATACAACTGCAAGCTTAAGGATGATTTTTTCACCTAAATATTAAGTTATAGACTTCTGTTCTGCACTTTTCCCAGCACTGCTAAACATGTAAGCTCAAAGACAAACCAATGCATGCTTTCAACACAAATACAACATTGGACAAAGTAATTAATTCTTAACAGCAATGGCGACCAAGAAAAATGCCACCAGAATCTTAGCATCATTTAGTAATCTAAAGCTGTTGACATATTTAAGCATGCAATAAACCCAAATCACAATCCCAAAAGGCAAGTAACTCAATTGAATAACTTCAAAAGTGGATAAGAACATATTAAACATTGATAAACATACTAATCAAACTAAAAATGTGGTAAATGACTGCAACAAATACAAACCCATTTTTCCAGTGGTAGCATAGTGTCCTTGACTTTCACACTGTATTTCCATTTTTTCGCTCTGCATCCTGTGTGTCTTTCCCATTCACTAGGTGTCTGCTTTTTTGACCCACATGAACCACATTTGCACTCAATTCTAAACATAAGGACAATGCAACACCAATTAATGAAATTCTTCACCGAAGTAAAATGAAATCAACTAAACTTTTGTTCTAAAATGAACTGAAGTCAATTAACTCTAATTACCAAATAAAAGGACAAGATCAACAACAACTACTCGCATAATTGTCAGTATAAAATTAAATTCAGACAGGTGAACTACTTACATTTATACAAATACTTCAAGGTGCATAGTCATACTGAGAAATGCACTATGTTTTTTAAAAATATCTGAAGTCGCATAATGATAATGATGAATGTATATGCAAAATGTTCAATGCTTACAGATGAAGTTTTGGAATGTAAATTCCTTCCATGCCATTGCACACAACAGTAACCTCGTCAGGTGGCAAAGCTTGTCCTTTGCGTCCAATAGGCCTGACACGCACACAGAGACATTAGTTCTAAATTTTAATAATAACCAATGAAATCAAATTACGAAAATGCCAAGAGAATAGCAGAGAAAGGAAGAAACACAAGAATTGTGCAATTAACAAACCTATGTTCTGGCAGCCTTTTCTCTAGATCCAGTGATTTATATTTAAACGTAGCTTTGCAATCAGGACAATAATAATCAATGTGCTCCAGATCCTTCAAATCCATAGCAAAGTAAGATAACACCATTGTTCGGCAAAGTAAACATAAGAGAAACACGGGAATGAGTTTTGTTACCTTCAAAAGCTTGCTGGAAATCTTATCACACTCGGCGTGCACCCAAACATTACAGCCATCACAACACACCTGGGTAGAGTGGAGTCCATTCATATATCAGATTATCCACTATTTCCATTAATGTGTGTATACTGAAAAACATATTTCACATAACAGACAATCTCACCCAACTCCCACCATCTGAATGGTGCCAAATTTTCTTGCATATACCACAATATTGTTTTGATTTCAGTAACTGTAAAATCATTGGACCAACATAATAAGTTCGGAAACAAAATATGTTTAGATTAAAAAGATTATCAAAAAGACATTACCACGAACCTTGGCACAATGCTTGCACAATAACTGGGCCTCACCTGTTGAACCCTTCATTTTTTTCAAAGTTTTTAATGGAAGAAACAAGCCACATGCAGTACACTGTCTCATGTCTTCATTACATGCATTCTGCAAAATGAACTACTGTGTGTGAGCACCAAAATTGAATATAGGCAACAATTTGTAACAAAAAATAGCACATATATCTCCATAATTTGCATATAGGCTACCCAACCACACATATACCCTCTCGCTCTCGCAAAAGATAATTCTAGACTTTCCCAGAATATATACATGTTAGTGAACTATAAAATAATAAATATTTCCCATACATAGATAGAAAGAAAGAATATTACAAACCCCTGTTCTGTATTCACCGAATGAGTGTCAAGCACACAATACTAGAATTTACAAGTTCCTAGAATGATGACAATGAAAGCTGAATAAAGGAGGAAAACAACTCTATTGGGTTCACAGTTAGTACATTGAAGAGAACTTCTAGCAGTTGAATCTAGAACTGGAAACTTCATACAAACTAAACACATATTAAACTAAATAATCCAATACATGGCCTATTGCTTCATGTTTAAAGGACAGTGGACTTTTGTAGCTAGTAAAACCTATGCAACTCGAGGATTTTATTTTTTTTTAATAGAAAAGATTTATTAACGGCACCAAGGGGGTGCAACCCGAAACAAACCAGGATTCTAATGAATCTGTTCTTGAATACTAACATTGGGCTGATTGCATCCTATTAGATGACAAGGAAACTAAAAATTATGACTCATAATTTCAAATAGGAAATATGTGCTCGGGCGAAGGAGGTAATTATTTAATTGGGTATTTAGCAATCACCACCATGGATTTTAACACAATTGGATAGCAGGGCTGCAAGCTAAGACGAACTTGATAAAATCAAGCTAACAAGCTTCTGGGCCTTTTATGTTCTACCACATCTAATCCTGAAGTGCTTTACCAGAACAGGATGACACTTGAATCCCATTCCATCCAATACACAACACCAAATTTCCAACATCCCCCAACAAATTTCTTGTCATAAACTGAAAGTTAAAATGGATAAGAATGAAATGTCAAAAAGATAGAAACAGGAATTTGAAAAAGATTGGCCTGATCGAGTTTCTTTCTGGTATAGTGGAGTTGTAAATGGTGATACATTGGCACTTCTCCTCTATCTGATGCTTAGGCATTTTAGCAACACTATCCTGCAAACTAAATGGAAATCATTTTACCATTAGTAGAAAAACAAAGGCCGCAAGGAGACTAACCTGCTTCTGAGAGGAAAATTCCCTATCCTCACTTGAACTGGAGGTATGGTGAATACCACTGGGATGAGTTTCTCTACAAGCTAGGAGGGCAGTTTTATTTTTTGTCTCGTGAAAACCATTTTCTGCCACAATTGCCTCCTCCAGAGCCATTTGAAAGTCAATCAGTTTGCACTTGTACATCTGGGTCTGCCCGCGAAATCTGAATTTATAAAAAAAAAAATTCAAGGAAAAAAAGTTCATCCTCGAATGAACTACAGAAAAATTATTAAAATTTAATGGTCGACACCTTTCAGAGAATTCTGAGAATGGGAATATCATTCCTTGTTTCACCCAAGCATAGTCCTGCACATCACTATCCAGTTCAATTGAATGTAAACAAAAATAAAATGGTACGAATTTAAGTAAACCCCAACGAGTGTGGAACTGAGAAAACGAGAGGTACCCTTTGCTTTCCATTTTTGGAGAACCCAAAAAACATCACACAGAGAGCGCCAGGAAGACAGCAACTCAGCACGGATTCTGGAGCTTCTAATATGGGATCAATCACTACAGCAGGCCAAGTTGGGAATCTCTTCCCACATTTAGCCCAAACTAGGTCTCCCAGAGCAAAGTCCTCTGGTCTGTACACGTCCTTCTTCTTTACACTCCTTTCTTCTCTCAATTTCCGTAAACCATTATAACCATACCCAGAAATATATTCCTTATTTTCTGTCAATGCCGCAGAATTAACATCACCTAGTGACATTAAAGAACCATGGGAAACCAACTGTTTTCTATTATAGTTTCTACGGTCAAAATTGTTCAACCCTACACAACCAACTTCTTTATCCTTGTCCTTCTCACGACATGGATAACGCTTTGAGCTTTCATATCTCGAATCATTCTCCACAAACCCCAATTCACTATATCTACATCTTCTGGTACCAAACTTCTTTCGATATTCTATTGTTCCAACATTCCCAAAGTTCGTATCCAATTCCTCTGGTTTATCATCCCTGTTGTTCAACACATCCATGACTGAGTCACTGAGCCTCGAAGGAAGCATTTGAACTCGTCCTCGTGATGATTTAAGTAATGGAGGACGAGACTTTTCAAAGCTCCGATTCTTCAATAACGCTAAATTGGACTCAACTTCGCCAGCACATAACGACCCATCTGAGGACCATGAACCTGACCCACTGCTTGTATCTTCGAATCCACCGCGCTTATCAAACGAACTGTATGGTATTGTTTTACGATTCTTCGGAATTAAGCCATACTCGTATTCTACTTCTTCATAGCAAGGCTCTTCAACCTTGCTACGCTTGGGGTTCGGCATATCAAATCTCAGAGGCCGTTTAATTATCATCGCCGAACCATCCAATTCAACAGATTTGGTGTTGACCTCCCAATAAAAGCCCTAATTTCACATCCGAGACCGAATCACCTATCAAGATCGCCGGTAGGAACGCCGAAATTTTGAATAATTTTCACTTCAAACCACCAATAGATGATACTACAAGTCAAACGCATGCGAGAGTTTATCGCTGATATCTAAACCCTAGATTTCCAATGCGAAACCCCAATGTAGGCAACGAGCCGGAAAACCTATACAATTCACACGATTTTATAGCTTATCGCATCCACGAACAGGGGAAACGAAAGCCTAGAAGGAAATTTGCCAATCGAATCGTGAATCGTATTTTGAAAGTAAGGATCGAATTTCCCAGGGAAAAGCCTTGGATTTTCCGAATACGAATCGGATATGCAGAGGTGAGGATTTGAGCTCTGTATGACACGGCCGATCGGAATACGAAAGCGAACGATATAGATGCATCCATTTTTTAATTATAAAAAAATATGGGGCCCACTACAGTGTTCACATCTTCGAAAGATTTGTCATTTGGCTCCAAATATTTGGAACGTGGAGGGAATAAACGAAAAGGTCGTTCAAGCGTAGAGCGCCAAAGCAAATATGCGTGCTGATTTCCTCCCGTTTGCCTTAGGGTATGTGAAGGATATTCAAAAAAATTGTTCATGAACCGCTATTATTGGTTTTTAGGTTCAAAAAATGTTCTGCGTGCATGAAAGGTGTTTGAATTTTATTTATATATCACTCGATTGGGTTATGCTAATCCGATGTGGGATATAGTATTGACATTCTCTTGCACTCGTGGGTCGTGGGGTCGGTTATGCTAGACCCAACAAATAAACAGGTAGAGGCCACATCCAAATGGACCAAGACATCGCTTTGATGCCATATTGGAGATCCAAGCCCAAAACACATCATGAATATTGGCCATCACTATTGATTCTTATGCCAGAAAAAAGCGTCACATGTGTGAGAGGTGTTAAGACTTTACTTATATACCCTCAGTTGGATTATATGTCAATTCGATGTGGGCTATGGTATTGACAACTTAAAGAGTGTGATGTTGGGCGATACCAATGCATTTTATCGTCCAAACCTGATTATCATCATAAGATACTATTTGTTTTATGAAATCCAAGCTCAACCCCTCACAAGGGTTCAAGGATCATTCACGATTAGAAGTCACGGTTTTAAAACGCGTATTTTTAAGTCAAATAAATTCATGGGCTCAGAACTTGTATGCTATATATTTATTTTAGCGATGTGAGACTTCTCTCAAGTATACGAGAATACAAGTATTGAATTGTTTGCATATGGTTTAACCAAAATTAAGTTCAAATGGCTAAATATAGCTGCAATTTTTTTTTTGTTGTGACTTAAATTAGACTTGTTGTCACCACATATTTACCTTAAATTTTTTTCCTATATTTTACCTTTTTATTTAGAAATAGTTAATTGATCTAAATATTATTAATTAATTTTAAATTTGAAATACACACTCATCTCATACTTTGTGAACTATCTAAATAATGACTTTTACAACAAAAAAAGTAGACCAAAGCTAAAATGCCTAGTAGTATTTATCAAACACATTTTTATCAGGCATAAATTTGATAGGGCCCACATTAGAGTTTTTTTATTTTTTATTTTTATTTCCCGTAATAAGGCTGTGAGGGTCAGGCCATAGTGGAATACGGGCTTAGCCAGCCGGGGGGGGGATCAGCTCAATGTGCCGAACCCAAGCCCAAAAAATGGGGCTGGGCAGGCCGGGCCCTTGGCCCATGACTAGATCTACTTGTAATTGCATGTAGGGCACCGATAGCCGCAACAGGCACTCAGGCAGTGTCCTCCCCCACTCGGTGCTGCTTATCAAACAGCGGAGGATGTTGATCCTGTCTTGGTAGTTGGGATCTACGAACCGGCGGTGTGTTTGGAAGCATCAATCTTTCTATATGGACTCTCCGGTCGTTATCGGCAAATGCGACCTAAGTTTACAAATCCGATAATATTCTCTTTCCACTTTTCAGCAAACAGAGGTAGTTTTCAAAATTGAATACTACAGCGTTTGGTTTGAATCACCGGGTTAAAAATCACTGGTTGTTTTGTTTCGATTAACATTTAGGGTTTATGAGTTCTCTGGTATGTTGGGCGACATTTTGTTTTCTTCCATTCTTTAAGCATGAAGGGGAAATGGTTTCTTAACAGGTTATCTATAGCTCGGTTGGGTCATTGTTCTTGTAATGTATTTGTTCGTTGATTGATTTGAGTAATCTGGTGATTATTTATGATGATGCATGCTTCTCTTAGAAATATTAGTATTTTCCCCTGGTATCCTTTAATTGCTTATGTTGTTTGAAGTAGCATAGATAATATTGCGTGTTGGTAGCAATGATGTGAAGTAGGGGGGATGAGGGTGACTTAGCCAAAATAGGTTTGGGTTTGCGACCGGTTATCTATAGTTTGGTTGGGTCTTTGTGCTTTGAATTCCAATGTCCTTGTTTATTTTCCCTTACTATCTCTGATGATGTATTTGTGGTGTTCAGTTCCTGCTGATGTTGTTAGGTGTTCTTTTGTTTGGGTTCTTATATTGTATAGTGGTGTGGATATGATGTTTAATGAGTAAAAGGTCTGAGTAGGAAGATTGTGTATTGGTTGCGATGATGTGAAGCCGGGGGAATGGGAGAGGGCCCTTGTCCTTGTTCAAGTTATTGCATTGTGACTGTCGCAACCTCTCCTACAATGATTGGGTTGAAATAAAAGGCGTGGGTTGCATTCTAATATGGAATGATGACCTAGACTTCTCCCGACATCACAAACATCAATCTGCTGCCATTACACTTCCTCCGCTGATACAAGCCTTTGTGCTGATCTGTCCACTATACTTTTTTTCCCCTCAAATGACCTTTTAAAGTTTGTATTTCTTGTTTTTATTTTCAAATTAGCATAACTCATAAGTATTATCTCCCTCTTTTTCTCAATCCTTTTTTAATTTTTTTGTCAGAACTTGTAGATTTTGGGTTTGTAGGCTTTTGAAATTCTCTCAGCTCAATACTTTGGGTCCACATGTTGAGAAATGAGAGAAGGATTGGAAAGTTCAACCAACATTTTCTTTGATTCCTTGATCTTAGTATTTCGTTTGGACAAGTGTATTCCATAATGAGTTTGTTTGATAATTTTCTAGCCAAGCACTGTTGCAAACTTGTGGTAAGGTTTCGACTTTTGAGCACCACGAGGCTAAAGCATTTGCAAAATTTTTTGGGTAATTTGTTTTGGATCCGAAGTACAGATATTTAGATAATCAATTTCCTATCTTCATGTATATGTTTTAAGACTAAAAGCAATCTGGTCTATATCCAAGTGACATGAGCCTCATTCCTGTGTCGTAAGAGCTTGAGAGCCTCATCAGCATCATTCAAAGCTTCATAGATGGAGAGCTTTCTGTCAACCCACTGGCAATCTCCTCTGAAACAGTTTCAGGAGCAGGTTTTTCATATCCTTGAGGCATGTTGCGGTATCATTTGAACTCTCTCAACTTTCTAGTCCAGTTGAGTAAAGACTGATGTAACAGAAGCCACATAGAGATCCAGTGGAAACCATACTCTTACTTAAGCAAGGTGTGCTGTTGTTGCAAATGCATGCACAGTGAGGATGACATCTAGTAAATAGAAGCAACATCCAGAAGACTGAGGAGATGGTTGGTTTCCGCACTGGAGCCAACAGATGGAGAACTGAAAATGTTTGCCTTGCAGGTCAAGAAGCGGGACCTCGTGTTGAAGGGGTAGAGAACAGGCCAAGATCAACTTAGGGCAAATAGAAAAGTAACTGCCTCTTGTGTCGTACTCGGTACTGCATAGCAGCATGTCCAGTGCATTCGCAGTCCTGAATGTTTGGTGCATATATGGATGGACTTGCTCAAGATAATTGAGATTGAGAGGAAGTTTGAGAGGGAAACTATATCTTATGTTTGCATCTGATCTATTGGAACATGAATTCAGCTATATATTCTTATGCACTTATTTTTTTCCCATTCATCATAATCTTCATTCACTTGGAATTTTATATTGAATATATTTTTTGTTAAGCTGATATGTATTGTAAACACTTGGTCTCTGGTTGGTGTCTATCTTTTGTGACTCTTTTGATTGGCCTTCACATTTTCAACAAACACATGACGAAAATGCTACGTATTCTAGTGTTTTTTTTTTGTCCCTTCCGCATAATCCATATGAAATCGTGAGCTCCATAGATCCATATGAAATTTTGTACGTCCATTTCAACATTTGAAATCGTGTGCGTCCTTCCAGCAAGAGACCAATCCGTCTCTCGCATTGCAAAGAACATTTGATACACACTCCACCAATAATGATTTAGGCTTCATGGTAATTGGCAAATCTAGTTAATTAAGGAGAGGTCAATGTAATTTCATGCGGCAACTAATTAATGATGCTGCAATAGCTTCTCTAATGTGCACTTTCCAGTGATTCTCTATATTTTAAGGAACTGTCTTGTATAATTATCTCCATATAGGCCATGTACTCAACAAATAACAAAATTCGGGCACAAAATCTAACATAATACTTTTGGACGGCTGTGATTGTATGAATCTGACCGTTGAATCTCTGCCCTTCCTTCCTTATCAGAACCCCACCTCTCTCTATATCTATCTCCTCCTTTCTTCCTTCTTGTCTCTCTGTGTTGTTTCTTTCTACTGTTTTCTGTTTATGCACTCCTCCTCATTATCCTATCTCTCCACACCCTTCACTTTTTGCAGCTTTTTATTCATATTTATGGTTTCACCAAGGCTTGCTGCAACTTTTAATTTTATTGGAGCATCTGCTTAATATATACCTTGTGACCTCATTGAATACTCTCCCTCTCTCAATTCCTAAACCTCCAAACCTTGTGTTGTTTGGTAATTATTTATGTCTTGCTTCCATACTATATATATATATATATATATTAACTTTGCTCAGTTTTCATTGATGAATACTATTTAATTAAGTTTTACAACCTAATCCTGTTTTAGTATATTGTTTTGGGTATTTTAGATTGAGCGGAGGTTGAGAATGGCGCCCAAAACCCGCCGCGGAAAGACGAAAGGAGAGAAGAAGAAGAAGAAGGAAGAGAAGGGTATGTTTATGTTATCCCTTAGTTTGTTTGTTGAGTCGATTAAATTTTGGTTTAGTGAACAATATGTGGTTTATAGACATTATTATCTAGTTTTAACTCTTTTTTTTTTAATTTTTTTTTTAATTTTACAGTTCTTCCGGTTGTCATGGACATTACAGTAAACCTTCCAGACAAAACCATGGTTGTTTTAAAGGTTTGGTTTTACATTAATCTTCAGTTCTTGCCATGTAAATTAAGTGCCAGATTATTTATGTCAAGAGACTTCTTGAAACCTCTGTTAACTATACCTAAGCACATAGCACTTGCTTATGTGTTTGTTGTAGCTGTCTTATTTAGTTTTCAAGGACAATATTCTTCTTTGAACTTTTTAAATGGCAACATAAGGTGCGTTTGGCAATTTGTTAGGCACCGTTTAAATGCAACTAATTGCGGCATACGGTAAGAAGAAAAAAAGAAGATATATCTATTGGTCGACACAACCTTACACGAATCTAATCGTTAAATAAATAGTCTTTCAATATTACGTATATCTACCCTAACTAAATCTTAGACTATGCGTTCTATTCTCACCAGGGGGTTTGAGATTTTGGTAGTTTTCCATCCGCTGTGGTGGCCTTCATGCCCCTCGGGCATGACTTAGCGTGTGTGTGGCCTGTGAGCCTTTCAAAAAAAATAAAAAATAAAAAATCTTAGACTATGCGTGTTTCAATGTGTTACATGTTTAAATGAGTGGATATCAAAAATTACGTAAATCGAATAAACAATCAAATACGAAAATTGCGTGTTTCAGTGTGTTACATGTTTAAATGAGTGGATATCAAAAATTGCATAAATCGAATAAAAAATCAAATACGAAAATTGCATGTTTCAGTGTGTTACATGCTTAAATGAGTAGATATCAAAAATTGCATAAATCAAACTAAAAACAAATACAAAAATTGCGTGTTTCAGTGTGTTGCATGTTTAAATGAGTGGATATTAAAAATTTCGTAAATCGAACTAAAACAAATACGAAAATTGACAATATCAAGTATCGGATAATAGGATTTATGAATTTTTTAATTTTTTTTTATCTCTATCATTAGAAAAAGCTAAAAAATAGTTGTCTTTTAATGATATATTCAATTTGCCCTAATGTCTATTAACATGAAATTTTGTGGGCCAGGGAATATCAACGGATAGGATTATTGATGTACGTCGACTCCTCTCAGTCAACACTGAAACTTGCCATATCACCAGTTTTTCATTATCGCACGAGGTAACCCTAAACTTTCCTTAAATTATATTTTAAGCCCCAATATAAAATTGTGCAAAAATATGATTTGGGGGTAATTTGGACTATTCACAGATGAGAGGGCAACGGTTAAAAGACACGGTGGACGTCTCTGCACTGAAGCCATGCGCCGTCTCATTAACGGAAGGTAAACATTCGAATTAAACGATTTAAAACTGCGTCGTTTTTAGGGTTTATGATTAGAGGGCCCGTTTGCTTGCTGCTAAGCAGAGGACTACGATGAAGAACGCGCGGTGGCGCACGTTCGACGGCTCCTGGACATTGTCGCCTGCACCACTTGCTTTGGGCCGGCAGAGACGACGAAGGACGCCTCAAAGTCCGACGCCGTCAAGAATGTGCCGGCTACGCAGGACAAGAGCGCCAAGGGAACTACCGCCAAATCTCAACCCACCGCTACTACAATTAGTAAGCAATCGAACTCGAAGGATGTGGCTGTGGAGGGCAATGGAGATATGAGCGAATCTTTTCCGAAGTTTGGTAGCTTCTACGAGTTCTTCTCTCTCTCCCACTTGATTCCTCCTCTTCAATGTAAGTTTTCTCCCTCTCTTGTAATATATTTGAAATTCTCAAAACAACATATGAAAGAAACAAAAACGACTCATGATTGCTGCAGTTATAAGGAAGGCGGCGAAACGGCAAGTGGACGAGATTTCAGCGGAGGATCATCTTTCCTCTCTTGAGGTAACACTTCTATTCAACTAAAAATGTTTCGGTGATGATGTTTCTGCGAATTTTTATTGATTTTTTGGTGGCTTGTATCAGGTGAAACTTTGCAATGGAAAGCTGGTTCATGTGGAGGCTTGCAGAAAGGGGTTTCTTAGCGTCGGAAAGCAGCGGATTCTATGTCATAACCTTGTTGATTTGTTACGCCAGCTCAGTAGAGCCTTTGACAATGTTGGTTTTGCCTACCATCTCCTTTTCTCCGCACCTTCTTTTTCAATGTGTGGCTTTTATTGGCTTGCATCATTTTATAGCGTATTTCAATGTACCCAATATTGATGGTGTGGATAATGCTTTTGAATACAGCTATGCATGGTCATTCCACCATTTTATGAATTTGGAGTGCTCATGTTCACTTAAACAGATTTGTATTTTTGAGGTTCAAACTGCGAATGGTCCATGAATATGCTCACATGTATCATTCATATTGTCTGGTAATGGCATTCGCCATTCACCCTTTGACGCCCAACTGCTGAACCAACAACTAGCTAACCTAGAGATGTTAAAATAGAAGGTCGATAACATTTGTTAGATGATTGCGTAGTGCAAAGAGAGCCCTTATATAGGGGAATAGAGGAAAAGCCAAACCTAGAGGGGAAGAAAACTTAGAATTAAGGAAACACCATAAGAACCTAAATAACCATAAAATAGGAAAATAAATTATAATAACTTATTCTAACACTAGTCATAGCCCTTTGATTTTCTATATGGAACCTTCATTAGCTTTCCTAAATTTGGATCCTTCAGATATAGATAATTATGTTTATGCATATATGGTATTGTCTTAACTAGAAATTTACGACTCGCTAATTAAATTTATTCCCAGAGGATTATTTGAAGTTACCTGTCTTTTTTCCTCTCATATTTCAGGCTTATGATGATCTCATGAAAGCATTCTCAGAACGCAACAAGGTTAGTGCTTGTGCTGAGCTTTTTTTACAGTTCCAACTTCCAACTTGCTTTGACTTGCATAGCTAATGTTGTCAATAATAAATGTAATGAGTTGCCCTCATTCCTTGAAATTCTTCTTTTATTGAACTTTTCCTTTTTGCTGCATGCAGTTTGGCAATCTGCCTTATGGCTTTAGAGCCAACACATGGCTTGTCCCTCCTGTTGCAGCTCAGTCACCATCAACATTCCCTTCTCTGCCCATGGAGGATGAAAACTGGGGTGGAAATGGAGGTGGTCTAGGAAGAGATGGTAAAAGTGATTTGATACCTTGGGCTAATGAACTACTATTTGTCGCATCTATGCCTTGCAAGACGACAGAGGAGAGACAAGCTCGAGACAGGAAAGCCTTCCTTCTTCACAGTTTGTTTGTTGAATGTTCCATCTTCAGAGCTGTCAACGCCGTTCAGCATGTAATGGGAAAATCAGATTTGATTTGTTCAGTTGCCAACAGCAAAACTCTTTACACAGAGAGATTTGGGGACTTGATCATCACGGTCATGAAAGATGCTTCAAATGCAAGCAATAAATCAGACACTAAAATTGATGGCTCCCAAGCAATTGGACTGGACCGAAAAAACATGGTAGAACGAAATCTGCTGAAAGGGATCACTGCGGATGAAAATACTGCAGCCCATGTAAGTTGTATTATTGTATGTCAATGATAAGCATGGGTAACCACAAATTTTGATTTTGATGTCTAAAGTGGTAGATTAGCTGCTTATTTGCACAGACATTAGGATTTAACTTGTTAGAGCAGTTTAGGTGGCTTTGATGAATCTATTTGAGACAGTTTTACTATTGAGTGCAGGATATTGCTACTCTTGGTTTGGTCTATGTAAGATACTGTGGTTACATTGCTTCTGTGAAAGTTGAGAGGCAAGAGAACTCGAAAGTTGATTCTTCTTATCGGAGCATTGATCTTGAACAGCCTGAAGGCGGTGCCAATGCCCTTAATATTAACAGGTTTATATTCTCCTGGAAATTTGAATTTCTATAATTTATTTTTACTCTGGAAAGTTGAACAATTTATAGGAAATACCAATGATTAGATTAAATACGGATAATATGAAGAACACCATGGTCTTTCCTGGGTGACAATGTCCTTGGAGAACTCCAATTGGGGATCTCAAATTTCTATATTCTGTATCTTTTCTGTTACTTTGGGCAATTACCATCAGGATGATATTCTATAGTGAAGGGCATATCCCAAATACCACATAATTTCTAATGATTGACATCCTCAAAGGTGGGCTGGTTGATTCTGCTTGTGTCGTCCATTAATGCTTACCTATTTAATTATTTGGCATAGCCTTTTTTCTCCCCCCATAATTAGTAGTTAGTACTTATGTCCTCTAAATCTATATTAGTTTTCCATAATTTTTTACTTTATTCAAATAATTGGTAAAATGAAGATGCACTTTTTCATTCTACCCAACGGCCATAGTTTCATGCATTGGTCATATATTACTAGATTATATTTCTTTCTCTCCTGCTTGTGCGTCTACTTCTGTCATTTTGCTCTTGTTGATCGAAGTTTTATTGCATTTGTTACAGTTTAAGACGACTGCTTCACAAGGTGAAAACTTCGGAACATGCTAAACCATCATCACATTACCAGTGTTTGGAACATGAAGAAGGCCATACTCCCGGGGCTTTTATCGTAAGAGTGCTGGAAGAAAGTGTAGCCAATCTTGAAAAAGAGGAGCCGGAAAGAGAGCGATTTGTCAGATGGGAACTTGGAGCCTGCTGGATACAACATTTGCAAGACCAGAACAATGCAGATAAAGATAAGAAATCATCTGCAAAGAAGGCTAAGAAATCATCCACAGAGAAAGAGATGAAGGTTGACGGGCTTGGTACACCGCTGAAGTCCCTCAAGAACAAGAACCTTGATGCAAGCAATATGAAAATGCAATCTGAAAGCCTAGGAACCAATGTGGATGGTGTTATTGGGGAAGTTGAAGATGCTACTTCAGCTTCTTCAGAATCTCAATTTGATACCAATGCGAATGACAATGAGCTTGTACACAAGAGGTTATTATCTGATGCAGCCTTTTCTCGACTAAAAGAATCGAAAACAGGACTTCATTGCAAGGTAATATCTTCTAAAAACTTTACAGGCTATAGTATCTCCCTTTCATGTGTACTTCTTTGTGACCGACCTTATTTCATGTAATTTCAGTCTATACAAGAACTAGTCGAATTGTCTCAAAAGTATTACACTGAAGTTGCTCTTCCAAAACTGGTTAGTAGTGAATTTAATTAGTCAATATCCTAGTTTATGTGAATATTAATTCTTGGTGATTTCTACATCTGGTATTTATTTTGGAATACAGGTAGCAGACTTTGGTTCGTTGGAGCTGTCACCAGTTGATGGGCGAACTCTAACTGATTTCATGCATACTAGAGGCCTTCGGATGCATTCCTTGGGACATGTTGTAAGTGGACTTATTTACCAAATCGGATTGTGATTCCTTAGTACATTTGTTTATAGTGATAAATGCAAGGCTATGACAGTATGACCTCTTAATTTGACGTCCTTCATATTGCTGGATAATTGTTCTCCAATATTGTGAAGTGCATCCATATCCAGTAATCCCATTTTCATTTTGCTGGAGGTTCTCTGGCAGATGTAGCATGAATGCTAGACACCATGCCTGTCTCCCATGTACATATCACATATGTGTTTGTATTTTTCATTTACAAAATCTAACTTTCTCAACTAGCTTGTTTTGTCATCACTTCTGGTGGTTCATTCAAGATCTAGGGTGTTTAATTACTATCTACTGCAATACCCTTCTTTTTTATTTTCTGAATTTGAGCTTGTTTTACTATCTCAACTAGCTTGTTTTCTGGTCAGATGTACTGTGAATATTTGACTCCATGCCTGTCTCCCATGCACTTTTATGTATGCAATTTTCATTTATATAGTCTAATTTATCTCAACTAGCTCGGTTGATCATCGCTGCTGGCGGTTCACTCATGATCTAGGGTGTTTAATTACTATCTACTGCAATACCCTTCTTTATAATTTCAGAATTTCAGCTAAGTTATTGGTGGCATTGCTGCAATACATGGCATGTTGACAGCCTAGCACAGTTTGTCAGCATCAACCTCAAAATTTTATGTCTTTTAATTGCTTCCATATAAAGCTTATTGTCTATGTTCAGTTCATTCTAGTTTCATTCTTTATACTGGAACCACCATAGTATTTAGTTGTTGGTGAAGATGTTGAGAATTAGACTCTCAAGTTTGGAATGTGGTTAAATGGTTTATCTCTGTATTGACTGAACCTTTCCTTTTATTCATATCCTAGGTCAAGCTTTCAGATAAGCTATCACATGTAAAGTCACTATGTATACATGAGATGATAGTGCGAGCCTTTAAACACATTCTTCGGGCAGTGATTGCTGCTGTTGTGAACCCCGATGAAATGGCAATGTCAATAGCTGCTGCATTGAACTTGATGCTTGGAGTTCCTAACAATAGCAAATCAGACAAGTCTTTCTACGTGCATTCCCTTGTGTGGAGATGGCTGGAGGTATTCTTGAGAAAGCGATACGAATGGGATCTTAGCATCTTTAACTACAAAGATGTGAGAAAATTTGCAATTCTACGTGGCTTATGTCATAAGGTAGTTGACCTTAGACTTGGAATTCCAAAATTTCAGAAATGGTCTACTTTATTAGTCAATTTTTTGGCATTACTTTATTATAATCTTGGATAGTTGGATAGGCTAAGTTCACACTCCCGCAACTTTAGGAACTAATGTGGTAGCTTGTTTTCTGGGTGTTAAAATAACTTGAACTCTGTGACAATCCTCTGAAGTTAACACCAATGTTTGAAGAACTCTTCAGTTATAGAGGGAGATTGGGTTGGAGTTGAGGACACTGATGCTATGATTGAATCAAATAATGATTTGATTTTCATTATCAATTGCACATTATCCTAATGGTCATTGCTCAAGTTAGCAGCTTATTGTAATATTTGTTGAACAATTTAATTGTTTATGAACTTATGATATCAATTTAATGGCTATGCCCATCAGTAAAAATTGATTTTGGCCTGCTAGTATTCCCATCAAATGCAGGCTAGTAACAACAATGATACCTCTCATGATGGCATGAATGCCTCGCCTCCTACTCTTCTCCTATCTTAAGTATTTTGTTCAATTTGATAACTCCTTTATGGTATCATTGACGGGATTGATTTCATGTGTAATAGCTATGAGAAATCAGGTTGGGAAAAGAAATTGTTCTTACACTTTTCACCTGCTGCTATTCGTCATTGATGAAACATGAATTGTGACTGCTCTTTGTTTTTAGTTTTTAATTTATTTTGTCTACTGGCTTTGATGATGATATATTCTCTTCAGTTGGGTATTGAGTTGGTTCCAAGGGATTTTGATATGGATTCTCCGCATCCATTTCATAAATCAGATGTTGTCAGCCTGGTCCCTGTGCACAAGGTGATTAATTAGGTCTAGGATGATGGTCAATTTGCTAATAATGTTAAATTTTTCTATTTTTTTTTGTTTACCTCCATTCTACTATTCATTGCAGCAAGCCGCATGCTCATCTGCAGATGGAAGACAACTCTTGGAATCATCGAAAACAGCGTTAGATAAGGGGAAACTAGAAGATGCAGTCACTTATGGAACAAAGGTATATGGTTATAATTTAAGCCACAAAAATGTGCTTTAATAGCTGTTTCTTTGCGCTTTGATGCTGGAAGCATCTCACCTGCTGTATCTCCATGGTGGCTGCAGGCTCTTGCAAAGCTGGTCGCAGTTTGTGGTCCCTACCATCGAATGACAGCAGGAGCATATAGCCTCCTTGCTGTAGTTTTGTATCACACTGGTGACTTTGATCAGGCCTGTTTTTTTTATTCATTTTCCCTTGGTAGTGCAGGAAAAGAGTTATCTGTTGTAGAGCAGTCGGATTATAAACTCTTTCCTTGCATTCTTTTTGAAAATGATCTTATAACAACTTCTAGTTGAGGAGTGCATGATCTAGAATAACAACTAATATATCAATTATTCGATTGGGATTTGGGACAACCGAAATTGATTGAATCAACTTTCCCAAGTGCAGGCCACCATATATCAACAAAAAGCCTTGGATATCAATGAGAGAGAGATAGGACTGGATCATCCTGATACAATGAAAAGTTATGGTGATCTTGCTGTATTTTATTACAGACTTCAACATACAGAGCTGGCTCTCAAGTATGCTTTCTTCTTTTTAGCATAAAACATGTTTCAAGACTTCCATGAATTTGTTCATTTATTCTCATCCCTTGAACTCCATGTTTCCATCTGTTTTGTACTGAATGTTGTTAATTGCTCGCCTTCAATTGTCTACCTGATGCAACCTTTAGTTTCTTTCTTGGAATGATCCCGCATATATCCTTGGTTAGAAACACTGACATCACTTTTATGTTACACATTACTTGTATGGGCTTCTGACGCCCAAAGGTCATCTCCTCGTTTCAAGTGTGATAGAGGCTGGTGTAATGGGTTGGAATCACTTAAATTTATGAGCAGGACATCTGGACATATGATGTAATATATATAAGCACACAAACACATACACACACATTGGTCTTGTGGATTGAATAATTCATTGTCTTTCTTTTTATAAGCATTGTTTGATTTGTGTTCCCTTTGATAGGGTAGGTGCTTTTAAATTAATTTTTGATTAAGTTACACCTTTTTTTTTCAATTAGTTGTCACTTGTCAGCCTTATCTTGTTCTGCTTGTGCATTTCTACCTTCTTCCCAAACTAACCTGTTTATTAATTTGGGGCATATGTTCCCATGTTTCTGGTTTACCTTTACCCCAAGTGTGAAATTTAAAATTGTTGCTCATCAGGTATGTTAAGCGTGCTTTGTTTGTATTACATCTCACATGCGGCCCATCTCATCCAAACACTGCTGCAACATACATAAATGTTGCTATGATGGAGGAAGGCCTGGGGAATGTGCATATTGCTCTCAGATATCTCCATAAAGCTCTGAAGTGTAACAAAAGGCTACTTGGTCCGGATCATATTCAGGTTGAGTTTCGCTTTTGATGGAATTTCATTTGATGTCCTATGATATGTAGTAATCTTTTGTTGGTTCTAGGAAATGATGATGTGAGATGGAGAATAGGACCATCCTCTTATCACTGCGCTTATATATTGTCCTGAAATTTGGATTTTCTTTTCTGGATGAGACTGGGGAATGTCGGGATGGGATTTAATTTCATGTGTCGCGTCTTGTTGGCTACTTAATTGAAGATAAACTTAACTGTTGATGCATCTCTCAATAAGAGCCAAGCAGTATATGCAATTAACAGTTTTGATGTTTCTCCCATAAAATGATCACTTAATTTCTAGTAATTAGTTTCTAGCAATTAGCTTTGTCATAACTTTTTCAGTCAATATATCCTCTGATAACGAAGCCACGTAAAGAGTTACTCAGTTTAGAAATTCAGCTGGGACTCAAGGAAGCATCTTGCTATATTGAATATAAACAAGAAAGTGGAAGTAACAGGAAAACTCTCACTGCAAAAGTTCAAATCAGCAATTAATATTGGAATAGCATTCTAGGAAAACATCTGCTGTCCAGTAAATGATGCACCGTGGCAACTAGTGGAATCTTATTGAGCATCATGGAAGATAGCAATTCATTGTCTCACTTGAATAATGGTAGAAAGTTCCCTTTAGGTCTAGGATTATTCTGTAGAGGGCTGATAGAATGGACGACTAATTCAATGATATGCAGAAAGAGCATCAGAAAATTAGTATTTTCCTAAGCATAGTCTATGAACTCAGGTGGTTGATTATTAATAGCGATGTGAGGAAGAAGCTTTCAGCCGCTGTAAAAGTCCTTTATCAAAACTTGTACTTTGACTATGCATAGTAATCCAATTGTGATGATGCTTCCAGACAGCAGCAAGCTACCATGCAATAGCAATTGCTCTTTCATTGATGGAAGCATACTCTCTGAGTGTTCAGCATGAACAGACAACCCTGCAAATCCTTCGAGCAAAGCTGGGCCCTGATGATTTGCGCACAAAGGTAAATATTTATTCTCTGGTCTAAGATTAACAGTTGTGACTTTCTCCATCTGTCCTCTTGAGCATTTATCCTTATGCTTGATGTGTCTGAGGTATCATTAGAAGCACATATGGGTTAAGTGTCATCAGAAGTGCACTTGTGACTTGATTCATCCAGACAAATTGCCCCATAACATTTCATTTATGTGGCTTTCTAATTGAGAGGCTGAATAGGTGGCTGCAATCTCTGGCTTTTTTAGCCTACATGTACTTCTCCACCTATAAATGATGGTGGTCTTTGCTGGGTGTAATCTCTCTCTGTTGCCTTTTCTTTTCCTTTTGAGTGGAGGGTAGACAGGTGATTAGATCCGTCGGGAACATTTACCTCTTTGAGACGACTGGAGCTTGTATTTGTTTATTTTTGGATGCCTTTTAGATTTGTATGTATTTGTCGAGGTACAATTTATGTTACCTAATTTGATACCTCAGGATGCTACTGCTTGGCTCGAGTACTTTGAGTCCAAAGCTTTTGAACAACAAGAAGCTGCAAGAAATGGCACTCGGAAGCCTGATGCATCCATAGCCAGCAAAGGCCATCTGAGGTAAATCAGCATACAACCCTCTTTGATTTTATGGACCTTCATGATGTTGACTGTCATTGAAGGTTCAACAGGATGCAGTTTCTACTGCCACAAGAGGACTAATCACATCGGAGGAGTGCTTTCCAATTTGTCTTAATACTTCTTTATCTGCCATTTGGCAAAATGATTTTTTTTTGAAAAAATTGTTTCGGTGGAAATGATAATGTGAAAACACGAAGATGTAATGAGAATAGGTGTGTTAGCTACATGATCAAACATGTTTATAGTTCATAGTTGTTCCCTGTGATTCCTGCCAGGAAGCATTTATGATAGCGGATTTTTATTGTAACAATATATTTTATGGTATTATATTGGCTGAAAGACTGCTGTAATCAATATTCGAAATAACAGATCTAGTTAAAATTGAGAGCGACTATGAAATGGCGGCTCTGTTTTATAAAACATAGCATTGCATCAAATATTCAAATGTGCCTGAGTAAATTAATAGTCTTTATGCCCTTTTCCATTTGGTGCAGATACATATTTTTTGTTACTAATTTTTTGATTTGCCATAAATGACAGTGTCTCGGATTTGCTCGACTACATAAGTCCAAGCCACGATGCCAAATGTAGAGACGCTGTGGCAGTAAAAAGGAAAAACTATATTACAAAGGTAAGCTGGAGTCTCAATCATGTTTGAATTGAACAATTTAGCCCCTTATTCATGCCGTTGAGATTTGGCACCGACTTTTTCTAGTTCTCTTTGAATTATGTGATAGTTAAGCCTAAGAAGAATTGTCCAAGTGGGTACTTCTAAGTTTTCTTTGCATCATTGCATGTCAGAGTAAATTATGTTAATGGCAAAATAACTGACGAGGTATTCTTTGGAAACTTTAGGACTGATATAGCAATTCGGGTTAGTACCTATACCATTATAACAGGGGAAGGGAGATGGAAAGGTCAAAGGTTGAGACCTCGACAAATCTAGTGGTTCACAATTGACTGTTCCAAAAGCCAGGAAGTTGGCAGTCTTACACCAGACTGGGAAGGAGCAATAAAAATTAGACAATGATATATAAAAGTGTGAAAGGCATTATGTCTCTCATTCATTTGCTGGAAATTAAAATACAATGCCCATATTAATATTGATATCAAGTGCCACTTTAGGAAGGGGAAGCTATTTCATTCAAAAAAGAAAAACAAAAGAAAGAGGAAGGGGAAGCTATAATTGACTCAAAAGGTCATACAGGTAAAAATTAGCAATCAATTTCTCTAAAGGGGAGAAGACCAGATGGGGGAAAACTCTGACAATCACCAACCTGTGTTCCAGTGGAAGGATTTTGCCTCGTTCCACTTTTCTAAAGACTTTTGGAATGCCTGTCTCTTGCTTGTAGTCATCCTGGATTTATTCTATAATGCATCTTACAATTTCAGTTTTGCATTCCAGGTGAAAGGGAATTCCTTCCAAGATGTTGATTTAGCACATTCAGATGATAATGTGAAAGAAAACCCCAAAAATGAGTCTGAGGAAGAGAGAGATATACCCGACATGGGAAGTAAGTCAGATGGTAACCAGGTGAGCATCTCCACCCTAGTTCAGTCCCAGCAGCCTGCTGTGGAGGAAACTGTTGAGGAAAGGGCAAATATTCCCAAGGAGACCTTTTCTGAAACACATATTGGAGGAGATGATGGATGGCAACCAGTTCAGAGGCCTAGATCAGCTGGCTCATACGGGCAACGTGTAAAGCAGCGGCGAGCAACCATTGGCAAGGTTTATAGTTATAATAAAAGAATTGTTGATGCTGACATGGACTATCCTCCAATCAAACATATGCACCAGAATAGTGGGTATTACCTTTTGAAGAAAAGGACGATTGCCCATGGAAGTTATGCAGAACACCACACTTCAAATCCCTCTCAAGGTTCCAAATTTGGGAGGAGAATAGTCAAGGCTGTAACATACCGGGTTAAGTCTGTAGCTTCGTCTAATAAGACTTATACACAAGAGGCATCTAGAAACAACGGCAAGGTTCTTGGTTCTTCATTAGAGTCTTCTTCAGTTTGCAGTCCAAATGATTTTTGTCCATCCAAAACTTCAGTTGTTACTCTTGGAAAATCTCCTTCTTACAAGGAAGTAGCTTTGGCCCCCCCAGGTAGTATTGCTAAGTTGCAGTTTGGGTTTTCTCAAAGTGAAATTCCAGATAGCCAGGAAGTTCGAGTCAAGAAATGTGAAGAAGAAAAACAAAATGCCAACTCAATGGGAGTAGAAGATTTATCTCAAAAGCAGTGTGAGGATATGCCTAGTCCGATAAATAATTTAGAAGAAGACGCTGTAGTCATTGAAAAGAAAGATAAAACTGAATCAACTGATGAAATAGAAGATAATTGTTCTGTTGTGGTATCTGAGAGTGTGAAAGAATTTGATTCTGGTATTATTGAGATTCCTGAAGTCATGCAGGATTGTGTATCAATTGATAGCATCCCGAATTATATTGATTCTCCTATAAAGGAACTCTGTGAGAAGGATTCATCTGGAAGCATTGAAAGTTATGGTGATTCAAACTCGACTTTGCCAGGAGAACAGAATTTGAAGGACAAACCATCAGTTCCATACATAGGGGATACTCGAGGATTTGTCAATAAGAAGTTGTCCGCTTCTGCAGCTCCATTCAACCCATCACCACCCTTTGCACGTTCTGCGCCAGCTGTGATGAACATTGCAATTCCTTCTGTGAGACCTTGGCCGGTAAATATGACTCTTCACCCAGGGCCTGCTCCTGCTTTACCTACAGTTAATCCAATATCCCCCCAGCATCTGTACCCATCCCCTCCTCCAACCCCGAACCTGATACAGTCATTGCCCTTTTTTTACCCCATGTACTGCCAACCTCAAGCAGTGCTGACCAGTACTTTTCCTGTTACTAGCAGTGCCTTCCATCCCAATCATTTCCCTTGGCAGTGCAATGTGAATACGAATACATCAGAGTTTATACCAAACACACCTTGGCCTGGATGCCATCCAATGGAGTTCTCTATCCCGCCTCCTGTTATCAGGCCAGTTGCTGATCCAGGATTAGAGCCAAAGTTTGAATTAAATGATTGTGAAAGCCTGAGTTGTGCTCCAATACTCCCAGTAGATATTGATGACATGGGAGAAGCTATTAAGGAAATGAATCCTTTAGCATCAGATGCAGTGAATAATGCAAGTGAAGATGCTAAAGTCACTTTGGAAAATGTGAAGGAAAATGGTGATTCAAATGTTTGTGCTGAGGAAACTGCTGGGAATGAAGCAAATCAGCACAAAATCCCTAATGTAAATGTTGAAACCAGTAGTGAAAGGAAAACTGATGGTGAGAGAACTTTTAGCATTTTGATACGGGGGAGAAGAAAACGAAAGCAGACTTTGAGAATGCCAATAAGTTTACTAAATCGACCATATGGCTTGCACTCTTTTAAAGTCGTATATAACAGAGTGGTAAGAGGGAGTTAAATTCTGAAATTCATTACCACTGCTAAGACCAGAGATTTTACAGCTTATGCCACATAATCCTGGGGTTTGCTGCTCTTGGTGACCAAACAAGCTTTGCAAGATTGTTGCGATCAAAGTTGCAGGTGTCTACCTTCAGTTCTCCAATACCAAAAACAAACATAAGCGTCTTCAAAATTGCTAGCCATGTTCACAAATATCTCAGCCTTGATAGTTTTCTGGCTACAGTATGGCGCAGAAACATGCAGGTTTGTTTTCTATATATATATATATATATATGCCTGTTTTGATTCTCTTTTGTTGACATCCATAGCACTGTGTATGATGTAGCCTACATATGTTTACTTTTACATTTTCTTCTTGGGTGAAATCTTCTCTCCGTAATGTGTTTTTGACATCTTGGCCTTGGATCCTATTAGCAACGCTTTAAGAGGCAGAAAGCAGGTGTAAGTAACTATATCGTAGTAATTTACATATTGGATGACTGAAGTCTATAATATTTTATCTTTGGGGCATCCTTCATGGTTCTCCGAAAAATATCTGTGTAACATCATTGATAACTTCACTTTTAGGATACCATTTAGATTCCCAGAAATGTCACAGATTCCCTTCATCTGTAATTACTGCCTGTGCATGGACATTAAGAGTGTGTTTGGATTAAGGGATTTGGGGGGAAGGGAAGGGAGAATACATTTCTCTCTCATGTTTGGATAGATAAAAAAGGAAAGGAAAGAAAAGTGGTTTACTTTACTAATTTATCCTTACTTTTTATGTTTAAGTATTATCTATAAGGGCAAAATAAGTTTTTAATTTATAAATAACTTAATTAGTCATCCCTTCCCTTCAAATGACTCCATTTTGTGGAGGAAGAATTTTGACAAAAATTTAATGAAATCTTCCTCCCAAATCCCTCCCCTTAATTTTTTTTTTATAAACTATCCGAACAAAGGAATTGGAGAGACTCTCATTCCCTTCTCTTCCTTTCCCTCCAAATCCCTCAATCCAAATACACTCTAAAGATGGAGAAAATTGATATGATCATGATTCAACAGAGTTATATTGCAGAAAATTGATTTGAGGATGAAGATTTTAGATTAGTTGCTGTTTTTGTGAGGTATCGTACTTAAGAGTAACATTATCTTGCAACCTATTTATTGGTTAAATTTTTGAAGATGTATATGCCTCCTTACGTATTTGCTTGTGCTAGTGACCTCAATAAGAGTGTAGATTTCTATTTAGGATGGATGGTTTCCTGTGTATAAATTGGCTACTGAATTACTGATCATCAATTATGCTTTATCTGCAGGTTTGTGTCAAGAAATTTACTTTTTTGGGGATTCCATAGGCATCTTTGAGGTGACAATTTTGGCTTACATTATAGATGGGAAAATTTGATATCATTAATTACAGGATTTAAAGGCTGATTTCAATTTTTTTTTTAATTTCAGTTCTTTCGTGATTTCCCATAGCAATGACTGTAAAAAAGTTGATTTAATTGTAAATGACTAATTATTTATTGGGCATTGACATTTTAGGATACTAAGTTTGCCTTGTGTTCTTTGAAAATCTCATTAATTTACTGGATTCTTGCATAGCCAATTCACTTGAAAATCACATGAGAGTGGATATGAACAGTTAGTTTTGCCATGGAAATCCAACCCGCCAGCTTGTGACTGACTTATCTTCGGGACGGCATAGCCTTGGCTTGTTTAGCCGTCTCGAACCCGGGTGAGCACTAGGCAATATAGATACATTGGTATGCGCACGTTCCTTACATTTCTTGTGTGGGCAAAAGTTTAGCAACAATGATGGGTCACCCAGTTCCTTCAAACTAGTCTCTGAGAAAATCACTAGCACAAAGCAGGGAAACAACCCTAGTGGCTCATGATATTGGATTCATTTGGAAGGCCGAGGTCGATCAATCTTTTCCGATTGTCTTCTTATCCTCGACAAGATTTCTAGAACCATTACAGTCTATAAAATCACACCAAGGTCCACGGATGAATCCGTACCCTATTCTCCATGCAGGACCTGCATGTGCTAGTCTCATCCCCAACACTATGTTTAGAGCTCCAAAGAAGAGAGCGATCCTTGTCTAGTATAAGAATTGTGTATCCACACGGATCATATAAAAGACCTAGTAATTTGATAATTTCAATATTAGGGACAAAAAAAATCCGCTTGAAGACTTCCTTTCCCTTCCAAAAACGGACATCTAAGAGGGAATTGGAAACCAATATTACCAAAGCTGTGCGTACAAGAATCAATCATTACCAAAATACACCCGATGATTAAACCAATCATCAGCAGCGGTAAAAAGCTAACTGGCCTTCCATCGTCTCAATGTATAAAGAATATTAACGAACCAAAGAATATTAACTAACCTTAGAAGAACATAGCTATTATGTCAGGCTTTTCTACCTACTTAGACCAGGCAACTGCGTCTATCTCTGCTTGAGCCTGCCTGTACAACTCCAGTCTCTTTCCAATGGATGTACGGCGCTGCATGACTGCTGGATCTTCATCTAACAATGTAGCCAACTGCTTTGACTGCAAAGACATGGACAAAAATTTATCAAAACCCATCTCTCGGCCTGTGAATTGGATAAAATATAAAAGGGGGCGGGGAGGGATTATTCTCACCTCTTTCTTGCCCAACTCTGTGAAATAAAAGTCAAGTAAGCTGCGTTTGGCCTCCCGCACTTGACAGTAGACAATGGACTTTGGAATGGAGTTTCTCAAACATGAAGAAATCATGTTGACATATGACAAAACGGTACTTCCTGTTTTTGAAGATAAAACAAAAGAAGATAACCATAACGTAAGAGTTCACTTGGTTCAAGAGTGAACTCTTTCCAAGATTTCATTTATACTCATATCCGACAATCATTAATGCAAGTCAAGGCTACTTACCAACTCGACGAAGGTATGAATCATTATATCTATCAAAAATGGAATGCGTAGGATTTCCACCCTTCTCTATATCTTGAGGAAGCTTTCTGAAAAACTCTACTGTCAGGTAACCGCATTCCATATCAACTAGAAGTAAAGTTGCTTTCTTGCTTTCTTCTTTCATCCTCTCCAGTGATTCAATGGCTGCAGTGCTAACTTCCACTCGCAGAGTGGGATATTGTTTGAGTTCCTGAACACAATAGAAAAGGCTTACACTTTGAAATACATCAAGAATCGAGAGAGTTTAACGGAGCGATATAACATAATAGTTGGGTAATGATGTAGGGTTGGCACTTGGCAGTCAACAATTACGGCAAAACAAGCTTCATGTATTCGGTCACCATTCAACACTCAGAAGTAATAATTGGTTTTAAATATTAGTTTCTTCTACATGGATGCTCGGATGAAAAATAATACAGAAAGATGGAAAAAATGGAAAGAGTTGATATTAAAATTTCCAGGGACTTGCCATGGTTGCACCAATAGCCCTCTGAACTAGCTCCTTTAGTATAGCATGAACCTGAGAATAGGAACAAGATACTGTCAACCAAACTGGTTTGCGGTTCATAATGAAATGTCTAAAGTAAAAAATAAAAAGAATAACATTGTTGAAAATAAAGGACAGCACAATTTCAATTTCAAGATTCAGAGAACACACACATGGTTATTTGGAACAAAGAACTAAAGTCAATGTTACATTAAATTTTATCCTCTATAAAATAAACAACTACAATTCTTAGTTGGTTGAATGCTTCTATTTGCAAGCAATAGATTTAGAAGAGAACCTTTAGAGAGAGATCTCTTCAGAAAGATATGAAACATGGAAATATTTACTTTTGGGGGAGCCCCTGTCAAGCTCCTCACCAAACTACCTAAAAACAAGGGTTCAGATCCCAATTCCCGCCGAAAAATAAAAAAGATAAGAATTTGTAAGGTCTATTGAAGTCTGACAATATACTGCCGTTTCAGAAGGGAAAGGCATTCCTCTTAAACACGATCTGTTGATGATACGAAACTCACAAGCAAAGAAACTACTATTCCAGGATGTGCAAGCACATGCTTGAGCACGCATAGGCTTCATACTTCCAGCAGATGCCGGATTGAAGGGCAAGCATTTAGGAAAAGATATAAACAAGCCACAAGTTCATTCATAAAGCAACTTTTTCCCTTTTCAACACATGCATGCTCACACGATCTCATGTTGCTTAACGATAAAAAATAAGCAACCAAAGCACAATCAGTGTAAAGTCGGACAAATAATTATTCCCCATTTAGCTAGTTATAAGACAAACCACTATCTCAGGTGCAATTCTAAGATGACATAAATGTCGTTTCGAATGATTGTTCTAAGTTATTATGCATACCGCATCAACAGCTGCCTCAGCAGGACCTCTTATACTGACCAAACAAGATTCAATAAGACGGCGATACCCTTGTTCAGGAGCTATTAGATGTGGTTGATATCCATCAGCTTCAGTGATTAGCTTTCGCACATTATCCATTGAAAGATGTTTGTCAAATTGCAACCTCTTTAGAGCAGCAGGAAATTGATTGTCAAACACACCATAGATTTTATCACCACCAGAACGTCTGCAGACATATTCTCACAAATCCAGAGTTAAGAAGAAAATCCCTACTTGATTTTGTGAAAATGAATTACAGTAGCAGAACACATACGCGCCATCAAGATGTTCTTTGAATATTTGATCAAATGAACGACAAATTTCCATTATCATGTACAACTTCCCCTGTGCATTCAAAAAGGTAAAAATATCAATGCACCATTCAGCAAGACCGCCTTACTTAATTCAAAATGTAAGTCGCCAAACAATAAGCTCTAGAAGAGGAAAACTGAAAGTATTACAACAATTCCATGCTTACCCCAGCATCAGTGGCAATAGGCTTCCCAAGACGGCTTAATTCTGTCTCCAGTTCAGTGATGGTTTTGGCAATGAGAGACTGAAGGCCTGGGATTCGTGACTTGATGACACGTTCCAAGTGCTGAAAATTACAAAAATATAAACTCCAAGCACAAAAATTAACACAGAAGAAAAACACAGAGATATCCAGCTTAGAGTTGTTCTCATAAAACAAAATAAATGGAAAACTATAAAATTAAAACACAATTTTGAAATTTCCAATAGTCTAATAAGAATCAAAGTATCACAATACTTCAACAGGTCCACAATCATATGCAAGTTTGTAAATTGCATTAAAAATCGGCTTACCTTAGACATCATCTTTCCCAAATGCTCAGAGCCCATCCTCTGAGCAAGATGCTTATACTCTGGGCTATTAGCAAAATACTCCCGCTCCCTACGCCGAGCAGCGATCATATCAACACTTTTGTTAATATCTGCTTGAGACCGATTTACAACGCCAATCCAAGGATACTGTAGTTTATATGACTTCCCCTCCAGAATCTGAAAAGCATATTATATTAGGAAAAAACCATTCCTATGTACAAGAATATTCCATGAAATCCTGAGGATTTTTCTTCTAATACTCCTCTATTTAACCTCATGCTAATTTGGTTGCATCTAACAACTAATACAGGAAATGCAGCATACAGTGCGTGTCTTCTACCCCACTCCTATGCTTTCTTATAATTATTAATCCAAGATCATAAAGTATCTACACCTTTGCACAAAATTCCTAGCCAACAATTGCACAATCTCAATTTTATGTCCACCAACTGAAACTGTCAAATCAGGAAGTATATTTTTACAGCTACAATAGAAACTTCTATTGCTCAAAGTTCATCAAGTAAAAGATAAAAAAAACTAAATTAAAGAAGGGGAAAAATAAGAGAGAACATAATCTTATCAAACAATATGTTCAACAAATGTGATAGAACAGAATACAAACCAACACTATATTTTCCAAGTACTTTGCAGAGTAAATTATAGCTACGCAATACTTTCCACATAAAAAAAGCTACTCAAATAATTTCCATAACAATAACCAAAATACATATCCTCAGTAAACTACATTCATGATGCACTAAGACCCAATGGTACGCACACTGTGCGTGCATCCTGCAATTATAAAGGCTTCGTGCCAGTTTGAATTCGTTGTGACTTTAAATATTAAGTGCTTTGACAGTACGGGTTAATCTTTTCTTTTCTTTTTTGTCAGGGCATTAAATAGAATTTACTAAAAAGTGTACCCATACAATACTTATATATTTTAATTAGTGGATCAGGATTATATTGTCTGCATAAAAAGTTCATTTGGTTTTAAATTAGTAGAATCAAGTTTTACTAGATTTTAATCTAGCTACTCGCTTATTCTTCCTCCTCTGAAAAAGAATCTAAAAGGTGCATCACCTAGAGTTTTTAATCTCTCAAGTATCAACTTCGTGATTTTCAAGTGCTTCTCAATCATAACAAAATGTACATTAAATCAAGTCTCGGGAATAAAAAAAGAAGTATTTATAGTCACTACATCACAGTACACTAGTACAGATACACGTTAGATACTTAGATCTAATGAAGTTCACACTTCAGAGGATAGTGGATGCTCTCAAATGAAGGCAAGAAACTATCTTATAGGTATCATTCCACCACCAACAACCATAACGGAAAGGGTAAATGGTGTGGACATAGTAGGTGAAAGCAGTTGGGGTGATTTCAATGTATAGAAGGAGCTAAGCCAATGCTTATAACAAAGCAAAAATAATGTTGTTTTCAAGAAGAATAGGTTCATTAATGTAGACACAAAACAAAGCTCCACAAGTGAATCATAAAACTAGACTGTATAACTTATAAGTTCTATGTATTTCATTTGGAAATTAACTTACATCAACTGCATTAGTACCCTGGTCCATAAGATCAATCTTTGTCAAAACTCCAAATGTCCTTTCCCCTGGAAGGTGATGAATAAACAAATTGAAGATCAATATTTGTAAAGGGAAAAAATGTTGCTTCCTACAGCAATAGCAAATATCATCATGTCAAATAGAATTAAAAACAAAAAGAAAGCCCACCAGATCAATATTGAAGTTTCACAAAATTTCACTTAACTAATAACAAAGAGCTGAAACCAGTATCAAATAGAGCTTCTAAATATAAGGAAATACTAAACCCACCTTGTATCCAAATGGCTTCTCCCCTCCCCCATTATATGGGTTGGAGCTCGTGATGTGTTCGAATTCAATCGCATTTGGTGCATTACTTTACGTACCAAAATAAATAAAATGAAGAAGACACAAAAACCGAAAATATACTGCAAACAGTAAATCAGTTCTCAAAAAGGCATAGCTTGCTGGATCACCAATCTATACATTAATGATACACATGACAGTCTTGAGTTTTCTGTTCCCTTTTAGTCGAGGATTCAGCACAACATGAGAGAAATCAGGACTTGCCAATGTGGAAATAAAATTAAATAAAAATGGAACAAATTAATTATTTCCACTTTCCAACCGCGTATAGGAGCATGAAAACCAAAGTCAATTATGGTATATTTTAGTGTGGAAATTGGAGGTCTATTTTGGCTTATAATAAAATTTAACAGATTTTTACAAATTAACCATCTCATTAAGTATATTTTCAATTGTGCATTCTGTTTAGGCTTGTCATCTGGATGAGGTCCACCGGGATCATATAGAAAGGTCAATCAAGCAGTTTCAACTCACTGCTAACTGCTAAAAAACAGAACAGACATTTAACATATTTTTAATGTCACAGAAAGCTGCACCGATATAAATTTAGCATGAAAACTACTCCTTTATTTACAGAAAGGCAGCACAAAGCTGAAATGTTATTACCAGTCAATTTTTATATTTTTTTTCCCTTTTTAACTGACACAGCTGGATGCACAGCATGGTCCAAAAAGAAAGTGTCACAAATCTCACCTTTAGGATCAACTTCACGAGATATCTTAATCGCATCAGAAGTAGCAAGATCTTGATTCGCAGGGGAAATTGCCAGAATAATACAGTTAGGCTGTAACAAAGGGCATACACAAAAGGATGAAAAAGTAACAATAGCTTGACTAAATGCACATCTTAAGGATGAAGTCGAAGCTAGCACAAAGAAAAAATAATAATAACAATAAAGCACATGGTTTTTCAAGTTCTTGTCTTCCTGAAACATCAAAGTTCAAACTAGACATGTTGGTGGAAATTAGACATGATTACCACTTACCACCAATCTTTAATAGGCTATAATAGTAGTGAAAGGTACCTTTTCAATGTATGACCGAACCATATTTTCAATGTCTTGGACAATGCTTTCATGTTGGCCCTCTAGAATAACAAAATTAAAATGACGACCAACAGTCAATATAACATTTAAAGACTGAAGAAATAAAACAATAATTCAAGCTCCGAACGTTTAACCCACCAACGGCCACTTTTGTAAGCCCAGGAAGATCAACCAGTGTCAAGTTTACCACTGAAAGAGTGAAAAAAAACAAGACAACACCTCAGATGGGATTTACCCAGAAGAAAAAGGCAAGAACAAAAAAAAGAGACGGAGCTGCCCACAATAGCATCTTAAAAACTTGAACAAAACATTATACTTATACAAAACAAAGCTACTTTGAATAAAACACAGATCTGAGCAGTGAACTCAGCTAAAACCAACATATGCATGTTGTTTTAATTCTTATGAGAATCATTCATGGCAAGATAGTTCAGAATTCTTCCTCTCATACAAATGCATGGTTAATACGACATTTTGCAGTAAGGAGTGAAATGATATAATTGACATCCCGACTCACCATTGGGGGAAAAAATGCTGAGATGAATCGGAACAGTTGAGATTTGCTTGGAGCGGCCCGTCTCTCGATCAGTCTCATCAGATATCTCCTTCCTTACAGCAGCTATACCACAAAATATTGAAGGTGGAAAGAGAAAACACAGTAAGAGAAACTTAAATAAGCAGAACAAAGCATCACATACAGAATCATGGGAATCAGTCCACGAATTAGCAGTGCCAAATACATGTACTGTTCACTGAACTGAAAAAAATAACTGAGGTTAAACAAATAAGAGATGGTTATGAAAATCAGTGCAATGGAATAGAGGAGGGACTCATTTCGAGAACTAACTGTACCGAAATCAGTAAACTTCTTTTTGGGTAGATGCATGAATTCCGCGTATTCTCTACCTTCATCAATCCTATGAAGCTGCAAGACAAGAGGACGGCGTGTAACAATCCCTGTATGAAATGTCTTGGTATCATATATCAGTGTCTCAAGGAATATACAAGTCAGCAAACAAATTCACAACTTACAAGTATAAATTTGTTATAATGGAAGAAAGAAAGAAAAAATTGACAACACATGTTACCTGCCCCACGAGGTAAAAAATCCTTTCCAACAATGCTCTCCAGCACCGAGGATTTTCCAGAGCTCTGAACCATTAAAAATATGAGATGAAAAAAGAAAACTTCCTCAAAAAATATAAAGAGCCACTAATACAACATAGACATATAGTGGACCACCAAGAGTAATCAAAAGCTGTTTTCCCAAATGTTCAATCTTATGCATCATGATCAATACCATCATTTCTTTCAGCAAAATCAGCCCTAATGTGCTCTGGCAACCACTTCGGTTCTACTTCTGCCATGAAAGAAAGGAGGTCTTTCCCTTCAACCAAACTGCTTTAAGAACCCCCACATTATGATACACAAATTACAGTAAGGAGTTATCAATCACTCAATTCACAGTAAGAAGTGATCAATCACTCAATTCCAAACAATGGTTCATATCTAAATTCCATAGAAGGCAAGCAACCAATGTGATCAACCATCGATTTGACAAGAGAGTTACTGCCAGGCCTTTGAGTTCCTTATTTCCTTCAAATGCATACCTTCATTTGTTTCTCTTTCCTGATATTCATTTACAGTCTTGAAGAAAAATCAGACTAAAGCACTGACGTCGTGCTCTATGCCTCGATTATAAATAGATAAGATGTCATTTGGCTTCAAGGTCAGTAGTCAAACCTCGTATATTCAGTCACTCATTAAATTTTCTAAAGAATACATTCAGCTTGATGTAAAGTTCTTCAAATAAAGACATAGTAAATAAAACATAATAAATACCAAACAAAGTAAGAATCTCCGGGGTTCTTTCCAAATGAGATTTGGAAGATGAGCAGGGAATAAGTAGCAAATCTATTGCAGCAAAAGGATGCAATAACGTCTATCATTTTTAGATGGAAAGCCTTCAAACTACTGAAATTATTGGAAAATAAGCAAAGAAGAAAAGAAATATAAACAAAATCCATCGATTACAAGAGATTGATTGCCAGAAATCATCTTCGTGTTGATTTATAAAATTTGATATAGAAATCAACCCTTGACGGTGACCTAACCTAAAAGGTTCATATAAAAACGAATACAAAATTATGAAATGCCAACTGAATCTGAGAGAGGTACATTGAGTCAAAACCGAGAACACAACCAGAAATACAAAACTACCAAAAAGAAAGATGACGTTCCCTACTGCAACAGTCTGAGGTAAATTTCATTACTGTTGACAGAGGAGTGCAGGTGGTGGTGTTTGAAAAGCAGTTACGTTAGTTAACGAGAGCATGTTTATCTTTTGCAGTAGTAGCAGGAGAAGTTTATGTACGGTGTCGTTTGGTTTAGAGAGGGTAATGAGCAGTTGAAACAATGATTAGTGGAAGTAATGATGGTTAGCATGTTGCGGTGGATCCAAGGGTTAGTATCGCACCGCTCTGTGAAGGAGATCCAATCGCGGGATGACGGAGGAGTCTTTAATCTTTTAAGAGTCACACTCTCTGCGTGAAGGAATCAACCCCGATATATTGATTTGTTCCATATATTGAAAAATCAATGCAAAAGTAGAAGAAAATTCAAAACCAAAATCACTGTTTGTCAACTTCTGGTGATTCGTGAGAGTTTGATTGAAAGTTACACTCAGTCGTGCAACACATAAACACTACGAAAATCTCTTAGTTCGTACATATGCAAATGTAGAAACATCGGAGAAGGAAACGTAGGACAGAAGAAGTCCGATTTCAAGAAAAGTCAATCCAGACTGACAAACTTTGCGAAAGTAACATCTAAAATCAAACAACACAGAATAAGGAAAACGAGTAGCTCGGAGATTGAAATCGAAAAGGACGAAGAGATCGGACCTGGCCTCCGACGACGGCAATGGCGGGCAAGGAATCCCAGAGGGTGGGCAAAGCGCTCTCTTCCCCGTGATCGCCGAGTGCCGTACACGCCCTCTGTATCTTGTTCACCAAGGATATCAAATTCTCCATTGTTGGATCTCCGATTGAGCGATTCGCTCGCTCTTCCTATATAGGAAGGTTGAGTTTGAAAGGAGGGGGAGAGAGATAGAGCGCGAGAGAGCGAATTGTTTCGAGTGTGAAGAAGAGATTGGCGAACGAACCGCCATTGTTGGATCGCCGATTGAGCGAGTCGTTCGCTCTTCCTATATAGAAAGGACGTGTTTGGAAGGAGAGTTTTTCCGAGAGAGAGAGATAGAGCGAGCGCGAATTGTTGCGAGTGTGAAGAAGACATTGCCGAACGAACCGGGAAAAAGAAAAGTCCCTGAAAAGTTTCCAACGGATCGATTCCTCATTGCTAGTTGACTAAAATACCCTTTCCCATCAGAATTAGGATTTGGTAGGGTGTAAGCGAACAGTGCTATTCGTGGGCCGCTCGAGGGCGGCCCGATAAGAGCTCGGCTCGAGCTCGTTTTTTTAAGGGCTAGGGCCGAGCTAGGGCTTGACTTTAGGGCTCGTTTAGGATTTAGAGTCGAGCTAGGGCTTTGAGAAGCTCGTCTCGTAAGCTCTAGGGCTTTTTTATATAAATAATATTTATAAATTATATATATGTTTATATATATGTATATATATATATATATATATGTATGTATGTATGTATATATGCGCGTGTGTGTTTATTCAAAATTATGTATATAAGTGTGTGCATGTGGTTATATATGTACTCGTGTGTGTTTATGTGTGTGTATCTATATATATGTATACGCTGTATGTAGTTATATATGTATGTGTGTGTTTATATATGCATGTGTGTCGTTTATATATATATGCTTGCGTCAGTGACTGCAGTGTGTGTTTATATGTGCCTTGTATGGGTGTATGCGTGTGTGTTTATATGTATGCGTGTGTGTTTATATGTGAGTGTGTAGTGTAGTTTATTTAGTCCCACATCAGAAGATAACAATTTTGAATTCATAATTTTTCTATAAATGCAAGGCCCAGATCCCCTTCTCCAAATAGTGGTGCGACTTTTATTGCCTTTAGTGCAAACTGTTGGATGTGGGCTTGCGAGCCGAGCTCGAGCCCTGGGGCTTTTAATAGAGCCGGGCTAGGGCTCAGGTTTTGGGCTCGTTATTAAGCCCGGCCCGAGCCCGGGCCCAGCTCAAAAGTTAAGGGCCGAGCCTGAGCACTCAAAAGCCCGGCTCGGCCCGGCCCTTTTACACCCCTAGGATTTGGTATGGCGGTTTCTGTTGGACCCTAAGGCCTAGGTTCATCGAGAAAGCACACAACTGAAAGCCCAGAGCGAGCCCGGGGTCTCATTAGAGGCCTGTCCACTTTAAGTGCTTAATTTAAACCCATTAGTTGTTGTGCTTCCAGTATGTTGAAATTTTCAGCCCAATCACATTGAAATGTTGTCCGCTCTAGACTACAAGTCGACATGAATTTGTTCTTCATGGACCACATTGATAGTCAAGCCCCATGAAAACGCGTATGCAATATGAGTAAAAAATGTGTATCTGGTTCAATAAATATATTCCTCAACAACTATATATATATATTCATGGTGTTGAACGAACTTGTAGTGAAGTATTGCTTGATACCATAAAGGGCAGACCTCTTGGCCATGAAGAATTTGACAAACTGGTATGCTGGCTTTGAGGGGAATGGTCTAAGTCATGCATACAGCACATGAGAAGCAGCAAAGTCGATCAGAAGAAGATTGAGAGCAACCTACAGGAAGGGGCAGTAAGAATTCAACTAGTAATTATCCGTAGATCCGACTTTGTCAGCACCTTCTTGCCACAGAGAGAGCAAGCACCTGCAACAAAAGCAAGCAATAATATTAACTTTGTCCGGACGCGGCATGACAGTAAATAGATGGTCGTGAGACCGAAAAATATACTGCAGAGAGGAGCCCAGTAAAAGTACTCTGCTCAATCCGCGGACATTTTAGACTGTTGTTTCTCCTCACTGGAATATCAGATCTAGGCATCACCTTCCCTTCCGGCTTGTATTCTTCAACTTCCGCTTTGATCGTTTTCTGCAAATAAATTAATTGTGAGCTTGAAATATGGCTGCAATAGCACATCAAGTCGCAGAAGACATTCTTCGAATGTCCTACCTCCTAGTAGTGTTTTCCACACCGAAAACACCCTTCATTATTGCGCTTGTATCCACAGAGCGCTCCTGTGTAATCTTATCATGGTATATCTTGCTCCCAATCTCAGTTACCTGCTCCTCCACCTCTTCAAGTGTTTGGTCTATGTTAAGCGGTAGCTCCCCTTTCCTGATGACAGTTACACCGAAACCATTGGCTTTGGCTTCCCGAAAAGCATCCTATTCGAATTTTAAAAAAAAATAAAAAGGTTAAAAGATAGTAGAAGTAGAATGTACACCGTCAATTGACAGACTGCAATAGCGGAGAAGTAAAGTATCTTGGCAATTTATCCTTCACACCCATTGTTGCATTAGTACAAGTGAAAGGCCCGGCATAAAGCTGGCCTCACAAAAGAGCTCTCTCTGGTCATATTCTATGTTCATCTGGTCATTAGGCATATGAGATTCTTCTCTCCTGACAAGATTGCGGACAGATATTTCTGACATGCTTCTTAAGGATTATGAGATGATTCAGTCAAGTGAGACTCAATCTTCTGACTATACCCAATTATATGGTCATGATATTTCCTCACAATAAGCCGTATGAACAAAACATATAATATAAGCATATTGTTGTCACAAGTTTGTCCATTAAAGATTGTTCCTCTTTCTCAAACTAATCACCCTGAAACTTCAATTTAGTACACAAAACAAATCAATCCATTACCTTAGGCGGGCGTGCAACAACAAAAGCATGGCCATTCCCAAGCATATCCATATGAGCCTGAATGATGTAACAAAGGTTTTTACAATCACCAGCATCCTCAAAAGCAATCACGTGATATGGTTTTGGCTCCAATTCAAGATCTGCTGCCATCTCCAATGAATAAAATCCTATTTTCTGTTCTTCGTTCTCAGTTGTGTATAACTCAATGCACTGCAACAAAAACCAAAATACAAAATTATTAAATAATATAATTCCGTGAGATTGCCAGTATGGCATATAACATTTAGTGGGTGACACGACATAGAGATTTATATGCAACACACAGTCAAATTCAAGAAAGTAATAGCAAACGTTATCTTGAGAATTTGGTAAAGAAGGTAGCAAACAGCTTAATCTAGAAGTAATGGGTGAAGGGGTACGCAGGAAAAAGGATGGAATCATCAGGTAAAAGCAGTAGAAGTTGAATAGCATATATGAATTCTTACCAGTACATGAGGAAGATCTAACCACCACAAGTAATCTTGTTCCTTGTCATCTGCATACTCACGGTATTTACTCACCACAGCTTGGGGTCCAAACAATTCCATTTCTCTTTTGAGTTTGTTGAGTTTCTTTTCCATGAATTCTTTATTTCTCTCAGGTAGTTTGGACATCAGATCAGCTGATTCCTGTATTTCTTCTTCAGTGATCCATCTATCCAAATCCTTCCCCATTTCCTTCATACTGGACTTGACTTCTGGATCTGTCTCTGCATTATAACTTTCCAAAAACCCACGGGACCATTTCTTGGTGTGTTGCCAATACTCCTTACCAGATTTTTTCCCAGATCTAACAGTGCCATCACTGCCCTCTATAACTGTTTTCGAACCTTTTGGATCCCTATCATGCACTCCTTTTACAAAAGCTTGGTTGGCTGAATTTCTGGCCACATTCCCATTCCCTATGGATTCTGTTGATTTCTGAAGGAAGTTCTGTTCATCCTTCTTCGCGGGATAGGATCGATCAGTTTTCCCAGCAAAAATTGCCTTCCGCTGCTCTTCGAAGTTATTGAGGAACTCAGGATTCTTTTCTAATGGAGGTCCTTTCCAGCGCGGTATAATCTTTTCTGGTGGATCATACAAGCTAATACCATCTACAGGAGCAGAAGAAGACACTATCAGTACCAGCTTTAGCACTATCAAGATTTTAAAATGCTGGTGCCCAAAATCAAAGTTCTGGCAGAAAAGGTCATAGTTATCGATCACATTGGCATCTAGAACCAATTAAAATAGTCTGATCAATTAATGTTGAGGATTGATTTCTTATTAGTATATGGGCCATATGAGTAAGGCTCTCAACAATTCAAGGGAGCAATATTGCAACATATGTGAATTTAACTTTGAACATCTTACACAGGGAATAATAAGTTTGTTATTTAGGAGACCAAAAACAAATCCAAATAATATTTTCGAGAAACATCAACTACCTGCTCCGTAGTCAAGATTCTCAATGTTTGAATGTAGCCAATTGTGCAGGTGCGATAGCTTTTCATTATCCTTCTCAACTTTCTTTTCAAGGCCTTTGAAGAATGCAAGTTTATCTTCATCAGCTATCAAATGGAAGGGATCCTTCCCCATTAACTCATTTTCTCGAACCTGAAAAACAATTTCTCTAAGATTTTCATCATTCATCCATTCAAGTTCACCATCATTTGCATTGGAGATAAGCTGTCCCAGATCCATGTCTAAGGGTTCATTTGCTCTTTCTCTTGCAACCATGTAATTCTCCCTGAAGCCGTCCCCAATCTTTTTCAATATTGGCTCAACTTCATGAAAATTTTTCTCTATCCAGTTTTCTGCTTTTACAGGATGTCTTGTACGTTCCTTGCTCCCATTGATTTCATGACTTAAACTGGTAGGGGGTTTTGGTTTATCATCCCCTTCACATCCTTCAACAGCATCTCTGGAATCATGTCTTCTGGGTGTACCAGATTCGTTCTCCTTCGGAATACAAACTTCAGAGTCAGTAGAGACAGATATAGAAACTTCTCCACACCCTTTGTCACGATCACCAGAATAAAAATCTTCCGATGGAATTGACTCGTCCTTAGGAGTAAAAGATTTTCTGGCTGTTTCATATTCTGATATTTCAGACTTGACGTCAGACACTTTTCTATCCTTGCTCACTCTCTGGCCTGTATTGCTACTGAGTCGTTTAGCACTTAATAACCCTGAAATATTTTGAACATCATTAACTTCAGTTTTGTCGATGTCCCCTTGCTTGTCACGTTTGTTGACAAGGAATTCCCTAGCTTCTTCAACTGATCGGATGACTCTTCGTTTCATTCTTTTGGGCTTACTCTTTGAGATGCATAATTCACCGTCTGTAGCATTAGATGGCAGGATTTCTTTTCTGATCACAGCTGGGAAATTACTGCCGTCATCCATCAAATCTTGTTCAATGCTTTGCTGATCCTTTGAAATTTCTATACTCGCAATACTGGAGACTGGCACATTCTCATTCCCATTATTTCCTACCTTACTGAAAATTTTGGTATCATCACCCTTTGGTTCATCTGTAGATGTAGCTATAACTCTTCCTTCTTCCAATTTGGTATCTGAAATATCAATTAGAAATCCCGCACCCCCTACTCTTTGCCTTCCGACCATTTCAATCTCATTAGACAGTTTCTCATCCTCAGTTTCACGTTTTTCATCAATCTGCTCAGCCAGGGAATTTTCCATACCCTCATTTTCATGGGCTTTCCTGGCCATTTCTCTAATTTCCTTGATTCTATTATCAAAATCTACAGAGGTTGTGGTTTGAGAACTGGAATGTTCATGCACTGCCAGTCTACCTTGCAAACCCTTTGCTTTTAAAATAGAGTTCATAAGTTCTCCCTTATCAAGCTTAGGCTTTTTGAAGGAAACTATTGGTGGTTCTGGTGATTCTTGAACAACTTCCACTCTAGGATTTTCCAGTGTCTCCTCCTCTTGTTCTGTGAGTTGCTCCTCCTTATTTCCAAAAGAGAGTAATTTTTTCACAGCCCCAAACACAATAAGACCACACAACACAATACTCCCGAATTTTAAGAGTTTTGGTACAAAGTTGGGACTAAGAACTACACCGCGAATTGAACTAGTAAAATCCGACTTCTCACTCGATGAAACAGGTTTAGTTACGGTATCATCCCTTGGAATAACATTATCCACACCAATGGTACTGGTAAAATCAGACTTCTCGGTGGACGAAACAAACTTGACTATGGTACTATTCCTGGAAATAACACTTTCCCCCTTCTCCATCTTTTGAGCTAAACTTCTTGCATACAAAATCTTAGAATTCACTTCTCTTAAGTCCTCAAATTCTCCACTCCCAACTGGACTCCTACTCAATATTTCATCTTCATCAACCACAACCCTCTCAACATTCCCATCAAGACCTTGAAAAACAGTAAAAATAGGAGTAGGGCCAATTCCCCAGAACTCTGCATCCTTCTTATACTGTTCAACCCAATTCTCCAATTTAACTAACAAAGCAGATTCACCCAAATTACTTGAATCAACAACATTATAACAAGAATCTCTCTGATTTTCACTGTGACCACTCAAATTCTTACCAAGAATTTCAACATTATGGTAAACTTGAGGATCAGGACTTGGGTTCAAGGAAGTGGGATTTAGACGCACCTTTTGATCTTCAAGGAGCTTTTTCCGGAGCCAGTTTCGACGAGTAGTGGATCGTCCGAATTGGGCTGAAACCCGCAAACGTGTCGTGGCATAGAAGGGTGAACAGAACGAAAACGAGAGGCGCTTGTGAAATCTATCTGGGTTTCTCCAGTTGCAAGTTCTGAAAGAGAAATTTGTTGTGAAGAATGAAGTACCATGGAAGCCATGATGGGTTACCGGGGTTGGGGGTCTCAGACAGTCCATTAGTGAAGCTCAAGGTTGTCAAGGTTTTGGCGACAAAGAAAGAGCTAAAACCCCGGACGAAGATAAAAACAACCGAAAGACGCTGTGGCGCCGCAAGTGAGGCAACCGGGTCGGGTAAGTATTGAAGTATTACTATTTGTCTTTGATGAAGTTTTCAAAACCGAAAGTTAAAATATTATATATGTCCTTAGATTATCACATTTTTTTTTATTATGTCTTTAAATTATTTTTTTTCCTCATTTTATCCTCAAACTATTGTTTTGCACATCGTTTCTATCCCAAGTCAATTTTTCGGTGTTGACTCCGGTGAAATGTTGACATGGCATCCATGTGGCTAATATATTCCAGTGAAGTTGACACCTAGATGAATTTTTTAAATTGATTTAATTCCACATGTAATATGAAATTTTAAAAAAAAATAAAAAAATAAAAGAACAAGAAAACCAACCAATATTGAAATCAAAACGAAATCAAGCCAACTTCGCCGTATTGTCGTTTGGGTATCGAACTCCAGTAGATCCAAAGTTGCTGGACGAGGCATGAACCCAGGAATCAGAGAGCAATCCTCCACTCCACGCCTCACACCCTCATGTCGAGCCCAAGCTAGAGATGCGACCTGTGTGGTGACTTCAGCTGCACCTGGATTGTAGACTAGAACCGACGAGATTGCGGAGAAGAACTGAAGCCAAAGCTAGGAACCCATAGAGATTCTTACCTCTGTGAGCAATTAGATTCTTGGTGTGCGTGACAAACCCAGTCTTAAAAATTCCCAAATTGTGGATTCTTAAGTGCGAGTATTGATTAGCAGAGTAGTAGAGACTCTGATTTGGGGTTTAGGAGTCGGGTGTGTGTGTGTGGTGGTGTTCATCTTCTACAAAGTTCTTGTTTTTTTTTCATTAATTTATATAGAGAGAAAAATATGGGATGGTATATCTGAGACAAAATGGCGGTGGTTCTGGTAAAGGCCATGGCTTCCTCCAACATATCCCGTGAACGAGTTTTTGTTGAAGGGAGATCTGGGAAGAAGATGATGAAATGAAGTTTTTTATTTTTTTCTTCGTTAATTTCATAGCTGGAAATAATTTGATTTAATTTTTTGTTCTTTTTCACACGTCAGCGAGCTTTATGTAATGATCATCGAAGTTTGAATGCCACATCAGTATTTTCAATCGGAGTCAACACCAAAAAGCTGACTCGGGATAGAAAGGATGTGTAAAACAATAGTTTGAGGATAGAAGGAAGAAAAAAAATAGTTTAAGGATATAATCGAGAAAAATATGATAATCTAAGGATATATATAATAGTTTAGCCGCCAAAAAAGTACTATTTGTTAAAAAATTGCAAAAAAAATTTGTACGCATTAATTAAAAAAAATTAACGAACAACAACTCAGCGCGGATTAATTGGACCGAAATTCAGTGACACTTGAAAACAGTTATATCAATTTATAATGAAATTATCTACCTTAACAATCCAGTGCAAACCACTTGAAAATAATAACGCTAGTTTAGAATCGAATTCTCGACTTCGGACAAAATTGTTTATATCCTAAGTCCGGAGAGATAACCAGTTAGGTTATCACTAATTATTGCATTAATTAAACATAATAACATTAGATGTATATTAAGGATAAAAAAAGAAGTTGTTTGAATATTCATTAACTTGTTATTTGTTAATATATTTTCATCGCAATCTGAAGCAAATTTTTATTTGAGCAATTTAGCAGCAAAACACCAAAACCTAGTTTCAAATGAACTAATTGCTTGAGGGTGTCCAAAGGGGGGGGAAAAAATTAACCTTTGAGTTGCATCATCCACCATTTATAACATGCTGTATATATGAAACTTCATTACAATGCCAAGAACCCAAATTTGGCAAATTAGAAAGGAAGCTTATTGACAACTAATAAAAGGTCAAGCCTCCAGTTCAACAAGAGTACAAGGATTCTCAATTATCTCCATCTATAATTACTACAACAAGAAAGTCAGTACACACACAAGAGAGGGAGAGGGGGAGAGAGAGAGAGAGAGAGAGGCCCTAACTACAAACTACAAAGGTTGGGTATGCACGCCCCGCCCTCTGGATTTTGCTGTTCTTTCCATATCCGACCTGTAACCCTTAGTTTCAACTCTTTCCTATCCCCTCCTGAGAAGAAGAGGGCCATGTTACGCTGTATGATGAGTCCGTCATGGCTGTCTCTAACCTTTCGGTGGCTATCTCTTACGCTTCTTGGAGTGCCTTCCCAAATTAGTTTCCGGCCATTCCCTCCCACCTCCAGACTGTAGCTGTAGTTCCGGGCTTCTATCTCATCACCCATGAAACGGAGGAATGCCATATAAACAGGAGCCATCCCGAGCTGGAAAGCCTCAAAATGGAGACAGAAGTATTGACCAAAGCAATGAAATACCTGACAATAATAAAAATGCAAGCGGATCTCAATTACTTACCATTCACAGCACTACGTTTAATTTAATCTATTTGTTTTAGGAAGGATCCTGACCAAAATTAAATGCCTACATAATCACAGTTATCAATTCAATTCTATATGCTACTGTGGCTAAACAAACAAAATCCCACGCATTTGTTCTTCCTATATCGGACACAGGGCATTCCATAACACGAGAAATTTTGAAGGATGATCACACACTTACAGTTAACATCCATGTAGCATTTTCCACTCGACGCGGATTGGCCTTGACATAACGATGGTTAAAAGTGCATCCAGAATGCATGTCCACCTTATGATCGTCCCTCAAATGAGCAACAAGAAATGTGATATCCCCAACAACAGAACACTCTGATCCAGCATATGGACAGTTGTATGTCCCGAAGTTACACAAAGACTCATGTTTGAGTTTACTGTAGTAGGGACAAATCTCAGGGCATCCGAGCGACATGTACTTGCAAGGCAGTTCAAGTGATTCCGCCACTTTTTCCAATGCTAGACATCGTATATCTCCAAGCTCCTGCCTACAAGTGGGGCATCTGTTATGCACCCTTGTTTTACAGGTGGAACAGAGCGTATGTCCATTATGGCACTGCAGAAAACAACAATTTGGAATAGTGACATCAGCCAATATCTTTGCGCAATTTTTTAAGAAACTTTAAAGCTAGCATCTGTAAGGTCATAAAAGTCCAGGAAAAAAAATTTTGGTGCTGCTCTCAATAAGTGATAGTGTCTTGTGAGAGAAACTTAAGTTTGGCGTTGCTGATTTTTTACTGAATTCATAATTATTTCATAAGAAAAAAGTGTCAAATATAAGCAAAAATGAACAGAAGAAAACCAAACTAGACCAATATCAAATAAGCAACACCAAGCTCGATCGATATCAAATAGAAAAGATTTATTAACGGCACCAGGGGGTGCAACCCAAGAACAAACCAAGGGTCTACTCACTTCATTGAACTTTCAAATTAAAAATGCTTTGGGTCACTTGCAAGTTAGAACTTTCAGAATAGCAAAAGTCAAAATTCTCATAGGATAAGAATATAAACTATTAAAGGAAGCCTCAGAAAGTGTCTGTCACAGAACACTTAAGACACATACCAGTGATACCACCATGTCACAGTAATTCCTGAAAACAACCTCTTCACATATTATGTGGGGATAAGGTCTCCATACATCCCGATTGTCCCCGCCCACTACAGAAGCCGGGAGCCTTGTGCAAGGGAGTTGTTTACCTTTACACCTTAAGCCACATCTCCATCCATTACCATCAAATTTCCACTAAGGGCCAAATTTATATCGTTGTCGTCACTTCTAGAAAATCCCCTACTTACCTTTGATCACTATATTCCAATCTCAATTGTTTCCCCATCTATCATAATGAGTCATTCAACACATGCTAATTTACCATTTGGCCACCTTCTCAGTACCAGCTACCCTGAAATTCCAGTAGCAACCCTTTTTCAGCCACCTTATTGGAATTAAATGCTAGACATATTGAAATTCCTACTCAAAACTTAAACCACTGAATACGTCCTTCCACCAAAAAGCCTACAATCAAATTTTACTGAACCTTATCCAACCAAATTATCCAGCTTAGAACTTATTTCAACATTTTTTTTAGTTCCTTATATTCTAGAGGGAGTACAAATTTCTAACTCGCACCAAATTTGATTAAAACAGCAAACCACTCACCACTAAGGCAAATTTCAAAATAATCATCTAAAGCCATATCCTGATTAGCAAGTACTTAATAAGGCATATAGTTCGAAACTCACCCACTAAGGCAATAGTTCCTAGTGGCGAAAGAACAAAGAAGAAGGGACGAAGAATCAGTTGTGCTTCCTTTCACGATTTTGCAGATTGAATGCAAGAAGAGAATTTGACTTGGAAAACAACTAGCTTGACAAAATAACAGCAAGCATGAATATAACCACATCCTCAAGTAGAAACTATCACAATTGACAACTGTTGCACTTACTGCAATGATTCTAAATGCAAAAAGTACTCTTAAAAATGAGGTCGTGTACAATTGTTCTAACTGGTGACACAAGACACTCAACTATATTGTAGATGGAAAGACAGAGAAACAGCAAATCATCAATTGAGCTTACCCCTATATGGACCGAATATGAAATAGTTTTTAATCATACACACAATATAAATCCAAAGTCTTGCCAAAAATGCTACCCCTAACCCACCACATACAGTTTATCAATCTAATCTTCAAGAATCAAATTCAAATCAACCACATGCAGACATCATGCCATCTGTTAGTTTAATACAAGATAAATAGACGGATCTAACACAAAATCCAGAACAGGATTCCGACAAACAAATTCTGAAGGTCAACCTAAAGGAAACCAATACGCATCAATCTCTGGCATCGAACAAACACATTTGAAATGCAAATAAAAGAGTAAAAAAATTAACCCAATTGTGAAGGGCAGACCTGATGAATCGGCGGGTACATAGAATTGGTACAAACGGGGCATTCGAGAAGCTCGTGGACACTGGTGGTGCCGGGATGAATTCCCGGAGACATAATATTGCCGAGAGGCTTTGAAACCGCTATCGAAGGGAACTGGGAATGGTGGCGATGCATCTCATCCTCATCCATCCCATCCAAGGATGGCACACATTCAATGCTCTGCATCTCCATTAATACGACACTCCCAAGACGAGATAGAACAAACTATCCAAAATTTCAAGGCTATTCCTTGATGGGTTTGGTCCCTTTCGGCATATCTTGGACCCAGAAGAGAGAAACACCGACTAGAGACCAGAAATCAAATAATCAAATAGTTGGGTTTTTGTGGTTGGTGGGTATGATTCTTGTACGCGTATTTATGACTGGGTATTCTAAATTTTTGAAGGATGAACTCAAAACAATAATGGAATCTGCAAACCTTCTATATCTGAAAACAGAAAAGAGGGTTCTTTTCTTCAGAGGTCACCGCCGAATCTGCGAGGGTAAGTTGATCAACAACGAACGGTTACAGGGCCAAGAAAGTGCGAAAAAGCAACAGAAATGTTTGATAAGCGAATAATGAAGAAAATTATGATCATAATCATCATTATTGACTTCCTTTAATCCTGTGCTTGTGGTTAGTCGATATTTTTTTTTTAAATAGGGATGTGAGAGAGGATAAGATTTAAACCCACAATTAATGGGTGTATAATCTCTTATATGTAATATGATTATCATTAAACTAATGGTTCACTTGCCTTTAGATACTGCCTCTTGTAATACTATTGACCATTAGGATGGATAATCTTATTACATTATTGCAATGCTTTATCCACCCCCAATCGTCACTAAACAAAACAACAGCCAAAGCAATCAATCATCCACCCAAATTACAATTTCTGAAGAATCGTTAATTTGTATGTTGTTCTTACCTCCGTATAGATCATATGGAAAATGGGTCAAAACAGGGGCATATGATCCTACAGCCCATGGGCTTAGACTCAGGCTTATCCCTTCCCATGGGCTAAGCTTAATACATGTTTTGGCTTAAAAAGAGAGTAAATTTCCCGATACCATCATACGAGAAAAAACATTTCATTGAATCTCTCTCTTTCTTTTTCTTAATTTTGGTATTTTTCTTTTTGACTTTAGAGAACCAAACACGAGTCATGTGACAGAGATTTTGCATACTGTCATGCGCATACTTTTCTTAAAAAATCAAGGGTGGGTGGTAATGATTGAGATGGTCAGGTGATCTGAATAAGCCCATGATGATTCATTGTCCAGTGTCTCCTCATGGCCGAACATGAAGAAGGGAGGAGACAATGGGCGGCTGCTTCTTTCTTTCTTTCTTTCTTTGGGTTTGGAATTTGGATTGGATGGGCAATATTTTTCCACCATCTCCATCCGTTTTCCATATAATGACAGAATTGGTGCCCATTTCTTTCTATCACTTCCCTGCATCTGCATGTGCATTATATCTATCATTTTACGGTATGTGTCATTACGGCAATCGTTTTCGATAGGGATTGGGGGACGACCCAGAAAAGTTTAAATAGAGCTTTCACCATTTCAGAACTCTAAAAGGTCTGTATTAGTGGATTAACCCAAATGAAGCCTACAACTCCATCTACATGACTACATACTTTACTTTGCCTGCTAATATTTGAATCTAAGATTAAATCTCGTCAACTGAATACCCAACTAACTCCTTTGAAGTTGGGCAAAATATTTTGCTGCTCATACCTAAATAATTGAACTAAAAATTCCAATGGAGGAGATGTACCAATATTTTTGAAGATATCTACAAGTGGAAAATCGTCCAGATACACTACAAAAGCTATTGCATTTATCTTTTTCCCACATAAAAACAACTTCGCATTACAGCTATGGGTACTGTTTTTGGGCTGGCACAGTTGCACTTGAACTAGACTTCTGTCATTTTAAGAAAATTTTAAAAAGACAGTCAGGGGATGAGCTAATTCCACCCTTTAAAACAAAAGAAAAGAAAAAAACAGCACACCGACTTATGCGCACCCACGTGGAGCAAACCCGAGTCGTGAACCCGCTAAATCGTATACCACCCGGAACCCTTGCTGCTGGATATTCCCGATGATCGACAACCCACTCATGGTACCCGCAAAGGCGAAACAAAATGTACTGTCGCTGTCCACCGGAATCAGGTAATTCGACGCCGGCAATGACACGTCAGCGCCTCCGAAATGCATCACCACCGTTGGCACCTTCACCTCCGTCTTCCCCGACAGATCAAAGCACGTATCGAATAACGAGAAGTCTGGTGCTCGCTTCAAATTAGCAGCTCCGGTGCGGAAAGCATCCCTCAGAGCAATGTAAGCGGGTCGAGTCAAGCGAGTAACGGACGTACCAGAGTCAACTATGACCCCTCCACTACCGGTCGGGTCAAGTTTGAATAATGATCCAGTGATCCCAGCGACACGTGTGCCACCGACACTCATCCCGAGGAGCTCAACGTAGTAGAACGTGTCCAGCTTCGGATTCGCGATCAAGGGAGTGAACCGGGCGGTTCGCGATACTGCAGCGTCACCGAAAACCATTGAGGACGGTCTAGAAGAAGCGGACCGGTCCACTAAGCAGTAAGAGAATTTCCGGTTGAACCGCCGACCGGTTTGTGTGGGAAAGGATAATCTGCCCCGGCCGAGCCCGAGTAACCCCGCAGCACCAACAAATAAGCCCTCATTGTCGTGACCACAACCGAGCGCGACTCGCCCCACTCGTGTACCCCTAAACGTCAGCGTTTCAGTGGAGAAATCGCCAACGGTGAAGGAACCGTCACCGTAAGCGACCTGATACAGGCACTTCCTCAGCCTCTGATTGCAACCCGCAGAATCAAGTTTGCGACACAAGGGGGACCCACAGGGAACTGCAGCGAAGGATCTGGACTTTCTCGGGTCGAAAACCGGGTCGGACTGTGAATAGCATTTCCTACAAGGGGCACACTGGATCCAAACGACGTCGCTTCCAGTATCCAGAACCATGTACACATATCGAGGCGGTGTGCCCACTCCCAAGCGCGTGAAGTATTCGCCGCTTCCTTGCGCAAGCCCCGATATGACAGAGCTGCTGAACCCCGCACCGCGAGCACGAGTCACATTCCCGCCGGGTCTTTTGGCCGCGGCGTCGGCTACGGAGATCAGGGATTTAACACGGAAGGCGTCACGCTGGAGCCTGAGATTGAAGAGTTGCTGTGGGTTCTTGTTGAAGGATAAGGCGTCGATGTGGTGCAGCTCCACGTCGAGAAGGATGGTGGTGTTGGTGTCTAGTTCAGGAACTGATAGACTTTCGAAGTCGGACCATGAAAGGGTTGATGGGGAGGGGAGGGGTTTGGGTACAAGGGTCTGGTAGTTGAGAGCGGTAGAGGAAAGAAAGAGAAGGGAAAGAATGAAGGAAAAGAGAAGGGTAGTTCCTCCTTTTTCTTCCATTGTAGAGGGAGGGAGAGTGAATGAGTGAGTGTGGGGTGCAGTTGCAGAGGGGAGAGAGTATAAATAAATGGAAGAGTGGAGAGAAAATGCGGTTGTGTCAGCGTGGAGTTGACAGGCTTTTAATTAAAGTTCGTGTACAGCACTATAGCTAAACCAAGTGTACAGTTCGGTTAGATTTATATCCATATAAGTGATATGACTAATAAATATCTCATCTTCCATTTGTCATAAAGACTATCATATGTATTTGTTAGTTTTAAGTAGCGGTGTAAAACTATCTTCGGTTTGAATAATCGAATTTCTCATATCTGAATTAAATCAAATTTAAAAATAAGTTATATATTTAAAATTTGGATTCAAACATAAAAAAAATTTATTCGATTTAAAACCGAATCTAGGTACAAACACATAAGTTTTGTCCGATTTAATTATCTGAACCCTAATCTCAATTAAGTTATTGTCTAATTTACTTGTTTGAATTTAAATCTATCTGGGTGTGACCAATTAAATACGTCCGAAATTCAATCTGGATTATGATCCAGACATGTAAATATTTCATAAACACGTGATTTTGTCCCACCTATGACCGATTTTTTGCCACCCCTAGTTTTAAGCATGAAAAGCAATTAATTATGAATATACACACTTATTAAATCCAACAATGATTTGTAGTAATTTTTTTAAAGGTGAAACTCATCCAACTGTACACCCGAATGATTAAACTCAAGTCATATAGAAGATTATGCACTCCATGAATCAGTTGAAACTTAGACCGAGCCCAGTACAAAAGGATAATGCAGGTATGTATATCAGAAAGAAAAAAATCAAAACACAACCTTCATCGCACTTTATGGTTATTATACAATAGTATATCACCATTATGAGTGACCCATTATGTTCAATCATTCATTTTCACCGTTTCATCATTATAGATGCTGCATGTGACCTTTTTCTTTGCATCAAATACGAAAACAAAAGGACCAAAAAATTGTTTTAAAATGTATAAATACCCACACAGTCCAAGCTCAAATCAGTGAGGCAGGCAACCCATGGGGTGACCCACTTTGGACCTCGTAAAGAAGTGATCCTCTGCAAGCAAACTACTGATTCATTTCCGCCGACTTCAATTGGCAGATAATTTTGATTCCACCGCATGCGTACGGTCACATTGTGTGCAAATTCACTCACTAAGTTCCAACATATATTGGTTGATAACATTCTTAATTATTTAAAAGCATGTTCATCAGATCACAGAATCTCTAAAGCCTGCATTTGACTCCTACATATGACAATCTTATCTTCACATTGATGACTGACTATAGATAACACTGGTGAGAGCCTAAGATATTTCACAATTCACACCTTTCATGCAGCAATGGTGGTCCTTCCTCGTGAGTCCTGTCTACTTTTCGATCCTTCCTGCACATGATAAATCTGTTCACAAAGTGAAACTGTTATTAGCTTCTATATATATGGTTTTATTATTGACAATAATAACCCATGAAGCCAGGTGGACATGTTGTGTTGCAAGTTATATAGAGGAACATGACATTGACTTCTCTCTTTTATTATGTATCTTTATCTTTGTTATTATTATTGACAAGCTGGTTAGGGACTCCACCACTAGATTTTTCTCACCAAAGAGGGTTGTGGGGAATCAAGAGATATGATTGTTCTCAGACCTTTTTTATTTTTACTATCTACTTCCTTGACTAGAGGTATGTAAATCTGAAGATATTAGAGGTGGGACATCAAGGGAGAGCTCTGAGTCCTACTGGACAAAAGGGAATTAGAAAACAAATGTCAAAAGAGGAAAGAATTCTGGAATGATAAAAGTGAGCTTTTTGGCATGACGAATAAATAGGCAGAAAATAAAATAAAAAAGAGACCCCAAGACATCAAGGAAATCAAAGAATGGCCCTAAGACTACAGAACATTCATTGAAGAGAAAGATCATAGAAACAAACTTATTGAAATTCCAGTTTTAATATCATTGTGAGGATCTTCATCAGCATTATCATCAAATTCTTTATCCCAAACAGTTTGGGGTTATTCCGCATGAATCTAATACAATGTGACTTCAGAACCATATTTCAATTATGGGTGATCATACCAATTTCTATCATCATCATCATCACCACTGGAGCATTCTAAAATGCTCTACTCAATTCTAATAGAAACAACTTCAATCCAATTCAATGCGAAAGTGCCAACCAAAGGACTAGACATACCTATAGGTTTGTTAGTGACTTGCATTATGTTGTTCTTCTGATCACACACTACTTGTGCCTGGACCACTCTCCACTTTTCCCACCAGTTTTAGATTCAAGTTGCACATCTGTGATCTGGATATGCTTTGAAGCAGCTTTGCACATATCATACACTGTGAGGCCAGCAACTGTCACAGCCGTCATTGCTTCCATCTCTACCCCAGTTTTACCTGTTGATACAGCTTCTCCTTCAATATCCACACTCAAATTCTTTGGATTCAACCTTAGATCAACACGAACATGACTCAGAGTGATATTGTGGCAGAGGGGTATGAGGCTGCTTGTGTGCTTTGCACCACTTATTCCTGCAATTTTTGCCACAGTAAGTACATCTCCCTTACCCATCTGGTTGGCTGCAACCATTTCAAAGACCTTCTTGCCCAGGATTACCCTGCAGCTAGCAATGGCAGTTCTCTTACTACTTTCTTTGGGAGAGACATCCACCATTTGGGCTTCCCCACTATGACCAATATGGCTCAGACCAGTCCCGTTTTGATTTGTCTTGTGAGACATACATTCGGAATCTCGAGACACAGACTCATCACTGAGAGATTTGGCAAGGCCTTGAGAATCAAAGTGGGATTCTTGTGCCACACAGTCATTACTTACAGAACCGGCAAGCCCACTTGAAGGAGGTTCACCAAAAATGGATTCCATTTCCTGAAAGTGAGGAGTATATATATGAAGCATCTGTCACGACAATGCAACTGACTATGATTGAGAAAATTCATATGGGCCCCTAGGAGGCAAATTAGCAATCATGCCATGTTCCATGAAATGACCTTGCACACTTGAGCACCCCAACTCTAAGGCAGTTCCCTTCAATGTTATGTTGAAGCTCAAATGATAGGCGATACCATCTACTAAAGGAAATTATGATGGCTTTACCATTTCAATATTATCATATTTCTTTGGTTTTCTTATAAGCTCAACTAATTTTCTCTTAAATTAATCACGTCATCCCTACACATTTTTTACAAAGAACACCGCCATAGTTTACCCCAAGAAATCAACCTTCCCTTTATTCTCTTTAGGGGTTGACATATCGGGGTGCATCGATAATTTGGGCATATCAACTCGGAATTGTCTACATGGCCTTTCAAACTTTGTCTACATGACCTTAATCAACCAGTTCGGATTTCAAAATGCAATGTAAAGAAGTGTTACCTTATTGAGCTCTGCTATGGCGCCTGTAAGATCATTGTTGTTCCTGCTACTACAAAACATCCTCCTTGATTGAGGAAATGATTGAGCTAGTCCCCGAAGATACATTAAAACTGAAAAGTGCAAGGAACTGCAACAATGGAATTAGGGGAAGAAAAAAAAAAAAGGAACTAGAGTCAGTGAATGAAAAGAAAAGAAACGAAGGATACTTCCTTTCACATCTACTAATAACTGGCTCGGTGTGGCGAGTTTATCAATCTCCATAAACAGACAAATAGACCGCATATAACTTAAAATCTGGTCTCCCAATGCCTATTTTATATGAATGTAGAAAAATTAAAAAACGTTAAGTAGAACCAGTTCTTTGTGGAGCATTTTCACAAACAGATGATGATCACATCAACGAAGAATCGAAACTACCAGAGTCCAGATGGATATACGAAGAGAGATTATTTCATAATAATCCAATAAATTTACAGAAAAAAAAAATTTATCTGAGTCAGGCTAGGAAAATCGTGACGCACCTTCAGTGAGGAAGGAATGACGCGAGGAGAAAGACGGTAAGACCTTGGAGGCTTGGATGGACTTCGCCGAAAGTTCACAGGAGAGGAGACTCGCGAGGACGGAGAGAATACTTGTAGTTTATGGGCTTGGGCCCAAGCATCCTTCATTGAAAATGCACCCAATATTTCCCTAAAATTTATGGGCTTGGCCCCAAACATCCTTCACAGTATGTTGGGCCTTCTCGGCCCGATGCCTTGCAAATGATTCCAGTCTCTTAGTTGTTAATAGGTGCTCCATAGTCCATGCAAATTCTCCTCATTCTCTTCCAATGTGAGTTCATTGGCCCCAATGAAACATCGCGGCGGCCATAAGCCTAATGGATCCCGGCGAGATGAGAAGACATCATCTTGCCGGAGAAGAATTTCACGGATAATTAAGGATCGTTGGTGGTGATGGCGTCGATTTTGCCTAGCAGGAGGTAGACAAGCGGCCCATATATGAATAGTTGGCCCAACTGGAGGAGGTTATAGGAAATGGGCCTGGAGGAAGCCTTTTGGTTTTGCTTTGGGACTTCTGGTCTAGCCACCATTGTAACAACATCTCGGCAATTGAGTGCCACAAGTAGGAAAATTGAAGAATAAGTAGCCAATTCCACCCCCAAATTCACAAGAAAATAAGCCTAACCCTCTAAACTTGACATTTTATGGTGAAAATCATGGAAACCAGCCATTTTTAAAGTGCATAAATAAAAGTTTGTCTAAACCTGTAAAATCTAGCTTATGAGAGAATAATGTATAATTCCACAATCATTAAATGGTTTGTGTAGCCCTCCAAACTCAAGAAATGATAATTGCATGTCTACTAATTTCAGTGCGTGCGGGCCTGTAGTTCCGAGTTTGCGGGCAAATCGCCATAACAATTTTTAATACTCGTTTTGCCTTCAATTAATCCGGAACGACCCCAATACTACTTGTTTTGAAGAATATTACGTTCTCTTTCATTGCCAAAGTCAAACCCTAATTAGAGACTAATACTTTTAAAAAAGGTGCTTAACAAACATACATCTTAATGGCTTCAAATTGTACAAATATCTCTCAAAAAGAGGTGGTTCGGTTAGCAATCGACTTGATTAAACATATGTGTGCTCAAGGTTCGATTTCAATGAGAAACATATTTCTCAACGGTATTTCAAAAAAAAAAACAAAACCAACAAAGCCAAACCATGCATTGACATTGACTATAATGAGGTCAACACTTTAAATTGAAGCATGAAAACCCTAAATTTCCTTGTCTTCGATCCACACTCCATAGTTTACCATTTTAATTTGAACGTGACATACATGCCTTTAGTGCCCTTAAACATGATGTCCTTTCATGCCTATGAAAGGCCAATATAAGGAATTGAAGAAGCCATACATATAATGAATATATATAAAATGAAATGTAGGTCCAAAACAAGTAGTGATTGAGACATGAAATTGGATATGGAATTTTCAAAAGCAGCTATATCCATGGTCCCCCTCAAGCCATGACAAACTAAGCCCAAATGTTTGCACATGGTGCACTCACAATCCCATAATCTTTGTGTTTACTATATGGGAAATGTGTGTTTTTTTTTAAATAATTTGACTCAATCCAATCTACTTGAGACACTCTCCGCTCTAAGCCCAATACATGTACGGTTTTATCCTTCATCAAAAGGCGCCTCTTGTATTATATAGTAGGACCATTTTTATAAACCACCACTCTAAGCCCAATACATGTACGGTTTTATCCTTCATTAAAAGGCGCCTCTTGTATTATATAGTTGGACCATTTTTATAAACCACATGGTTTTACTCTACAAAACCGATGACGACGATGTGGGATATTTAACATTTTCAATGCATGAGTTCCACCACCACTGCAGTTTCATTTGGTCGAGCAAGTCGCACTAACATTACTTTCTTTTATAATTTTGTTTCTGGGTGATCGAGAAATTCTTGTTTCCCTCTTTGAACTTCATTTTTCCACCCACAAAATTCTTTCTGGCAAGGTTGAGAGAGACCTCAAAATCTACTTTAAAAGAAGCAGAACATAAAATGAATGGCCTACAATTTGATAACAGAATCCATTCTCTGCTCTTTTTCATGTGCCTATAAAAGCTAAAGAAACTGAGTTTGAGACTCTTCAACAATGGATGCTTGGCTTATGGGATTCAAAACCTCTGAAGAAGAGTCCAAATAGGTTCTTCGAAGGAAATTATCCTCTATGGAGTTGGGTGAATTGCGATCATTGTGCTACCCAATTGATGTTTATAGCGGCTGAATGGATTTGGAATCGCGGGAAATTGCTGCGATCAACATCTCCTTCGTGAGGTGCTCGGATCCTTGAGACTTGACTACAAATGTATGGAATACAGTATCGTTAGCTGTGGCGATTTTCGACTCAACCACGCTGATCGGAACGCCTTTCAATGCTTGGATGACTCTGGACGCAGGATGTGAATCCAAAGGGCAGGTCACCCTTACAGTAACCTCATCATGGGAAGCTTGAATATCAACATCAGCAGGCCGCAAATGATTTTCTGCATTAGGATTTCCGTCGAAAGAACAAGTATTTGGTTTCTCCCTCTCTGCTTCCATGGCCTTGAGCTTTGCCTGAAGCTCATTGATGTAAGCAATGGCATCTCCCAACAAGGAAGCTTTGTCCATCTTCGATATATTCGGCACCACAGCTCGCAATGCATAAAACCGTTGGTTAAGCTTCTCTCTCCGCTGCCTTTCAGCCTCGACGTGGTTAAGTGGTTCATCTCTTCCATTTCCAGGCTTCCTACCACGTTTTCGGGGTCTCCTATCATCAGCTGCGCCTGGCATCTCGTTCTTGCACGAAGCCTCAACATCAGAATGCTCAGATTCTGCACTAACCTGCATAGAAATGACAGAAGGCCTCGAAGTAGCCCCTGAAAAATCAATATTCAATGGACCCTGCTTCTGTGACTGGAAGTTATTAAGCCGAAAATCTTCCCTAACCCCATTAACAAGGTCTCGTAGATTATTTACAGAACTTTGAGTTTTATAGATATCTGCCGCAGTCCCTTGTTTGACACTGCAACTCTGCGCCCAATTCGAGCCATGATGACCATTTCGAGTCGCCAAAACTCCAAGCCTATTCCCATTTTGGTAAGCGTCCCACGAAGGCCGTTCCTCCATCTTTCTCACTGCAAGTTTCTCCCTAAACTGGGGATGAACATGGCCAGCATTAAAATGAGCTAAATTGTTCAACTCCTTCCCGAAAATCTTCGAAACCCCGTCCCTTCTCTCCGCCATCCCCAAATGGGAAAATTGGGAATTCACATCCTTCTTTTCATTCATCCCTGGCACAGCAGCAACTACTGGCCTATCAACACTAATTAGTGGTGATGGATTGGATGAGAAAGATGACCTTATTGACTGCACCAGCTGTGAGTTTTCCGGTACAGATCTTACCGACCCCAATTCAACCACACCAATATCCGTTGGCACGAATACAATGGTCTGGATACCAGCGCACTTGCCAAGAAATGACCTCAGGCAATACTCAGTACCTGATCTCAATGCATCATAGATCCAGAAATGCTTCCCTGAAGCAAAACACTTCCCCGGACCGCCTTGTCCACGAGGGAAGCAGAAATACATGGATGCCAAAAACAACATCTCAGTATCGGTGACCCTGTCCAGTCCCAGAGCATAATTCTCTTCATCAGAACCCCCAAATAATGTATGAAGCTCATGAAGAACCCTCTTCCTCATCTTCTGCTGATTTTCACTATCAACCCTGAGACACAGAGTTCTCATGTCCGGTGATTGTTCTCCTTCCTTGGGCTCCCTGCAAGACCCATCTCCCCATCCCAGGACCAAATCCCCAGACTTGGACCGCGAAATCTGCCAGAAAATCGCGTAGTTCCAGCTGAAATTGGACGAGTTGGGGCGCTCGACGAGATCCGAGAGCTTGTTCTGCAAATTCTCATCGCTTCTTAATGTCATTAAGAGGTTCTCGTTAGAGACTGGATTCGAAATCAAGTAATCATAAGCTCGTGTTCCCAAAACCGCAGCAACCATGTCCTTGTCCACTTCAATCTTCATCTCCAAATTACCCCAAAGAAATTCAACCCACAAAACTAATTTCTTCAAATTTCAAAAACCCAGATCAAATCTTCCCCTAAAAATCTCCTTACACAGCTTAATCCAATGCATTAAACCGAATAACGAATCCAACAAGAATAGCCAAAATATTATCAGATCTTGGAGCTCGAAAATGGAGTAATAAGAAAACCCAGAAACAATACACTCAAATTAATCCAATAAACAAGAGAAATGGAGGTAAAAAAAACACACGAGACACCAGTTACAGGAAGCAAACTGGGTTCATGTTGGGTGAGAAAGCCCAAATAACAGTCTTATAGAAGGGAATTACCTGTTCCCTCGCAAAACACATCAATTGCCTCGATGATTTTAAAGAAAAAAACTGAAAATCTTGTGAGAGAGAGGGAGACAGGGCACTATTGATTGCGTGATTTTCATGGACAACTGTAGGAGACAATAAGTTAAAGCACATGTAGCGCCTGTGAAAACAATTTATTTGTTTTCTTTTTTAATGACGTAATGTTTAAGGCTTGTTTGTTCAGAAGCTATTAATTTAATGAAAAAAAATCATAGATTGGAGATTAATACGAGATCTTACAAAGTCGTGACTCGTGAGGACTTTGAATAATAATCTTCCTAAGATTCACCGAATCTTTGTTTTAACTGAGATATTTTAGTTTTTTACCTTCAAACATCTTTTTTCACCTAAAATTGGGGGTCCCTGTTTTTTTTTTTTTTTTTTTAAAAATTCTATGGATTGTAATAGATGGAGATAAGGCAAGTTAGATTAGGAATTATAGATGTAAAAGTCAATTAGGGATTAATTTGGAGTGTAAGTGACCCGTTGGTTGAATGACAATCACAGTGCATGCAAGTGATCACTCACCCATTAGGTTGTGGGTTCGAATCATACCCCTCTCAAAACCCCTGTTTCGAAAAAAAAAAAATTTAATTTAGAGTAGTTAAAGAAACCCTACTTTAGTAGATAGAGTTTTCAATAAAAATGTTAAATCACATATCCTACATTGGTGGGGAATGTCCCCGACCGAAGGATATATATGGGCAAACCCCTCCCTTACTAATCAACAAGGTGTTTTTCTAACTCAAGTGAGTTAGACTTTAACCCATAGTAGCTTGATATTGATCCAATGAGTTGTTTGGCTTTGACATGTAGTAACTAGACTATAATTGATATGTATGAGAGTGTGGATTTCTGATAAATGATGATAAGTTACTCATTTTTAGTAATGTATTTTATCATTTTAAATAACTTGGTATTGTTTATTTATAGGCTAATATAAACATGTTTTTGAAGGGAAAAAAAATCATATTTCATGTCTTGCAACCATAATATAAAAAGTATGGAATATTCAAATATCAATGAAGATTGATATTGTATCTTCCATCATACAAGTTCGCCATTTGAACATCCTAAATTGGTTGTAAAGTGAGTCATATATATGAATTTTTAATCAATAATTATTTTAATACGATATATATTTGAGAAACTTTTGGGGATCATATTTTTAGGGTCTATAGTATTATCGTGTATTGGTTTTATTTTTTATGTCGAAATAATAATAGAAATACCTATTTCAATTTTCGCATGTATTGCTATAACTTGGCAATAGAAAACGCGTAGAGTGACTCATGAACGCGACATAGTTGATTTCAAAGATGGGACATCTATCTATATTATCGTTCTGTAACTTATGGATAAAAAGTTTGGTTTGTTACAGTTGTCTAAAGTAACAAGGCTCTATGATTTTAAATTTTTAATTGACAGAAACAAAGAGAGACTCAAATAGAATCACTTTAGTGATAGTGTAATGGTAAATTTATTCCAAGCCAAATTGTATAAAGTCGAAAAGTTTTGAATTCGATTCCCATTTACACAAGTCTAACAATAAAGAGAAAACGAGGTTTGATATGATGATGGATCCAAACCCAAGGGACTTGTTTTATCAAAAGATAAAATTTAAGATCATAAAACCAATAATCTTCTTATAAATTGGATACTCATGAAGCACTGTATAAGTCTTATTCAAATAACTCGACGATGTATTGTCTCTTTCAGACTTAAAATCGCATGATTTTGTTCGTAAAATGACCCTATTGATTGAAATTAATTCAATATGTATCGGTGGATTACACCTAATCATACTATGCGATGCAAGTCTTAATAAATGTTCAATCATTCATGTCGTGTAAAAGTAAATAAATAAATAAAAAAAAAACCTCTTCCTATCATACCCAAAAATGTTTTGATAAGGTTGAGGTTTTGAGCTTTGAAACTTTTGTGACCATTTAAGTGGTATTTTCTTCTTTTTCTTTTTTTTTTTTAAGTGGCCTTTAATCAAAGGAAATGGGCCCTTAAAATAGAGTAGAAGCCAAGCCAACTTGAAAGCTGAAAATGACAAACGTTAAAATTGATCAAACACGTGTAATATACTCATACAAGTTCGAAGGGAGGACTCACTGATCATTCAATGGGCCTTGTTGCAGAGTAGAATAAACTCATTAGTAGGGCCCACCAAAAGAAGCCACCCAATCATTTTTGTGTAAGAAATTACGGAAGTGTCCGTGCAAGGACGACAATCACGAGAACATTAACTCTAAAATTCACCGGGAAAAAGAAAATCAGAAAATATTGTTACCCCCAAACACCTTAACGAGCGTGTAATGTACTGTCCACTAGTATTTAGCGGTTAGCTTTGGCTATACCCCACGTGATATCTCTGACGTGAAAAATGTAGTCCCGCGGGAGGGAAGATTTTTAATTAGCGTGACGCATCAATCATCACGCGTTTTGGATGTCTATCACGAAGGTTGGGCCCAATGCACACTCGTGACACGTGCCTATCCGTTTCTGCAGGCGTTGGATAAATAACATAAAGTTGTTTCAAAAAATTCTATTGAAATATTTATTTTAAATTTAAAAAATTAGACCGTGGAATTATCATCATACATGATATATTGTCGTTAATCTCTGACTATTGTCTTTAAAGTATTCGTTAACAATACCTTATTTGAGTTATTTCTAATCAATGATGTTGCGACCATTAAGTTTGACAAAAAAAAAATAGTAAATCCATGGTGGTTAGTGGCGTAGTGTAAACACTGTCATTTAGGAATGACAAAAAATCGATTATAGGTCTGATAACATCACGTGTTTGTACAATATTTACATGTTCAACCGACCCTAATCTGGATTGAATTTCGAATGTACTTAATTGACTAAACTCATATTGATTTAAAGTATAGAAATAAATTGGACAACAATCTAATTTAGGTTAGGGTTCAAAGAAAATTATTTATATAATTTGAGTCGGATAAATTCGACTAGTCGGACAGGATATAGTTTTGTTACTCCCACAGTTCTACTGTCGTTTCATAAAGCAAAAAGAGAAGGCAAAAAAGCGAAGAGAGAGGTCGTGAAAAGCACGTGATTGGATCGTGAAGCATGAACGGCATGCTGTATCGTTTTTCATGAGCACGTGATGGAAAGTATGTGACGAGAGCCAAACAAGTTGGTCACCGTTCACGGAGTTGTAGTGGCACGCACCTTGTTGGCCGTACTGAAGTTTGACATCTGTCATCTATGTAGCGGCAACAACAGTTTTTCCCCTAACGAGCTGTGCCGTCACTCACGTGATTCCCACCTGAAAAAGTACACGGTGTCCTAAACAAACTTGAGTTTAACGGAGTTAATTATTTAGTTTAATGAGGTGGAGACTTGTAACAACATTAATGATAACGATCCCAACTATTAGTATCACAGTTATCCCAGTTATTGAGTTGTATGCACATAATTTCACATGCATCATGTGGGATATGCAAAATCCATGAATTCACTTTATATCTTGTCCCTATCATTACTGTAGCTGTTGAGATTTTTATTTGTACCATATTTTTATGAAGTCTAAACTAGTAACTTTGACGTCTAAGAATAATAAAAAGAGCATAATATTTCATTTGATGGTTTAGAATTGTGCGATTTTTTCCACGGATGAAATTTTTAATTAATTTTAAATAAAATTTAGTCTTTTTCATATTATTTTGGTACAAAATATTATATGAAGCCTAAAATTACAAGTCAATGCATTTTTTAAAAGGGTAAGTACGGAATTGACCCATCTATTTTGCTCTTTGGATCAAAAAAGCCCCTAAGATTTGTTTTTGATCAAAAAAGCCCTTACATTTTAAAGAGTGATACAAGTGAGCCCTTTTGTCAATCTCCCGTTAAAAAATGTTGATGTTGCAATGAAGTACAATTTTTTTTTATGTCCACATTTACGTCACATTGAAAATGAAAAATATAAAAAAAAAGAGTACACTTAACTATCACATCAACGTTTTTTAACGAGAGATTGATAAAAGGACTCACTTGTATTACTATGTAAAGTGCAAGGATTTTTTTGATGAAAAATAGAGTCTAGGGACCTTTTTGATTCAAAGAGCAAAGTAAATGGACCAATTAGGGCACTTATAATGGTAAGTTGTTGTTGAGTCAACAAAGTTGTTGTCTTTTGTTGATGTGGTTGTATTGGAAAATGTGTTTTGCTAATATAGTTATATTGAGAGACGTGTTTTGCTGATGTGGTTGTATTAAGATTCTGTATTTTGGTGTAGTTTTGTTGGGGACAACATGGAGGTATTGAATATTGTTGGCCTCCATGTTGGGTGAGAATGGATAATGTATAGAAATTTATGTTTTACTGATGTGACTGTATTGAGAAATATGTTTTGTTGATGTGAATGTATTGGAAGACGTGATTGGATTGACTTTTTGTGTAATAGAGATAAGATTAGGTCAATATTTTTGTTGACCCAGTAAATGAAAGCACTATGACAGTTGCCCTTAGAGCACCATTGCGATTCTACTGTGGATGCTCTAACTCCTTTAAAAAAAAGTAAAAAGTACAACGGTTTATCTTTGTTCGTTTGTACTTTGTAGTCTGAGTACACGCTGAGAGGACAAAGTTCACGTGGTTCCGTTCCGGTCACAGTGATTGGAGAACTCAGGTCGGGCGCACCCTGGCTTGGGGGCCCACATTTGGGTGTTCAAAATGGAATGACGAAAACAAACACAGAGAGTGGCTCCAGTCAACGCCAAACCACCTGCTTTCGGTGCGCTTCCCCGTAAACCAATCCTGTTAGCCACAACCCCAGCACGTGCTTTGTTACATGTGAAGATAAAGAATTTTGGTCCCATCTGTGTGCTATGTAGTGTGTTTGTGTGTAAAATCCCAAAAAAACTGCCTACGGGCTAGAGTAGGTGTGTGTTATTGTGAGTTGCCTGTGTGGCTTTGACCTCCCTGTCTTCTTTCCAAAAATACCACATCGATTATATGTGTGTATGCTGTGTAGTATATAGGTGGGTTTAACCACACGTCCTCGTACCATTTGGGCCGGGGTATGTTTTATACTGTTATCCCATCTGTATGCTATGTAGTGTGTGTAAAATCTCAAAAAAAAATAAAATTTGGGTCCTAATATTAATAATTTTTAATTAATATTTCGCATTAGAATTTTGGAATTTCTTGGCACGTGAAGCCCAGAAAGAAAATACACTTTTGAGATCATTGAGTAATGTGTCTTTAGTCAGTTGAAACTAAAAGCAAAATATCAACAAGTTGGGAATAGTTTGGCCCAGCCCAGGGCGGCCTGACGCGAACCCGGCCCGATTCTGCTCCTCTGGGCAAGTTTTTTTTTTGATATTAGGGAGGGGGAATACCCACAAACAAACCAAATGATTAAATCTCTACTTGCAATACCCGCCTATGCCAAGCAACTCCAATAAAATCCTCCCAAAGCAGACCCTGAATGCCAACAATAGGATGCTGAAGAATCGTTAGCCCATTGCCATGGTTGAGAGACTCAGATGCAAGGAAATCAGCAACCCGGTTCCTTTCTCTATACACGTGAATTGCTTTCACCTCCCAAGCTTGATGAACAAGCTTCCGGCACACACTAATCAAATTGGAAAGAGAGAGCTTTGGAACACTCTGCTTATTTAGCCAATCCGCAACCATATAGGAATCTGTCTCCAAAATAACTTGGCGAAAACCCTCTTCCCAAGCTAGACGAAGCCCATGAATCACTGCCCAGAGTTCGGCCTCTATCGATCCACAACTGCCAATATTAGCAAAAAAACCTTTTAACCATACACCGCGATAGTCTCTTAGCAAACCTCCAGCACCAGCTGCACCATGCTCACCTTTACTACACCTATCAGTATTGAGGGTCACCCATCCTTGAGGAGGAGGAGACCACCCAATCATTTGCAAACCATACATGCCTTTACGTACAAGAACAGATGCATGAAGGCTAAAGGCTTGCTTGATTTCAGCCAAATACCTCTTGATCCACATGAGCTTAGAATCCACCAAATAGTCCTTATCATTAAAAACCATGTCATTTCACCACCTCCATATGCTCCAAATAGTCACGACAAACATAGTGTCCCAGCTAGCCCAAGGTCAGTAACTGAATTCTTACACAAATTATAAGAAAGCCAATCTTGAAAACCCATTAAGTTTTGACAATGGATTTCAACAGGAGGCATTAATAAGTTCCAAATATGCACTGCCATAGGACACCTCCTAAATAAGTGATCCACATCTTCAATCTCACCAGGACAATTTTTGCAAAAAGGAACATCAGTAAATCCTCTTCGGACCCTTTCTAAATTACATAGCAATCGTTGATGTTTAACCATCCAAATAAAGGCCTTGACCCGTTGAGGAGCCTCAATTTTCCAAATAGAGCTCCATATCTTATTTGTATTGACCCCCTCATAACCTGTAGCAATGTCATATGCAGTCTTGATTGAAAATTCGCCACTACAAGACTTGCCTCAACATAAACTATCCACAACATCATCATCTTCTGATAGCATGAAAGCCGCCAACTTTTGTTCGATATGACTAGGAAGGAAATCCTTAAGAGTATGCCAGTTCCAACCAACCCCTCTCCTCCAATAATGACTAATCGGCCTGTACATATCCACCATATTAACATTCTTTAAAGATATATCAAACAGAGGACTATCTCCAATCCAAACATCCAACCAAAAAAGAGTGTCCTTCCCATTGCGCACCATAGCCCTTATACCCTTAGTCAAAATAGGGATAGCTATAATCACTCCACGCCAAAGATTAGAAGCCCCATTTTTACTCTGTAACTTGTCCAGACTAGCATCTGAATGAATGTATTTGTTACTTACCACTTTGGCCCAAAGACTATCCTTTTCATTAATAAGGCGCCATCATATCTTAGCAAGATAAGAATGGTTCATTTGACACATTCTTTTAATCCCTAGGCCCCCTGCATCTTTCGGTCTCGTCACCTTCTCCCAATTAACAATACTCACCTTTCTCAGCTCCTCATTACCTCCCCACAGGAACCTCCGCACTAATCTTTCAATATTCATACACACCCCCTTCGGTAATAAGGTCGTTTGCATCACATACGATGGGATAGATGTAAGGACTGATTGAGCAAGCACTGCTCGCCCCGCAAAAGAAAGATATTTCATTTTCCAACCTTGCAATCGAGAGGAAACACGATCCAGAATATAATTATAGTCCCCTACTGTTACTCGGCCATGAATAGAAGGAGTACCCAAGTACCTCCCTAAATGAGTCGTGAGAGTAAATCCTGACATCTGGGCAAGTTCCTAAGCAACACCAGGGTCCACATTCCTCGAAACAAAAATCTGTGATTTTTTAAGACTAACCTTCTGCTCAGAACCAGCACAGAAAGTTCTAAGACAGTCCTGGACTACATTCATTTGATCAATAGAAGCCTCGGCAAATAACACCAAGTCATCCGCAAAAAATAAATGAGAAAGATTTGGGCCCTGTCTGGAAAGTTTAATAGGCACCCAAGCCCCTTGAGAAACCGCTCTGTTAATAATATGACCCAGCCGCTCAATACAGAGAACAAATAAATAAGGAGAAATAGCATCCCCTTGACGAATACCTCGACTAGGATTAAACCAGTCCAATCTTCTGCCCAGAACCAGCACAAAAAGTTCTAAGACAGTCCTGGACTACATTCATTTGATCAATAGAAGCCTCGGCAAATAACACCAAGTCATCCGCAAAAAATAAATGAGAAAGATTTGGGCCATGTCTGGAAAGTTTAATAGGCACCCAAGCCCCTTGAGAAACCGCTCTGTTAATAATATGACCCAGCCGCTCAATACAGAGAACAAATAAATAAGGAGAAATAGCATCCCCTTGACGAATACCTCGACTAGGATTTTTGACACAAGCAAAGTTGTACAATCCACAAACAACATACGGATTCGAATGTTTTTTTTTTAAAAAGAATTTATCTCAATTATGAAGACGGACGCAAACGATTTCATATAGATCATGTGAAGCATGCGAGATTCCTAATTTTCACATTAATCATGTGCGTCCATCTCAACATTTGGATAATTGTGACAAAAAAAAAACATTTGGATGCTTGACATTAAAATCCATAAAATTCATGTTTACCGATTCTAATCATAGTATGTGTAGTAGATGATTATAATTCAATGGTTATGGTATTGGTGGTGCATCTTACTTTTGCTTAGGTGAGGCGAGAAGCGTTAAATTCTAGATCGTTTAGTGAACTCCAAATAATGTGATTTATAAACATGACCCGACATGATAACTTTTTATGTGTCTTTTAGAAGGATAAAGTCACACGTGTTTTGGGATCAAAGTATGAACAATATCTAACGTGGGTAGGGCCAAAACTTTTCTTTCATCTCATTCTTCGGCTTCTCCCTAATTTCTTCAAATTATAGCAAGATGGACAATAACCTTAAATAATAATATGCTTTTGTGTGTCACATTGGACTTACCTTGTCCATGCATGTATGGTCGATTCAAATTCACATTTTTGGAATGCAATCAAGAGTTACAGGTTTGTGTGATGTTTCTTCTCTTATGGGTCTATTAATTAATTTGATTGGTTTTGACTTTGGAGGGGTCTAGTCTAATATTTGCTAGCTTGTCTAGGTACGTTAAAAGTAACAATGAACAGACCAAAACACTCTTTCATTCCACTTAGATGAAAACTAATTAAATTGTGGTAGAGCATTAGTATAGGAGCTGTTGAGTCACGAGTTCCCTGTTATGGAGCTTGGTTTTGTATTGAATGCTGGGGTTTCATTGGGCCCATAACCCACATGTATCAGGATCATAACCATACCCCGATATCATATCAGAAATTCACACGTCCATACATGTCAATTATACTGTTCACTTTGAGTTATCCACCCATAGATACATTAGATCCGCACGGTTTTATTCCTCCAAAACTCAATTATTATAGACTGAAACCACAAACTCACTGGGTCAAAACCCAACTATTAAGGTGTCAAAATCCAACTCACTAAGTTTGAGAAAGCATCTTGTTACATGTTATGGGTGGGTTTTGGCTATATGAACCTAATGGTTGACAATTGTCCAACCGATGTGGGATAACTCGTAACATTTTACATTTCATAAGTATGAGTTATTCTTATGATGTTTTGTACATGACATCTCTTTGGGGTATGCCCCTCGTATTTTATACATATTTTTTTGGTTAATATATTTCTTACCCACAAAAAAAAGAAATTGTGGTAGAGCATGTGTGGGTGTTTCATTATCATAATGGTTGTGACTTAAGTGGGTGATTAGTTTATGCTTATTTGATTGGTGGAATTGCATGTCAACTTCATGTAATTACAAAATTAAATGGGGTAGGGGGTGCCTTTCCATACACGGGTTCTTGGACCTAATCAAAACGACAAAACCTACTAGTGGCTACTGGCTAAGGTCAAGAAAGAGAACCCATCGATGTCAACTCACTCACTCACACACAATACCAACCATCAAAATCTCATGCAAAACAGAAAGGGCCCCGTTAAAGTATTAAACAACAAATCGTGTCACTGGAATCTGGTGCTACCGTCCACCACGTGAACCATGGGCCAGAAAGCAAGTATCATCACCTCGCCACAGCCACCGTATTTTTAGTGACACGTGAAATATTTTTTGTCACCACGGTTCACCCAACTTCACAACAATTCCGTAACTCGCTTCACCTCATCGTGGGAGGTCAAAACACAAACACACTCTCAGACAGACCCTATATGTATGAGATCGATAAGAATCGAATCCACAATTCATAAGATACATATGTAATGGCAATTATATAAACATCGTCGCATTCAGTAAAATCCTTGAAACAGCGCGCTATTTCATAAATAGGGTGATTTGAGTAATTACACAAACTAAACACACGACACATACACTACTATATAAACTCCGATGACACTCAAACCCAAAGGGGTGCTCAATGTGAAATATATACATTTATGGAGCAAACATTCACAGGAGATGGCCTCACCACTACTTCCCCTGCTTCCACAATCACCGTGGAAATTCCATCGAATTCGAACCCTCGACACACCGGGACTAGACACCCGGTCTACCATGGAGTCCGGAAGCGACGGTGGGGCAAATGGGTGTCCGAAATTCGGGAGCCACGCAAGAAAACCCGTATATGGCTAGGCTCATTTCCGATTCCGGAAATGGCAGCCAAGGCTTATGATGTTGCCGCATATTGCCTTAAAGGACGCCAAGCGCAACTCAACTTCCCTGACGAGATCGAGCACTTGCCGCAGCCGTCCACGTGTACGGCTAGAGATATTCAAGCAGCCGCAGCAAAGGCAGCTCAATTGAAAAAAAGCATTGTAACGGATTGTGACGGTGGTGATGATTTCTGGGAGGAGATTGAATTGCCGGAACTAATGAATAGTGATGGGTGTCATTGGAGCTCTTGCTGGTGGACGTTTGCCCACGACGACCACCACTGATGGAGAGGCTCCACCGTAGGATTACTTCATGGCATGTGACTAATTGTTATCATTATCATGTGTGTATAGAACTACCAATGTCAAGACTCGTCCAGTCGTCCCACATAGCTTGGGTAAGTCCAAATGGTGTAGTTTATAAGTAAAGATTCACACCATTTTTTTTGGATGTAAGTATCATTAAGTGAGATGAAGGAAAAATAAAGCCTTGCGAACACTATACATATATGAGAATAGGATAAACCTAAAACGGATATAATATTCATTCATCCCAACAATTAGAATGTGGTTGCTCTGATAATTTAATGAAATTTGGCTATGCATCATCTCCCGCTTTCGCTCCACACAAGTAGATTCCATTGATGAACACACTAGAAGGAAAGATGCGGAATCAATGGATCTAGATTCCATGATAAGTTAGGTTAGCATGATTGTTTGGGCTTTTACTCATCCAGGCCCACTGAGTCCGGGCAAAACGTTCAATTTCAGGGCCTTTAATAAGGCCCATTTAACTCAAGCCCACGCTTCGATCCGGCCTTAAACATCGACCATCTCTTCTAGACTTCTAGTCCGGACAAAGCAAGATTTTGAATCATGCAACAGCTATTCAGTATTCCATTTTTTTTAAAAGCCCTCGATCTCTCCTAGCTTTTCCCTCTCTATACTTACCCTATATTTCTAGGGCGTGTGTTAAACCCTAATCAGTGAAGAGGAGATGGAATGGAATGCAGAGACGCTCCAATTTCTCTCTCACTGCTTCCTCAACACGCTCTCTCCGGCGCCGGAGCCACGCCTCGCAGCCGAGTCACAGCTCTCTGAGGCTGCGAACCGACTCAACTACGGCCTCGTTGTGCTCCGCTTGGTCTCGGAGCCATCGGTTGACGAGCAGATTCGCCATGCCGCTGCAGTTAACTTCAAAAACCACCTCCGCTTCCGGTGGGCTTCAGTCCGGGATTCCACTCTCTCCCCGATTGCCGACCAGGAGAAGGATCAGATCAAGGCCCTGATCGTGTCTCTCATGCTCAGGTCGTCGGCTCGAGTTCAGAGCCAGCTCAGCGAGGCTCTCGCCGTAATTGGGAAGCATGATTTTCCGAAGCATTGGCCCGCGTTGCTCCCTGAGCTTGTGATCAGTCTCCAGCAGGCTTCACAATCTGCGGACTACGCATCCATTAATGGTATTCTTGGTACTGCCAATTCTATATTTAAGAAATTTCGATATGAGTACAAAACAAATGATTTGCTGTTTGATTTGAAGTATTGTTTGGATAATTTTGCGGCACCGTTACTAGAGATTTTTCTTAAAACTGCTGCGATAATTGATTCCCAAGTGAGTTCTGGTGGGTCTGCTGTGACTCTTCGTCCACTGTTTGTGTCGCAGAGGTTGTGTTGTAGAATATTCTATTCGTTAAACTTTCAAGAGTTGCCCGAATTCTTCGAGGATCATATGAAAGAGTGGATGGGTGAGTTTAGGAAGTACCTAACAACAAATTATCCTGCACTTGAGAGTAGTGGGGATGGGCTTGCACTCGTTGATGAGCTTAGGGCTGCAGTTTGCGAGAATATTAGTCTTTATATGGAGAAAAATGAGGAAGAGTTTAAAGACTACTTAAATGAATTTGCCATTGCTGTGTGGACTTTACTTGGAAATGTATCTCAGTCTTCAAGCCGTGACAAGCTAGCTGTCATGGCAATCAAGTTCTTGACCACCGTGAGCACAAGCGTGCACCATGCAATGTTTGCAGGTGAAGGAGTTATACCACAGATCTGTCAAGGTATCGTCATTCCAAATGTGCGGTTAAGGGAAGATGATGAGGAGCTCTTTGAGATGAATTATGTTGAGTTTATCAGGAGAGATATGGAAGGGAGTGATGTTGATACGAGGAGGAGGATTGCATGTGAATTGCTTAAAGGGATTGCGACAAATTATAAGGAACAAGTGATGAAAATGGTCTCTGAGCTGGTACAAAATTTGCTGAGCTCATTTGCTGCAAATCCAATTGCAAACTGGAAGGACAAAGACTGCGCAATATACTTGGTTGTTTCACTTGCGACTAAGAGGGCTGGAGGAACTTCTGTGTCAACTGAAATTGTTGATGTTCTGAGCTTTTTCGCCTCTGTTATAGTTCCGGAGTTACAGAGTCAAGATGCCAATGGGTTTCCCATGCTCAAGGCAGGTGCACTGAAATTTTTCACAATGTTCCGGAGTCATATACCGAAACCTGTTGCACTTCAGTTGGTCTCGGATGTGGTCAGTTTCCTTGGTGCAGAATCAAATGTAGTTCATTCTTATGCTGCAAATTGCATAGAGAAACTTTTGCTGGTCAAAGATGAGGGGGGAAGAGCTATGTATACTTCAGGAGATATAATTCCAATTCTGCCTGTGCTGATCAAAAACCTATTCAATGCGCTGAAGTTCCCTGAATCTGAGGAGAATCAGTACATTATGAAGTGTATCATGCGAGTTCTGGGTGCGGCTGATATTTCAGGAGAGGTTGCTGTATTTTGTATAAATGGATTGACCTTTATCCTAAATGCAGTTTGCAGGAATCCAAAGAATCCAATATTTAATCACTATCTTTTTGAGTCTGTGGCTATGCTAGTGAAGCGGGCTTGTGAGAGAGACATCTCTCTTATCTCATCTTTTGAAGAAAAACTTTTTCCTAGCATTCAGGCAATCTTGGCCAATGACGTGGCCGAGTTTTTACCTTACGCATTTCAGTTACTGGCTCAGCTTGTAGAGTTGAGTAGACCACCCCTCTCACCCAGCTACATGCAAATTTTTGTTCTCCTGCTACAACCTGACTCTTGGAAAAGAACTTCAAACGTCCCTGCTCTCGTGCGTCTGCTTCAAGCCTTCCTTCAGAAAGCGCCCCATGAGCTCACCCAAGAGCGTAGGCTGGGGCAGGTGCTTGGGATATTCGAAATGCTCGTCTCGTCTTCAAGCACTGATGATCAAGGCTTCTACGTCCTCAACACTGTTATTGAGAACCTGGAATATGGTGGTATTGCGCCCTTTGTTAATCACATCTGGAGTACCTTGTTTGGGAGGCTCCAGAAACACCGAACAATAAAGTTTATCAAGTCCCTTCTAATTTTCATGTCACTTTTTATTGTCAAGCAGGGTTCTGGGAACCTTGTGGACACGATGAATGCTGTTCAATCAAATATATTTTTGGTCATTTTGGAGCAGTTTTGGATACCCAATCTGAAGCTGATCATTGGAACAATTGAGCTGAAGTTAACTGCTGTTGCTTCCACCAGACTAATCTGTGAATCTCCTGTGCTTTTGGATGCTGCTGGTGCAAGACACTGGGGGAAAATGCTTGACAGCATTATCACCCTTCTTTCAAGGCCAGAGGAGGACAGAGTTGAAGATGAGCCAGAAATGCCAGATATTGGGGATAATATTGGTTACACTGCTACCTTTGTTAGACTTTACAATGCGGGGAAGAAAGAGGAGGATCCTCTAAAGGACATAAAGGATCCAAAGGAATTCTTGGTTGCATCATTGGCAAGGCTTTCCGCTACAGCTCCTGGGAGATATCCACAGATAATTAGTGAAAACCTTGAACCAGCCAATCAGGCAGCTTTAATGGAACTTTGCAGAACTTACAACTGCCCAATCGTTTAAGTAAGTACCTATTGTGCTCTTTATGGTGGTGGCTTCTTTTGCTGTTTCTATTGCTGTGAAAGAAGTAAAGAGCTGTGTTTCATGGGCATCTAACTTTTGTTTTGGAAATCAAATAGCATTGTAAATATGTGTCTTGGATGTTCAGTTTAGTAAATTGTTATTTACATTGTATTCTAATTTGGAAACTTGTTTTGCCTTTGAGATTATTTTGATATTAAACATTTGCTATCATTAAATTTGAAGCATCCTGCATCTTCCATAGTTCCATTTCTCAAAATTTTGTCCTCTCTTGAAATTTGTGGTTTTGTGCAAATGGTTATATTTTGGAAATCTTACATTCCATTATAAAATGTCTCATTTCATCTAACCCCCCACCGCCACTCTTTCTCCCAAACATAAAATCTGCTGTATAATTCAAAATAACACTTCATATTTACTTAGTGAAGTTTCGCTGTTGTGTTTCTCATTCCGTGGTTAGCATTTACTCTAATTGTTGAATAAAGTGATAAAAATGTTAATGAAAATCTTCATCTATGAGATATGACCAATGTACTACTGCATTAGAGTTTCTTTTTTTTTTGTTATAATGTTTAGTCAGTATATGATTTTGTTGACAATGATCTTAGTTAAAGTGAAAGAAATTGTAGGTTCTCTGACAAACTATGATGATTTCAGCAATACCTAATTACTGTGAAATGCATTCAACAATGTAAGAGTCATTTTGAATAAGTTGCATATCATTTTCGATGATGGAAAAAAATTAATGAGCATACCTGAAAAGTTACGTTGTCAAGATGATCTGATAGATCCATGTATTCTAATTTTATGGGTTTGTTCTGTCCAATCTCAAATTCTGGTTTGATCATTTCTTATTGTTAAAAATAAAGTTTAATAAGCGTACATGAAAAATTACGTTGGCATGTTGATGGCATGGGTCCATGACTTCCAACTCCTGGGCATTTACATTTCCCTGAGGAGATATTTGGTCATTCTGCACAAGCTTGGATTCCGGTTTGGACTTCAAATCCTTTAGGTTAGTCAGCTATGCAATGTGGTATACAATTCAATTTATCAACAGTACTTGTGCATGTGGTTGAATGCATCCTTGTCATATATTATTTGATAATCTTCATTCTGGCTTTTCAAAATTGAGTTACATTTCTTATGATGAGTTCAGGATAGCCATGGATATCGTTTGTGTTGCATATAAATAGGGATTTTCTTGGCAACCTGTATGGTATGCTGTGTGCTTGAATACCTTAACCCTTTTCTTTAACAGAAAAAAAGACGTAAATCTTTATGTTTAATGTCCTAGGACATAAAGTTCCCTTCTTCCGATTTGATATCGAAAAATTGTGTTATTCATTCAGAGATTATTTTCTCTTAAATTGTCAATTTTCTTCTCTGATGCATTATGTGTTTATGATGTATTTTTTTCTTCTTGTGATTGAATGTTTGTGTTCCAACTAATTGTATGTTACCATTGTTTGTTGGAGCCTCGTTGTATATACCTTCTCTCATTGTAAATGGTAAAAAAAAATTATTGGTCTTTTCAGCATCTTGTGAATGCTCCTCAGACCAATAAGAGCTGTGGTTTGTTTTTTTGCTGATATCTTTTCCAGGGAAATTCAACCCGCTTCACAAATTTGAATGAAGAAGCATGAAACATTTTATGTAAGCACATGCTTTGTGATTATCATCAGAACATTTCTCAACACCCCTCATCTCCACCCTCTCACGACGCCACCATGAACATTGCCACTTCCATAACTAGCAGTCTACTGAGACCTGATTCTATTAGGTTTGAGGTTTTGTTATTTATGTGCAACTAGGATTATATTATGCCATTTTATGCTGTCCTGCGCCTTGTTTTTTATAGAATAAATATTCTAACCTTCCATTGCACTTTTCAGGATCATATATAGCAACTTGCAGAAGAGGTATCCTTTGAGTATACTTTCAACAAGTTATGTTCTCCCTAAAGTGAACTGATGCTGTTGGTAATCAACCCTCCCTTTGTGCAACTCTCTTGCATCTTTTTTTATGGCAGTGGTGAGTTGGTGACACCAAGATTTATGGTTAGTATCTCTTGAGTCACCAGGATTTGTGGTTATTGTCTCTGGAGTCGACATCATCTCGCTTGCACAAGCAGATGACAATTCCACTGTGGTTGATTGGGTTCGGATGTAGAACATTGTCTAGTCTGCCTGTGAATTCTTTCTCAGCAAAGTGTGTTTCTGTGTTGTGGTCACATGTCATTTCCCTACACCTCTGCATACGTTGTTCATACATGCATTTTTGTAATTGAGCATACAAGGAATAAAACTATTTTTACTCTGAGGCTTGACAGAATTACTTCAAAGGTGGAAGTTGTAGCTTTTATTTTATGTTTTGGTCATCTAATCAGGCCCCTTTATTTCGTTCTGCAGTTGCTGTTGAACCAGGCCCCCATGTCCCCCCTATAGGATGGTGGTTCACCTTGTAAGAATGATTGTTTAGGGTCCAGACTTGTCCTGAATTTTGATGCACAAATTGCTGTCAGTGCTCCACTCATGGAGCCCACTAACCCAGCTCTACTCATGAAGCCCACTAACTCAGTTGGGCTTGCTTGGGGTTTGGATTCAGGCCTGCTTTTAATTACTGTTGGAATACAAAAAGTCCTACAATGTTTGCTAAAGTATACCAAAACCAGACATCCACCGAATGGACTAATGTAAACCAAACCAAACAAAACCGCACTGTTAATTTATAATTGTCCATGATTGTGTGTCTTCAAATGTAGTAACATGATTTACAACCAAAAATCATAACTTTGTTTAGTAGTCCCGAGGTAATATTACAACTAAAAACTAGGTAAGCCAAGGAACACAAACTGAATTGGTCTCCACATGGGGTGTCCATTCAAAGATTACTAGTCCCACCAATCATCTATTGCCATTATATATACATATACATATATATATATATATATATGTATGTATATATGTATGTCACATAATTAGGACACTTTAGGGTCAACCTCTATTTCTCTCTCTCTGCCTCTCATAATCATAGAATTAACTTTCATACATATGACCCCAAAAAAAAAAAAAAAAAAAGAGGATTGTGATTTGTGATTTAAACAAATCCAATGTAATGGGAACAAAACACAGTTGATAAGATTCGGTCAAGATATATACCAAAAGCATTCTCTTACATAAAAATAGGTTAATTGTAAGGCATAGAATCAAAAGGGAAGCAACTCTTGACACTTGATAGTTGTTTAAGATGACTAACAAAATATTTAATTATTGAAATCAAATCTCTAATCCTGAAGGAATCTGCAGATCTGATGGGTGAGATCATCTTATACGATAAATTCAACTTTATTTATTATAATTCCTTTTGGATTGATTATCTTATAGTAAATTAAAAGATTTCAACCCTTTAAAAAAGAGATGCAGAGGGCCACTAATTTTGTTTGTTTAGATTACAGCCTCTAATCACAATTATGTAATTAATTAATTAATTAGTAATTAGATTATATGTGATTGGTCTGTTATTTTTTCATTGTCCATATCCCCTGTCATTAGTACTAAAGCACATGCTACGGCCTATGTCATTCTGGTTTCTTGTCCCCAACGCTAGATCAATGCTTAATACAGTGTTGCTTTCGTAGGTCTGAGGTTTTGAAACAGTCACATGCCATTACACATATATGGAAATTTGAACAAAACATTTGCTGCAAAAAAACATTTATTGCTTGACCACAGTAGATTGATTGTGACAAAATTTCCAAGCTTTTATGTGTTTGGCCATAAATAAATCTCTAAAATTTATTTTTTTCATGACATGGAACCACAGTCATTGCATTGAGTAAATCCATCAAAATGCATAATACCCTGCAAATCACGTTTGTCATATAAGCATGTGGTAATCATATGTAAAGGTGTTCACGGTCGGTTTTGGTCAATTTTTTTCTCGATTTGTTGATATAAAAATAACCGATCAATTGATTCGGTCTCAACAGTTAATTTGAACAATCCTAATTATATGTACATGCATGAAAGAAATCAAACCTACGATCTCCAAACAAAAAGAAAAAAAAAAACTCTCCTAACCTTATTGAATTGATTCGCTTTTATATTATTAATTATATTGCATCATATATTACTATATATTAATTAGAAGTCAAAATCATTATATCTTGAAATTGAAATTAGTAATGATAAATCTCTAAAGTTTCAAATATTTTATGTTCTTGTTGGGAGATTAGTCAAAGGGGTTGCTTAATTGTTGAGTAAGAATCAAATCTTCCTCTGTAGCTTAATTAAAAATTTTTGGCTCTTGAAAACATTCCTTTTCCCATTAGCTGCATTTGCTAAATTCAATTCCTACAGGGGGGGCGGGGGGTCTTTACCTTTTATAGTAAAAGAAGAGGAATACATACATTAATCCGTTTCGATGTTTCAACGAGTAAAGTATCACTAGATTCTTTTGGTGGTTTGACTTCCTAAGATGAAGTGAGGCGGGTTTTGAAATTTTGATGGGATGAGGTGAGTTGCAACAACAAAAAATGTTAGGCACGTAATTAAAAATATTGTTACGAGATGGGATAAAATTAGATATTTTTTTATTTATATCAATTAAATTTTGATGATATTTTTTGCAAATAGTAAAATTGATTGAGGGTAAAATTTTGAAATTGTGATGGGACGAGATGAGATGCGACGACAAAAAATGTTAGGCACGTCACTAAAAATAATGTGTCGAAATGGGGTAAAATCGGATAATTTTCATGAATATCAATTAAATTTTGATGGTTTTTTTTGTAAAACATATTGGAATAATAAAATTGATTGAGGACAAAAATTGGAAGAGAAATCTTATATTTTGACACTAAAAATGCGTTTCTACCACTTTAGCTTCGAATTCATCGCATGACGGTAACGCACCACTTGGCTAAAACACTTTGTTATCCCAACGCAACACGCTCAAACCAAAAGCTTCCTACTTGAAAAAATTAGCGTACAACTCCTAACTAAGTTTGACCCTTTGAACGATTATCCAATGTCAATTCATAATGTGAGAATTAGGGTTAATTATGTTATTCATATCAAATTATGTCCAAAAATACTGAAACATTTTGGTCCAATTAAGGGGGATTGGTGGAACAGCCAAATACTCCATGGACGTCATCATAAAATACCCACGACCCCATCAGCGCAACCCCCCACAGTCGGAAAAAACTCCGCAAAACGACCCATCAAAACTTTGTACAAGTGTGCTCACTGCCACGTTGCTTTTAAAACGACCAGACCACGTGGCTAGGCCTTACGAGCCTGGAGATTATGATGTGTACTATTTCTCGGGACCACTAACACATCGAGATGGCTACATCTCTGAATCCACTCTTCTTATCCAGATTTACCACGCCCTTCCAAAGCGATTGTCATGAACCCCAATGCATTTGGGTAGAGCTAGCAAAGTTTTAGATAAACATTATTTGTATCCAATTTTTTACTAAGTGCATCATATTTTAATGTATTTTTAAAGGGTTAATAGGGTGTATTTAGTACAAAATGTGGTGCAAATAATGTTCATTAAATTCTATCTGGTTTGGACATAAATTATGTGTTAAAAATCTACGTCAAACACAAAAATTTTGTTCAATTAACTTGTTTGGGTTTAATCTAATCGAGGTTTGTTCAATTAAATACGTCCAAAATTTAATTTGAATTAGGGTCTGAATATATAATTTTTTTTGTAAATATATGTTATTCGATCCGAAACCGATTTTATTTTACAGGTAAGTAGAATATGTGAAAGCGCGTGATTTACACATGCAGTTGATGACAGTGGAGGTTAAATTCAAATATGAAGCCGACACATCGAGAAACAACACGCTACTCATGCGTTTGTGTAGGTCCCACCACCACACCCCAAGGGACAAGGGTAACATAGTAATTTAGTGATCTTAACAATGTCAAAATCAAACCTCGAAATAAATAAATTATTTGGTGGTTTTATTTACTTACACGAGCCAACATGGCTGCGGCTGCCTGCCATGATGCAGACAAACCAAGGCAATGCTACTGCAAGTCTGCAGACCCAAAAAAGAAAACTAACGCCGTTAATTGTAACGGCAACGTCAACGTTATAAGAAATTAAAAAAAAATAAAAATACACATCCCTCGCGTCCAACATTTTCTGAATCAGTGATGTCACATCCCGTCACTGATTCACGCCGCCTTTATTAGACGGCTGCTGTTCGCTAATCATGCGCAATTATATGATTATGTTGAGTTTATTTTATTTTATTTAAAAAAATTAGTAAGATATTTAATAGAATAAAACAAAAAAATGCAAAAATATGATAGAATTTCCAAATTAAACACTTAAAACATCTTAAATTATTGAACACATTAATTATAAGGAATTTTTTTTTTATATCACTATCATAGGTCTTTCCATTATGATGAAGTATGAGAAAAGATTGCAAACACCCCTACATTTCAATTTTTATAAATGATGTCTCGTAGTTTTCATTTTCTTCAATTGTAACCCTCAATCAAGCAAATTAATGTATTAATTCATTTCCTATTATATAAGGTCAAACCCTAATGAAAAATGATTACCTGTCGTTTAAGTGTATCCACCGAAATAAATGTGGTAATTGCAGATGATTTGAAAGAAAATGTTTTCATAACGTATAAACTATTTTCAAATACCTTTTTTATGTTATTCTACAAGATTTAATTTCGCTTGACACGTGTGTATTCATTATTGTGCACTTACACGTAAATGATAAATTTTTTTTACATTACTATCATGTCTTTCCATTATGATCAAATATGGGAAAAGATTGCGCCAAGGGCCCAAGGCTATCTTGCAAACACCTATAAATTTCAATTTAAAAAAAAAATAATGTATTGTGGTTTTCATTTTTTTTAATTGTAAACCTCAATCCAGCATATTAATGTATTAATTCATTTCATATTTATATCATGTCAAACCCTAATGAAAAATGATTACATGTCGTTTAAGTGTATCCATCGAAATAAACCTGGTAATTGTAGATGATTTGAAAGAAAACGTTTTCATAGCGTATAAACTATTTTCAAAGACGTTTTTTGTATTATTCTATAAGATTTAATTTAGCTTGACACGTGTGTGGATTCATTGTTGTGGTCTCACGTGAGTCTTGCAGTTGTACATTATACATAGTAAAAAGTTACACTGACTTTATAAAATGGTTTGTTTTGAACATATCTATGAATTCTTGATTTCACCACCAGAGTTTACTGCTTTCATATATGAAAAAGCTCCCAACTTTTATTTCGTTACAATCTATCAGGATTTTTTTTTGATCCAAACACTATAATCACATAAACTGCGAGATCGTCCTATTAACAGAACGAATCGAATCCAGAGCAAGTGAAGAAAAAGATAAGCTTCTACCTTGTTCATTGAAATAAACTACATTCACAACTCTCTATGGGCAAAAAGATGAATCGAGAAATCACGTTGAATGCAAAGCTTCCCCGATCGACTAGAAAAGGTAAACCATTTCATATGTTGTTATGTATGGAAAATTAGTAAAAAGTGATAGTGAATTATTATTTTTATGCGTTTTGCTACCGATTTTTCTTTATTGGTAAATTCATATGCTAATTTTACATTTGACACTTTTTTTCATACGAGATTTAGAGAAAATTTGTGAATGAGAGATTCCTATTTGCATCAAATATAAAAAAGGATCATATTGACAGTATATATAATTTTAAAAAAAATTTTGTGATTAAAATTTGTATTCTGTTGCTCGATCCCAGGAATATAAATCTACATAGATATAAATCTATAATTCTACAATCTGATGTGTGAGAAAAGATTTGATCTATTAGTAAAGGGGTTAAATTGATAAAACTTAAAGTAAAAGGATATTTTTGTATTAAATTCAAAGTGTAGGATATTCGTGCAATTAAATTAACCTTATAATCAAAATTACGGGATCACCAAATCATAGGTGTTGGTTAGCGAGGGGATCATCAAATGGAAGTGTTGGGTTTTTGGCCTTCGGTGACGTGGCAAAAACTTAAAAGCTAAAGGTATTTTTGCTGGACAGACCAACAATGGAGGTGAGCCAAGAGACTTGACCAAGTTTAGAGAGAGAGAGTGGGAGGAGAGAGAGACGAACCAGAAGACTAAAGAGAGAAATCAGAGAGAGAAAGACGACGGCGCAGAGAGAGTATTACATGAGAAGGAGAGATCGGATTTTAGGGATTTGATAACGTCTGGAGAAAAAAAGGAGCAGGACAACGACAAGGAGCAGGAACAAATCAAAATAGCTTGCATATACAAACCAGCGGTTTTGGAGTCTGCGGAGTAGCGGTATCAAGAAAAGCCATAAGCGGTTTTGTAACTGAAACAGTGGCCTCGCTAGTCGTTACAGCCGCTACTGGACAATATTGAAAAATGAATTCTCACACATAACCGTCGTGTTTGGCTAGCTTTACTGGTTTTCTCTCTTGCCGAGCTTCGTCGCTTACTTTATGGTCATTCATGGGGTAGAGTGGTGAAACAACCACTTCTCAGTGCGTTTCCTGAGCAGCTCTAGTGGAAGTTAATTTCAGTTCTCTGTAGCTTTGATACGACATCGTTTGCTTAACGTGGTAGTGTTTTTTTGATGGCGCATGGAGAGGATAAAGTGAGGGGCTCCTCGTTGTCTGATGCGGATGATGGTGAGGAAGTTGGGGATTGTGAATGAGGGTTTTATGCTCTGTTTGGCAGCTCGGAAAAAGGAAGGAAACTGAAAGGTCTCAACTAAGTTGAGCAAATGTTGCATTTATTAGACATTTGATTCAACAATTATGAGATTTCTTCTTTTTTCCTGAGCTTTTTCAGCAACCAAACGGAGCAGGAGATTGATCAGATTTTTGATTATTTTTCTTATTTTGGTCGAGTTTGACAGATTCTAGTTTGTATACGAAGTTATGGAAGGCGTGTGCGGGGCCTTTGGTGGATGTTCCAAGGGCTGGAGAGAGAGTTTACTATTTTCCTCAAGGTCACATGGAGCAGGTATGCCGTTTACATCTGCAAGATTTAGCTTCATTGCCTTCAATTTTGATCAAAATCTATAGACATTGAAGGGTTTCAAGCATTTTGTTCTTTTTGGTTGATGGACGGTCGTGTCTTTCAGGTGGAGGCGTCGACTAATCAAGAACAGAATCAGCAAATTCCGCGGTTTGATCTTCCTTCTAAGATCCTTTGTCGCGTCGTGAACATTCATTTACTGGTATTGCATTTTCGATCTCACTTCTCATTGATGTTCTTTTTAACATTAATTTTAGGATTTGTTTGTTTACGTATTTGTTTCATCTAATTTTACAGGCGGAACAGGATACTGATGAGGTTTATGCCCAGATCACTTTGCAACCAGAATCAGATGTACGAACATGTGTTTCTTCCTTTTTTTCAGCCATTATCTGTTTTTTACTTGTTTCCTTTTTTGGCTTGTTTTGTTTGATAAGGTAATAGGTTAAGGGTTGCAAGGGAAATTTCTAGCCCTTATTTTACATTTAATTTGGGTCCAGTAGAATGAAAATGTTGTATTATATTAAGGTTCCATGGTAACAAAAATTGGGCTTGGAAAGTAACCTCCACATTGGATATGGAAATGAGCTGATTTCTTTTAATGTGTAATGTCTGCAGCAAACTGAACCAAGTCTTCCTGATCCCTGCCTTCCTGACTCCCCTAACGAAGCAGCACATTCATTCTGCAAGATTTTAACAGCTTCTGATACTAGCACTCATGGAGGGTTTTCTGTTCTGCGGAAGCATGCCACTGAATGCCTGCCGCCATTGGTGAACTCTTCTTTTGTATTCTCTTGTTTTCTTGTAAAACATCATAGCACCAGATTAGGAATTTTATTTTGAAGCTGTTGCATTTTCACTAGGACATGAGCCAGGCAACCCCAACTCAGGAATTGGTTGCGGAAGATCTTCATGGATATGAATGGAGATTTAAACACATATATAGAGGTAATTATTTTGTGGCATTGCAATCTTCCCGAGTTCATTTATGTTTATTTGCTTTATGCTTGCAACATAACCGCAGTTGGCGGAGTGTGGAACTTGTAGTTAAATGCATACTAAAAAATGGGGGCTAATCTGTTGTTTCTTTTGATTTTAAAACGTCTAGGTCAACCACGGAGGCATTTGCTCACTACAGGGTGGAGCACATTTGTTACTTCAAAGAGACTGGTTGCAGGAGATGCCTTTGTGTTCCTTAGGTTTCACGCCGACTCTTTTTAATGTGTTTTGGTATGCATCAGGCTTTTGGCAGCTTAGGTTTTAATTTAAAATAATGTACTTTTTAGGGGTGAGAGTGGGGAATTACGGGTTGGGGTTCGGCGTCTTGCTCGTCAGCAGAGTACCATGCCAACATCTGTTATATCAAGCCAAAGCATGCATTTAGGAGTGCTTGCCACTGCTTCTCATGCTATTATGACCCATACCATCTTTCTTGTATGCTACAAACCAAGGTTAGGCCTGCCTCTTTCATTTTGTAACAATCTGTGTTCTCTTTTAGTTATCTGTTTTTATAGTTTCTTATCATAATGATCTTTTTCAGGACTAGCCAATTTATTATTGGTGTCAACAAATATCTTGAGGCTATTAACAATGGGTTCTCTGTTGGTATGCGCTTCAAGATGAGATTTGAGGGAGAAGACTCTCCTGAGAGGAGGTAAATGTGCCCAATGCTCTCTGGTGTTATCAGTCAATATCTTTTTTGTTTTACGGTCTCAATGTTTATTGGGTTTGCTTCATTAGGTTCACAGGCACCATTGTTGGGATTACTGATTTTTCTGCACAGTGGCGGGATTCCATATGGCGGTCACTTAAGGTTGAAAATATTTCTATAATGCTGTCTCTCTCTAAAAAAAAACGAAAACTTATTTTACCATCTTTTGCGCCTGTTAGATTCAATGGGATGAACAAGCAACAATGCAAAGGCCGGATAGGGTTTCTCCTTGGGAGATAGAGCCTGTTGCTGTTTGTGCTGCTCCAAATGTTTCTCAAGCTGCAGTAAATGCCAAAAGGCCTCGGTCTGTTGACATTCAGACTTCTGGTATGACGAATGGTTGCTTCTTGCACTTCATTATATAATTCAGTTGCTTTGTTTGATGGTTTGCATATCAATTGGAATGTAGAAATCACAACCAATTCAGCTGCTTCGCCTTTCTGGTATCATGGATCAAACCAGGCCATCCATGAACTGGCTCAAGTAAATTCTACTACCGATGCTCGAAGAACTGACAGCCAAGTTGTCTGGTCTCTTAGGCAGAAAGAATTTGATGGGGGTTTGGTCAACAGTAGCAGCTTTGGTAACTTAAGGGTCCAACCAGAGCGTGTGTGGCCACCTTCTTATATGAGTTCATCTCTTGATCTTTTTCCAGATTTTGTTGAGGACAACAAAACTGTTGGCCTTCAGCCCATTGCTGGATACCCATCTCAAATTCAATCAATGCCGAACAGTGGCATGTTATACAGCCAGGTGGAAAAAGGGAATATATTTGAGAATTCTACTCGTTTTCGATTATTTGGAGTTAATTTGAAAAGCGACTTTGATTTTGGCCCACATCCAGAGGATGAACACTCAAGTCAAAAAATTGTTTCTGGGGCTGGCTATGTACATGTTTCAGCAGCATCTGATGGTCATGATGCTCAAAATTTGGATAGTGCTCACTTCTCAAAGGAACAGAAGCGAGTTATATCTGAAGTATCAGCAAGAGAAGCGCCGAGCAAGCAAGGCATCACGGCCTCCACTAGAACTCGTACCAAGGTAATTTGAAGTCTTGTTGGCACTCATTGGATAGTTTGCTCCTTACGTCACTGATTTCTGATAGGAATCATTTGTGTTTGTTTCTTGCAAGGTGCAAATGCAAGGGGTTGCTGTTGGTCGTGCTGTTGACTTGACTGTGTTAAAAGGTTATCATGGTCTGGTAGATGAGCTGGAAAAAATGTTCGAGATCAAAGGAGAGCTTCAACCTCGCAACAAATGGGCTGTTGTTTTTACTGATGATGAGGGGGATATGATGCTTGTAGGTGATGATCCGTGGAAGTAAGTCATTTGAAAATCTGTTCATTATATCATCCTACTTGCCTGTGGGATTGTAAGCAGGCACTAACTATAATTTCTTTTTCACATTTCAATATTGCAGTGAATTCTGTAAGATGGTAAAGAAGATCTTTATATATTCAATGAATGAAGTGGAGAAGATGAGCACAAAGGGCAAGCTCCTTGCATCATCGTTGGAAGGTGCACCTGCCGCTGTCTGCTCAGATTCGGAACATCCTGAGACTTGAAAGCAAACTTAGAGCTCAGACACCCCTTATATTTTGTATGCTTATAACTAAATGCTGACTTACTCTCTTTGAGAAGGAATGTTTATGGTTTTGTTTTGCTCAGGTTTTTGCTTTAGCATGTCGAAAACCGTTGCAGCAGATTGAATGAATTGGGGTAGTTTTGGCGCGGTGGGTTAGAAGTACTATGTAGTAAGTAACTGAAGAAAAAAAAAAAGAACAAAACTAGTCAGGGTTAGGAAAGGAGCTTTGATATACCTTTTGTGGGATGTCTCGTTTATTTATATGGCCTGTAGAAGAACATATACATATGCTTGTTTTTCTTGATGGATATTAATGGTGCTTATTTTCTTGGGACTGGAAAGCTTGTGACATGTAGCTATCAATCTATTCAATTATTTTACTGGTATGCTTGGCTCTGGGAAGGCCTACATGCAGGAGGATGCTCTTATTTTCCTTCCTCGAGCCTGCTGTTTAATCTCTCTCTGTAATGGTTGGGACCAGTTTGGTTACCACCTTGATGGGTCCCCAGTGTTTACTCTCCACAAACTCTCTGTTCCAATTAATGTCTCTTGAGTTGCAGTGTGGTCAGACTACCTGATTTGGTTAGAGTTTTTTTTCCCCTGTATGTGCAAAGCCTGTTGTGATAGTGCTAGTAGTAAACCTAGTTTACAAAGAGACTTTTCCACTGTAGAGTTTTATTCATGAAGGGAAGAATCAAGAATGTAGTTAGTATAGAGTATAAAAAAAAAAAAAAATCTGGTGGAGAAAAAGCCTTGGTGAGGAGTATTTGGACACATGGTTGTCTGGTAAGGTGCAGGCATGAGTTGCTTTCAGGGAGATATTTCTTGGTTGTTTTATGAAGAGAACACTTGTTTGAAATGAATGATTAGAAAGAATAGACTTTGAAAGGTGAAATATCTAATTGACAATGACAGAAGATATGGTGAGATGTGATTTGGAAACCTTGGAGTTTGAGCTTTCAATAAGTTGTGTTCTCTTCTAAAGCAGAATCCAAAGAAAGTCAAATGGTGGATTAAGGCATAGTGAC